>NC_030812.1:65436592-66061592 GCF_001704415.2 Capra hircus
AACCCTTGCAATTTTGGGACTCCATTTACATATTTACAGGTGGTGGATCAGATGGTAAAGAGTTTGCCTGCAATGTGGGAGACCCAGGTTCAATCTCTGGGTCAGGAAGATCCCCTGGAATAGGGAACGGCTACCCACCTCAGTATTTTGCCTGGAGGATTCCATAGACAAAGGAGCCTGGCGGGCTACCTCCATGGGGTGGCAGAGTCAGACACTTTTAGTTTTTACATATGTACATGGTTACACACTTTTTCTCACAGCCTATTGATTGATGTTCTATTTATTTTTCTAGTCATTTTTTTCCTTCTAATTTAATTTTAAATAGCTTCTTTTGTTATATCTTCAAGTTCAGTAACCTTCAATCTGCCACTAATCCTATCAGTGTTTTCACCAGAGGCATTATAATTTTTTATCTTGATAAGTTCAATTTATATTAAAAGTTAAATTTAGACTAAACTTTTTCTATAGACTTGACTATACTTGACTCCTCACTTCCAGTTTAAATTCCTACAGATCAAGGACCAAATCTTAATCGCTTTGTCTCCCCTTGCAACTAAAAGAAATATATGGCTGAATGACTTTGGAAACATTAAAAAAAACTTTTCTGAGTCTCAATTTCTTTGTTTATAAAAATAGCAATAATATTATCAGGTTATTATGATAATTATTAAATGCCACCTGAAATTATCACCACATTGTTTACCAGCTATACTCCAAAATAAAAAGGTAAAAAAATTTTTAAATACATTAATAAAGGTATGTCCTAGTGCCTTCACATGCTATGGTCTTAACAAACCTGAATTCCCTTTTATCTCAAGTACAGTAATATTCCATTAAATTTTTCTATAGCCCTAGAATCAGGATTCACTAGGGATCTAGAAAATATTTAACAATTGGCTCTGTAGTGGGGGGAATAGCAGCCTGACTTGTAGTGCTCTCTGTTATCTGGAAATCCTTCCATTGAGTTGATTTCAAGCAATCAAAATGATTTCACTGAACACAGAGCTGGGAAGAGTTGACTAGTAACACAGCATTCCATAATGTTTCCACCATACAGCCACAGATACAATAGACAGCCCCAAGAGCACAGATAATAATATGCAGTGAAAAAGAACATGATCAGTTTTGGATATAACTTATTTTGGAATAGTTTATTTTGGTGTAAGCTAATTTAACTTTTAATAGTGGTCATATTTAAAAACTGGCTCACAAATCTGGAACAATTTAGCAGTTGGCTCTTGTAAAACAGTATCAGCCAACTTTGATACCCCCCTATCTCCTGCTTTCCCCAACCCACCCTCTAGACTTTCTTCCTGGAGTATGTAGTTGAAACAGTGGGAGTTTTCCTCTCATGTTTCTCTGGAACTGAGCTTTGGAATCTGCTGTTCAGTGTCCTGTATTCTCTATCACCCCCACTTCCACCTTGGGTCACTGCCTGGATTACCACAGGACGCCAGAGAAATGGATGAGGGCGGACCACTTTCTTCTCTAACAGTCCTGCCACTTAAACCTCCCCTCACCACCTCACATAGAGCTGCAGCAGTGATTATGGCTTTCTTTAATGAATCATTGATGAGTAATTAGGGAAAATTATAATGTTGGAAGGAAAAATATCTAAAAGCTGTTCGATAATTGTGACTTCTCCAGAGTCCAAGGGAAAACATATAAAACACTAAATCCTTCACTTTTTAAATTCAAGAACTATTTATGTGACACACACTCTATGCTAGGCATGGCGTTAGATCTATTTAATAAGGGGACATATTCCAAGTTTTCATTTGGCTATCCCATTCTTGGTTTTTATGTGCAAAGATTAACTTATTTCATTAAGCACATAAGCATATCTCTGAAGCGCAAACACTAATTCTCAGTGCCAGTAAACACTAAGCCCCTAAGAAAGAATAAAATGTTTACCCAATGGTCTTATAGCTTGCAAAGCACCTCTTGCCCTGGAGAAAGAAAATGTAAATTGTTATGCAGAGAAGTTGAGTTCCTTTATTTTACCCCATTACTCCTAAATTACACCCACTCATGCCTTCCAGGAATAAGGAACAAGCACACTGCTGGTCCACTTTGCTCCTTTAGCCTCTTACAGGTAATGCTACCAACTGAGTTTCAGGTGGTGAAACAAACTTCAGAGAGATGAAATGAGACCCAGTCCCTATTATTGCAGAAAACACAGATGTACAAATGAAAGACCATGATATGTGATAAACATCATAACAGCATAAACTCAGTGGGTGTGGAATCACAGAATGGACACTTCATTCTGGCTGGAAATGCAGAGGGTCTTGGGAAGTCTTCCCCCTGGCATTGACAGCGAAAGGTTAGAAGAGGTTTGCAGGCAGAGAAGAGTGAATGATGGTGAACAGGCATGCAGGTTATAGAAGGCTATACTTACAAACAGAAACCTTTGAGTGGCAGAATTACGTGAAGTTTACTATGACAATAGTGCGTGTCTGTGTGTGCGCACATGTGTGCGTATGCATACGGTGGGGAAGGGATGATAATGTATGAGACCAAAAAGGGAAGCAAAATGTCAAGGGTATTTGATTAAGATAACAGGTTTGGAATTTATTCTGTAGGTGTGTTGGTCCCAAGTGATATAACCAATTTATGTTTTCAAGTGGAAGACTGAGAATTATTGAGTAGACTTGTTGGGAGACACTGGAGGCAAGGAGATTATTCGTAGACTGTCAGGATAATCTACATTGTAAGAGGTCTGAACTAGAGTAGTTGGAGCGGAAGGCAGGCGTAGAGAACATGATGGAGCAACATTTCATAGAAAAGAAAGAATGAAAGAAGAACCAAAGAATTCTTTGGCTGAATAAGCCTCTTCCAGGCAGGTGGTGATGCTGTTAACATAAGAGCATGCACAGGTAGAGGGGCAAGAGTGGGAGATGACACTCTTGTGTTGAATTTAAAGTACCTGGAAAGCACCAAGGTGGAGATGTCCAAACCACGAGTTACAAATGACTACTGGAACTCAGGACAGAGGTCAGAATGGCAGATTAATGGATTTGGGTGAAATGGGAGTTATATTAGCTTTCGAATGATGCTGTAATAAGTTACTAAAACTTAGGGGCTTAACACAAACTTGTTATCCTTCAGAAGCCTGAAATGAGTCTTTCAAAGCTAAAATCAAGATGTCAGCAGAGCTGCCTTCTTTCTGGAGGCTTTAGGGGGAGGTTTTGTTTCCTTATCCTTTCAAGCTTCTAGAAGCTGCCTCCATTCCTTGGCTCATGGCCCCTTTATCTATCTTCAAAGTCCATTACCCAACGTCTGCTTTCTCTGCTTTTGTTGCCACATCCTGGTTCCCCTTCTGATTTAGACAGTTCAGAGTAATTCTCTCATACCAAAACATTAACTTAAGCATATCTGAAAAATCCCTTTTTTACAGAGAGACACACGTTCACAGGTTCTAGGGATTAGAATGTGAACAACTTTGGAGGGAGATTGTTCAACCTACCACAGGGGTAGATGAGAAAAAAAACAATAGAATGAGGAAATAGAAGGGCTGAATGCAAATATCTGGGGCACATCAATAGCCCAGAAAGAGAAAAGAAATACCTGGACCATAAGTGTTTCTCAGGAAAAAAATGAATCAAGAAATTTCTAAAAGAAGGAATTAAAACTCTCTAACAATCCTTCCTCAGACCCTCTGCCTCCTGTTGTTGTTTAGCCACTAAGTGGTGTCTGACTCTTTGTGACCCCACAGACTGCAGCACGCTAGGCTTCTCAATCCTTCACTATCTCCTGGAGTTTGCTCAAACTTGTGCCATTGAGTCAGTGATGCCATCCAACCGTCTCATCCTCTGTCACCCCCTTCTCCTCCTGCCCTCAATCCTTCCCAGCATCAAGATCTCCTAGTCACTAGATTTACCTTTTGCTGACCTATAAAATGAGCAAAAGCACCAACTCAGATATGATCCAGGACCATTTTGCCAGTTCCTGATGTATTAGCTCTCCAGACCTTCTCTGATCAACTCCAAACTCCTAACTTGACTCTCAGATCCAACTCTAGTCTTGATATTCAGAAATGTGGTCCTTGACCTTCCTTTCAGAATTCAGGCCGACTCGCCCTCTGTTTTCATTGTTTCTCAATGTGGTAGCAGTGAGTAACAGTGGCTTTCAAGAGTCTTAGGGACCTTCAGCTTCTAAAATTCATTCTTCCTTCCCTCAGGCCCCTGAGTAGAAGTGGAAACCTGGGTTCCAGAGGTGTCACTTGGATCTCTAAAAAGGTAGAAACACCCACAGGAAGGCTGTTCTCTGTTTCTCTGGTGCTATGTTCTCCATCTCGGATGCAATGAATTGGTCAGGGATTGTCTGTGCCTAGGATATCTGTCTTCCACCCAGGTGAACAAAAGGGTACTCAGAATTGCAATAATTGCAGGACCACATGGAACAGGAGAGCTAGTTCCCCTAAGAAGAGGAGGTTGCTATAACGACAAGAAGGAAAGGAAGGATGCTGGGCAGGCAACAAAGCAGGTGTCCACTATACTGGGGATAGACTTCTAACTTTTCTACTAAGGAGACTATGGAGTTCGTGTAGCATCATCAAGAACTCCATGCTTAGATAATATGTATCAGTGAGGCCAAGTAATAATCATTCCTTTAATCATGCAACCTACAGAGAGTACATTCCATTCTCTAGAACCTAGTCCGTGCATGTATGCATGCATAGGCACTCAGTCATGTCGGACCCATTGCAACCCTATGAACTATAGCCCACCAGTCTCCTCTGCCCCAGGGGTTCTCCAGGCAAGAATGCTGGAGTGGGTTGCCATGCCCTCCTCCAGGAGGTCTTCCCGACCCAGAGATTGAACCTGAATCTCCTGCTTCTCCTGCATTGGCATGCAGATTCTTTTCCACTGAGACACCTGGGAAGCTCCCTAGTAACTGGTACTCATATAAAATGCTGTGAAAATAATATATCTGTGTAGCTCCTAGCACACTGCTTGGGACATAAGAGGGATTCAGTGAATACTTGGTAAATTAATGAATGCATAAATGAACATACTGCATATAGATAGTGAAAATGAAAGTCACTTAGTCATGTTTGACTCTTTGAGACCCCATGGACTGTCCATGGAATTCCCCAGGCCAGACTACTGAAGTGGGTAGCTTTTCCCTTCTCCAGGGCATCTTCCCAACCGAGGGACTGAACCCAGGTTTCCCACATTGCAGGCAGATTCTTTACCAGCTGAGCCACAAGGGAAGCCCAAGAATACTGGAGTGGGTAGCCTATCCCTTCTCCAGGGGATCTTCCTGACCCAGGAATTGAACCAGGATCTCCTGCATTGCAGGCAGATTCTTTACCAACTGAGCTACCAGGGAAGCATATAGATATGTCAGCTGTTAATCTACAGGTGCTTCCAGGAGGCAGCGCTTTTGTTTTTTTTTAAGTTTAAACTAGTTTCATAGAGATATAACACATGTATGGCTGTTCATTCTACAAAACCTTCATCATAGAACTTATGATACACCTAATTAGCAGTAGCACCCAGATTTTCTAAACAGTCATTGTTTTTCTCTTCTCTGCATAGCCTTCTTTTTGTCGGCTGCCTTCTGTTTTTATCGCATGATCTCAGATTCCTTCTGTTTCCTCTGAGAGGTAGTCAAACTACCTGCTTTTCCTTTTCCCCTTACTAATTTTTGGGGATTTCTTTATGTATTTCTGATGGGCAACTTCTCCTCCTTGATTTCCACAGGCCATGCTGGCCACCACACTGAGCCTGGAAGAGCGGAACTCCGAAGAGCAATGACTTCCTTACAGGCTCCATGGCTGAACCCATTTGTCTCTGGAAGACTGAGCTTGCACGGGGGCTCCCAGTGCTGACATTTTTTCTTAATGAAGAATTTATTTTGTGGACCTACACCCAGCAGTAAAAGTTTAAAAATTTTGACTTCTGAGGCAGCATTTTAGAAAATCTACTTTATCCTCACACACTGGCATTGGAAACCAAGAACGTCTGAAAGCTTTTGTATAATCTGATTAAGAGCTGAATAAGAAGAGGAAAGGGGTCAACGATTAATGGTTTAACACCACATTTACCTAAGCTGAAAAGGTTTTTCTAAAGATCTTTTTTAGAAACTTTTGTGAAGTATGTAATACGAGGGCTGGGCTGGAAGCCCAAAGTTAACACATCCACCATCCTTTCTACCCATTCTTGTCACTTTCAATGGTTAGAATTCTTCCACACCTAAGCTCTGAGACAATCCTCCTCCATTTTCATCAGGCATGGAATTAACTCACTGGTTTCATAGCACCATCAGAAATCTGTAAGCTTTTACTCTGACAGCATGCATTTTACTTTGAATGCATGTTGGTTATCACATGCATTCTCAAGGGAGGTGACATCACTCTGAAAGAGGTAAAAATTGGTCCTTAGGGTGGGGAAATCTTAGACATTACACTGACTTACAGTTCTTTAAAAGGACCACAGTCCATTATTAGATATAGAGTATATCTCTGATAATTTCATAGGAGACAATGAGGTAAAAACAATCTTTAAAGCTCATTTAGTGGAGCAATAATAATAATTTTTTTAAAGTTTGGGAAACACTGGGTTATAAGGAAGGACTTAAAAACACATGAACACTATTCCTTTTCTCATCCCACAATGCCCTCAGGAAAAAGGATGTTGCATTGTGAGTTAGAAGACTTGAGTCCTAACTTTCATATCTACCACCAATGAGCAAATACTTTCATTTATTTATTCAGATATTCATTGAGTATCTTCTATGTCCCAGACACTATGCTAAACTCTGGGGGTACAAGATAAATAAGATGTCGAGTTCTAATTGAGGTTATGTTTGAGAATGGAGCAGATAAGAACTAAGATCCAAATATCTATAAATAATAATTATGATGGTAATAAATACAATAGGTGGCTATGACAGATTATAATTAATTATAAAAATTATAATACATGCTATAAAGAATTTATAAAAGGACAAGAGGAAGTTAAGCCAGTAGAATGTGAACAGGGATGGTCTTCCCAAGACAGTGACATGTCTGAGTCTTGAATAGTGAAAAGAATCCAGCCCCACAAGATCTGGGAACAGGGTTTCCAGGCAGAGAGAAAAGCAAAGACGGAAGTCCTGAGGCAAAAGTGAGTTTGTTGTGTACATAGAATGGAAGGATACGGCTGACATGAGACAGGAGATGGGCCAGTCCAGATCATGCAGGGCCACGCAGGCTGTGGGGCAGAGCTTTGTTTGATTCTAAGTGCTCTGTGGCAAATTTGCTCTGTGCTTTAGGCAAATTAGTTGATGATTTCTGTCAAACGATGAGTGTGGGGTGGTGGGGGTGGAGCAGGTGAATGTTCTAGAATGCTAAGTTGAACCTCATCTAATTCAGGACCTGGGAGAGATGCCATAAATCTCCAATGGGAGGAAAGTAAGGTAGCAGGTAAAGCTTAGACTGCAAAGAGATCCAACCAGCCAATCCTAAAGGAAAGTGAAGTGAATTCACTCAGTCATGTCTGACTCTTTGCGACCCCATGGACTGTAGCCCACCAGGCTCCTCCGTCCATGGGATTCTCCAGGCAAGAATACTGGAGTGGGTTGCCATTTCCTTCTCCAGGGGATCTTCCCGACCCAGGGATTGAACCCAGGTCTCCCGGATTGCAGGCAGACACTTTAACCTCTGAGCCACCTAAAGAGGTATCCTAAAGGAAATCAGTCCTGAATATTCACTGGAAGGACTGATGCTGAAGCTGAAACTCCAATACTTTGGCTACCTGATGCAAAGAATTGACTCACTGGAAAAGACCCTGATGCTGGGAAAGATTGAAGGCAGGAAGAGAAGGGGATAACAGAGGATGAGATGGTTGGACGGCATCACTGACTCAATGAGCCTGAGTTTGAGTAAGCTCTGGGAGTTGGGTGATTGACAGGGAAGCCTGGTATGCTGCAGTCCTCTGGGTCGAAAAGAGTTGGACATGACTGAGCGACTGAACTGAACTGAAAACTGAACTGAACTGAACTGAACTGAAATCTCCAGGGTTGCTTGCTCATCACTAGGCTGGGGGCAAACTCACATTTCGCCTGGAAAGGAAGGAACAAGGGCTGGGACACGCATTCCTCTGAAAGTGGAACCTGCCTTCCTCCCATTTTCGATTTTTGAGATGCACGGAGTACTTTTTCCTCCCTCTGCCAATCTCCTTCTCTTGTTGCATTGGAGCTGCCTAGTGAGCATAAGCATGGGATTGGGGGTCAGGGACCCTGGGCTCTGGACCCCCACCTCTAAATAACTTGTGACACAAGCCAGTCTCTTCCTGGATCTGGGCCTCCAGACCCTCATCTGGGACCATGATTAAGATTCCTTCTAGAACATAGACTCTGATTCTATTATCTTCCTCTTCACCAGAGATGAGAAGGAGCATACACTGTGCATGGAAGTGCACCCAAACTCTCCTAAAATAATAAAGCAATTTCCTTTGAGATGGTTGACAAGGAAAGTCAGGAGGCCCTTGCAGAAAATGATGAAACCCAGTCCCAGCTGAATATTAAGTTAGAGAGAGGTCTGCAACTGGGCCGGGGGGCAGAGAGAGGGGGAGATGCCAGGGTCGGGGGAGAGAGAAATTTTAATTGCGATTGTTTGGCCTGCTGATCCTAGGCAAATGACAAGAAGCCCCCAAGCAGCCTCAAACACGGATATTTGAAAGGCAGAGACGGCTGGGGGATGGTTTGGCTTCGCCCTCCCCTCTGAGGCTGTTTGAGGAGCGGTCTGCGGTGCTGACAAGCACGGGTTTTGGAGGCCATTGAAAAGTTTTGGGCCTAAATAGGGTAGGCAGCTTGGCTTAAGTGTTGCTATGGAATACCTGGCAACCGGCAACAATAGGCCTTTTAGAGAATCCAGGGCAAACAGTGACCGTGGTAATGGGGTGGGCTTAAGGGTCTCCTTGCCCGGCTGGGCCCCTCCTCTCCTCACAGAGGCCTGGGCACTGGGCTATGTTCCGGAAATTCCCTGCACAAAGCCCCATTCAGTGGGAGGAGGGTCAATGCGTGTGCTTTTGGAGGGGGTGGCGGTGGGACTGGGGGGTGGGGAGAGGCGGGGGAGGGGGTACAGGAGAAGGAGCTTTACTGCCAAAAAAAAAAAAACCCCTCTCTCAAGTCTCTTTCTTCTCGCAAAGACTAAAAGAGGCACAGAAAGTGCTAAGTTTGTAAAAGAGGCTGAAAAGGTTCAGAAAAGTAGCATAAAAGGGCCAGGGAACGCCCCGTGAATTTTGAACAGAGAGCAGAAAAGGGACCCTAAAAAGCAATTAGTGATGCTGCTTGTAAATGGAGGCAGCGCGCTGGGGGTGGGGAGCTGGGTTGGAGGTAGGTGCGGAGGCGGGTAAGAAGTTGGGGCGGAGGGGGGGTGTGATGGGAGCAGGTGAGGAGAAAGGGTGAGGCGTGGGATGGGTGAGGGGACAGGGAGGCCAGGGAGTCGTGGAGGGGTGGACAGCGGCGAGCCCTCCGCCCCAGCCAGTCGTGGCTCTAATTGCATGCCTTCAGGCTGCTCTCTGCTGGGGCTGTGCGGCTCAGACTTTGTCCCCTGGTTCCAGCAACCCCTCCAAAAGGCTGTGGAGCCTGAGACGGTGACCGGCCTCCCGCCTTTGGTCGGTGATGACCATGAGGAAATCCTCAAGAGAGTGGCTACCCGCATTCTCTTGGCAGCGGAGTGATGGCAGGGTGCTGGGGAGCTGGGTGTCTTCCCGAGTTCCCGGGGCGGGGGTTTGGGGGTGAGGGTAGGGGAGGCTCGTATGACAACCCGCGGAGCCCGGCAAGAGCATCCAGCAAATTAGCACTCTGCAAACCCCACGTGCCCGCGCTGCCTAACATCCGTGCTCAAACACCCCACTCCACCGCTCTAAAGATAATAATTTTATATTTCCAGCAGAATGTGCACAGTGACAATTATCTGTATTCCTACTGTGTCGCAGCATCAACGGATCATCAAGAGAATTATGTTCCAGTTGAAAGCAGATTTAAATAAACAGACACTAAATGGGAGCCAATAATAGATGTACCAAAATAGTCTAGGCAGAAAGCAGCAATTTAAATACAGGGCTGTTTAGTGGAGAAGGTAAGAGGCATCCAGACCCCAGGGTTTACTGTTCCCAGACTGCAGCTCAGCCCCGAAGATTCTTTCCAATGATCTCTAGGGTTCTGACCAGAGCGCTATCCTAAGCTCCTTCTTCCCTCTCCCTCCCTCCCTTTCTTATTTCTTTCTTCCCCGCTCTCTCCTGTCCTTCCTCCTTCCCTTCTGCCCTCCTTCTCTCCCTTTCACTCCCTTCTTTACTTCAACAAACATTCATCACTCATTATCAACTAGCTGCCTTTGGGCACCTTTATCAAAATTATTAAGCACCACCCTTCTTGATTTCTGTGACCCTCTGCTCCAGACTCAAATTGGATCTTGTTGCCCTGTATGGGGCAGGGGAGGAAGTTGTTAGCTCCCCAAGGAGAAAATCAAGTTGTTGTTTCCATAAGAAGGGAGAATGGAATGCTGAAGAGGCAAAATAATGAAGGTCCAGTTATATTCATTCAGCCATCACATATTTATTAGAGGTGTGCCAAGCGCTGTTCTAGGTCCTGGGAATTCAAAGATCAAACTGTAGGTCTCTCTCCTCAAAGAGCTTCCAGCCTTGCAAAGGAAAGATAACCAGGCAGCTGGATGTGGGTGGTGAGAAGGACCAGAGAAGGACCCTGCCAGAGGGAGGCAAAGGAGACTTCAGCCAGCTGTGACTCAGGCTGAGAAAGAGAGAACATTTTACTGAGCAGAAAGGGGACACTCCTAGCAGAAAGAAGAGGTTGTGCAAGGGCAGAGAAACAAGAGAAGAGTTGGTGTGTTCAGGAGCTTGCAAGTCCTTCAGCAAGAGTAGCTCCAGGATCCGGAAGTGGAGGGCTGGGGTGGGGAGGTGTGGGAGAAGTAACTGGGGACAGCATAAAGGGCTTTGCTCTTGAGGTTGGGGTGATGAGCAGAAACCTCATTTCTGCTGGCCTCTTGTTTCCCTTCGTGGGGACTTCTATTAGCATTACTCTCCTGGCTTCTCTGTCTCTTCCCTCACTCCTGTCCAGGCCCAGGGAGTTGGGCTTCATTTATCTTCTGTCCTGTATAGAGCAGCCCCTCTGATGTGTTCCCAGCCACCTGTACTAGAAGTCTGTCCTTACACAGAGAGACCTAACTGGGTGTTCAGCTGTTAGGCAATCTAATTCTGGGATATAGGGTTAGGGAGCAATTATTTCCCCAAACCTAAGCCTGGTTTTGACTGTATTTTCATTAATAAAACTGCGGTTTCGATCTCTGTACATTTTTGACTCCTTTTAAGTGAGTACTGCTTTTTAAACCCTTGCAATGTCAAGGCAAACTACAGAGGTTAGGAAGGGGACCATTGGAGGAGGGTGAGCATAGGGACAAATGGCATGAGGAGGCTTTTGTGTTAAAAGTGTCACTTTGAGAGCAGTCTTCCTGGGTTCTCTTACGTGCTGTCCACCTGGGGGCCCCTTCCTCATAAAGTCTCTTGCTTTGGGAAAAAAAAAATGTTGCTTTGGCAGTTAGGCAGAGGATGGTTTGGAGAGGGTAAGGAGATTTAGAAGGAAAGAGATGGTAAAGATTGTTTTTTTAAAAAAACTGAACTACAAATATATTTATATATTTAATAATTATATTTTCCAGAGGTCAAACTGGGTATTCTGAACTGTGGGCAGATTCTTTACAATCTGAGCCACCAAGGAAGCCCTGGTCACTCCACCGTGTCTGACTCTTTGTGACCCCATGGACTGTAGCCCACCAGGCTCCTCTGTCCGTGGGATTCTTCAGGCACGAGATGGATGCGTTGCAATGCAAGAGAAGCAAGAGTCACAGGTTTGATCCCTTGGTTGGGAAGATCCCCTGGAGCAGGAAATGGCAACTTGCTTCAGTATTCTTGTCTGGAAAATTCCGTGGACAGAGGAGCCTGGTGGGCTATAGTCCATGGGGTGGCAAAGAATCAGACATGACTGACCGTGAACACACACAGTCAAGTAATCAACCATATCCCAATACAAAGTAGAAGTTAAAAAAAGACACGAATATATTGTTTCATGTTTTATTTTAATGAAAATACTTAAAATTACAAAACATGATGCTTACTTTTAAATTTGTAATAGAATTCAATATTAGAGAAAATATAGCTAAAATGAAAAGCTCAGCAATCTTGAATTAGGTTTTTTATGACATAAGCGTTGTTTGTACACATAGAAGAGGGGATAAATGTGATGTACACGATATTGACATTTGTAAATTCACTTAGAAAGACAAGAGATGATGAAGATGTTAACTAGGAAAACAGTGGCAGTGGACGATTTGAGTGGTGATAGAGAAGGGATGTGGAGGGAGAGATAGTCTGAAGATAGAATTAATAGTAGTTGGGGGCTGATTGGATGTGATGGTAAGGAAGAATCTGGGTTTCTAGTTAGTCAATGGGATTCTCATTTGCTGGGATAAGGAACGGAGATGAAGTGCAAGGGACAGAGAGCATGATAATGAGCTTATTTTGTAACATACTGACCCCAGGACACAGAGCAGTCCATTAGGGAGTTAGATATACAGGTCCACAGCTTTAAAAAACAATAATCTGATTGGATTTAGAAACGCATCTAGAAATAATTATTGAAGCACAGGAATAAGAAAAGTTGCTAAGAGAAAGGGTATGGAATGAGGCAAAGAAAAGTGTGTGGAGGCAAAGCAACATTTAAGGCAAGTTTGACAAAAACATATTGAATTCCACCTGAGAATTAAGGGGGACTATTATTATACCTCCTGTTATTGGCATCTGATGTTACTTGGGACTCTAAGCTATCACATAATGTACCTTCCACAAAGCCCCCTGAACCACTTCTTTTTGTTTACTAAGGATTCAAGCTGTGATATGCTAGATATCCATCTTTGTAACCATCTATCTGTATATCTCACACATATGTAGCATATATAAAAGCTAATATTTATTGAACATTATGATGCATCATCTTTGATACTTTGCTAAACTCTTTACACATATTTATACTAGGCAGGTATGGTCAGCTTTGTTTTGAAAATGAGGAAACTGAGGCTCAGAGCAGTCTGACAGTTCAAACTTTGAAAGCAGAACTGTCCAACTACAAAGCTCACGCTCTGACCATAGGTCACGCGGCTTACCTTTATCAAAGAAGATGCCATGTGAGTTGAAGTCTTTAGGAGTTTACTACCTGGCCACCTTCCTCAAGAAGAAGGCTAACACTAAACGTGAAATGAGCTTGAATCCTGCAACTTGTTTATTGAACAATGTTAAGTGCTGTGAAACTCAGCTTTCCTCATTGGTAGTAGGAATGTGTAATACTTTCTTCACAGGTATACTTCTGCCTTCTACCCTGTGGGAAACCATATTATAGAAAGCTCAGTAACTGAAATAGATGCCCACATTGCAGAAATGTTTCTTTTCCCTCTAACTTTAACAGAAAAAAAAAAATCCAAAATACAACAAACTAAGCTCTAAAATGTGCTGAAAATAGGAAAAACATCAAGAAAACATCAACAATATAGAACATTTAAATATCATAATAAGAGAAGTAGCATAATTATGAAAAGGCTCTTGTTCATAAATATTAGAAAGAAAAATCTAGCAAAGAAAATTATCAACAACATTTAAGTTTTGATATGAGAGATAAATGTTTTTCCTTGTTAGAAAACTATAATTGAATCAAGAAGATTAGACTCACTAGTTCCTATTTAGTATTTTTTCCTGTTTGTATTTACTATTACTTTGTAGCTGTACATTCTTGTAACTTAAAGGTCTCTGTCATAATAAATAATCTGCTTCCTTAATTCATCTGCCTAGGAGTACTTAAAGTCAAAGAAAATGAGATTAAATTATCTGGATTCAGAATTCTTTAAAGATCATTTTGTCTTTATGGGAAAATGTCTCATCCTTCTTGTAATAAAAGTAATACAAAGTATCCATGTTTTTAATAATTGGATTTTCAGGACCACAGACAGCTCTGTTTTTTTCATCAAATATTTCATGCTCAAAGGTAAAATTACACATGCATTCTACTTATACATTCTTTATTTTTAGAGTATATTTTTATTCCAAAAAAGAAGACTTGTTGGGAAATGCTAGGTTTTTAGTTAATTTTGTCCACTTAGAAGAGGACAAAATTCAATTTTAATTACTCACTTGATGTTACTTAGTACTAAGTGATACCAAGTTTACCAAGACCAAGTTTACCAAGCTTATGTTTTTCTCACATTCTTCCCTCAAAATATCCTTGATACTTTAAGGCAAAATTTTCTCTAACTGATGTTGAATGTGTGCTTAAAAGGGAGACATAGGGAAAATCAGATTAGGATTACCTTTCCCTTCAAGTTTCATGTACAGTAATGGAGATTAAAGGTGCATAAATGCTACTTAAACTCACTTCTGTACTGGAGTTTCTCCGTGAGTATAAAGGGGTGTGTGTGTGTGCAGAACTCTTGGATGGAGAATTCAGGATGGGATTAAGACGCAAAGAAAAATGTGACCAAAGAAAGTCAAAAGGCAGTTGGAAGCAGTTAGGAATAACGAACAGTATCATTTAATCCAAACTCTTTCAGTTGCTATGAAAGAAACCCAAATCAAATCCAAATAAAAGAGAAATTGTTGGATATATATGGGAAAGTAGAGGAGTATGCAATTTCAGGGACAGTTCTATCCAAGTGCTCATATTATATATTGTCAGAATTCTTTTACTCTCATCTCTCTTATTGGCTTTTCTCAGCATTGGTCCACTCTCAGGAAGGTTATTACCTCATGCTAGCAAGGTGAACACCACTAGTTCCAGCATAACAACTCCTGAAAAAGATTTCAGCAAAAAATCTGGCCTGTTTTCACTGACCAATCATTGTGGTCAGGGGATGGAATACACTGATTGATTAAGCCTGGGTCATTGCTAACTCCTGGAGCTACAGACTGAATCAGATCCAGAAGAACCACATGAACTAAGAGAAGGGAAGAAGGTCCCCAAAAGAACCATAGGGGGAATGTATGATAGGCAGGCAAAAACAATAGAGGCCTTATATTCATTTGACAGTGCTGTCATAACAAAGTACCACCAGCTGGGTGGTTTAAACATCGGAAATGTACTGTCTTAGTTCTGGAGGCTGGAAGTCTAAAATCCAAGTGTCAGCAGGGCCACTTCCTTCTGAGGGCTGTGTTAGGAGAAGCTGTTCCAGGTCCCTCTCCTTGGCTTGTAGGTGGCTGTCTTCAGGTTCACCTGTGTTTCTGTTGTGTCTAGATTTCTTCTTACAACAACACCGTGCTGGATTAGAGCACGCTCTAATGACTTCATTTTATCTTGATTGCCTCTCTAATCACCTGTCTCCAACGGTCACATGCTGAGGTACTGGGAGTTAGGACTTCAGTATACCTCTTCCGAGGGGAACACAATTCAATACGTAACATGCCTCTACACAAGATGCACTTTATTCCCTGGTCTAAATAGTCTCTGCTCTTAATTATTTATTTGACTGAGTCATGTCTTAGCTGGAGCATGCAGAATCTTTGTTGTGTCATGTGGGATCTTTTGCTGTGGCTCACAGGCTTCCTAGCTGTGGTGAGTGGGCTGTGTTGCTCCACGGCATGAGAAATCTTAGTTCCCAAAGTGAAAGTGAAAGTGAAGTCACTCAGTCGTGTCCCACTCTTTGAGATCCCATGAACTGTAGCCTGCACAAGGCTTCTCCGTCCATGGGATTTTCCAGGCAAGAGTACCGCAGTGGGTCGCCATTTCCTTCTTCAGGAAATCTTTCCAACCCAGGGATTGAACCCAGGTCTCCCGCATTGCAGGCAGATGCTTCACCCTCTGAGCCATCAGGGAAGCTTAGTTCCCAATCAGGGATCAAACACAGGTACCCTGCATCACAAGGTGGATTCTTAACCACTGGACCACCAGGAAAGTAGGTGTCTGCTCTTTTGATTTAACCCTTTGTTGTAGGAAATGCCTTTCACCTAGAAAGCCACGATGTATATTGTGTGTGTGTGTGTGTGATGTATACTGAGGGTATTATATGTGTGTATGTGTATATTATATGTGTGTATGTGTGAGAGGAGATGTGTGGGGTCAGGTAACTTATTTCCTGTTTTGATTTGCTGTATCATAGGAGTTACATCTGGACCTGATGAAGAGGACTGCATATGACCCAGCAGTTAGGACTTGGAGCTGGATGTGGCAGGCGGCTGAGGCTTTGGGTTGCCCTGTGGAGGAGCATGCATGTGTTCAGTATTGGCAAGACCTTTGATGACTGTTGTGTAAAGTTGTTACATTTACCTGCCCAGCATCTTTTTTTTTTTTTCCCTGCTGAAATGTCTCCTATTGATGTGATGGTTGATTTGCTTGTCCTGTATTCCCCACTGCAGAGGTGTACTCATCATCCAGGCTGCCCATCAGAATACATTGTCAAGTGAGGCCCAATGGCTGGCTCATGGTCAAACACCTTTCCCAAATAAGGCCAATTATGTCTGTATTTAGGGGTTTACATGAATACAGTGAGGGGGGATCGGTTTCTTTTGTAATGTCCTGTGTTAAGAAAAACCTAGCATGGGGTTGGGGAGAGCCATCTTTACTGTAAAATAGAATGAACATACCAAGGACAAAGCCCAAACAGTGGCAGAAAGAGGCGATGGATCCAGTGAGGCAGAGTCCTCTGTTATTTAAATCCCTGGATGCAGTCATGTCTGAAATTAATGTCACCCTTTGGACTTGCCAGTTAGGATGACCAAATAAATTCCCTCTTTTCCTTGACTAACTCAGATGCAGTTTGTGACTAGCAATGGAGTGCATCTTCTACTGCCTTAGTGCTGGAATTGGGACTCAAAACCAGGTCTTCTCATCCCTATTTAGGGCTCTTTTCTTCATTCCATGATAGTTCATGACATAGTTTTCACTTAAAATTGATAAAATACAAACTGTGAAATGTGACAAAGATACTAGCCAGGTATCAGACCAATATTTGCAAAGAAACAAAACAGCTGCCTTCTAGAGAGGTGGAACTGTATGGCCCTGGGGAATTGGTGGAAAGCCTAACCTGGAAAATCCCATGGATGGAGGAGCCTGGTGGGCTGCCGTCCCACGTGAAGGGTCGGATACGACTAAGCGACTTCACTTTCACTTTTCACTTTCATGCATTGGAGAAGGAAATGGCAACCCACTCCAGTGTTCTTGCCTGGAAAATCCCAGGGACGGTGGAGCCTGGTGCACTGCTGTCTATGGGGTCTCACGGAGTTGGACATGACTGAAGGGACTTAGCAGCAGCAGCAGCAGCAGCAGCAGCAGCTAACTATAGAGATGGTTCTAGAATACTCACGTACCAGCACATTAAGGCACTAGCTTCCTGCTGAGCCCCATGGATACATGTGATCAAAATGTTATAATCATATTAGCAGACTGGCATCAAATAGCCAAGAGGCATGGAGTCAGAGGAGCCATGAGCCTGACTTGAGATTGATACAGTAGCAAAAATTAAGATTCTATACCCTAGCTGTCTAAGTTCAGTGGCAACGTCTTCCTTTGCCAGCTATTCGAATTTGGGCAAATTGATTAACCTTTCTGAGACTCTGTTTCTTTGTACATAAAATAGTACTTTCCTCACTGGGTTGTAGTAAAGATTAAAAGGGCTCCCTGGTGCCTCAGATGGTAAATAATTCACCTGCAATGCAGGAGACGTGGGTTTGATCCCTGGGTTGGGAAGATCCCCTGCAGTAGGAAATGGCAACCCATTCCTGTATTTTCGCCTGGGAAATCCCATGGACAGAGGAGCCTGGTGGACTGCAGTCCATGGGGTTGCAAACAGCTGGACATGACTGAGTGACTAAGCATGCACAAAGATTAGAAAAATATATTAGTATTTCACGTATAGCACTTAATTCAGGTTTTAACACATAGCAAAAGCTCAATTTGTATTTATTTTTGTTATGAATAGGATCTTTTTTTTGTTATTGGCTAGAATAAACAATTGGATATGCCAACTGGAGTTCTAAGAACCTCATTAGAGAGAAACAACTACCGAAGCCCAAGGTGGATGACAGTGGCCAGGTATGTCAGCCCTGCAGGTCTATGAAGGGAGAAAGGGGATGAAGGATTGGAGCAAAGATGGCCTGAGAGAGGAGCTCTGACTAGGCAGAGGCCTGGCTAGGAGCAGCTTGGGGAGAGTGTAGCCTCCCTGAGAACACTGCTGCATGGCATCTGGGGAGCAGATGGGGTCATCAACCAGCCCCCCTCCTCAGGAGGTGCTCTCTTGAAGGAGGATCTGAGCAAGTCATTCCCCTGACTGCCTGCCACTCCTGGGAGCATTTTTCTGGGAGGGCTCCCTCCCTCTTGGTGTCTCCAAGACACTTACCAACCAAGGCAGACAGGCAGCAACAGGGGTACAGCCAGCCCTATTTCTTTCTAACCATTTTTTTATCATCTTCCTGGTGGAAGCTGATAGCAATCATTTTTTGCCTGTTTTAATTTAATTTAATAATATTATAATTATTGTTATTGTTGCCATTTCCCTCCTAACTGTTTTTTCTTCCTCCATTTGGACCCTTGTTCATCTATTCTCAGCACAGACCTAGAGCTTTCTTTATGACATGTCAGATAACGGTGTCCTTTAATCAAAACACTCAAATAGCATCCATTTCACTCTGAAAACTCCCCAAGCTGGCCTGAGCCTGGCTCTGTTTGACCTCCCATTACCCTAGGACCTCCGGCCTTACTCCTTTACCCCTGCCCTCACAGCTCCAGCCACCTTTGCTTCTGCCCTATTCCTTGGTCAAGCCAGGCAAACACTGAGCTGGTGACCACTGCTTCTTTCTCCATCTGCAATGCAGATTTACTCTCTCACCTTCCTCTTAACCTTTCTGAAATGCCACCTTTCAGGGAAGCCTTCCCAGATGACCTGGTCTAAAATCTCAACTTCGCTGTCTCCTGAAAATCCTTTCCAGCTTCTCCATAGCACTTACAACCATCAAACATACAGTATTTCTCACTTATTTTGCGTATTGTCTATTTTTCCTACTAGAATGTAAGCTCTATAGGGGCAGGGATTGGGGGTCTATTTTGGCCACTGCTGTGATTTTTGTTGAACAAACGAATAAATTTTGTGAAAAGCATCAGAAGCAAAAGTGAAAGCAAAGCCGCTCAGTCGTGTCTGACTCTCCGCGACCCCGTGGACTGTAGCCCACCAGGCTCCTCTGTCCATGGGATTTTCCAGGCAAGGATACTGGAGTGGGCTGCCATTGCCTTCTCCAGAAGCAAAGGAGCGATAATAAAAACCCGGGACTCTTCTGGTAAATGGAAAAAGCACGAAATTTAGAGTCAGTGAGGCTAACCTGGTCTAGTTTCATCTCTTAACTAATTGTCAGACTTTGAAAAAGTCACTTATCCTTTATGAGCACCAGTTTCCACATCTGCAGGTTGGTGATAACAATATATATCTCCCTAATAGTGAAAGCTAATGACTATAGGAGAACAGACAGCACAGGTGTTTTTCTTGTTTCTATGGCCTGAAAGACAGTGGAAGTGTAGTGGCTGGCAGGCTAAGGCGTGTGTGTACGCTCAGTCACTCAGTCATGTCTGACTCTTTGAGACCCTGTGGACTATAGCCCATGAGGCTCCTTTGTCCATGGGATTTCCCAGGCAAGAATACTGGAGTGGGTTTCTACTTCCTACTCCAGGGGATCTTCCTGATCCAGGGATCAAATGTGCATCTCCTGCATTGCAGGTGGATTCTTTGCCACTGAGCTGCCAGGGAAGTACATACGAAGGCATGGACGTCTTTTACAGTTCCTCCAGTGACGTGTAGGGCTTCCCTGGTGGCTCAAATGGTCAAGAATCTGCTTACAATGCAAGAAAACTGGGTTCAGTTCCTGCATTGGGAAGATCCCCTGGAGAAGGGAATGGCAACCCACTCCTGTATTCTTGCCTGGAGAATCCCATGGACAGAGGAGCCTGGCAGGCTACAGACCATGGGGTCACATAGAGTTGGACACAACTGAGAAACTAACACTTTCACTTTCCGGTGACGTGTGACATTTTGGGTTGGCTATTATTAATCAGAGGCTGGGTCTTTGTCCCAGCCCTATGCTCTTTCACTTTGGACCCCTAAGCAAGGATCTGTGCCTCATTTATTTATTTGTAAAAAGAGGTGATGAAATTTACCACACCTAACTTGCAGTTTGGAGGAATGAGGATCAATCAAACAAAATAATTTGTGAAATCCCTTTGAAAACAGGAAACATCTATATGGACACAAATGATTCATGATGGTTGGTGACAAGGTTTCATGTGTCTGATTCTCGAATTCCCAGCTGGAGTGAAAAAGGAACCTGAGAAGAGGAATCTTTACTAATAGCATTTCCATATCTTCATCTCTGCCAACGCAACACCATCTCCAACTCAACCATACAACAAACTCTCCTTCGGTGTTTGCTGGTTGTTTGAAAAGCACAGACTTCATCTGACATTTGTATTTGTCTTTTTTTCAACCTTTAGAAAATCTGTTAGACCTGACCTAATTTGAGGGGACCTATGTATTCACGGCTGGGCTACTCTCTGATAGTCTTAAGTGGAATATATCATGAAGAAATAGTCAGGATCGAGGAAATCTTGCTTGAAGTAATGCTATCTTGAGTTAGGTTTTCACATTAGTCGGTGAATTCACACATAGTTATAAAAAAGAATGTAGTTTTCCATTCCTTTATTTAAAAGCTATATAGTTTTATGGCTCTAATTAACTTCTGGGTTCCTATACCTTTGTTTGTAAAAAGGCTATCCTTCTTGCCATCACAGCTGGCTGTCCCAAATGGACATAAACAGGGCACTGTCATGTATACATGAAAAAAAGATGACCTACATACATGATGTTACAGTAGGGTATTAAAACTACAATTTCAGCCATTTCTCCCAATTAAGGCTAACTCATCTGTGATTTCAGCCTCCCATTTGAAATAAAAGTCTGACGGTAATTGGAGCACAGAGCTATTCACCACTGTACTTCAATCTGGAAATAATTGTCTTTGTTCAATTAGGAATCTGCATTTTCATGCCAGTCTTCACAGATTATCTTGAATGGAGAATGCACTCTGATTAAGAGCTATCCTTCTTGGAATGAAAGAAAAGCAGCCTGAAGTCCTCATCTTCTTGTTGGGTTTAACATTTTTTCTCCTAGCATACTGAGAATGATATCATACAATAATTTTCTAGATGGATTTAATATAATCAAAACCTTCTAGGGAATTCATATATAGGTTTGTTTTTTTTTTAATTTCAAGAACTCTTAGAGATGATTCTCTAGAGTTAGGCTTGAAAAGGTATTAATTTGTCTGAAAAATGAAAAAGTGAAAGTGAAGTTGCTCAGTCATGTCCTACTCTTTGCAATGCCATGGACTGTAGTCTGCCAGGTTCATCTGTCCATGGGATTTCCCAGGCAAGAATACTGGAATGGGTTGCCATTTCATTCTCCAGAGGATCTTCCCAAGCCAGGGATCGAACTCAGGTCTCCCGCATTGCAGGAAGACTACCATCTGAACCATCAGGGAATCCCTAATTTGTCTGAGGCCTTCAGCTAATTTGTCATATTATAATAATCAGATTTCCTATGAAATAAAAATGACAGTTGTCTATTTTTTTCATTTATGGAACCACCCACTCTCTTAGGTGCTTTTAAAATACAGATTAATATATAACTCATAAAAAAACTTTGAGAATCCTTAATTCTAGTATCCCCATTTAATAGATGAGAACAATAAAGGTCAGAGAGTTTACGTGATTCCCCCCACCAACAATGTCACTCAGTAACTTATTGGTAAAACCAACAGTCAGCTGTGGGTCTGGCTGGCTTTAAAACCTCTAGCACTTTTTTCTTATTAAGTTAATACAGCCTGAGGAAAATAATAAGAAGCATTCCTGTTAAAAATAATAGGATTCTATCTGCCTTTTAATGCAAAGGACACTGATTCTATCCCTGGTCTGGGAAGATCCAACATGCCATGGAGCTACTAAATCCATGTGCCACAACTACTGGCCCAGTGCACCAGGGCCAGTGAGACACAAACGCTCACCTACGAGCTGCACCTACTGAAGCCTGCGTGCCTAGAGCCCATGCTCCGCAGCAAGAGAAGCCATTGCAATGAGAGGCCCGGACACTGCAACTAGAGGAAGTTCACATACAGCAACAAAGACCCGCCACAGCCAAATATATAAACAAATCTTTTTTAAAAATGATAAGATTCCGATAGCTAGAACTATGAGAACACCAACACAGCAGATGTCTTTGCTATACATCATCCTGCTCCAATAATTTCGAAAGCACCTATATCCAGCCGTTCTGGATGAAAATAAAAGACCCACAATTATGAAGCCATTTTAGCACAATGACAACTTTAAAAATAATGTGAGCTACTATCCATATCATAACCTAATTTAATCCTTTCTCCAAAATGGATTTCTTTACAAACTAGACCATGTCTTTTCCGTTTTTGGATCCCTTCAACCAAACATACTTATTAAATGAGAAAATGGGTGAATCATCCTTCCTCCCTCTTTCTCATTTTTTTTTAAACAGAGGAAAGCACGAACTCAGTCCCCCACTACCACAAATCACGCAGTTGAGTTTTCCACCTTTGGGGACATCGCAGGGTTTAGCACCTCCAGAGTGCAATGAATAAGCTTTGCCCTGGTAAAACCACCTTTGTGATCATGGTATCTTTCCTGCCAGGTAAGTACTGAATCACTCTCTTGATAATTCCAAGAGGCGGGCAGGATATATGGAATCCATATATTATGGATATATTGTGTGTGTGTTTAACATATACATACAAGTCAAAAACCCCTGTGTAAGTATAAGATGTAGAACTCTGGCCAAACCTTTCATTATCCCCTTTGGAAACATTATACAGGTATTGTAAATCTCCACCTTTGAAGCAAAGTAATTCCTTTTCTTTAATAATACTCTGGTAAACGTACCCAGGAGGGTTACCCATTCTTCTCTGTCTTTGACCATGCCGTTTCATAATGATGAGGAGAAGAAAAGACTTATTTAAGCACCTGGATGGAAAGTGATAGCTAACCCAACTTTTCTTTTTGAAAATATAGCGTTAGTATTTGAGTGTGTGTGTGTCAAATGGGACTGATATGCATGGAGGGTGGGAGCCATCACTTGTACATTTCATGCTGAATCTGGATTTGACTGGTTCTGACTTTGGATTGTTTGGGGCTGTGGGTTGGTGGGAGGGATGTAGCACATTCTGTGTTTATCAGTCTGCTCCATAGGCTATGGCAGGTGTGGAGATTACTTTCCAATAATGCCTGGAAGCAATATTCCCCCACCTTCACAGGAACTTGCCATCTGGCTCTGAGGGCCAGAGATAATTCAGTCTCTAAATGAGCTCAGTTTTAGGTCCTCCAGAGCAAAAACTGATAAATGAGTGAGATTACCCTGTTTTACGGCAGTGTCAATAGCACACCAGCATTGGCCCCTCAGATGCCTTCAGAAAAGAAAGTGAAGCTTTTATTGAATTAACCGTCTCAAACCAAAGCACATAACTGAAGGGCTTAGGAGAGGGAGTTGCCAAACTTTATA
The DNA here is from genome assembly GCF_001704415.2 of Capra hircus. Lineage (NCBI taxonomy): Eukaryota > Metazoa > Chordata > Mammalia > Artiodactyla > Bovidae > Capra > Capra hircus. Next base: position 65,460,198 of record NC_030812.1, read on the forward strand.
CATATACATAGAAAATACATTTGCATGGTATGTAGATCTTTTGTATGCAAGCCTTGGTTTCGTCAAGTGAAATGCCAGAGTCAATTTTGGCCTTGTACATTCTAAAATGAATAATTTTACCCATTAAAATTTTCTTCCCAGAAAAAATGGTGGCTAAAGCTGAAAATTTACTAAGCTGCCTAGATAATAAACTCTTTGGCTGGAGAAAACATAGGTGAAAAGAAGTATAAAACTGTGACATTAACAATTTAGACCAAAAGACAAACCTTGGAGAAAAAGAGATCTTTTCCTTTCTGCTCTAATTATCTGAACCAGCTGTCAAAATTGATCAAATTGATCAGATAATACCTTAAATCTCCATTTGGATTTGTCCCTGTGGCCATTACCATCTTGGGATGGTTGTTTTGTATAAACAGCATCAGGTTGAAGAAAATTATGATTTGATGAGAAGAATTGGAGATGCTTGGAATGCATAGCATCCAGCATGGCCCTGCTTCCCAGGGTCCCCTGAGATTATGCGTAGCAATGACAAGATGACATAATTAAATTAAGTGGCATGGCAAAAAGTAAGAAAGTAAGCCCACAGGGCTCCCTTGGGACAATGACAACTCAAACAGTTTTTAAAGATGTCTTATTAAAAAGAGGTTCAATAAACTGGAATTATCTCAGCTTGGGAAAATAAAATATAGTTCTCTTGGGAAAACAGAATTTTCTTCTCTGGAGGAAGCATGGGGAGAAAAAACCTTCTTTGGGAGAGTAAAGAGTATGTGAAGTGAAGTCTCTCAGTCGTGTCCAACTCTTTGCGACGCCATGAACCATACAGTCCATGGAATTCTCCAGGGCAGAATACTAGAGTGTGTAGCAGTTCCCTTCTCCAGGGGATCTTCCCAACCCAGGGATCGAACCCAGGTCTCTCCAGTATTGCAGATAGATTCTTTACCAGCTGAGTTACCAGGGAAGCCCAAGAACACTGGAGTGGGTAGCCTATTCCTTCTCCAGCGGATATTCCCAACCCAGGAATCAAACCGGGGCCTCCTGCGTTGCAGGCGGATTATTTACCAGCTGAGTTCCAGGGAAGCCCAAAAGAGTATGTATCTCTCTGAAATTTAAAACAAAACAAAACAGTATTTGATACGTGGAAAATGAAGCAGAAATGGTCAACATATTTTGGGAGTGCTTTTCCCTACGGAAGTCTCTTTTCTATCACTCTCTTTCTCGGCAGGCAAAACTAAGCGACCATGCCTGCGCCATATCATGCCCTCTGATTGGATCAGCGGGGACACCTGCGTTGGTGTCAGGACGTCTATTGGGCAGCTTATGGCCAATCAAATTCTCGCTCTTGAGAGAATGACCAGCTCACGAAGTCGGAACACAGTCAGTTCTGACCAAAACTAGATGCAAGCCAAATTAAATAAGGAAGAGAAGTGATGAGTGAGATAGAAATAAGAGGAAGAAACCTCCAAAGAGAAATGAATAAGGCAGACACCATGGATGCGGCCCAGTCCCCAAAGCCTTCCCAGTGACGCTCAGCTGAATCTAATTTCCTTTTTAGAGAAATATGTAAGGGTGCTTCTTATAGAATTATAAGAATCCTCACTTCCCCCCACTTTTCTTTTTAGTTAATTTTGACAGGCTTTTACTAATTTACAGCTAATGAATCCCCGAATAAGACAAAGAACAAGTATCTAAAGATAATATCCTTGGAGTATGAACACGATAGGAAATTGGGAATAAGGAAGGAGGGGATTTAATATTTATTTGAATGTGTTCTATGTACCAGACATTCTGTTAGGTGTGTACTATTTTCATCGTTTTAGCAACTACATGTCTCCAGGACATTTTTATTTTAATCATACTGAAAAGGAAATGAGTTTCAGAGAGCTTAATGAACTTGCTTAAAGTCTCACAGAGTCAGGATTTAAACTCAGTACTGCCTGACTTCAGAGTGTCTTCCCTTACACTGCCACCAGACTTGGGAATAATACAAATATTCTTACCAGGTGACATCAAGGCTCCTGAAGACAATGATGATATAGGTGGCCATAAAATGATATTTAATCTTATGTGTCAACTTGGAGGTATTCTTGGATAAGAATAACATTTATGTTGGTGAAGTTTAAGTAAGCAGATTTCCCTCCATTATGTGGATGTACCTCATTCAATCAGTTGAAGGCCTGAATAGAACAAAAAGATCAACTTCCTGGGACAAGAAGGAATTTTCCTTCAGATGGTCTATGGAGTTTATCTGTACCATTAGTTCTCCTGGGTCTGGAACCTGCTGGCTAACACTGATGACTTGGAGGTGCAGTTCTCCTTAATTTTATATATATATATACATACATACATACATACCATGGGATTGCAGAGAGTTGGACACAACTGAGCAACTAACACACACACACACACACACACACACACACACACAATTGATTCTGTTTCTGTGGAGAAAGCTAACATGCCATAGAAAAAAAACTGGATCAGAAAACCAGCATTATGGAGAGTGATGAAAGCAAGATGGCCAAATAAGATGTCCGCTCTCATACCACCTCTGAACAAAGATAATTTGGCATCCATCCATGGACAAAGGGGGCTTCCCAGGTGATGCTCCCATATGGTAGAATCCACCTACCAATGCAGGAGATGTAAGAAACATGGGTTTGATCCCAGGGTGCAGAAGATCCCTTGGAGAAGGAAATGCAAACCCACTCCAATATTCTTGCCTGGAAAACTCCAGAAACAGAGGAGCCTGGCAGGCTATAGTCTGTGGGGTCACAAAGAGTCAGACATGACTGTGTAACTGAGCATGCATATATAAACAAAAGTATCTTTGTGGGAGCTTTGTAGTCCAGATAGGAGACCGTGAAGCCCTGGTAAAGTCTAAGACCAAGGAGAACCACCCTGAAGCTAGCTGCCAGGCAGCTGATTCACCAACCAAAGTCCTGGTGACAGAGCTGTAAACAGCTCCGTATTCCTGAAGACTCAGCCACAGTCCATTTATCTTGGTCCTGTCACCAGCACCACTTACCCAGGAACCCTGGAGGACTCACCTATGCATTAGGTAATAAGCACACAGAACTTGGTCCCAGTTGTAGTCTTGAAATGGCCCATGAACCAGCTCTAGCCCCTCTTAGCTGTGGTCCCAGAGCCTCTGGAAGCAAACCCGCCAATTTCAGTCAGACTGTAGATTCTGAAAGGTCCCCCACAATGGAACTTCGGATGATCCAAGCACAGTCCATAAACTGTCTTGCTCGCTTAGGGGCCTGATAAAATACACACCTGTCTGTAGCACACCCCCCACCCCACCCCTGCCCCATTGATCCTGAAAAGGCCCTGTACTTAGCTCCAGTCTCTCCAGCCACAGTCAGGGAGCAGTCCAGCTCACCGAGGGAACTAGTAGGAGACTCAGAATCAGGTCTGCAGACCTCAATTTTGGCTGTGTAATCTGAAACAGGTCTGTGGGTTGGTTCTAACTCCCCTCAACCACAGCTCAGGCCCAGCCCTGCCCACCTAGGGACGTGTTCAGTGGCTGGGCAGGAGGCCTCCCAGGGACCTGGTAGGAGCCACACCTGGCTGTGCAGCTGGTAATAAGCCCACTGACCGAGGACCCAACCAGGGACTCTGAAGTGAACCCTTGTCCCTGTGTCATCTTACTGAACAAGGTACTGAATCTGATGTTACATCTATCCGGTGACTTTATTGCTTATTCTACATCTTTCAGTTATAAAATTTCCTTTTGAATTTTATGCTTTCTATTTTCAGCTGTTTTTTCTGTCCTTTAGATTATGAGGATAATAATTATTTTGAATGGTTGTCCAATAATTCTAAAATCTGTGTTATCGGAGTCAGTTTCCATTGTCTCTTAACTATGAGTCACATTTTCCTGTTCCATTAAATGTCAAATAATTTTGAGTTGTATCCTGGAGACTGTGAATGATACATTGTCTAGACTCTTGATAGTGTTATATTCCTCTGAGGAGTATTGATTTTTGTTTGTTTGTTTTTTCAGTTAACTTCGCTGAACTCAGCTCTAAAATTATTTCTCCCTGCAGTAGGCAACAGATGAAATCTTAATTCAGTACTTTGAGCTTTGAATGAACTGTTAAGAGTTTGTATCCACATTATGCATGTATAGTTTAGAGATCAGCCAGAGGCTTGATCAAAAGTTTATACACAGACTTTATGACTCTGTCTGTCTATTACATTCAGCCAGGGACTCTCCTCTTTTCCTATAATTGCTTTGAAATCTGTCTTCTAATTCTTCAAGCCAGTAATGTTGTGGATTGCTATAAAACAGGAAACTCACTCAGTGCCATTTCCTTTTTCCTAGGGTCAGTCCACCCACAGATTCTGCCCATTTTGGTAATCCCTTCAGGTAATTATTTCTTATTTCTAGACTTTATTTTGTTATGTTCAAGAAGGTCTGTCATATAGAAGTTACTCAGCTGTGACCAAAAGTGGCAGGTTAGCTAGAATATTTGAGACAAATATTTGCAAATAACCTTGCACAAGCCCCGTGGGAAGTATTCCTCTAGCTTTTTAGGAACAAATATTAAGAAGGTTTAGTGTTCAAGGACTAATTTTAAATAATGCCAACTTCAGGCATTACATGCTAATGTCACGTTTTTAGTAAGTTGTGAAACAGGTAATCAGACACAGATGTTTTAAACTGGAATTTCCTTAAGTTCCAAAATATCAAATTTCTAGTTTAGTAAGTAGCACATAACAAATATGTAAACTGTACAGTATGTGAGAATGTAATGCATGCTATAAAAAAGCAAAATCATAATAGGGGAATTGGGAGGGCAAGATAGGGACAGAGAATATGGTTATTTAAATAAGACAGTTGGGGAAATAGGATATTCATTGAAAAGGTAGCATCCAAGCAGATTTTTGAGGGAAATAGGCAAGTAACCTTGCAGATATCTAGGGAATAGGTTCCAGGAAGAGGGAACAGCATCATATACAACATGGACTAAGTGCTGCATATTTAATTCTTCTAATAATCCAAGGAAGAGATTTTACTACCTCTGTTTCAAAGATGTGGGAACAGGTCCAGGGAGGTTAAACAATTTGTCTATGGTGATACAGTTGGTGAGCAACAAAAACAAGTTCTTTCAATCAGTTGTTGAAAGGCCTAGTCCCAACCCTTGAGGTGCATGTAGTGTAACACAGATTAGGCAAACAGATGTTTCAAAATAATGTAGGAGGGCTTCCCTGGTGGCTTAGCGAAAAGAATCCACCTGCAGTGGAGGAGAATCAGGTTTGATCCCTGGGTCAGGAAGATCCCCAGGAGAAGGAAATGGCAACCCACTCCAGTATTTTTGCCTGGAGAATCCCATGGGTAGAGGAGCCTGGCAGGCTATAATCCATGGGGTGGCGAAGAGTTGGACACAACTAAGTGTTTGAGTGTGTATGCAAAAAAAGGGGGGGGATTTTAACAGAGGTGTACAAGGACATAGAGGTGAAGGCTTTTTGCATAATTCACACTGAAAGTTGACTAAACAAAGGAACACCAGAAAATTCATCATCTACTACATCTGGTGGAGTTAGTAATATTTCTGTTTGCTTGTGTAAACCCTGGAGTGAGTCATCTTGCAGTTCTTGATAACCCTGTTCAAAGTTGCTTTGGATCTGAATTCAGGTCATCTTTCTGCAAGAGAGAAAGGAAGGAAGGGAGGAGGGAGTGGAAAGGATGGAAAAAGAAAAGAATGGAGCAATGAAGGAAGAAGCTAAGGAAGGGAGAAGAGAGGAAGGTAAGAAGGAAGAAGAAATTTCAGAGAAAATTCTTGATAGACTTTCACCTTCCTCTGAGCAGGTGTACCTTCCTTATATCAAAACATCACAATGTACACCTCAAATACTTACAGTGTTTCCTTGTCAACCACACCTTATAAAACAGAAAGCAAAGAAATAAAGAGGCACTCCTGAAAAACAAAGTTTTGGCCTCTAGACCATGTCCCCAGGTGAACTGGGAAATACTGTCAATACTGAGATTGACCAAGATCCCAAACTGAAACTGTATACCTGAAGTAGCATGCACACATCTCTAGAAACACTGGTTTAACTGCTCCAAGATTCACACTCTTTATTTGTAAAACAACAAAAAAGGGTCATATTATTTCCTCTTTCATAGGACTGTCATGAGTGTTAAACAGGATAACATAATGCTTATTATATATTAAGTGCTCAATTCATTGTAACAGTTTCTATTTCCTTTCCAACCTGTTTCTTGAACTTTAATCTCAAGAAGTACTTGGTGGTTACTGATTTTACATTTTATTTCCTGGTTGGTTTATGTAAAATATTTGGAAACTAAGTCATATAGGATAAGTAGTGAGAAAAGCACAGCAATTTGGAGAAAAAATAACCTGGATGTGACCCTGCTTCTGTCAGTTATTAGCTATAGGAACTTCTAGAAGTTACTTATGACTCACAAGCGTGGAAACAAGATTGCCAGGAAAAATATCAACAATCTCAGATATGCAGATGATAACCACTCTATGTTAGAAAGTGAAGGAGAACTAAAGAGCCTCTTGATGAGGATGAAAGAGGAGAATGAAGAAGCTGGCTTAAACTCAACATTCAAAATACTAAGATCATGGTATCCAGTCCCATCACTTCATGACAAATAGATGGGGAAAAAGTGGAAACAGTGACAGATTTTCTTCTCTTGGGCTCCAAAATCATTGCAGGCAGTGGCTGCAGTCATGAAATTAAAAGATGCTTGCTCCTTGGAAGAAAACCCATGCCAAATCTAGACAGCATATTCAAAAGCAGAGACATCACTTTGCCAACAAAGGTCTGTCTAGTCAAAGCTATGGTATTTCTAGTAGTCACGTATGGATATGAGAGTTGGATCATCAAGAAGGCTGAGTGTGGAAGAATTGATGTTTTTGAATTGTGCTGGACAAGACTCTTGAGAGTCCCTTGGACAGCGAGGAGGTCATACCAGCCAATCCTAAAGGAAATCAACCCTGAATATTCACTGGAAGGACTGATGCTTAGGCTGAAGCTCCAATACTTTGGCCACCTCATGCAAAGAGCTAATTCAATGGAAAAGACCCTGATGCAGGGAAAGACTGAAGGCAGGAGGAGAAGGGGATGACAGAGGATGAGATGGTTGGTTGGCATCACTGACTTAATGGACATGAGTTTGAGCAAACTCAGGGAGATAGTGAAGGGCAGGGAAGCCTGGTGTGCTGCATGCCCCATCTATTTGACAGGGTCGCAAAGAGCTGGACACTTTGTGATTGAACAACAACAGAAGTTACTGAACCTATTTCCTCATTGGAGAGGTTTTTTTAAGAGAGAAATTTTTAAGTATTAGCAATAAATAGCTATAATTTATTGATGCTTAATCTGGGCCAGCAATTGTTCTAAATGTCTATAATGTTATGAAATCCTTATAAGGTAGATATTATGTAGTAATATTAAGAGTTTCAAAAGAGGATGATGATGACTGAAAAGCTTCTGGTATTCTTGAAAATTTGTAGCCTCCTTTGGGAGTATTTTCTCATCTCCCTGGTCACTTCACTTTAGAATGACCCAAAGCTCAGACCTGTGTCCTACTTTTATCAGTTCCATCTCTATGGAATCTCATCCAACCCCCAACTTTAAATACCATCTATCGACTGATCACTTGCCAATTTGTGTTTTCCAGCCTCAGCATTTCCCTTGAGTCCTAAATGCTTGTATGCTAGTCTTTAGTCTGTATTTTCAAACTTAACATGTCCAAAATGGAAGCTTTTCCCTAAAACCCATTCCATCCACAGTATTCTCTATCACCTTTATTGGCAATTCCATTTTCCTATTTGTAAGCCAAAATTCTTGTAGTCATCTTGACCCTCTCCGACATACTGCAGCCAATCTTCTGCGTGCGTGGTTTGTGCCCCTTCAGAAAACATCTAGCATCGTATCACTCATCATTTCCACTGCTACCACCGTGGTCTGGACCTCCATCATCTTTTGCTTGGTTATGACCAATGCCTCCTAATTGGGCTCCCTACTTTGGCCTTAATATTCTCCCCGCCAACTCCCCACCCTCACACTCCTGCTGGAATCTATCCTCAACCCTGAAGCAAAGGTTATCCTGAGAGAAAGTAAGTCAGATCATGGCATTCCTTTGTTTAAACCCCTTTTCTCATGGGTTTCCATGCCTCTCAGAGAAAAGCTGAAAATCTTCACAATGGCTTTCACGTCCGATGCTAGTCCTCACGCCTCTTCCCTCATCTGATCACTGTGATCTTAGCTGCTTTCCCTCCTTTCTTGCTCGTGTCTTATCTTCCTTGAGGTGCCTACAATGCACTGGGCACACTGCCATGATCACTGGGTGTTTGCTCGTCCCTCTGCCCTGAGTGTTCTTTCATAGCCTCAGTTTCTCTCTCCCATCCTGCATGTTTCTGTGCAAATGTTCCCTTCACAGTTAAACCTTCCCAGCTAGACCAGCTATATAATCTTTGGACTCGGTGCAAAACAAAAATTCAGAGACCTCTTATTCAGAAAATATGAGTCTGAGTGAACTCCTGGAGATGGTGATGGACAGGGAGGCCTGGCATGCTACGATTCATGGGGTCGCAAAGAGTCGGACACGACTGAGTGACTGAACTGAACTGAACTAAGAAGTCCAGCAACAGTAACTTTATTTAACTCAAAGCTAGCCAAACTTATTTAAGCACAGTTTTTTTCTGTATATATAACTTTATATATATATTTGCAGTTTTTGCATTTGCAAAATGCCTGGCAGAAATTAGATCTCTTTCAATTTCAAAATGTCATAAATCTATGCTTGTATCAATATTAATAATCTATAAAATCACATAATTACATTTTATCACATATAAATTATATAAATGTATCACATATACTGTATGTGATAAAATGTGATTATGCAATATAATTAAATTTATAATATATAACAATATATTTGTAATATATATAATATGTATTTATATTTTATCAAGGTATGAAGTTTTAATCATTTTCCTTTAGCTTTATAGGAAGTTTGTCAAACAAATATGGAAAATGGGAATATGCCCTTTGCATAATTTCTCTATCCAAATGTTTGAAAAATAATATAACAAATTTGGACAGTATATCTTTAAAATTTTTATGTTAGCATTCTTCTAGTTTTCTTTTCCTTAATATATTTGCAAGATTCTAGTGTTTTGGCAGGAAATGTGACTTTCATGCTTTGGATCTAAACCCTTAAGACTGAATTATGGTACTGAACAACTTCAGAGATGACAGTCTCTATACATGTAAAGATGGGAGATTTCTTCTGAAACAGAAGAGGCAGGGTGTAAAATGAACTGAGAACTGTCTTTTTCTAACCATAACTGAGGTTATATATATATATATAAATATATATATATATATATAATTACATAGATGGATTCATGTGTGCTAAGTTGCTTCAGTCTTGCCCGACTCTGTGCCTATGGACTATAGCCTACCAGGCTCCTCTGTCCATGGAATTTCTGAGGCAAGAAGACTGGAGCGGGTTGCCATTTCCTTCTCCAGGGGATCTTCCTGACCCAGGGATTGACCTGTATCCCTTATGTCTCCTGCATTGGCAGACAGGTTTTTTACCACTAGCACCACCTGGTAAGCCCATATTGACAGGCATATTTAGAATATATAGGCATACATAATACATATTATATAGATATATATAATATATAATACAGATAAGCATATATAATATAGATAGGTATCAGTTCAGTTCAGTTCAGTCGCTCAGTCGTGTCTGACTCTTTGCAACCCCATGAACCGCCACACGCACAGCCTCCCTGTCCATCACCAACTCCCGGAGTTCACTCAAAACTCACGTCCATCGAGTTGGTAATGCCATCCAGCCATCTCATCCTCTGTCATCCCCTTCTCCTCCTGCCCCCAATCCCTCCCAGCATCAGAGTCTTTTCCAGTGAGTCAACTCTTCGCATGAGGTGGCCAAAGTACTGGAGTTTCAGCTTTAGCATCAGTCCTTCCAAAGAAATCCCAGGGCTGATCTCCTTCAGAATGGTCTGGTTGGATCTCCTTGCAGTCCAAGGGACTCTCAAGAGTCTTCTCCAACACCACAGTTCAAAAGCATCAATTCTTTGGTGCTCAGCTTTCTTCACAGTCTAACTCTCACATCCATACATGACCACAGGAAAAACCATAGCCTTGACTAGACGGACCTTTGTTGACTATGTCTCTGCTTTTGAATATGCTATCTAGGTTGGTCATAACTTTCCTTCCAAGGAGTAAGCGTCTTTTAATTTCATGGCTGCAGTCACCATCTGCAGTGATTTTGGAGCCCCCCAAAATAAAGCCTGACACTGTTCCACTGTTTCCCATCTATTTCCCATCAAGTGATGGGACCAGATGCCATGATCTTCATTTTCTGAATGTTGAGCTTTAAGCCAACTTTTTCACTCTCTTTTACTTTCCTCAAGAGGCTTTTTAGTTCCTCTTCACTTTCTGCCATAAGGGTGGTGTCATCTGCATATCTGAGGTTATTGATATTTCTCCCGGCAATCTTGATTCCAGCTTGTGCTTCTTCCAGCTCAGTGTTTCTCATGATGTATTCTGCATAGAAGTTAAATAAGCAGGGTGACAATCTACAGCCTTGACATACTCCTTTTCCTATTTGGAACCAGTCTGTTGTTCCATGTCCAGGTTAACTGTTGCTTCCTGACCTGCATATAGGTTTCTCAAGAGGCAGGTCAGGTGGTCTGGTATTCCCATCTCTTTCAGAATTTTCCAGTTTATTGTGATCCACACAGTCAAAGGCTTTGGCAAAGTCAATAAAGCAGAAATAGATGTTTTTCTGGAACTCTCTTGCTTTTTCCATGACCCAGTGGATGTTGGCAATTTGATCTCTAGTTCCTCTGCCTTTTCTAAAACCTGCTTGAACATCAAGAAGTTCACGGTTCACGTATTGCTGAAGCCTGGGTTGGAGAATTTTGAGCATTACTTTACTAGCATGTGAGATGAGTGCAATTGTGCGGTAGTTTGAGCATTCTTTGGCATTGCCTTTCTTTGGGATTGGAATGAAAATTGACCTTTTCCAGTCCTGTGGCCACTGCTGAGTTTTCCAAATTTGCTGGCATATTGAGTGCAGCACTTTCACAGCATCATCTTTCATCATAATTATTGGAGAAGGGTATGGCAACCCTCTCCAGTATTCTTGTCTGGAAAATCCCATGGACAGAGGAATCTGGTGGGCTCCAGTCCATGGGGTTGCAAAGAGTCGGACATGACTGAGCAATTACACATATCATAATTGAATTATATATATAACACAATTATACATATAGATAGGTAAATATGTGCTGTCCCTGTGTTGCTCAGGGTAAAAGATCAGGCTTCTTTTTTTAAATTACCATTCATTTACTTATGTTTTTGAGAAACATAATTTTAAAAAATAGTAGAATAAAGGAATTTAAAATAACAAAGCCATACATAGTACAAGGTCAGAAACATGAGATTCAATAAGCATAAAATCACTCTGTCAAATTTCTATAAAAGTTTCTCAGTGCTTATCCTTGGTTCCTGTATTTGTATCACCTTAGACCAGAATAAATATTTTGCAGCCCATGTACTATGTATCGAGCAACGCAGATCTGGATCTCTTACTTTTGCCTCTAATTTGGGTGCTTAGTCACTCAGTCATGTCCAACTCTTTGTGACCCCGTGGACTCCTTTGTCCGTGGAATTTTCCAGGCAAGAATAATGGCGTGGCTTGCCACGCTCTCCTCCAGGGGATCTTCCCAATCCAGGGATCAAACCTGGGCCTCCTGTATTGCTAGCAGATTCTTTTATCATCTGAGCCATCAGGGAAGCCCCTTACCACTAATTTTCTACTGCTAATTTAGCATATAGCAAATACTACCATTTAGTGCGATTTATCTTTTTATTTCCTTGAGAGCAACAGAGATCTATTTGTGACATTGAAGTACGTTGGGGAAAACACTGTACACAGTAGGCGCTCAATGAATATGCCCTGATGTGCACATACCTGATAGACTGTGTAAATGAGAAATAGATAGGTGAGTAGGTAGGTAGAGCTTGAAAAAAAAAAAAAAAAACAACCCAAACAGCATTTTTATCTCCTTTATACTCATTTCTGGCTCAAAGCCAACAAAGAAACTAAAAAGTCTCTTTAGAAAATTTCCAAAATAAATAAAAGCCATTTGAGGGCAAAAAGTTTATGATATACAGAAAACGAAAACATAATAGTTTTAGAAAGCTTTTAAATCTTTTTAAGGGAAAGTTTTACTTATCCATTAACAAACCTGTATGTAGCTGTCTTGCTTTAAGAGGTCTCTTGAGACAGAGATTTCAAAACTCCCCATAGGTATCTCAGTTGTGCATAATGTTACTTCAAAGCAACAGTGTATGTCATTTTCATAAGAAAGAAAATGAATTTCTTGCGTCATTTAAGCTTTCTTGATAGAAAATTCAACTCTAAAATTCACAAAAGGCAAAAGGTTGTCATAAACTGAATACATTTTCATGCAGGCTGCTAGCCATTCCGTAGGCATTAAAGAGCAGAAGGATCTTTAATCTGCAGTTCACTCCTAGCAAGAAAGAATTCTTTACGTGGATTCACGTCAATGTATGGCAAAACTACTACAATATTGTAAAGTAATTAGCATCCAGTTAAATAAATTTATTTTTAAAATAAATAAATAAATAAATAAATACTACATGGTTAACTTCTTTTGTACAAACTACGTTATGCTAGCAAAAAGATGGGTGGTGAAGTGAAACTTGCCATCCTTGTCTAGAAAGCAGGATTTCTTAGGAGTGAAAATCATACTGCCCTGTAATCAACAAGTGGGCTGGTGACTACTGAGTTCTACCAGAGGACCAGGAAGGGCAGGTATGGTATAGAATCCCAGATATTGAACTTGGAGATGCGCTCCATTTAATTAGCTCTTCATAGCTGTCTCATGTTTCCTCTACTTCCTCCACCTTCAGCTTCAGGATAAGTTGATCCGCTGCCTACATTTAGACTGCAGCTCATTGTTCCATACAAAATATTTATTGGGATCACAAACCAAAAAACTGTTAGTTGGGAAATATAAAGATTTGAAAGTACTTTTACAGTAATAAAAAACAATAAAGTAATAAAGAACAAAACTAAACAAAATAGAAACAGATTAGAATGATTCAAGTGCATCTGAATGCTCATGTTAAAAATGGCAGATTCATTTACGTTTATAAAGGAGATCCATATCAAACCCATTAAAATGGGTGAAGGACAGGTAGGTAGTTCATCCATGAGAAAACACAAATAGGAAACACATAAATTAAAACATTTTAAAATCTTTGCTAGTGATGAAATAAATAGTAAAAATATATTTAGAAATGTTGAATTATATTGAAGTTAGACTAATTGGAAAAGCCCCTGATGCTGAGAAGAACTGAAAGCAAAAGGAGATGAGAGTGGCAGAGGATGAGATGGTTGGATAGTATCACTGACTCATGGACATGAATTTGTTTAAACCTTGGGAGATAGTGAAGGACAAGGAGGCTTGGCGTGCTGCAGTCCATGGGGTTGCAGAGTTGGACACGACTTAGTGACTGAACAATGACAACAAGAAGATTTTAGAATCAAACATTCATTAAAAATTATCATTGATACAAATTATATATTTGAGTGGAAACTAGAAAATTCACACACATTTGATATCATTCTGAGCTGATAATTCACAAATGATAAGCCACACATAAAACTATAAAGAGAAACAGAAAATGCAGAAAAATATTTAAAAAATCCATAACCATTTGGGCCTAAAAAAACCACAAAGGAATTTATTCTGAAGCTGTAACTCAACAAACTCAAAAATCTATAAGCACAGAAGATACTTATTGTAACTAACAGAAACTTACTATGCAACAAAGGAAGATTAAGTAGCCAATAAAAATACTATTTTACAAAGCTACATAGACATCTAAAAGAATAGTGATTACAGAATGTAAAATGAACACCAAAAAAAAAAAAAATGCAAAACAACTCCAGCCATTTAAAAACTGTGTACAAGTGGGGAATTGCACAATTAAAAATATGCAAGTGGTTTTCAAGTGATAGGGTACGATTCCCCCTCCCCTCCCTCCTCTTTATTTTTTTGCAAATTCCTTCGCTAGGACTTTGTACAGTCTATGTATTTTTTCACTTAAAATTTTTTTTGAGGGAGAAAGGAGGAAAGGATGAATATCTGGAGAAGATACTTCTCCCCCTTCACCTTACAGTCAGGTTTCTGCCGACACTCAATTTTTTGCAGTGCTGTCAGCTCCCTTTCGCAGGAGTTGATGTGTAGCACTTAATCCTGTCTGCGGGCTGCCTCTCTATTCAAGACGGTATGCAAATACTTCCAAACCAGAGCATTTTAGACCTATTCACGGCTCAAGACAACACACTTTTCATTAGCATTTGAAGTGCGAGGGCTGAAAAAGGGGAATGGACAACTTTTTTTTTTTTCTTTTTTTTTTCTTCTTTTGGCTCGAAGCTTTGGGGAGACTTGAAAATGTACGTTTTTCATCCCTTTGCAACACATCAGCATTGGCGCTAAACTTCAGAGAGACGCATTGACTGCCCTCAGGGGAACGCATTCAGGGGGATTTTTATACATACACAGAGGGCCATCGCCTGAAATAAATCACAGAATGGAGGTGGCAGAGATGAAGAGAGAGGGGTTCAGTGGGCTAAGCTACGCATCCAGAGGCATGAATTTAAATCACGATTTATTTTCTTCTCACTCTGCTCTTGCGTGAACCTCAGTTTCTTAATCTCCAGCAATAAGGAGGGGGTGCTGGGGAGAGAAAAGGCCCCAGATTTAAGATGCAGCTCAGGACTCTCAGAAAACAGCCCTCCGGAGGGACTGTGTCTTGCAGCCCAGTGGTTAGAATCTGGTGCTCTGAAATCTAGGTCACAAGTTCAATCCCCTTCTGGGTCAGTTAGCTTTTCTCTGTTCCACAGCCACAGACTAAAGGCCTGAGCCCCTTATTCAGGCCGGATGTCTAACAAAATGTGTGCCCTGGTCACACAAAACAGCCCAACCAAAGTCTAGCAAATCTATCCTTCACTGTGGGGACCTGTTAGGAAGCAAGCCGTCACTGGGGCCTCAAAGGCAGGAGAATCTCTGCAAGAACACAGTGGAGCAGGGGTGGTGAGGAGTAGGTGCTGGAGGCAGCCAGACACTGGCGGTGGGAGGAACCTCAGCCCTGCACTTTACTGTGTGGCTCTGGGTATGTTATTTAACTTTTCTGAGCCCCAGCTGTAGACAGGTAGCTCCTCCATAGGACTGTATCAGTGACTGAATGTGTTAATGGACCTTAGGAAACTAACACTGTGCCTGGTGTGTACTGAACACTCAGTTAAAACTTGCCAGGGTTGTCATCACTGATCCCCAAGGTAAAGCAGTACTCTAAGGCTATTTTAGGATTCTGAAGAAGACGATTGTGCATATGAAGGTAAAACAGAAAGGGTCTCTGGATGATATCAGGAAAGATTATATTGTGCCTGAGATATACCAGGTACCATGACAGACTTCTGGAGGAGCAGTGCTAAAAAAAATAGGCTTCCCAAGTGGCACTAGTGGTAAAGAACTTGCCTGCCAATACAAGAGACATAGAACACATGGGTTTGATCCCTGGGTCAAGAAGATCCCCTGGAGGAGGGCATGGCAACCCACTCCAGTATTCTTGCCTGGAGAATCCCATGAACAGAAGAGCCTGGTGGGCTACAGTCCATAGCATCACAAAGAGTTGGACATGACTGAAGCAACTTAGCATGCACACACTTATAAAAATAATGAATCCCAACATGGGTCTTGTCCCAAGGAATTTATAAAGCTAGATGACCCAACTATAGTTGAAACTATAATTTAAATCCTGATTTCAGTCAATCCCCAACTGGGTTTCACTGAATCAGATAACCTTTTGATGCTTCAGTTTCCTTAACTATTATAAAATGGAGATAATAACTACGTGCTTCGAAGGGTTGTTCTGGAATAAAATGAGTAACACTGGGTACATGTGAAGCACCTGATATTTATAGTTAGTCTTTAAATGAGTGACTATTTCTACTGTAAGAAAATTAAAACACATTCTTGCCATTCTTCAGCTTTGAAAAAGTTACAGTATCCAATTGCAAACTAGATCACAGTGTTGGTATTTTAAAAATAATCTGATGACAACTTACCTTTATAGTTATGCTTTTGTGATTCCCATCCACTGCATTCCCTGTATAACAAGCCTCATAGTTCAGGTAAGTTGATGGGTTCACCTTTCCTCAATGCTTCCTTGCTTTTACTTCGTTCTCACACATATCCTCAAGAGCATCTCTCCTAAACAAACTTTTTCTCTCTAATTTGTTTATTTAGTGAAAAATGCTCAGAATGTCCTTTTTCTCAGAAGCCCTCTTTGAGCCATCCAGAAGAATTTTTTGCCTGCTCTAACTACAGGATTCTACATGTCAAAGATAAATGGCCCAGACCCAAAGCCACTTAGAGTGGATCTGAGATAGGAGGGAAGGAGGCAGAGCACAACCATTTAAAGAGTGATATAGCCTAAAGGAAATCAGTCCTGAATATTCATTGGAAGGACTGATGCTGAAGCTAAAACTCCAATACTTAGGCTACCTGATGTGAAGAACTGACTCATTTGAAAAGACCCTGATACTGGCAAAGATTGAGGGTGGGAGAAGAAGGGGACGACAGAGGATGAGATAATTGGATGGCATCACCGGCTCAATGGACACGAATGTGAGTGAACTCCGGGAGTTGGTGATGGACAGGGAGGCCTGGTATGCTGCAGTCCATGGGGCTGCAAAGAGTCAGACACGACCGAGGGACTGAACTGAACTGATAGCCCTTGAAGGGGCTTCGCTGGTGGCTCAGATAGTAGATAATCTGTCTGCAATTCGGGAAACCTGGGTTTGATCCCTGGGTTGGGAAACATGGCACCCCACTCCAGTATTCTTGCCTGGAGAATCCCATGGACAGAGGAGCCTGGAGGGCTACAGTGCATGGGGTCGCAGAGTCAGACATGACTGAGCGGACTAAGCGCAGCACGTGCTTACACACTTACATAGCCCTTGAGCCAGTGAAGTTGCTTAGCCACGTCTGACTCTTTGCGACCCCATGGACTGTAGCGTGCCAGGCTCCTCTGTCCATGGGATTCTCCAGGCAAGAATACTGGAGTGGGTTGCCATTTCCTTCTCCTTGAGGACATGACAAAAACTAGGTAGAACCATTAGACCCAAGCAGGCAGAAGATTGGATTTTTCATAGACCTTGAGCTTCATTATATGCTTATTGTAATACATTAACCTATGCTAATAACATACCCACAGGCATCAGGACAGTTCCCACCATAAAAGGCCAGAGAGTGGGCCATGGCCCAGTTCCTGGAAATCCCCACCACTTTCCCAAAATAGTTGGTATAATCCTCCCACTTATTAGCCTAAAACACTACCCACCCCATAAAAACTAGCCACTCCATACTTCAGGGCTGCTCTTGTTTTCTGAGATGACCATGCCCTGGGGCCACTCTCGCCTCCTGAGATGGACCGGTTCTGCCTATGGAATGTGTTTCTCAATAAACCTGCTCTTTATTATCACTTTATTATCGCTCACTCTTGTGTTCTTTCGTGCTCCAAGCTAAGGACCCTTACTTAGCTGCCCAGGAACTTGCCTGAGACCTGGAACATGACCATTCTCTTGTGCCCCATCTTCCTGCAACATCTTTATAAAGGAAGAGGAGGAAGTTGGTCTTCTTCTCCTTCCCTTTACCTTTGATTATAAAAATGCCGCCTACTTAGTTCTTGGGGTAGAGCCTTTTGACTGTCCACTTGTATCCTTCAAAAGTGTCCTTTATTAATAAATCTCTTGCATGCGTGCTCAGTTGCTAAGTCATATGCAACTCTTTGTGACTCTGTGGACTGTAGCCTGGCCAGGCTCCTCTGTCCATGGGATTTTCCAGGCAAGAATACTGGAGTGGGTTGCCATTTCCTCCTCCAGGGGATCTTCCTGACCCAGGGATCAAACATGTGAAGTTTCCTCTGTCTCCTGCATTGGCAGGCAGATTCTTTACCTCTGAACCCCCAGGGAAGCCCATTAATATATCTACTTCTTACCTATTTCTTTGCCTCTCACTGAATTCCTTCTGTACAAGGATATAAAGAAACTGAGCCTGATTAAGTCCTGAGATGAGTTGGGTGGTTTCAATGGGAAGACTGTGGGTTCAAGTTCCATCTGAGGCGTGGTTTCAGATCTGCTTAAATCAGGGACAAAACTTAAAGAAAACAATGAAATAGAGGTTTGCAGTTGGTCTTTTAAGGGGAGGCAATCTCTCTGCCTTAGAAGGATTGAACTGAGGATTGCTAGACTGAGACTGCAGCTAGGATTAACGGAAAAGGGTGCGGTGGTTGATTAAAGATGTCTGCATCAGTTGCGGTGGTTGATTAAAGATGTCTGCATCAGGTGCTAGAAAGCAGAGTGGTGGTTGTACTTTTGTTACATATTTGCAAACTCTGCCTGAGGAGTTGTAATATGTTCCTAACACTTGCCAAACATTTTATCTGGAAGTTTGAGGTCAACCTAAAATGAGCTCTGCCACGTTTCCTCTTCTCTTCCTAATTGTTTCCTGGTATTTTCACCTATATCTGGAAAAGGTCAGTTTTCATTCCAATTCTAAAGGCAATGCCAAAGAATGTTCAAACTACATTACAACTGCACTCATTTCACATGCTAGCAAGGTAATGCTCCAAATCCTTCAAGCTAGGCTTCAGCCGTAGGTGAACTGAGAACTTCCAGATGTACAATCTGGATTTAGAAAAGTCTGAGGAAACAAATCAAATTGCCAACATCTGTTGGATCATAGAGAAAGCAAGGGAATTTCAGCAAAACATTTACTTCTGCTTCATTGACTACACTGAAGCCTTTGACTGTGTGGATCACAACAAACTGTGGAACATTCTTAAAGATATAGGAATACTAGACCACCTTATCTGTCTCTTGAGAAACCTATATGTAGGATCAGAAGCAACAGTTAAAACTGGGCATCGAACAACGACTGGTTCCAAATTGGGAAAGAAATATGTCAAGGCTGCATATTGTCACCCTCCTTATTTAACTTATATGCAGAATACATCATGCAAAGTGCTGGGCTATATGAAGCACAAACTAGAATCTAGATTGCCGGGAGAAATAACCTCAGATATGCAGATGACACCACCCTTATGGTGGAAAGCAAAGAGGAACTAAAGAGCCGATGAAAGTGAAAGAGGAGAGTGAAAAGGTTGGCTCAAAACTCAACATTCAGAAATCTAAGATCATGGCATCCGGTCCCATCACTTCGTGGCAAATAGATGGGGGAAAATGCAAACAGTGACAGGTTTTATTTCAAGTGCTCCAAAATCACTGCAGACAGTGACAACAGCCATGAAATGAAAAGACACTTGTTCCTTGGAAGGAAAGCTATGACAAACCCAGATAGTGTATGCAAAAGCAGAGACATCATTTTGCCAACAAAGGTCCATCTAGGCAAAGCTCTGGTTTGTCCAGTAGTCATGTATGGATGTGAGAGCTGGACCATCAAGAAGGCTGAATGCCGAAGAATTGATGTTTTCAAACAGTGGTGTTGGAGAAGACTCTTGAGAGTTCCTTGTACAGCAAGGAGATCAAACCTTTAGGAAATCAACCCTGAATATTCATTGGAAGGACTGATACTGAAGCTGAAGCTCCAATACTTTAGCCACCTGACGAAAAGGTCCAATGCATTGAAAAAGACTCTGATGCTGGAAAAGCCTGAGGGCAGAAGAAGGAGGGGGCAAAAGAGGATGAGATGGTTGGATGGCATCTCCAACTCAATGAGCATGAGTTTGAGCAAACTCTGGGAGATAGTTAAGGATAGGGAAGTCTGGTGTGCTCCAGTCCATGGGGTCGCAGAGTCCGACATGACTAAGAGAATGGACAACAACAAATTTCCCCTTGCCTCTCCTACTAAGCAACTCCCTTAAGAGAAAAGGTAACTTTCCCCCTCCTATCCTTGATCCAGTTCTCTCCTTTCTGCTCCATATCTGAAAAAATAAAAACTCTAGAGGCACACATTCACTGCCTCCTTCATATTTCCATTTGAAAAATGGAAATGAACATGGCGAAAACAAAAATCTCATGCTCTCCCCACCAAACTCTGCTCCTTCCATTATTTTTGCTGTTTCTATGAATAGCAATACCATTCTTATAATTGATCAGGCCACAAAATTTGGAGGGGTGGGCCTGGTCTGGATATTTCCTGTGAGCCAAACAGAAGTATTTTAACTTAATGCTTATTACCTGGAAGGCAGGGTACCTGGTCATGAGCCATTATGTATAATTTAAATTTATAGTGAATATAACATCCCTTTAGTGATTAACTTGTAAGAGAATACAAAGTTTCTTTCCTATTAACAGCAATGTCTTCTTAACTAGTTTCTTTGTTTCCATCCTTGCTCCCTGCATCCATTCTTATCATAGTAGTCAGTGTGATCCTATTTAAAATAGGATTTTAAGACTCTGCTCAAAAACCTTCCAGTGTTTTTTCTCTTTTTTTTTTCTTATAATAAAAGCCAGTGTTCTCTCAATGGCCCTTTAAAATCTAGGACCTCACCTCTTACTACTCTTCGCTTGCTCACCCTATCTTAGGCACATTGCCTCTTTGCTGCTCCCAGGACACACAGATCTCACTCTTACCTCGGGGCCTTTGCACATGCTCTTTCCTCTGGCCAGAAAGCTGTTACCAGAGGTAATCTCTTTGGAAAATTCTGTGATCTCCTGCAGTTCTTTTCCTAGATGTCGTCTTCTCAGTATGTCCTTTCCAACTACCCTGTCTAAAACACCCCTGCCCCCTGCCCCCAGCACTTCTTACCTCTTTTCCTGCTTAATTTTTCTCCAAAACATTTCTTCCAACGGAGGTTCTGTGTATTTATTTCTTCGGTTGGCTGGTTATATGTCACTCCTTTAAAATACGAGCTACACGAGGGGAGGAACTTTTGTTTCCTGTAGTATTCCCTGGGCCTACAAGAGGGCCCGGCACAGAGTAGCCCATCGGTGAAAATTTGCTGAATGAATAAATGAAGTGATGAATCTAACAAGCTTAGCCCTGTGCCTGGCACACAGCAGATGTTCAATAAATGTATTTAAAAAAATTTTTTCTCTGGGATTTTGTGTGGACCAAACAGGGTTATGAATGAAGAAGAAGGATGCATTTCTATAAAACACTACACGGTTCTCAGACACTACTACTTTTATGGCTGTGTTTATCACAGTGCCTTGTATTTAGCACATAGGGGTTTTGAGCTGGGATTTAGATGGGATCTTTGCCAGAAATAGACACTGGGACAGCTATAGCCTCTTATCTGCTGCAGGCTAGAAATCCAGATGACTGAGTAATTTTAATTATATTTAAAATGAGAGTAAATGTTTTTATTGTGTTCTCATGGCTGTATATAAGAGATAAATCCTATACAAAATTGTCACAAGGGTTCAGAAACCATGGCCACCTGAGGCCATTTAGTGCCAGAGCAAGCAGGTCTAAACACCTCACCAGCTCTACAGGGTATCCTGGATAAACAAACCTTAGCCATTAAGAAAAGATTAGAGATCCAGTTATATTAGACACCAACAAAGAAAAATGTAACATATTTTAGGAAGTTTTTCATAACAAATTGTCAATATTTTATAAAGCCTTATTTTTAATCTCATAAGAGCAAGCTTCAAGCCTCTAGAAAATTAATTTATGTGAATTCCTCCAGCTTTCAAAAATACTAGAAATAGTGTTATTATTTATACACTACAAATATCCTGGAAATACTAGACTTAAAAGCTTGTCTGTTGTTTCTACCACCTTCCCAATGCTGTTTTCTATACTGACAGTCAAGTATTTTTCATACATTTCCGAATGACCCATTTATTTTCAGTTCACTTCAGTCGCTCAGTCGTGTCTGACTCTTTGCGACCCCATGAATCGCAGCATGCCAGGCCTCCCTGTCCATCACCAACTCTCAGAGTCCACCCAAACCCATGTCCATTGAGTTGATGATGCCATCCAGCCATCTCATCCTTTGTCGTCCCCTTTTTCTCCTGCCCCCAATCCCTCCCAGCATCAGAGTCTTTTCCAATGAGTCAACTCTTTGCATGAGGTGGCCAAAATACTGGAGTTTCAGCTTTAGCATCATTCCTTCCAAAGAACACCCAGGGCTGATCTCCTTCAGAATGGACTGGTTGGATCTACTTGCAGTCCAAGGGACTCTCAAGAGTCTTCTCCAACACCACAGTTCAAAAGCATCAATACTTTGGCGCTCAGCTTTCTTCACAGTCCAACTCTCACATCCATACATGACCACTACAAAAACCATAGCCTTGACTAGACAGACCTTTGTTGGCAAAGCAATGTCTCTGCTTTTGAATATGCTATCTAGGTTGGTCATAACTTTCCTTCCAAGGAGTAAGCGTCTTTTAATTTCATGGCTGCAGTCACCATCTGGAGTGATTTTGGAGCCCCCCAAAATAAAGTCTGACACTGTTTCTACTGTTTCCCCATCTATTTCTCATGAAGTGATGGGACCCGATGCCATGATCTTCGTTTTCTAAATGTTGAGCTTTAAGCCAACTTTTCCCCTTCCTCTTTCAGTTTCATTATGAGGCTTTTTAGTTCCTCTTCACTTTCTGCCATAAGGGTGGTGTCATCTGCATATCTGAGGTTATTGATATTTCTCCCGGCAATCTTGATTCCGGCTTGTGCTTCTTCCAGTCCAGCATTTCTCATGATGTACTCTGCATAGAAGTTAAATAAGCAGGGTGACAATATACAGCCTTGATGTACTCCTTTCCCTATTTGGAACCAGTCTGTTGTTCCATGTCCAGTTCTAACTGTTGCTTCCTGAACTGCATATAGGTTTCTCAAGAGGCAGGTCAGGTGGTCTGGTATTCCCATCTCTTTCAGAATTTTCCACAGTTTATTGTGATCCACACAGTTTATTGTGATCAGGGTTGTGTCCACAAAGAGTCTTTGGCATAGTCAATAAAGCAGAAATAGATGTTTTTCTGTTATTTTATTTTATTTTCTGTTATTTTATTGTACTTTTAATGGGTTTTCTTCAGAGGTCTGAGAAGGATGATTTTTCTGGAAAGAAGATAAAACTGAAAGTGTTCAATAATGACCAGTGGTAAGATGAGGTAAGCAAATTTGAGGAAAACTAAACTATATGACCCAACAAATTTATGCTAAAAGGGGCCAGATAAACAATTAACAATAGATAATTCTGACAAATCATCAGGGCATAAGTTAGACCTTCATCCTGCTTCTATTTAGAAAAGACTCTGAGGAGGTGATGATCAGATGGTGCTTGTCCCAGAGATACAAGCAGAACTCTGTTTGGTTACCTTGGTGTTCAAGGTTTAGAAGGAGACTCTATGAGCCTGGTGGCTCAGATAGTAAAGCATCTGCCTGTAATGTGGGAGATCAGGGTTGTGTCTTTAGGTCTGGAAGATCTCCTGGAGAAGGGAATGGCTACCCACTTCAGTATTCTTGCCTGGAGAATTCCATGGCCAGAGGAGCCTGGCAGGTTACAGACCATGGAATTGCAAAGAATCAGACACAATTGGAGAAGGCGATGGCACCCCACTCCAGCACTCTTGCCTGGCAAATCCCATGGATGGAGGAGCCTGGTAGGCTGCAGTCCATGGGGTCGCTAGGAGTCGGACACGACTGAGAAACTTCACTTTCACTTTTCACTTTCATGCATTGGAGAAGGCAACAGCAACCCACTCCAGTGTTCTTGCCTGGAGAATCCCAGGGATGGGGAGCCTGGTGGGCTGTTGTCTCTGGGGTCGCACAGAGTTGGACACGACTGAAGCGACTTAGCAGCTGCAGCAGCAGCAGCAGACACAATTGACTGACTAACACACAAATACCAGGAGCCTCAGGGGGATGAAAATTAACATTCCTCTTCTCTATTCAGGCCAGGACAAACTGGGGCTCGGGAGAGGTAGCAAAAACCATCATAACATGCTGTTCCCAGAGATCCAGAAACACATTGTCCACTTCATTTTTTTCACCTCCCTGTTAGGATCCAACTATGTGCTTAGTGGGCTTCCTTGGTAGCTCATCTGGTAAAGAATCCACCTGCAATGCCGAAGATCCTGGTTCATTTCCTGGGTCAGGAAAACTTCCTGGAAAAGAGATAGGCTACCCACTCCACTATTGATGGGCTCTTCTGGTGGCTCAGATAGTAAAGAACCTGCCTGCAATGTGGGAGACCTGGGTTTGATCCCTGGGTTGGGAAGATCTCCTAGAAGAGGGCATGGCAACCCATATACATATTAATATTCTTTTTGAAGAAGTATTTATATTTAAGCACAAAGGAGAATAGCCGAAATCAATCATAAAGAGCCATCAGCACTTAGTGTGAGCAGGCTAGCTTCCTGATTATGGGTGTCAGACCAGGACATCCACTAATCAATGAAAAGTACTTTAGGGAACATAAGTTCTTGAATCCAAGTCTTCCTGCCCTTCTGAGACCTGGCCCCATCAGTCTCTTCCCTTTGCTGATCCTTTGGCCTCTTCCTCTCAGTCCTTGCCCCTCAGCCCAGAGGCATGCTCAAGTGTCCTGAGAAAACCACCTTCCTCCAGTTTTTTTTTTTTTCTCTCTTCTAGCCTTTTCATCAGTGAAGCCACAGTTGCTCTCCCCACTTCCTTGTTTTCTGGTCTTGCTCACACCCCTCCAATCTGCCTTCTACCTCTTCATGGACATGAGCTTGCTAAATTCACTGTTGACCCAATGGACATCCAATTATACATTTTCACTATCTGCATGAAGTGCTTTATTTCCCATGCATTTTCTTCATGGAAGGTTCAAAATCATGGCCTCTCTATGGAAAGAAGAAAAGTAGGGCTTCCAGAGTTAAGCATATTTGCCTAAAGATATACAAGTAATTCTGCTAAAGCAGGATTTGAACCCAGTGAGAGCCAGCACTGTAGCCTAAGCCCTCCCACCTGCCACAACACCTGCCAGTCTGAAACCCTCCTAGAGCCTCATAACAAAGTAGGACTGAAGTAAATGAGCATCACTGTAGGCAAATAAAAGGTGAAGAATGCATTGAGAGAGAACATATGAGTAAAACTGAAGGATGAGGAACTGTGAGTTAAAAGTTATAGTCCCAATGTTGTGTTACTTTCTACTATACAGACATGCATCCGCTATATCCCAATATAAACATAAAAAAGTAAAATTGACGGATATCACACACAAAAAGCTATAACCCCAGATAAATTATCCAAAAAGAGCTGAAAATCATAGAACACTAGGTCAGGAAGAAACCTGACCTTTACTTGAAGACAGCTGCTCCAAATATTACAACATTTGTTTACTCCACAAACACTTTTTGTTTCAGCACCTTTAAAAATACCTGGGTTAATACAGAGCTTAATTATAAAAGCTTACCATGGAGCAGAGTAGATACTGAATGCCTGTGAATATCTTCCCAAATTATTTCCACCCAGAAAAAGTACTGAATACAAGACAGAAAACCTTACTCTGTTTTTAGACAAAGACGGGGCACACTCCCAGAGAGTGGGCTAGATGAAAATTTGACAGATGGAGGAAGTCCAGTTAAGGGAAACCAAAATGCTTAAGCTATAGAATGGTTTCTGAATAGGCTATCAATAATACGATTAGGATTCTGTTCTGGGTTGAGAAGAGCTAAAAAAAATAATGTAGTGATATCTATAAACTTAGTAAACACATACACTTAGAAGTCTAAACCTAATGTAAGGACACTCCCAAATTTGGATGTAGGTAGCTTTATGGACAGTAATAGATTGTATTTTACACAATTAATTGACAGAAATTGAAAATACAGAGTAATTTTAGCTGGAATGGTTGAGAATTGAACGATGTGGAAAACTGTGATAGAGTTGAAACATTATCTCTTTTGATAGCAAAAGTTTCTGCAAGTCAAATGGCCATGGCGTTGCACTGTTTTTAGTTGCGGTGTTTGCTTTTTGTGACAGTTCTCTTCCTTCCGTGCTGTCAGCTGCCACTTTTGCTGGCCATCAGTGTTTCACCTTTTCCCTTATCTCCTGATGCAATCATCTTAATCTGTTGTAAGCTTGGAAGCTAGATAATTGAGCTTATTAGGATTCTGTGTAGATCAAGACTTAGTTCCAAAGGCAAGAGATGCTTACGAACAGCAGACACATAACATTTCCCTGACTGATGATATTTTCCAAGAATATCGTCTT
This sequence comes from Capra hircus, assembly GCF_001704415.2. Taxonomy (NCBI): domain Eukaryota; kingdom Metazoa; phylum Chordata; class Mammalia; order Artiodactyla; family Bovidae; genus Capra; species Capra hircus. The sequence goes on from NC_030812.1 coordinate 65,486,471, forward strand.
AGCTATCAGGATCAGTGGTGATACTAACCTTATCATTAACCAAAACCAAAGTACAGTATAATTATGGGTTATATTTCAATTTAAACAGAATTTGATCTATATCCTGTTCTTGCTAATTTATACCTCTTACTAGTCAATTAACCCACTTTAAGCACCCACTAGACAAGTAATAATGAAGTCTCAGTGTCACTTTAGTTATGAACAGTAGAAGGTCTGATCAGAATACTGGCTGTGGGAGAGGAGGCATATCACAGGACATTTTAGAAACATAATTACTAAGATTTCATGCATGATGGAGGGAGGGGGTGAAAAGAAAGTGTAAAATGTTGAACAGGACTCTACCTTTCAGATGAGGGAGCACAGAGGACACAAGGGGAGGTAGTATGGTGTGAAAAGAAGGTATATATTTGAGTTTGGTTCAGGATAGGGTGGGGTCTGAAATGCTTTGAGATATCTATGTAATTTTGAAAGGTTGGGTTGTCTTCAAGATATCAGCATATGTTCAGTTCAGTTCAGTTCAGTCGCTCAGTCATGTCCAACTCTTTGTGACCCCATGAATCGCAGCATGCCAGGCCTCCCTGTCCATCACCAATTCTCGGAGTTCACTCAGACTCACGTCCATCAAGTCAGTGCTGGCCATCCAGCCATCTCATCCTCTGTTGTCCCCTTCTCCTCCTGCCCCCAATCCCTCACAGCATCAGAGTCTTTTCCAATGAGTCAACTCTTCGCATGAGGTGGCCAAAGTACTGGAGTTTCAGCTTTAGCATCATTCCTTCCAAAGAAATCCCAGGGCTGATCTCCTTCAGAATGGACTGGTTGGATCTCCTTGCAGTCCAAGGGACTCTCAAGAGTCTTCTCCAACACCACAGTTCAAAAGCATTAATTCTTTGGTGCTCAGCTTTCTTCACAGTCCAACACTCACATCCATACATGACCACAGGAAAAAAGCATATTTAAATATCAGCATATTTAAAACATACATCAAGCAAACTTCTTAAACACAAGTAAGATCTTGTGTTGGAATTCCCTAGGATACTTGTTGGGTGACCCATAGGGAGTTAATGTTCTGTGTGATTAGGTGAAAGTAAGAGGCAGAGAAATAAAAGCTATCACTGTTCCATTGATCACTTGAGCCCCTTGTGTACCTTTGAGCTTATGAAGCCCAGGAATGTGCAGAGTTCCAGAGAATAGCAAGGAGAGATTAAGAAAGAAGTCCTAAGTGATCAATGCAAAGAAATAGAGGAAAACAGTAGATGAGAAAGACAAGAGATCTCTTCAAGAAAACTAGGGATACCAAGGGAACATTTCATGCAAAGATGGGCACAATAAAGGATAGAAATGGTATGGACCTAACAGAAGCATAAGATATTAAGAAGAGGAGGCAATAATACACAGAACTATACAAAAAAGATCTTATTGTCTCAGGTAACTACAATGGTGTGATCACTCATCTAGGGCCAGACATCCTGGATTGTGAAGTCAAGTAGCCTTAGGAAGCATCACTACAAACAAAGCTAGTGGAGGTGATAGAATTCCAGCTGAGCTACTTTAAATCCTAAAAGATGATGCTGTGAAAGTGCTGCATTCAATATGCCAGCAAATTTGGAAAACTCAGCAGTGGCCACAGGCCTGGAAAAGGTCACTTTTTATTCCAATCCCAAAGAAAGGCAATGCCAAAGAATGTTCAAACTACTGCACAATTTCACTCACCTTACACATTAGCAAAATAATGCTCAAAATTCTCCAAGCGAGGCTTCAACAATACATGAACCATGAACTTCCAGATGTTCAAGCTGGTTTTAGAAAAGGCAGAGGAACCAGAGATCAAATTGCCAACATCTGTTGGATCATCGAAAAAGCAAGAGAGTTCCAGAAAAATATCTACTTTTGCTTCATTGACTATGCTAAAGTCTTTGACTGTGCAGATCACAACAAACTGTGGAAAATTCTTAAAGAGATGGAAATACCAAACCACATTACTTGCCTCCTGATAAATCTGTATTCAGGTCAAGAAGCAACAGTTAGAAACAGACATGGAACAATGGACTGGTTACAAATTGGAAAAGAAGTATGTCAAGGCTGCATATTGTCACCCTGCTTATTTAACTTATATGCAGAGTACATCATGAGAAATGCTAGGCTGGATGAAGCACAAGCTGGAATCAAGATTACAGGGAGAAATATCAACAGCCTTAGATATGCAAATGACACCAGTCTTATGTCAGAAAGCCAAGAGGAACTAAAGAGCCTCTTGATGAAGGTGAAAGAGGAGAGTGAAAAAGCCGGCTTAAAATTCAACATTGAAAAACTAAGATCACTGCATCCAGTTCCATCACTTCATGGCAAATAGTTGGGGAAATGATGGAAACAGTGAGAAACTTTATTTTCTTGGGCTCCAGAATCAGACTGCAGCCATGAAATTAAAAGACGCTTGCACCTTGGAAGAAAAGCTGTGACAAACCTTGACCTCATGTTAAAAATCAGACACATTACTTTGCTGACAAAAGTCCATATAGTCAAAGTTATGTTTTTTCCAGTAGTCATGTATGGATGTGCGAGTTGGACGTTAAAGAAAGCTGAAGGCTGAAGAACTGATGCTTTTGAACTGTGGTGTTGGAGAAGACTCTTGAGAGTCCCTTGGACCACAAGGAGATTAAGCCAGTCCATCCTAAAGGAAATCAGTCCTCAATATTCATTGGAAGGACTGATGCTGAAGCTGAAACTCCAATACTTTGGCCACCTGATTCAAACAACTGACTCATTGGAAAAGACACTGATGTTGGGAAAGATTGAAGGCAGGAGGAAAAGGGGATGACAGAGAATGAGATGGTTGGATGGTATCACTGACTCGATGGACATGAGTCTGAGCAAGCTCTGGGAGTTGGTGATGGACAGGGAAGCCTGGCATGCTGCAGTCCATGGGGTTGAAAAGAGTCAGACATGACAGAACAATTGAACTGAATTGAATGTACTTATTCTAAGGGCAGAGAATTCTTTCTCATACTCATACTAGAACCGAGTTCAGGGCCATTTTTTTTTTTCAAAATCACAAAGGGATTTGCCAGGGTCCAGCCCCAGTGGATCCAGGGTGATTCGAAGGTGGGGGGACGGCATCGACGTCTTTGGAAAAATACATATTTAATTACAGATATAGCGAGAGATTAGAAACGGATAGTGTAGTAGGAGATAGTGTAGAAAAAGAGGCTGAATAACTTGGATTACACGGAATAGCATCCATGCTCCAGATGGGAATTCAGCCAGAAAACCAAGGAGCAAAAAAGAACGACATGGGGGAATCAGTCTTTCTGGAAACTGATCCGATTTCTTAATTTTTGGGTTTGCTTATATACCTTTTGTTACATATAGGGATGAATACAGAGTCACGTGGAGGTCAGCAGTCCTGACCTTTATCAAAATCAGGTGCTTCACATAAATGTATAAAAAAGGTACATCATCTTCTGGCCGTGAGTGAGACCTGCTGACATTTTATGATCCTTTCTTTCTGATAACCAAAAAACTTATTTCTTCCAAGGGTGTTTTTTCTTAAACCAGGCACCACCCTCCAAATAAAGTTACATTCCAATAGGGTGAGGGTGTAGTGAGTTACAATCAAGAAAGGAATTTATTTAACCCAAGGTTAACATGATTAATCTTAAAGGTTAATACTTATTTCTCCTACATGTTAGTTATATTCATTATAAGGGCAGGGAATATGGAGATTTAGCAGCAAACATCAGCCCAACAAATGAAAATCCTTTCACCAATGCTACCCTTAAGATCTATTTAGTCTTAAGATAGTGATAAAGTTATACATAATGATGACACAGTGGTTTATAACAAAGCACAGTGATCTATTACAAAAGAGAAAATCCATTAACTCAAAAAGTCTAGTATTGCTAACCTTAAAAACTACTATGTTTCCTTTACTATATTCCGAATACATGGATTAATATATTCCCAGGTGCCTAAGGATATGGAGGCCTGGTGGCAATCATTGATTGACTCAACCAGAAGAAAAATCCCTATGCTAATTAAGACTCTCAAAATACTCCAAAACTCTCTGTGCTGTTTATGGTTAAGAGGTAGTAAACAATCATGTGCGTAGTGGCAGCAGTATGGATAATCCTGTCACACAAGCTAGTGTGTCAGCAGAGAGGTTTGACCTGAGACATCCTTGTCCCACCCAGAGCAGGGAATTAGCAGCAGTTATTGACACAACAAATGAAAAACCCTTCACCAATATAATTCCTAACCAACCCACTATACTAATAATTTCTAACTCCCCCAAAGAATTTGCCTTTAGTAAGTCTAAAACATCTCATGCCTCTCAGATTGGGAGGCTGTAAACAATCACATGTGGCCGGACGAACCTATTCAGGCGGGCTAGATAACCTTCAGAGGAGTCCGTAAGCTGAAACACTCTTGTCACGCCCAGGAATTTTTATTGCCTTGGAGCTGTGCGTTTACTCCTTCTCCAAGAGAAATGGATATGGGGGAGAGCCCCCCGTAAAGTCAGAGGTATAGGTGAGAGCATAAAACAGACTCTGGTTTGGGGGTAGATGCTTGGGAACAGGGGGTTTCCTAAGGCTTGATCACGCCTTTGCGTATGCCAAGCCTCCTTCCTCATGACCTTTGCCATGGGCGGAGTTCCTCACGCTGGCCCCCAGCAGGGATTTATTCAGTGACTCCAGAAAATGGATAAAATCTCTTTTGGTTTTGATGGATAATGTTGGAGAAACCCCAGTGAGAATTATATGGGAAAATCTCTTATTGAAATCACTCTGTTCTTTGCTAGTCATTCTAAGGATACCCAATACTAATTTATGTAATTAAACAAATGTGTATACAACACTCCAATATTCCAGAATCTGTGTTAGATGCTTTATAAATACCAAGCCATTTAATTTTATATCAACCCTATTATTAGGTACAATTATTATCCACATTTTATAGATAAGGAAATTATGGTAAAAGGTTAATAAAATTTTCCAGAGTCACAAAGATGGTAGATGTTGGGAATGGGATTAAAATCCAGGATGTCTGACCCCAGAGCCTAAAATGAGCTATTCTTCATATCAGCCAATTAACTTAAATTGAGTTTCTGGTTGAAAAAATAACAATTGCACCTGTATATAACTTGTGTGTTAGAGGATCTTGCACTTTGTTCTAGTTCCATTTGCTCTAAGTGTGTCCAATTTGATATCAAATTATTAGGATTGATATGAAGAAATGGGTTTGCCTATTTGCTTATGCCCTTCTTCTTTCAAAAATAATTGAAGATATAATTTACATGTTCTGTAAATCTGGAGGCATTGAATTTAAATTGCTAGCCGGAGTACCTCATGTAGAAAACATCCATTAAGCATTATAAAATGCTAGCCCACAGGAAAGAAAGGTACAAATGTTTGGGGATTGGAGATTCTAAAGTCAGGATAGACTCACACTTGGGAGGAAGCCTAATAATAATAGCAACAGGAAATACATTCTACTTACGGTGTTCCAGGCCCTCTTCTATAAAATTTATACTTAGGGACTAAGTTTACAATGGAGAAACCAAAGCACAGAGAAGTTGAGTAACTTGCCTAAGGTTACCAACAGGTATACATGGTAGAATTGAACCTGAACCCAGGCAGCTAACCCCAGATCCTGTTTTCCTACCCATTCTACTGTATTAATCCAAGCTAGCCACATAGCAGCTAGTGACAAAGGGGGAGAGCAATTAGCATCCTTAATGTCCTTAATGGAGGCTTTCTGGGCTAAGTCCCATAGGAAGTCAAGAGAATCCCTGGAGAGATTCCTGGTGCCATGTGATCCCTTCAAAACATAAAAGAACAACTTTCTTTTCTTGGGACACACTAAAGTCTGGGGTTGGGGGGGAGATGAAAGTGAGACTTCCTGTGGGTGTGTCACTGGCATCATGGAAGGGATGGGACTGGGCCCTTTGCATCTTAATCCCCAAAGTCAGTGTTAAGGATCTAAGTTCTGATTTTAGTCTCTAATCGTCCCCTCCACTGAATTCACTTGAATCAGTCTCATTTTTTGCCCTTGCAGTATAGCAAATTAACAGTTGATTTGATGAAAATAAAAAAAGGAAAAGTTGATAATAATTTACACAAGTTAAAGCGGCACCAAATTAAGAGTTTAAGCAAGATGACTGGCTTTGGACAGTTCTCTGACACACTACACTGAACATTTGTTTAATCACCTGTAAAAGAAAAAGCAGTGAAGAAGCCAATGATTACTGATTGTTTTTCATGTTCAAGGTGTTTTCCTAGGTACTTCACATATGTTTGACTCATTTCATCTTCATTTGTTGTTGTTGCTGTTCAGTCACCAAGTTGTGTCCGACTCTTTGGGATCCCATGGACTGCAGCATGCCAGGCTTGTCTGTCCTTTACTGTTTTCTGGAGTTTGTGTAAACTCATGTCTATTGAGTCAGTGATGCTATCAAACCATCTCATTCTCTGTCGCTCCCTTCTCCTTCTGTTCTCTATCTTTCCCAGCATTAGAGTCTTTGTCAATGAGTTGGTTCTTTGCATTAGGTGGCTGAAGTGTTGGAACTTCAGCTTCAACATCAGTCCTTCCAATGAATGTTCAGGGTTGATTGCCTTTAGGATTGACTGGTTGGATCTCCTTGCTGTCCAAGGGACTCTCAAGAGTCTTCTCCAGCACCACAATTTGAGAGCATCAATTCTTTGGTGCTCATAATATTAGTAATTGATGGATTAATATCCATTTTCAAGATTGAGAAAATAGGAACTTAGAGAAGTTAAGAATTTTCCAAAAGTCATTTGACTAGCAGGGATCAAAGCATCCAAGTTTAAGTTTTTTTTTTTTGTTTTTTTTTTTTTTTTTTGCATTTTACCTCCCTTCCACACCGCAGACCTACAACACCAAAATTTTAGAAGTCACAAAGGGACATAATATTGTTGCTATTCTTCAACTCTGGTGCTACTACCTAGGGAACCATCACATAAACTCACTTTTACCTCCATTTTTGGGGAGTTCTCCTGGAATTCTGACTTAACATTTTATTCTCATTACCAAAATTTAGATTTCATTAACTGTAGGATGGCTGCAAGTTCAATGTTTCCTGCAGTGGGTCCATGGTAACCCATTAAAGTGAAAAACTGAAGTGCATTCCCTTAGGAAGGTAACTTATGTCTAGGGAGTGACAGGTACTGGGGAAGAAAATTTGATTATAGGTATTGTTTGCATGGCCTATTTTTATCTTGAAATATTTGAAAGGACATGATCTCAAGACAAGAAGGGACCTGTTTTCGGCAGTGGGTGTTTTCTGTTCTTACAAATGTAATTTTGTCCCTGCTGAAAATTCAGAAGTTGCTTTGTCCAAAGGACACTGACATCCTATACTATGCTTTATTCGACATCTTATACCGAGCACTTAACCACATGAAGTGAACTTCAAACAACTCAGCTGTAGGAATGTATATCTGGTTTGAAAACTGAGGTCAGCTCCAGTGTGCTTCCTTCTGTTGCTCCTAGAGAAGGTGAAGACATCTGTGAACACATCTTCTCACTACTTTTGTCTTCTTTTATTTTTATAAAATGGCCATCAGTCACCCAACCACTTAAACATCTTCCGTTACATCCAGCGATTACCATCTCTGTCACTTTGTTTAGGGTATTAGTAACAAAGCCAAATGTGGGCTTTTGATGACTTCCAAGAAAGAATGTGAGTGGAATGGATAATTAGAGTAATTTTTAATTGATTGAGAAAATGTTGACCCACAACAATCTCCAGGATTATAATGGTTAAATGATTTACTGATGTAAAAGTTAGATAAAGAGAACTAAGAATGCTCAAACTACCACATAATTGCACTCATCTCACACGCTAGTAAAGTAATGCTCAAAATTCTCCAAGCCAGACTTCAGCAATATGTGAACAATGAACTTCCAGATGTTCAAGCTGGTTTTAGAAAAGGCAGAGGAACCAGAGATCAAATTGCCAACATCCACTGGATCATCGAAAAAGCAAGAGAGTTCCAGAAAAACATCTATTTCTGCTTTATTGACTATGCCAAAGCCTTTGACTGTGTGGATCACAATCAACTGTGGAAAATTCTGAAAGAGATGGGAATACCAGACCACCTGACCTGCCTCTTGAGAAACCTGTATGCAGGTCAAAAAGCAACAGTTAGAACTGGACATGGAACAACAGACTGGTTCCAAATAGGAAAAGGAGTACATCAAGGCTGTATACTGTCACCCTGCTTATTTAACTTCTATGCAAAGTACATCATGAGAAACGCTGGCCTGGAAGAAGCACAAGCTGGAATCCAGATTGCCGGGAGAAATATCAATAACCTCAGATATGCAATGACACCACCCTTATGGCAGAAAGTGAAGAAGAATTAAAGAGCCTCTTGATGAAAGTGAAAGAGGAGAGTCAAAAAGTTGGCTTAAAGCTCAACATTCAGAAAACGAAGATCATGGCATCCGGTCCCATCACTCCATGGGAACTAGATGGGGAAACAGTGAAAACAGTGGCTGATTTTATTTTTCTGGGCTCCAAAATCACTGCAGATGGTGATTGCAGCCATGAAATTAAAAGACACTCCTTGGAGGGAAAGTTACGACCAATCTAGATACCATGTTGAAAAGCAGAGACATTACTTTGTCAACAAAGGTCTGTCTAGTCAATGCTATGGTTTTTCCAGTGGTCATGTATGGATGTGAGAGTTGGACTGTGAAGAAAGCTGAGTGCTGAAGAATTGATGCTTTTGAACTGTAGTGTCGGAGAAGACTCTTGGGAGTCCATTGAACTGCAAGGAGATCTAACCAGTCCATCCTAAAGATCAGTCTTGGGTGTTCATTGGAAGGACCAATGTTGAAGCTGAAACTCCAATACTTTGGCCACCTGATGTGAAGAGTTGACTCATCTGAAAAGACCCTGATGTTGGGAAAGATTGAGGGCAGGAGGAGAAGGGGACTACAGAGGAAGAGATGGTTGGATGGCATCACTGACTCAATAGACATGGGTTTGGGTAGACTCTGGCAGTTGGTGATGGACAGGGAAGCCTGGTGTGCTGCGGTTCAAGGGGTCACAAAGAGTCGGACATGACTGAGAAACTGAACTGAACTGAAGACTTTTCTCTTGTACAGAGATGCAAATAACCTTGGCTGATATCACCAAAGGTGTAAACTGAGGCCCAAACTGTGCCATCATAAGTTAGAAACAAAGAGATTATATCAAAGAAAACAGGCATCCATGTATCCACCTGGCTCATTTCATTAATCCTTCAAATCTATGCTCAAATAGTGTATCTGATCAGCCCTATCTAAAAACTACTGGTTCCCACCTACCCATAGAATTCTCTGTTGTCCTTAACTTGCTTACTTTATTTATTTTCTTTTTTTAATATTAAAAAGTTCTTTATTGAAATATAATTGATATAAAATGAACTGCATATATTTAAATAAACAATTTGATGCATTTTGAAACATGCCCATAAAACCATCACAACAGTCAAGAAAATGAACACATTCATCACCCCTGAAAAATTCCTCATATCCTTCATAACTCATCCTTCTGCTTTGTTTTCTTCAATTCAGCATAATTATTTAGAGATTCACCTGATAGTTCATTCCTTTTTATTGCTGATTCATATTCCATTGTATGTATTTGCTATGGTTTGTTTTAGAGTTTTTCCAACTTTATTAAAAGTTTTTCTCCAACTTTTTTTAAAATTTTTTAAAATTAGTTTAATTAGAGGCTAATTACTTTACAATATTGTCATGGTTTTTGCCTTACATTGACATGGATCAGCCATGGGTGTACATGTGTCCCCAGTCCTGAACCTCCCTCCCACCTCCCTCCCCATCCCATCCCTCAGGGTCATCCCAGTGCACCAGCCCTGAGTGCCCTGTCTCATGCATTGAACCTGGACTGGTGATCTATTTCACATATGATAATATACATGTTTCGGTGCTATTCTCTCAAATCATCCCACCCTCGCCTTCTCCCACAGAGCCCAAAAGTGTGTTTTTTACATCTGTGTCTCTTTTGCTGTCTCGCATGGGTCATTGTTACCATCTTTCTAAATTCCATATATATGTGTTAATATACTATATTGGTGTTTTTCTTTTTGGCTAACTTCACACTGTATAATAGGCTCCAGTTTCACCCACCTCATTAGAACTGATTCAAATGCATTGTTTTTAATAGCTGAGTAATATCCCATTGTATATATGTATATATGTACCACAGCTTTCTTACCCAATCCTCTACTATTTATACATCCTCACTAGGATGTCAATTCTCAAAGGGCTAGAATTCTCAAAATTCTGTTTTGTTCATTGCTCCATCTTTGAAAGAACTCAGAGTCAAGGTTTGGGAAAACTAATGATCAGAGCTGACTTCAACTGGGCTGGAATGGGGAACAAAGAAAAGGGGTAGTAATTAGGCAGAAACTAGATAAGCTCCGCAAGAGCACAGGTCAAGAGCAAAAAGGGCAGCCAAGGACAGTTTTCTGGAATAAGATAAAAGCAGCTACACCCAAAGTGATGAGCTGATGAGGAGGAAGTTTGTATATGGCTGGACAAGTTTCAAGATGTTTGGGAAAACAGACAAGTTCTATGGTGAGTATTTACCATGCTTTGACTGCCTAGCAGCTGAATCACCAACATCAGGGCAAGGTTCAATTCAGTTCAGTTCACTCGCTCAGTCGTGTCCGACTCTTTGTGACCCCATGAATCCCAGCACGCCAGGCCTCCCTGTCCATCACCAACTCCCAGAGTTCACTCAGACTCGTGTCCATCGAGTCAGTGATGCCATCCAGCCATCTCATCCTGGGTCGTCCCCTTCTTCTCCTACCCCCAATCCCTCCCAGCATCAAAGTCTTTTCCAATGAGTCAACTCTTCGCATGAGGTTGCCAAAGTACTGGAGTTTCAGCTTTAGCATCATTCCTTCCAAAGAAATCCCAGGGCTGATCTCCTTCAGAATGGACTGGTTGGATCTCCTTGCAGTCCAAGGGACTCTCAAGAGTCTTCTCCAACACCACAGTTCAAAAGCGTCAATTCTTTGGTGCTCAGCCTTCTTCACAGTCCAACTCTCACATCCATACATGACCACTGCAAAAACCATAGCCTTGACTAGATGGACCTTAGTTGGCAAAGTAATGTCTCTGCTTTTGAATATGCTATCTAGGTTGGTCATAACTTTTCTTCCCAGGAGTAAGCGTCTTTTAATTTCATGGCTGCAATCACCATCTGCAGTGATTTTGGAGCCCCCCAAAATAAAGTCTGACACTGTTTCCACTGTTTCTCCATCTATTTCCCATGAAGTGATGGGACTGGATGCCATGAACTTCATTTTCTGAATGTTGAGCTTTAAGCCAAGTTTTTCACTCTCCTCTTTTACTTTCCTCAAGAGGCTCTTTAGTTCCTCTTCACTTTCTGCCATAAGGGTGGTGTCATCTGCATATCTGAGGTTATTGATATTTCTCCCAGCAATCTTGATTCCAGCTTGTGTTTCTTCCAGCCCAGCATTTCTCATGATGTACTTTGCATATAACTTAAATAAGCAAGGTGACAATATACAGCCTTGACGTACTCCTTTTCCTATTTGGAACCAGTCTGTTGTTCCATGTCCAGTTCTAACTGTTGCTTCCTGACAAGGTTAGGCTACAGTAACAAATAGTTCCCCCTAGTTTCTGTGGTTTTAAATAGTGACATTGATTTCTGACTCATACTACTTGTCCATCACTGGTTGGTAAAGAAGCTTTGCTCTCTATAGCCATTTGGGGATTTAGGCTGAAAGAAACACCTTCTGACCATATTTGCAGAGGTAGGGAAGAGTAAACTAGGAGAACCATATGCTGGCTTAAAAGCCAGAAGCACTAAAGTGCTTCTGCCCTGATGTGATACTTGCCATTGTTACTCATATTTAACTGACCAAAGTTAGTCACATTATGAAACCTGAGTCGATGGAGGTAAATCTTGTGATAGGGGTAGTGAATATAGGTGATGCTTAACAGTCTATCTCATCCAGTTCTGTCATTGGGAATTTACCTGTTTTAGGGCTCCTGGAGGGTAGCAGATCTTGTCTTTGCCCATGGAGATTATAAGTACCTGATAATTTTCCTCCCCAGACTTCCTGCCTCTAATCATATGCATGGGGGTATGATTTGAGCTGGGATTGATGATATAAAGCAACATGGGAGGGGAGAATTCCATCTGGCAAGACTCTGGTGGCAGCAGCATCTGATTTCCAGGCACAGTTGTGGCAACCACAACAGTAACATGTTCCAGCATCAGAAGTGCAAGATGGGGTATTGAGAATCCAGTGGTGATCAACCTGTAATTGTATGAGCTGCACTTCAGAATGTAGTTATGGCTATGCTGCTTCCTGCCACAACCCTACATTTTAAGCCCTAGTTCTCCAGCATTCTAATCAGTTCTGTGAGCTCCCCATTGTCTTTTCAATGAATATCTTTGTATTTAAATCAGCTCAATATGTCTCTGCTGCTTGTGTCTTAGGATCATGATTAACATAAGTGATCGAAATAGTGTTCACTCTTCTTATCCCGTTCATCCTAATATTTGCAAACACCTGAACAAAAGCTGCTTCATCCAGAACTTGGTTAAATGAAAGAATACGATTCCTATGGCTTTAAATTTAGTTTTTTGGGGGTGTGTGTAGAGTTATCCATGAACATAAACTGAAAAACAAAATCAAATGTCTCAAAGGTATGAAAAGCTGCACTTTCTTTCCTCTGTATTGGTCTCTTCTAATTTTGACATGGTTGACAACATCATCTGACCACTGAACGATGAAATTCAGAGTGTATACTTCCTCTTTGGGAGAGGGTGTCAGTGACTTGGTTTCATGGCCATTTGTTATGCTTACAAACTAGATTCTGAGGTTGTACAGGAAACACTAGCCTGTTTCTCTTTGTAGCTGTTTTCATATAAGTGGGATGTATTTGAGGATGTGTTGGCATAATGTAACAACAATAATAACAACAACAAAACATGTATTGAGACATTTTCATTTACCAGGAGCTAAGTCCCATATTTCATACACAGTACGTGTTGTGCGTGCGTGCTTAGTAGCTTCAGTCATGTCCTACTCTTTGTGACCACATGGACTGTAGCCTGCCAGGCCCCTCTGTCCATGGAATTCTCCAGGCAAGAATACTGGAATGGGTTGCATGCCCTCCTCCAGAGGGTCTTCCTGACCCAGTGATTGAACTCTCATCCAACTGGCATCTCCTGCATTGCAAGCAGCTTCTTTGCTGCTGAGTCACTGGGTTGTGACTATGTTGTCAACATACACTATGTTGTCTAAAATAAAGACATACTTGTGGTACTCTGGGAAAGTCTGGAAATTTGGTGTTACCATTCAGTTCTTGAAATCTGAAACAATTCAAGCAAAGGCAAGGCTGCAGGCTTATCCAGACTGCCAAATAATAAATGTATGCTATTCATTTCCAAGGAAGCTAGGTAAAAGAGTTGGTAAAAATGGAAGAAGATTATCACTGTATAGCAGCCTCAGGACCTTTGAATTTCCAAAGTTAAATCATCTGGAACACTTTTTGCAAGTAAATAATAATAAAAATAACTGTGCCAAATGAATGGAACCACCATTATTTTGAAAAATGGATGGATACGTTTGTGGGAAATCAATATAAAGTCCAACTGAGGATGTTTAGAATTCATGAGTTTGCTTCTAATTCTAAGCTAGGCTCATCAAAAATATTCTTAATTTGCCAACATGAAGCCCATTTGACTTTCCATCTTCACTGTTATTTTAAAGGTAGTAGCTGTTTTGCTTTTCCTTCTTTTTAAAGTCACCAATTTCTCAAATATGAGCTTATTAAAATCGAACTCACTTTTCTCTCCAGCACACAGGTCACATGAGTAGACCAGGAGAGAAAAAAGAGATTTCAGAAAGCACGATTCTTTTGAGGAGTCCCTGTGCCTGCTGCAAAATTATTCCAATGAAAAGATTTTCTTTTTGAGGTAAAACGACAATTAAGGTCGACCTCCTCCGTTTAAATTAAATAAAGAAAAAAAGGAGTGTAATGAAGAATCTGACTCCTTCCTCTAATTTTACAAGTTCAATGGTAATCTAACCATGCCATTCATTTACAGAAACCATTAATTTTACTATGTGGCTGAAAGTAGTAGGCCTCAGCTTTCATTCTCTTACTTTTCCCCTCCCTTAGTCTTTGTGTGTGCACCTGTTCAGGCCACTTTAGCATCCCATTTGTAAAACTTTGGATAATCCTCTGGCACTAACCCTGGTGTGATAATACTTCTGTTATTCAGCAGCCTAATTACAAAGGACAACACAGATAAAACACTTCAGTCCTATTTTTTAATAGCTGATTTACCATTTTTGCCAATCTCCGAAGAGAATGGTCTCCAAACCTTGCTGGATTTAAACTTAATCTGAATTTGTTCAACACACAGAACACCAGGACCTCAGAGCCAAACTTCCATTCTTAGATTTTTGGACATCCCATTTCTTCTTCTACTTTCCCTCCCATTAAATGGTGATATTAGGGAACTGTTTTTTAGAATATGGTTTAATAATATCATTCAAGCATTTTGAAGCATTCCCCAACATCCTCTGGATGTTGAAATCCTCCCAATAACATGATAGAGATTTGGAACTTTAGGCATGAGTTACTTTACTCAATAAAACTAAGTGAAAGACGAGCTGGTCATACTTCTTAATTTAACAAATTTTTTTGAGGGTTATATCTTCAGAATTGGAGCTCCACAAAGGAAAAAAAAAATGTGTCCAGTATTTCTTTTCTGGCTTACAACAGAAAAAAAAAAAAAAAAAAAAAGAGGATTATTTTTAATTCATGGCAAGCCCAAGGAAAGGATCTTTACTTCAGTACAGATAAGCCTCTGAGCATCTGTGTACTTTACTTCTTTGATCTAGAAATGGGACTAGAGAGCTGGCAAGGAGAGACAATCTTATGAATTCTGAGGACTTCTCAGTCCATGGAGAATATCCTGAAGTTTTGAGGGATCAACTAAATCTCTTCCCCAAAATAAGTCTTGGGGGTATCTAAGGGGCACTGTACAACTGAAGGGCAGCCCCTACCACTTTCTTAATCCCTTGATTTTGAAACCTCAAATAACTCAAGGGAAACCCAATACATATGTTTCTGATTCACTTGCACTGCTTCATCAGAATGGTGTTATGTAACAGCTATTTGATATCTAAGAAGCCTTCTCAGTCTTCTTTCTAAGCCTTTTATTTTGCTCCAGGAAATCACATTTTCTTCGTGTTCAGCAGAATTGGAAGCAGGGAAGGCGTATGTTTGGTTCTAAAGGTCATACTCACAAAATCAGCAGAAGTTTGGATGTTGGCAGAATATGTTGCTATCCTCTGCTACAGCATCAGACAAGTGAAAAACTCAAGGATATTTTCAAAAGCAGGAGACCACAAGTTAATGGTACTGACTATCCTATCTAGAATTTTCATCAAAAGGCACATTTCTGTTTTCCAAGATACTAATTGTCACATGTTAAATGACAGAAGACTAATAAACCCATTCATCCCATTTTGCAGATGAAAAAGTATGTCATAGACTAAAGTGACATTTGTTTTAGTACAAAATGACACTATCATTTGTTACAAATACCAGCTACACTGAGTCATATAACCAGTTTTTGCATCATATAACAACACTGAAAAATATGTGGAAGGAAGCACACCTATTTTAGATCATAGGAGAGCCCACTAACTATGGGAGATTAATGCTTTAGAAGTGAAGTTCAAAGTTTGAATTTTTAATTCTTGACTGAGCACTGAAATCCTCAAAAAGAATGATAATAAATGAATATCAACAGAGAAAAGCCAGTTATCTGAGTGGTTTAGAGTAATATACTGGTATATTTTACCATTTAAGGGGCACTTATAGTTCAGGCACTGTATTAAGTGCTATATATAAATTATTTCATTCAATTTTCACATAACCTATTATTTTATGTCCATTTTTTTCTAACGGGTGCAATGATATCCAACGGTTTAAAGGGAGAAAGAGTGTCAGGTCAGGTACAGCTATTTCAGTCGTTTCTTGTATTAGTGCAATGTTTAATCCAATTCCCTGGGATTCCCTGGTGCCTCAGACTGTAAAGCGTCTGCCTGCAATGCGGGAGACCTGGGTTCAATCCCCGGGTCGGGAAGATCCCCTGGAGAAGGAAATGGCAACCTATTCCAGTACTCTTGCCTAAAAAATTCCATGGATGGAGGAGTCTGGTGGGCTATGGTCCATGGGGTCGCAAAGAGTCAGACACGACTGAACGACTTCGTTTTGTTTCGTTCAATCCAATAAGACATGATTAACATGTTCAGTTTTATGAATAGTGTAAAATTTGCATATACATACTCTAAGTAATGTTATGAGTTGTACATTGTAAACCAGAGACCAGGTTTTCTCTTTATTATAACCATCATAAGTACTGCATTGCAGCTTTTGCAAGTTCACTTTTGCCAAAGTGTTCTTTCCTGGTTGAGAGATGTATCTTTCCTAGGTCTGGTAGTTTTTTGGTACTTACAGAGCAAAATAAGTCAAGTTTTCCCCAAGGATAAAGTAACGTGCATCAAACCTGGAATGTTAAGAGAATTTTCCATAAGGCGCTGGTACTTCAGTGGTACCCTCTGAGAAGATGGTAGTTGAATTCTAGAGGGTACATCCTAGATATATTTATTATTGTTGCTACCCAGCACAGGACTGGAAAAGGTCAGTTTTCATTCCAATTCCAAAGAAAGGCAATGCCAAAGAATGCTCAAACTACCGCACAATTGCACTCATCTCACATGCTGGTAAAGTAATGCTCAAAATTCTCCAAGCCAGGCTTCAGCAATACGTGAACTGTGAACTCCCTGATGTTCAAGCTGGTTTTAGAAAAGGCAGAGGAACCAGAGATCAAATTGCCAACATCCACTGGATCATCAAAAAAGCAAGAGAGTTCCAGAAAAACATCTATTTCTGCTTTATTGACCATGCCAAAGCCTTTGACTGTGTGGATCACAATAAACTGTGGAAAATTCTAAAAGAGATGGGAATACCAGACCACCTAATCTGCCTCTTGAGAAACCTGTATGCAGGTCAGGAAGCAACAGCTAGAAGTGGACATGGAACAACAGACTGGTTCCAAATAGGAAAAGGAGTACATCAAGGCTGTTTATTGTCACCCTGCTTATTTAACTTCTATGCAGAGTACATCATGAGAAATGCTGGACTGGAAGAAACACAAGCTGGAATCAAGATTGCCGGGAGAAATATCAATAACCTCAGATATGCAGATGACACCACCCTTATGGCAGAAAGTGAAGAGGAACTCAAAAGCCTCTTGATGAAAGTGAAAGAGGAGAGTGGAAAAGTTGGCTTAAAGCTCAACATTCAGAAAATGAAGATCATGGCATCCAGTCCCATCACTTCATGGGAAATAGATGGGGAAATAGTGGAAACAGTGTCAGACTTTATTTTGGGGGGCTCCAAAATCACTGCAGATGGTGATTGCAGCCATGAAATTAAAAGACGCTTACTCCTTGGAAGAAAAGTTATGACCAACCTAGATAGCATATTCAAAAGCAGAGACATTACTTTGCCGACTAAGGTCCATCTAGTCAAGGCTATGGTTTTTCCTGTGGTCATGTATGGATGTGAGAGTTGGACTGTGAAGAAAGCTGAGCACCGAAGAATTGATGCTTTTGAAGTGTGGTGTTGGAGAAGACTCTTGAGAGTCCCTTGGACTGCAAGGAGATCCAACCAGCCCATTCTGAAGGAGATCAACCCTGGGATTTCTTTGGAAGGAATGATGCTAAAGCTGAAACTCCAGTACTTTGGCCACCTCATGAGAAGAGTTGACTCGTTGGAAAAGACTCTGATGCTGGGAGGGATTGGGGGCAGGAGGAGAAGGGGATGACCGAGGATGAGCTGGCTGGATGGCATCATGGACTCGATGGACGTGAGTCTGAGTGAACTCCAGGAGATGGTGATGAACAGGGAGGCATGGCATGCTGCGATTCATGGGGTTGCAAAGAGTCGGACACGACTGAGTGACTGAACTGAACTGAACTGAACCCAGCACCGATCATAGTGCCTGGCAGGTAGCAGATCCTCAGTAAATTTTTGTTGAGTGGAAGTATGAGTAAATGGCTAGATAAGAAATAGATGTCTTTATATTTCCTAACCACAAGTTAGACATGAGTAGAAAACTGGTGAGATAGCTTGTGGTTTTCATTCCTGAGGTCTCCACTTCTGTGTAGACTTCTATTTGAAGGATTAACCTGTTGGCTCTACTCTGGTGATTTCCTCCACCAGTATTCTTCCTGGTGCAGTCCTGTCTTTTGTTGAGTGGGACTGACCTATGCAACCAATAAGCCATTAAGTAAATGGTGGAATGTGACTTCTGCGACCAGGTCATAAAAGACAATAAAGCTTCCATCTTGTTCTCTCTTAAGTCACTAGCTCTGTGGGGAGCAGTCGCCGTGTGTGAGGACACTTAAGCAGCCCAATGGAGAGATGCAAGAGGTGATACTCTGAAGGATCAACTAAACAGTCATGTGGACCAACAACCTCCCAGCCCCAGGTAAGCCTCAGATAACTGCAGTTTTGGCCGACATCTGGACAACCGTCTCGTGAGAGACCTCAAGCCAGGATCACTTACCTCAGCAGCTCCTGAGCTCCTGGCCTTTAAAAACTGGGACCAAAACATGCTCATTGTTACCTTCATGTGCTAAACATTGAGATAGTTTCTTTGGCAGTAATAACTAATACAGAGTTTTCATTGAATGACACAGAATCAGACTCAGACGCTTAAGATAACAGTCATATATTATCATTTGGCTTATCTTCTTCATATGGATCCATCAGAAAGCTGTTATGAGACTCCTATCTGTCATATAAGAATTAAACCTAGCAATATCTTTTCCTGGGCTTTCTTGGTGGCTCAGTGGTAAAGAATCTGCCTGCCAATGCAGGGAACTGGAAAGAGCCCACACGCCTCAGAGTAGCTGAGCCTGTTCAGTTCAGTTCAGTCCAGTCGCTCAGTCATGTGTGACTCTTTGCGACCCCACGAATCGCAGCACGCCATGCCTCCCTCCATCACCAACTCCCAGAGTTCACTCAGACTCACGTCCATCGAGTCAGTGATGCCATCCATCCATCTCATCCTCTGTCGTCCCCTTCTCCTCCTGCCCCTAATCCCTCCCAGCATCAGAGTCTTTTCCAATGCGTCAACTCTTTGCATGAGGTGGCCAAAATACTGGAGTTTCAGCTTTAGAATCATTCCTTCCAAAGAAATCCCAGGGCTGATCTCCTTCAGAATGGGCTGGTTGGATCTCCTTGCAGTCCAAGGGACTCTCAAGAGTCTTCTCCAACACCACAGTTCAAAAGCATCAATTCTTCGGCACTCAGCTTTCTTCACAGTCCAACTCTCACATCCACACCACAACTATTGAGCCTGTAGTATAGAGTCATAAGCCGCAACCACTGAAGCCCGCATGCTCTAGAGCCTGTGCTCCGTAACAAAAGAAGCCACCGAATTGAAAAGCCCTTGCATCACAACTAGAGAGAAGCCCCTTTTCACCACAAGTAGAGAAAAGCACTCACAGCAAAGAAGACCCTGCACAGTCGGATAAATACATAACATTACTTAAAAAAAGTTTTTTCCTAGTGATGTTCACATGGGCTAGGGTGGAGTTTGTGGAGCTCTCAGTGTGTCTGCTTATAGCCGCAAATAATTTTGATTCATAGTGAAAATAATTCTGGAGCATTATGAAAACTAGACTGTGGTATCAAGACTACTACGTGACAATGGACGCTTAAGCTCTCTGAATTATAAAATCAGAAGTCCCTTTTAGTTGAAAATTGTATGTACATCAGCTAAACAAAATAAGACCTGGCAATGGTAGTCAGTATTCTTGGAATTTAAAGACAGCTACATGTCAGTGATCCACACAGAAGAGAGTGTTTTAAGGGGAGCATGCATGCAATGTTATCCAAAAGGTCTTTGGCACACAGCTGCCCTGACACACCATGTTAGAAGCTCACAGAGCATCTGGCCTGACTCCCGAAGAACAGCGACCTAGCAAGTCATCTGTGCAGACAAACGACATTTTAGATTACTTATCAACCACCAAAGATTTCATTTTTCACGGCTTGTTTGGAGATAGCGTGGTCTGATGCCTGAAGGAGGAGAATTCAAGCAAGTTCCTGAAAGCCAGTTCCTAGCATTAGCCAGAGCATGACCTCAGCCAGGTTTCTTACCTCTGGGGAAGAACGTTTCTGCTGACACCAGAGAAATGAACGGCTGTGACCTTTTGTGACACTGGGTGAGATGTGGGGTGAGAAGCATGGTCACTATGGAAGCTTTGGAGTTTCAGGCAAGACAAGTGTCCCTTGTAAGAAACAAACTGAAATTGTGGTATATCGGCAGCTTGAATCCACTTACTGGAAGGATGACAGGGTATATTAGTTTATCACTCTACATGTCATCCTGTGAAAATGGGGCTAGAAAAATAATATACAATTCAGAGAAGTGTTGAAGGATCAGATAAAATCATCCAGCATCTTGTGCTATCTAAATAATGGGATCTGATGTCATAGTTATTATTATTACAATTCTACCTAGCATCCAAGTGCTTTCACTATGAATAATCTCTTTGGAGCTAGGCTTTGGAGAAGTTTAAGCTTGTTTGTTTGTTTTTTTTCTCCTCACAGAGAGACACTTACATTTCAATTGAGAGTTACAGAATATTTATAAATTCTATCTCTAAACCAGATCAGAGAGAAGACATGCATTCTTTGGCAACAAGGAAAAGCAGGAAGTTAAAATGAAATGTATGATTTTAGAAGACTTATTTCATTTGGGCTGATGGATAACTTTTTGTTCCTGAAAGGGGGAGGGTGCTTCATGAGACGGACAGTAATGTCATTATTCATGCTGTAAGCCAGCCCACTTCAACTGCTGGTCTTCACAATGCTTACAAGTGTAATAAAAAAAAGAATACAAAAAAACCACTTGCTTCCTTTTTTTTTTATGAGTATTGACATTCTTGTGCAGTATTAGGAGAGCTAATTTAGCTTCCAGTTCTAAGAATTTTTGAATCTATAGCCAGTAATTATTGGCATTCAGAGGTACAAAAGAGGAAAACAAAGCTTGCAAATTCTAGCACATTCATGTGGGATTGGGAGCTGAATTAGGATCCTCACACCCCATTGAATGATCAGCCCCCCTATTAGAGCCTTATTAAAATGGTAATGATTATATGCCAGCTATAGGCAGGCAGCCGCACCTGTCAAAAACTACCCCGATTATCCTGTTCATTGAACTGTCTGGCTCTTGAATCAGTGTCTCAGGTTTACTTCTCTGTGAAGTTTTTTTTTTTCCCCCTCCTGTCTTAATTTTAAAAGATATAAGGACAAACATTTCTTTGGGGTCATGGAATACTCTTGCTGTTTGTTATATCTTTTCCTCATTTTCTGTTTTTGTGTCTGGTGTGGCAATATGATATGGGAGTTATCCTCTTTGGGGTTTAAGGATAGATACAGGAAAAAGAAACAGAAGAAATGTAAAGTCCCATCCAAATAAAAATTCTCATGTTAGCAAAAAGGAAGGCCAATCTATAATGCATCCAAAAACTGGGATCATTTGATTTTTAATTACAAATACTGTGATCAAGGCAGAGATTTTTTTTTTAACTCATGCATCTCTTGCCAAGCCTAGAGATCTGTTGTACTTCATGTAAAATCACATAAAAGAATTATGTGTTTCATTTGAAATGACTATGGTTTTCTAGATGAACCATACCATTGAATGTAAAACACTGTTTTCTTACAAGACTAAATTCTGCCCTTACAGGAGGGAAAGTGTCTTTTAAAATACATGCACCCCTCCAAGTCCAAAGGGGATTGGTTCTAGGACCCCCAAAGAAACCAAAATCGGCAGATGCCAAAGTCCCTTATGTAAAATGGCATAGTATTTGCATATATGGAGAAGGAAATGGCAACTCACTCCAGTGTTCTTGCCTGGAAAATCCCAGGATAGAGAAGCCTGGAGGGCTAGAGTTCATGGGGTCACAAAGAGTTGGACAAGACTAAAAGACTGAGCACATTTGCATATAACCTATGTACATCTTCTCATATACTTTAAATCACCTCTAGATTATTTACAATACCTAAAACAATGTAAATACTATGTAAATAGTTTTTGCCAATTCAAGTTTTGCTTCTGGGAACTTTGGGGAATTTTTAAAAATATTTCCTAGCCTTGGTTGAACCTGAGGAGGAGAGGGATGACTGTATTTCATCTAGTGGTCTGTCATATTCCATAGTATAAGAGAATATCTGTGTAAGGGGGCACTGAGAGGTTGGACATCATCAATAGTACTGTAACAGATGCTCTGATGGTAACTGATCAGAGCACCTGGGAAGAAGAGTCAAAGTACAAAGAAAAGCAATTTTTGTGGTTTGTTGTTAGAGAATAGCTTTCTCTGATCCCTAGCATTTCTTAAAGGGAACCACAAAGAATCTTCTTTCCTATAATTGTCAGTCTACTGAGAAGCTTTCTGTTCCCTGTCAGACACAAGTCTCAGACACTGGAGAACAGAGCAGGAAGAACAAGGATGTTTCCATCATCTACATTTCGGTGGAAAGTGCCCTTGGAGGTATTTCTAAGATCCAGGAAGTTAATAATAGAAAGAATCTTAAATTCCTTTTACACATCATTTTGTTACTTCACAGGAAGAAAAACAGGATTCAAATTTGGGATTTTGTGACTCTATCCAAACTCACAGCATCTTGGGTTTCAAGTCCCTTTGACATTACCACATGAAAAAATTCACAACTAGGTCTAAGTTAAAGGAAATCTTAATTACCTTGAGTTGGTAAAGAATCTGCCTGCCAATGCAGGAGATGCAAGAGACGTGGGTTCAAATCCCTAGATCAGGAAGAGTCCCTGGAGGAGGGCATGGCGGCTCACTCCAATACTCTTGCCTGGAAAATTCCATTGACAGAAAACCCTGGTCGGATACAGTCCATGGGGTCGCCAAGAGCCAGACATGACTGAGCACGCACACACGCTGCTTCTATTACTGTAACAACAAAAGAATACATGTTTTGCAGCAATTCGCAATTCATCTGAGACATTCTTCCTCAGAATGCTATTTATTGAATGACTTCAGTGCAATTACTGAAGTCCCCTTACCTGAAGTCTCTTACCTCCCCTCCACCACCCAATCTATCCTGCCCCCATCCAGCCAGTACTGATTCACCATCACGTAGTCAGTGAAACTAATTCTCAAGCTCTTATTGCCAAGGTTTAAAAAGGTTACATTAAAAAAATTAAAAAAATTTTAAAAAGATAATATATATTTTAAAAATTAAAAAAAAAGAGAGAAAAAAAGGTTGTATCATGGGATAACTCAATATTGAAATAATTGATAACTATTCAGTCAAGATTATTATCAGAGTGTCTGAGTCCTGAATTCCTTTTCGCAGTCCTTAAGCCCCTTGACCTTGCTATAGCATGAATAACTCTTGCCCCTCTGTCCAGGAATATTCAGCCTGACACTTTGGTAATTCAGTATCCTGGGTCTCCTTCCTACTTCCCTTCTCTTTTCTTTCCACATTTTTCTTCTTAGCAATTCATTTTTTCCAATGATTCCTAGTAATCGCTTCTAAAAAAAGACAATCTTAGCTTTCAACCTTGAGCAGAGACTCCTGCAGTCATTCATTTCCAACACTTGGTTTCCTATTTCCCCAAGGACATCTCCAATGTCTCCAACTCAGCTTGACCACATCTGAGTCCACTGTTGTTAAACCTGCTTTCATTTCTTTAGCATCCTCTTCATCTAATGAGTCACCCAGGCCTAGAGATTCAAGTTCAACAGTGTCTCACAGCAGAATAGTATTTGGATAAATTAGACAGTGTGTTCCCCCTCCCTCTCCCCCTGCTGCCTCCTTTTACACTGCATGCTTTTACACACACATTTTGTCTTACAAAGATCACCATTAACAAAGCAGTAAAGGTTATCACAGAAGAAAATAACCTTGGGTCTCTGGGTTCAAAAATCAAACCTCCGAAAGAACTCTATAAATACTGCAGCTGGAGAAACTTGTGGTCAGTTTCAGCTCCCCTATCTACACCCAGAAGGTAAGGGTATCTTGAGTTGAAGGCAAAAATGAGAGGACTAGAGGAAGTGTGAATAAGGAGCGAAGTTTGTGGATGCCAGGACAAGGAGACCAAGACTGATTGCTTTTAAGGCTTGCACAGCCTCCATCCACAAGGATATCATTCTTAGTGATATCTTTGTGGATATCGCTTGTGGATACCCATTGTGGATACTTCACAACAGTGAGCAATATACATGGATATGCCGAGTAGCTCTATTAATGGTCCTTCATGATGGCATCTGGTACTCACCTTGGTAGAGTAATCAGTAGAAATGACTTAGGACATCTAACTTCTAGATGACTTACCATGACTTACCAACTTACCATGCGTGGCAACCTCCTGTCATTAACTTTGTAAACCTCTCCCCTCCTACCCATCTCTTGAGATGGAAAATGGTCTCTTCTCTGCATATTTGAGAGGGCGTGGTAATGTGAAAGGAAAATCCCTCCAACAACATGAGAAAGAGCTCCTCAAGGTCTTCCTCCTAGTCAAGGCAATGGTGGGAGAAACAGCCAACCCTACAATCTCTTAAATCTGTGACCTTGTCTCTACTTTCCTCACCATTAGCCCATTTGAGGTCCTTACCTTGTTACATGTGCCATTTGTTATTGCCGTCTCATCCCTCCCATCTGTCTCTCATGTTGTGTTCCTTCAAGTTAGCTCCCTGTGGAAATACCACGAGTGATTTCATATTACACCAGTTCAAACTCTGCTCAGGGTTTCTCCATATAGGTATCAAAACCAGTCTTACCTCCTTAAAGGGAATTATCCATCCTTAGCTAGGTTTTAATTCATAGACCACACTTTCCACTTTATGTCTACAGGATTAAGTCCCATCAAACTAGTAGAGACTCAGTTCATTCACAAGTTCTTTTCTCTGACACTCTACTTATATATCAAATCCTAGAAGTCACCTCTTCCTTCTCTGATTTCCACAGCGCTTTATCGGTACCTCTTTTCTGGTTCTTTTATCTTTACATATTTTGTGTGTGCATTCATGCTAAGTTGATTCAGTTGTGTCTGACTCTTTGTGAGCCCACGGACTATAGCCCACCAGGCTCCTCTGTCCATGGGATTCTCCTGGCAAGAATACTGGAGTGGGTTATCATTTCCTTCTCCAGGGGACCTTCCTGACTGAGAGATAGAACCCGGGTCTCCTGCATCGTAGGCAAACTCTTTACTGTCTGAGCCACCAGGTGAGCATATGTAAATCTTATTTACCCTCCTAAACTGTATATCTCTTGAGGGCAGGAACAAAATATGAATCATCTCTGAGTCATCTGGAAGCCTAAACCTTGCCTGTTACATAAAATTCAAGACTCATATTTTTTAGAAAAAAGATATTATTATTTCATTAAATATTTGTTGTTTCTGTTAGGTACCCTGCTGGATTGGGCTGTTGTTGATGTATTCTGAGGTAACTTCCTAGTAAAATTGCTTAATGTCTGAGCTAAGTAATATTGAGTGCAAAAAGTGAAAAAAAATAGAAATGCTCAAGATCAAGCATCAAAGTTAATTTTATTATTTTATGGACTGAGTGATAGTAATGTTTTAAAATATTTTAAGTTGTAGCATTTCATTTTGGCCTCATGCACCAAATCTTTGAGTCACCTTAACTTCATTATTTCATTCTTTCACATTCTACAATCCACAAGAGCATTTCTTAGTTTCCATTGGATAGAGGATAAGCTACAAGGATATATTGTACAACACAGGGAATATAGCTGATATAATAATTATAAATAGAGTATAACCTTTAAATTGTGTTGTACACCCATAACTTATATAACATTGTACAACAACTATCAATTCAGTTCAATTGCTCAGTGATGTCTGACTCTTTTAGACCCCATGAACTGCAGCACACCAGGCCTCCCTGACCATCACCAATTCCCAGAGTTTACTCAAATTCATGTCCATTGAGTCAGTGATGCTATCCAACCATCTCATCCTTTGTCGTCCCCTTCTCCTCCCTCCTTCAATCTTTCCCAGCACCAGGGTCTTTTCAAATGGGTCAGTTCTTCGCATCAGGTGACCAAAGTATTGGAGTTTCAGTTTCAGCTTCAGCATCAGTCCTTCCAATGAATATTCAGGACTGATTTCCTTTAGGATGAACTGGTTGGATCTCCTTGCAGTCCAAGGGACTTCAAGAGTCTTCTCCAACATGACAGTTCAAAAGCATCAATTCTTCAGCACTCAGCTTTCTTTATAGTACAACTCTCACATCCATACATGACTATTGGAAAAACCATAGCTTTGACTAGATGGACCTTATTGGCAAAATAATGTCTCTGCTTTTTAATATGTTGTCTAGGCTGGTCATAACTTTCCTTCCAAGGAGTAAGCATCTTTTAATTTCATGGCTGCAGTCACCATCTGCAGCATTTTGGAGCCCCAAAAGATAATGTCTGTCACCGTTTCCATTGATTCCCCATCTATTTGCCATGAAGTGATGGGACCAGATGCCATGATCTTAATTTTCTGAATATTGAGCTTTAAGCCAATTTTTTTCACTCTCCTCTTTCACTTTCCTCAAGAGGCTCTTTAGTTCTTCTTCACATTCTGCCATAAGGGTGGTGTCATCTGCATATCTGAGGTTATTGATATTTCCCCCGGCAATCTTGATTCCAGCTTGTGCTTCTTCCAGCCCAGCATTTCCCATGATGTACTCTGCATATAAGTTAAATAAATAGGATGACAATATACAGCCTTGCCATAGTTCTTTCCCAATTTGGAACCAGTCTGTTGTTCCATGTCCAGTTCTAACTGTTGCTTCCTGACCTGTGTACAGATTTCTCAAGAGGCAGCTAAGGAGGTCTGGTATTTCCATCTCTTTAAGAATTTTCCACAGATTGTTGTGATCTACACAGTCAAAGGCTTTGGCATAGTCAATAAACCAGAAGTAGATGTTTTTCTGGAATTCTCTTGCTTTTTTGATGATCTAATGGATGTTGGCAATTTGATTTCTGGTTCCTCTGCCTTTTCAAAATGCAGCTTGAACATGTGGAAGTTCATGGTTCATGGACTGCTGAAGCCTTGCTTGGAGGATTTGAGCATTACTTTGCTAGCATGTGAGATGAGTGCAATTTTGCAGCAGTTTCAGCATTCTTTGGCATTACTTTTCTTTGGGATTGGAATGAAAACTGACCTTTTCCAGTCCTGTGGCCACTGCTGAGTTTTCCAAATTTGCTGGCATATTGAGTATAGCACTTTCACAGCATCATCTTTTAGGATTTTGAAATAGTTTAACTGGAATTTCATCACCTCCACTAGCTTTGTTGGTATTGATGCTTCCTGAGGCCCACTTGACTTTCCATTTCCAGGATGTCTGGCTCTAGGTGAATGATCACACCATCATCATTATCTGGGTCATGAAGATCCTTTTTTTATAGTTCTTATCTGTATTTTTGCCACCTCTTCTTAATATCTTGTGCTTCTGTTAGGTTCATACTGTTTCTGTCCTTTATTGTGCTCATCTTTGCGTGAAATGCTCCCTTGGTATCTCTAATTTTCTTGAAGAGATCTCTAGTCTTTCCCATTCTGTTCTCTTCCTCTATTTCTTTACACTGATCACTGAGGAAGGCTTTCTTATCTCTTCTTACTATTCTTTGAAACTCTGCATTCAAATGGGTATATCTGTCTTTTTCTCCTTTGCCTTTCACTTTTCTTCTTTTCACATCTATTTGTAAGGCCTCCTCAGACAACCATTTTGCCTTTTTGCATTTCTTTTTCTTGGGGATGGTCTTGATCCCTGCTTCCTGTAGAATGTCATGAACCTCCATCCATAGTTCCTTAGGCCCCTCTGTCTACTAGATCTAATCCCTTGAATCTATTTCTCACTTCCATTGTATAATCATAAGGGATTTGATTTAGGTCATATCTGAATGGTCTAGTGGTTTTCCCTACTTTCTTCAATTTCAGTCTGAATTTGGCATTAAGGAGTTCATGATCTGAGCCACAGTCAGCTCCCAGTCTTGTTTTTGCTGACTATATAGAGCTTCTTCATCTTTGGCTGCAAAGAATATAATCAATCTGATTTTGGTGTTGACCATCTGGTGATGTCCATGTGTAGAGCCTTCTCTTGTGTTGTTGGAAGAGGGTGTTTGCTATGACCAGTGTGTTTTCTTGACAAAACTCTATTAGCCCTTTGCCCTGCTTCATTCTGTACTCCAAGGCCAAATTTGCCTGTTACTCCAGGTGTTTCTTGACTTCCTACTTTTGCATTCCAGTCCCCTATAATGAAAAGGACATCTTTTGGGGGTGTTAGTTCTAGAAGGTATTATAGGTCTTCATAGCACCATTCAACTTCAGCTTCTTCAGCATTACTGGTTGGAGCATAGACTTGGATTACTGTGATATTGAATGGTTTGCCTTGGAAACAAACAGAGATCATTCTGTTGCTTTTGAGACTGCATTCAAGT
The DNA here is from genome assembly GCF_001704415.2 of Capra hircus. NCBI lineage: Eukaryota > Metazoa > Chordata > Mammalia > Artiodactyla > Bovidae > Capra > Capra hircus. The sequence goes on from NC_030812.1 coordinate 65,515,067, forward strand.
ACTGCATTTCAAACTCTTGTTGACTATGATGGCCATTCCATTTATTCTAAGTGATTCTTGCCCACAGTAGTAGATACAATGGTCATCTGAGTTAAATTCACCCATTACAGTCCATTTTAGTTTGCTGATTCCTAAAATGTTGATGTTCACTCTTGCCATCTCCTGTTTGACCTCTGCCAATTTACCTTGATTCATGGGCCTAACATTCCAGGTTCCTATGCAATATTGCTCTTTACAGCATCGGACCTTGCTTCCATCACCAGTCACATCCACAACTGGGTGTTGTTTTTGCTTTGGCTCCAACTCTTCATTCTTTATTTCTGGAGTTATTTCTCCACTGATCTCCAGTAGCATACTGGTCACCTACCAACTTGGGGAGTTTATCTTTCAGTGTCTTATCTTTTTGCCTTTTCATAATGTTCTTGGGGTTCTGAAGGCAAGAATACTGAAGTGGTTTGCCATTCCCTTCTCCAGTGGACCTCATTTAGTCAGAACTCTCCACCATGACCCATCCGCCTTGGTTGGCCCTACATGGCATGGCTCATAGTTTCACTGAGTTAGACAAGGCTGTGGACCATGTGATTAGATTGGTTAGTTTTCTGTGATTGTGGTTTTCACTCTCTCTGCCTGCTGATGGAGGGAGAAACTGGGACTTGTTCTGCTGGGCAGGACCATGCTCAGTAAATGTTTAATCCAATTTTCTGTTGATTGATGGGGCTGTGTTCCCTCCCTGTTATTTACCTGGGGCCAAACTATGGTGGAGGTAATGAAGATAATGGCGACTTCCTTCAAAAGGTCCATGCAGACACCACTACACTCAGTCCCCCCAACCATGCAGCAGCAGGCCACTGCTAACCCATGCCTCTGCTGGAGACTCCTGGACACTCACAGTCAAGTCTGGGTTAGTTTCTTGTGGGGTCACTGCTCCTTTCTCCTGGGCCCTGGTGCATACAAGGTTCTATTGGTGCCCTCCAAGAGTCTGTATCCCCAGTCCTGTGTAAGTTCTGGTGGCTCTATGGTGGGGTTAATGGCGACCTCCTCCAAGAGGGCTTATGCCATACCCAGCCCTGCTGCACCCAGAGCCCCTGTCCCTGTAGCAGGCCACTACTGACCCGTACCTCAGTAGGAGACACTCAAACACAGTTCTGTCTCAGTCTCTGTGGGGTCTCTGGGTCCTCGTGTGCATAAGGTTTCTTTGATCCCTCTGAACGTCTCTGGCAGGTATGGGGTTTCATTCTAAATGCGATTTCGAGGAATATATCTACCTAGAGAAACAAAAGACCGAAAGAAATAAAACACTGATGAAAGAAATCAGTTCAATTCAGTTCAGTTCAGTTCCTCAATCGTGTCCGACTCCTTGTGACCCCATGAATCGCAGCACGCCAGGCCTCCCTGTCCATCACCAACTCCCAGGTTTCACTCAGACTCACATCCATAGAGTCAGTGACGCCATCCAGCCATCTCATACTCTGTCATCCCCTTCTCCTCCTGCCCCCAATCCCTCCCAGCATCAGAGTCTTTTTCAATGAGTCAACTCTTCGCATGAGGTGGCCAAAGTACTGGAGTTTCAGCTTCAGCATCATTCCCTCCAAAGAAATCCCAGGGCTGATCTCCTTCAGAATGGACTGGTTGGATCTCCTTGCAGTCCAAGTGACTCTCAAGAGTCTTCTGCAACACCACAGTTCAAAAGCATCAATTCTTTGGCACTCAGCTTTCTTCACAGTCCAACTCTCACATCCATACATGACCACAAGAAAAAACATAGCCTTGACTAGACGGACATTTGTTGGCAAAGTAATGTCTCTGCTTTTCATTATGCTATCTAGGTTGGTCATAACTTTTCTTCCAAGGAGTAAGTGTCTTTAAATTTCATGGCTGCAGTCACCATCTGCAGTGATTTTGGAGCCCCCCAAAATAAAGTCTGACACTATTTCCACTGTTTCCCCATCTATTTGCCATGAAGTGATGGGACCAGATGCCATGATCTTCATTTTCTGAATGTTGAGCTTTAAGCCAACTTTTTTACTCTCCTCTTTCACTTTCATCAAGAGGCTTTTTAGTTCCTCTTCACTTTCTGCCATAAGGGTGGTGTCACCTGCATGTCTGAGGTTATTAATATTTCACCCGGCAATCTTGATTCCAGCTTATACTTCTTCCAGCCCAGTGTTTCTCATGATGTACTCTGTATAAAAGTTAAATAGGCAGGGTGACAATATACAGCCTTGACGTACTCCTTTTCCTATTTGGAACCAGTCTGTTGTTCCATGTCCAGTTCTAACTGTTGCTTCCTGATCTGCATACAGATTTCTCAAAAGGCAGGTGAGATGGTCTGGTATTCCCATCTCTTTCAGAATTTTCCACAGTTGATTGTGATCCATACCGTCAAAGGCTTTGACATAGTCAATAAAGCAGAAATAGATGTTTTTCTGGAACTCTCTTGCTTTTTCCATGATCCAGTGGATGTTGGCAATTTGATCTCTGGTTCCTCTGCTTTTTCTAAAACCAGCTTGTTTTAGAACAAGAATCACTGTTCACGTATTGCTGAAGCCTAGCTTGGAGAATTTTGAGCATTACTTTGAGTGCAATTGTGTGGTAGTTTGAGCATTCTTTGGCATTGCCTTTCTTTGGGATTGGAATGAAAACTGACGTTTTCCAGTCCTGTGGCCACTGCTGAGTTTTCCAAATTTGCTGGCATATTGAGTGCAGCACTTTCACAACATCATCTTTCAGGATTTGAAAGAGCTCAACTGGAATTCCACTACCTCCACTATCTTTGTTCGTAGTGATGCTTTCTAAGGTCCACTTGACTTCACATTCCAGGATCTGACTCTAGGTGAGTGATCACACCATCGTGATTATCTTGGTCATGAAGCTCTTTTTTGTACAGTTCTTCTGTGTATTCTTGCCACCTCTTCTTTATATCTTCTGCTTCTGTTAGGTCCAGACCATTTCTGTCCTTTATTGAGCCCATCTTTGCGTGAAATGTTCCCTTGGTATCTCTAATTTTCTTGAAGAGATCTCTAGTCTTTCCCATTCTGTTCTTTTCCTCTATTTCTTTAAACTGATCACTGAGGAAGGCTTTCTTATCTCTTCTTGCTATTCTTTGGAACTCTGCATTCACATGCTTGTATCTTTCCTTTTCTCCTTTGCTTTTCACTTCTCTTCTTTTCACAGCTATTTGTAAGGCCTCCTCAGACAACCATTTTGCCTTTTTGCATTTTTTTTCCATGGTGATGGTCTTGATCCCTGTCTCCTGTACAATGTCACGAACCTCATTCCATAGTCATCAGGCACTCTATCTATCAGATCTAGGCCGTTAAAACTATTTTTCACTTCCACTGTATAATCATAAGGGATTTGATTTAGGTCATATCTGAATGGTCTAGTGGTTTTTCCCACTTTCTTCAATTTAAGTCTGAATTTGGCAATAAGGTGTTCATGATCTGAGCCACAGTCAGCTCCTGGTCTTTTTTTTGTTGACTGTGTAGAGCTTCTCCATCTTTGGCTGCAAAGAATATAATCAGTCTGATTTTGGTGTTGACCATCTGGTGATGTCCATGTGTAGAGTCTTCTCTTGTATTGTTAGAAGAGGGTGTTTGCTATGACCAGTGCATTTTCTTGGCAAAACTCTATTAGCCTTTGCCCTGTTTCATTCCATACTCCAAGGCCAAATTTGCCTGTTACTCCAGGTGTTTCTTGACTTCCTACTTTTGCCTTCCAGTCCCCTATAATGAAAAGGACATCTTTTTTGGGTGTTAGTTCTAGAAGGTCTTGTAGGTCATCATAGAACCGTTCCACTTCAGCTTTTTCAGCATTACTGGTGGGGCATAGACTTGGATTACTGTGATTTTGAATGGTTTGCCTTGGAAACGAACAGAGATCATTCTGTTGTTTTTGAGATTGCATCCAAGTACTGCATTTCAGACTCTTTTGTTGACCATGATGGGTACTCCATTTCTTCTAAGGGATTCCTGCCCACAGTAGTAGATATAATGGTCATCTGAGTTAAATTCACCTGTTACAGTCCATTTAGTTCACTGATTCCTAGAATGTCGATATTCACTCTTGCCATCTCTTGTTTGACCACTTCCAATTTGCCTTGATTTATAGACCTGACATTCATGGACCTGAGATGGAACTGAAAGAAATCAAAGAGGACACAAATAGATGAAGAAATACACCATGTTCTTTGATTGGAAGAATCAATTTAGTGAAAATGAGTATACTACCCAAAGCAATATAGATTCAATCCAATCCCTATCAAGCTACCAACAGTATTTTTCACAGAACTAGAAAAAATAATTTCACAATTTGTTTGGAAATACAAAAAACTTCGAATAGCCAAAACCATCTTGAGAAAGAAGAATGGAACTGGAGGAATCAACCTGCCTGACTTCAGGCTATACTACAAAGCTGCTGCTGCTGCTGCTGCTAAGTCACTTTAGTTGTATCCAACTCTGTGTGACCCCATAGATGGCAGCCCACCAGGCTCCCCCATCTCTGGGATTCTCCAGGCAATAACACTGGAGTTGGTTGCCATTTCCTTCTCCAATGCATGAAAGTGAAAAGTGAAAGGGAAGTCGCTCAGTCGTGTCTGACTCTTCGTGACCCCATGGACTACAGCCCACCAGGCTCCTCCATCCATGGGATTCTCCAGGTAAGAGTACTGGAGTGGGGTGCCATCATCTTCTCCGTACTACAAAGCTACTGTCATCAAGACAGTATGGTACTGGCACAAAGACAGAAATATAGATCAATGGAACAAAATAGAAAGCCCTGATATAAATCCACACACCTATCAACACCTTATTTGTAAGGCCCCCCCAGACAGCGATTTTGCTTTTTTGCATTTCTTTTCCATGGGGATAGTCTTGATACCTGTCTCCTGTACAATGTCATGAACCTCATTCCATAGTTCATCAAGCACTCTATCTATCAGATCTAGGCCCTTAAATCTATTTCTCACTTCCACTGTATAATCATAAGGGATTTGATTTAGGTCATATCTGAATGGTCTAGTGGTTTTCCCTACTTTCTTCAATTTCAGTCTGAATTTGGCAATAAGGAGTTCATGATCTGAGCCACAGTCAGCTCCTGGTCTTGTTTTTTTGACTGTATAGAGCTTTTCCATCTTTGGCTGCAAAGAATATAATCAATCTGATTTCGGTGTTGACCATCTGGTGATGTCCATGTGTAGAGTCTTCTCTTGTGTTGTTGGAAGAGGGTGTTTGCTATGACCAGTGCATTTTCTGCTGTGAAAGGAAGAGAGGCGAAAAGCAAAGGAGAAAAGGAAAGATATAAGCATCTGAATGCAGAGTTCCAAAGAATAGCAAGAAGAGATAAAAAAGCCTTCTTCAGCAATCAATGCAAAGAAATAGAGGAAAAGAACAGAATGGGAAAGACTTCAAGAAAATTAGAGATATCAAGGGAACATTTCATGCAAAGATGGGCTCGATAAAGGACATAAAAGGTATGGACCTAACAGAAGCAGAAGATATTAAGAAGAGGTGGCAAGAATACATGGAAGAACTGTACAGAAAAGATCTTCACGACCAAGATAATCATGATGATGTGATCACTAATCTAGAGCCAGACATCTTGGAAAGTGAAGTCAAGTGGGCCTTAGAAAGCATCACTACGAACAGAGCTAAAGGAGCTCATGGAATTTCAGCTGAGCTCTTTCAAATCCTGAAAGATGATGTTGTGAAAGTGCTGCACTCAATATGCCAGCAAATTTGGAAAACTCAGCAGTGGCCACAGGACTGGAAAACGTCAGTTTTCATTCCAATCCCAAAGAAAGGCAATGCCAAAGAATGCTCAAACTACCACACAATTGCACTCATCTCACATGCTAGTAAAGTAATGCTCAAAATTCTCCAAGCCAGACTTCAGCAATACGTGAACTGTGAACTTCCTGATGTTCAAGCTGGTTTTAGAAAAGGCAGAGGAACCAGAGGCCAAATTGCCAACATCTGCTGGATCATGGAAAAAGCAAGAGAGTCCCAGAAAAACATCTATTTCTGCTTTATTGACTATGCCAAAGCCTTTGACTGTGTGGATCACAATCAACTGTGGGAAATTCTGAAAGAGATGGGAATACCCGAACACCTAACCTGCCTCTTGAGAAATCTGTATGCAGGTCAGGAAGCAACAGTTAGAACTGGACATGGAACAACAGACTGGTTCCAAATAGGAAAAGGAGTATGTCAAGGTTGGTCAACCACTTGTAAAAGAATGAAACTAGAACACTTTCTAACACCATATACACAAATAAACTCAAAATGGATTAAAGATCTAAATGTCACATCAGAAACTATAAATCTCCCAGAGGAAAACACAGGCAAAACACTCTCCAACATAAATCACAGCAGGATCCTCTATGACCCATCTCCCAGAGTAATAGAAATCAAAGCAGAAATAAACAAATGGGATCTAATTAAAATTAAAAGCTTCTGCACAACAAAGGAAACTATAAGCAAGGTGAAAAGACAGCCTTCAGAATGGGAGAAAATAATAGCAAATGAAGCAACTGACAAAGAATTAATCTCAAAAATGTACAAGCAGGTCCTGCAGCTCAATTCCAGAAAAGTAAATGACCCAATGAAAAAGTGGGCCAAAGAACTAAACAGACATTTCTCCAAAGAAGACATACAGATGGCTAACAAACACATGAAAAGATGCTCAACATCACTCATTATCAGAGAAATGCAAATCAAAACTTCAATGGGGTATCATCTCACACCGGTCAGAATGGCTGCTATCCAAAATTCTACAAACAATAAATGCTAGAGAGGGTGTGGAGAAAAGGGAACCCTCTTACACTGTTGGCGGGAATGCAAACTAGTACAGCCACTATGGAGAACAGTGTGCAGATTCCTTAAAAATCTCAAAATAGAACTGCCTTATGACCCAGCAATCCGACTGCTGGGCATACACACCGAGGAAACCAGAATTGAAAGAGACACGTGTACCCCAATGTTCATCACAGCACTGTTTATAATAGCCAGGACATGGAAGCAACTTAGATGTCCATCAGCAGATGAGTGGATAAGAAAGCAGTGGTACATATACACAATGGAATATTACTCAGCCGTTAAAAAGAATACATTTGAATCAGTTCTAATGAGGTGGATGAAACTGGAGCCTATTATACAGAGTGAAGTAACCCAGAAAAAAAACACCAATACAGTATACTAACGCATATATATGGAATTTAGAAAGACGGTAACAATAACTCTGTATGCGAGACAGCAAAAGAGACACAGATGTATAGAACAGTCTTTTGGACTCTGTGGGAGAAGTCAAGGGTGGGATGATTTAGGAGAATAGCATTGAAACATGTATGTTGTCATATGTGAAACAGATCGCCAGTCCAGGTTTGATGCATGAGACAAGGTGCTCAGGGCTGGTGCACTGGGATGACCCATGGGGATGGAACGGGGAGGGAGGTGGGAGGGGGGTTCAGGATGGGGAACACATACACACCCATGGCTGATTCATGTCAATGCATGGCAAAACCACTACAATATTATAAAGTAATTAGCCTCCTATTAAAATAAATAACTTTAAAAATAAACTAATAAACGCTATTTTGCCCCTCCTACCATCTTGCTGGGGCTTCTCCTTTGCCCTTGGAAATGGGCTGTCTCCTCAAAGTTGCTACAGCACCGCACAGCCGCTGCTCCAGTGCCTACCATCTCGCTGGGGCTTCTCTGCCCTTGGACGTGGAGTATCTCCTCACAGTCACCCCAGCTCCGCACAACCATACTTCAGTTTAAAAAGATAATCCAGCATACAAAGTTAGGGAATATGATAAATCTTCTGGTTTGATAAATTTGGGCTTTATTTCATTTTAAAATATGTGTATTAGTCAAGCAATAAAGTGTTTGCTAGTCAAAAAAAAGGACTCTGTAGAGTCTTAGACTGTTTGGTCTAGTGGTTGCTGACTTGAGGGTCATCACTGAGCTCTTTTCATAATTTTAAGAAATTCTAGTTAAAATTAAGCATTTGGCTATGATGAAATTGCCTGAGTTCTATGGTTCCTCAACTGTATATTAAGGACTACAGGAGTGAGGGGGGCCTGAGCAGGGCCTGAGGGGGCCTCAGTGAACTCATAGATAATCCTGAAGAAATTTCTATATTTCTGGAAAACATAAGTACAGACATCAGGGAAATTTTTAGCTCAAGACAGTCCACAATTTCAACATTAAACTGTGCATTAAACATTTTTTTTATAACATCCTATGTGTGAAAGTAAGCTTTCTGTAAGTGCTACAATAAAAAAGCAAGTGAGTGTCATGTGAAAATCAATGTGGAACAAGAAAGAATTTATCACTATTTATTAAAAATCTGTTTACAGATCTGATTTCAAGATTTGCTAAGGGGTCCTGTGCTCAACAGGTACATGCACCTATAACTGTGGTTTTATAAGAATGAAATAAAAAATATTTTAAAAGTTTATGTGTATTTTTCTTCAAATGGCTACTAAGTGGACCTAAACACCCACTAAATTTTTTGGATTTAATTTCTTAATAAACAGAATGGCTAGATAATTTTTTTGGCCTTGGAGGATCATGAAAAAAAAAAAAATTGAGGCCCTGAGAGTGCCATGAATTGAGAATATCTGATCATGTTTGGCTTTTGCAGACAAAATATTATTTATTGATTTCAGCCATAATCCTCAAATCAGTGCAACTTTGTGGTGTCATGTTTATGAAAAGGTTCAATTGGCAATACTATGGATGCTTCTAATAGAAAATAAATCATTAATGAATGAAAAGTTAATCATTAATAAATGTTCTTTCTTAGACTAAGCCTTTCCAAATGTAAGGAACTTGAGGAAAAGATATTTAGAGGGTCCTTGGTGGGAGATGGACAGGAAACTCAGACCTTTGTCCAAAGGCCTGTTTCAACACAAGAGGAAACTAAGACCTGTCACAATTGAGTGACATGAGCACATTCACCAGGCTTGTTAAGGAAGGACCAGGGTCACCATCTAGTTTCTTGTCCCTTTTCCAATATGCTTCATTCACCAGGCTTCCTCCCTAAGACGATATGGAGTTTAGGGAGGGAGTTTTACCTTTTATTTAAATTTAGTTCTATTTTAATATATTTTTAAAAGTGTTTATTGAATTTGTTATAATATTGCTTCTGTTTAGGTTTTGGGTTTTTGGCCGTGAGACATGTAGCTCCCCTACCAGAGATCGAACTTGCACCTCCCCCATTGGAAGGTGAAGTTTTAACTCCTGGACCTCCAAGGAAGTCCCTAGGGAGGGATTTTTTGAATACATTGAAGGTTTGGTAAGTAACTGATCACTCTACCTGTACTCTGGTGAAGCGACTTCCCTCTTCATGCTAGGTGTTTTGGGCCTGGGATAATTCCTAGAGCATATTTCAAAAATGCACACTAAATGGAATTACATAGTAACCATTAAACCTATAGATCATATTTCTTAATTTCAGAATATATTGATGATAACCAGAGGAACAAGGAAGTTAGAAAAACCACTTAGTTTACAGAGGAGAGGATCAGTACTGGTTAATGTGTCCACATTAAAAAATTGTGTGTTGAGGTGTGTTTGGTGATGGCTTTATTTTGCAGCATTTCTTGTGAAATGCTAGAGAGGCTAAAGCCCTAGAGAGCTATGTACATCCATTAAGCCAAAGCCTTCATCATTTTTTGTGTAGCTCATGTGTTAAGATTTGAGGATAAGAATATTTTGAATGTCATCCTAGATAAGAGAAACACCAGTCTTACATACCAAATCCAAGTCAGTGATCTGATGCTCTGAGTTAGTATCTGTAAGTCCCCTGAGCAGTAGGTTCAAAAACAAGAAATGAGAAAATGCAGAAAAATTGCTGCTTCTTGAACATTTTGTGCTCCACAGATGGTCCCCTGGCCAACATAATTTTCTCTTTCTTCTTGATGATATGGCTGGAAAATGTCTCAACCAAATTAAGCTAATGGAGGTCAGTGTGTGGTATGTGGCATTAATTTGAAGAACAAGGAGATAGATGGAGGGAAGACAAGGTAATGATTTGTGACAGGGGCCCCCAAATTTGATTTCAGCAATTCAATTACCCTTTTTAAAGTCCCCTGAAGTAATGTGCTGCAAAACCCTTCCTTCCCTACCCATGCAGATGGGACAAAAAAACTCCTCTTAATCACAATCTATATTACCTCCTCTGAGACATGCTATGGCGATTGTAAGACAGAAACAAAATGAACCTGTTATTTTAAAATAGAGGTGATCAGGTGGCAAAAAGCTGTTCTTACATGGCTGTAAGTACAGGAGTGGCAGGTCACATGCAGAAAGGCCTTCCTGTGACTTCCTGCTGGGAACACTGGACCAATATTGCTAATGTAGTTCTTGGTACTAGATTCTCTCTGATGGCTCATTGGGTAAAATGTCCACTTGCAATGTAGTGGACACAGGAGGCATGGGTTTGATCTCTGGGTCAGGAAGATCCCCTGGAGAAGGAAATGGCAACCAACTCCAGTATTCTTGCCTCAAAAATCCCAAGGACAGAGGAGCCTGGTGGGTTATAGTCCATGGGGTCGCAAAGAGTTGGGTACAACTGAGCACATAAGCACATGGACATGGAGTTCTGGCACTGCAAGAGACTTGAGGACATTTCCATCTGTGACAGTCCAAAGATGCAAGACAAGTTTAAACTTCAGCCATGGCTTCCTAATGGAGAATCAGTGGAGACATATACTCTTCTGAAGGACACAAGTCCTACATTATGCTGTGAGATAAGTCAGACAGAGAAAGACAAATACTGTAGGACATCACTTACATGTAGAGTCTAAAAAGTACAACAAACTGGTAAATATAATGGAAAAGAAGGAGACCAAGGTACTAAGAACAAACTAGTGGTTACCAGTAGGAAGAAGGAAGTGGGGAAAGGCCACTGCAGTGGTGGGAGATTAAGAGTTACAAATTATTAGGTATGAAATAAGCTGCAAGGATATATTTTTAACATGGGGAATATAGACAATATTTTATAATAATCATAAATGGAGAATAATCTTTAAAATTTGTGAATTGCTATATTGTACACCTGTAGCTTATGTAACATTCTAAAGTAACTATATGTCAATTTAAAATTTTTTATAATTAAAAATTCTTTTTTAATTTAAAATTAAAAAGAAATAGAAAAAGGCTTGAATCCTGGTTCCATGACCTTCTAACTCCCTAACCTTGGCAGACTGGTTAACTTACCTAAACCTCAATTTTTCATGTACAAAAAATAGGGATAATAGTTAAGATTTATTACATAGGATCCTTAGAAGGAATAAGTGGGATAATTTATATAAAGCATTTGTAACCAAACTGCACTTATAAAGGTCAGAGTTAATCTACTATGGATACCAGAAAAAAAGTTTTTTAAAGGAAAGCACAATGAGTTCATACATATTTTTTTAATTTTATTAAGTGTAAAAGCACTTCAAAGTCTGAGTTTTTAGTCACCATTTGGGCACTTCTTTTTAAAACTAACATATGTCATTGCTCACCTTAAAAAGGAGCAAGGATCATATGCTTAACCTTGGCATTATGTGTCATCACCCACAGAAGTAAAACCCACTTGTGAATCAATGCTCTTTTAAAAGTGCCAAAGGAGAAAAGTACCACAAAGAAAACCAGAGTGGCCCATTAGAAAAGAGGAGTCCCTTCCCTTTTAATATGTCTTCAGTATCTGAAGCAGAATATCCACAGAGGGATTTCAGAATATTTTAGGGACACACAGCCTTTGCAAAGGGCTGCAGCTACAATAACGCACAGAAGGACTGCAAAACCATCGTGCTATCCTACGTACTCATGGAATTGATAGAAGTGGCTGGGAGGATTTGAGTGAGCAAAGACTAGCTCCTAGTCTGCGACTGGCATGAAATATGGGCTCAATTATTGGAAACTATGATGATGGTGAAAACAACAACAGATAACTGTAAGGAGGAACCACATTGTAGGAAAGCACCAAAAAATTTGGGGACATACTGAGTTTCAGAATATGGATATTCAAAAACTTGCTCCTCTTACTCCAAGTATTTCAATCAGGAGGTGATATTTACCTAACTATGCATCCCAGAGTCCCAGACTTGCAGTGTGAAATAGAGGTAATGCTCCAAAATAGTTAACAGCCTGATCAATTTTTGTGGTACCGCTAGGTTGAAAATGCAAAGGCATATGTGCAATTGTTGACAGAGACATTGACTACTTCAACAAATTATCATCGAGCATCTACTCTTCTACGTGTACTAAGCCACCTAAAATAAGCAAGAACTAGAAACAGCTTTCTAGCAATTGTCAGTCTAGCAAGGGATTCAGACACAGAAACTAACAATTCAGAAATCTAATAGGGTCTAGATTAAAGAATAAGTAAATATAGAACCATATACAGAAGCTGGACACAGAAGGCATACAGTGGCCAGCCCTGGAGCTTAGACAGTGAGCTGAGGGTATCCTTATCACTTTGACTGTTGCCTACTTTGTCAAGTATAGACTTAATTACAATAGACACTCTTTTGGGACAGCTCTGAAAGAATAAAGAACTACATCCAAGGACAGGAAATTTTATTCTTTGAGTTAAAATAGAAAGCATTTTTTGAGGAGTAAAGTAAGACTTTTTGATTAACAGGTATACAATACTATATATAGAATAAACAACAAAGACTTACTGTATCTTTATTCAATATCTTGTAACAACCTATAATGAAAAAGAATCTGGAAAAAACAAAATGATATCTGTATCACTTTGCTGTACACCTGAAATTAACACAACATGGTAAATCAACTACACTTCAATGATAAGTTTTAAAAAATCATGTTTCCAATGTATGAGAGGCTATATTTGGAGGATCGTTTTTTTATTAGAGCATTTGTATTGCAGGCAAATATGACCACCTGGTTATCAGAACATTGCACAAACAAAAGTATCACCTTATCTTTCTAAAAACCTAATAATTGTGTTAGAAAGTTTGCATGACATTTTATAGACAATTTTCATTTCTATATACTGGGCAAATGGATCAAGTTATTTCTGAGTAAAAGGATATATATTCATTGCATAGATAAATCTACCTATTGGATGCAATATCCCCCAGAGTTCACTTTCTTTTCCAGATGAGAGAATATCCAAATCTTGCCACACCTATAATTTTCCTTTTATGTTCTTAGAACCTTCTGAGCCCAATTCTGTAAATTACATTGTCATTTTGGTGGTCTCTCAGGTAAGGAAATCCAACCTTATACATCTGTGCTGTTTGGATCCCCAAGGCAGGGCGCCACAGGCCTCATGTCCTGCCTCTGGACCCACACATGCCAGGCCCACGGATGGGCCCACACTTTGGTGGGCAGTCTTGCCCGCGGAATCGGTGAGCTGATGATGAATGGCTGTGAAGGCTTTGTGATTGCTCAGGCTCCTTTGTGGGACCGGACAATGAAGGAAGACACAAGTCTGGCTCAGGAGAGCAACGGATAAAACTGCTGGGCAGGATGGCGGGCTCCTGCCGACACAACCACTTGTTGACATTGAAAGGATTTCACAACAAGTGAGCAGAAACAGAAACGATTCTGTTCGTCAGGGCTATTAGTTGCAACGTGTGGCACCGGAGCGGTCACTCCCGATGTGTTTCCTCCCTAATGAGCTCTGAATGCCCATTAAACTGGGCTGCTATAGGCCCAGAGCCATCCGGACAATGGCATGCATGAATGCCTTCCCCTTTTGCTATTGGCTGGCCCAAGGAAGAAACAACTGGTATCACTCAGATTTAAGCAGAGTTGACAGTACAGTTAAATGATCATTAATTAGAGGTTGTGGGCAGATAAAGACTCAGAGCCATTTCTAATGACAAGATAGGTTAGCGTGACTCACTTGGAAGCATAACCCTGTCTGGTCCTGCCCTATTTCTCGGACTATGTGGAGGGTGTCCGTGGGATTTTAGACAAGGTGATATATATCTGTATAAAAACATGTTGCAAAGGACAAACATAAAACTTCCTAAGATATAGGAAGTTTTAAAATAATGAGTAATACCTCACAGAGTGGTGAGGACCGAACTCAGCTGTACACGTGAAAAGAACTTCACCTGGGATGTGGGAGTGGGTGGAAAGTGCAAAAGGCTTTGCGTTAAAAAACCAGGTTTGAAACCTGGCTCTTCAATGTATGTGCTATATGATCTCGAGCAACTTTTAAAACTCAGAAATCTCCATTTCTTTATCTGTAAAATGGGGATAGCCATTGACCAAGAGAAAGAAGTGAAGTGTTCAGGGCCTCTTGATGCCGAGACTTCCAAGTGGCCCATCATTACTTCCTCTGCCTCGTATTGGCCAAGGTAAGCCTCAACGCCAGCCCAGATTCATGAGGTGTGAGAAGAGGGATAGAACAGATTCCACTTCTTGGTGGTAGGGTCTCAGTGCAAAGAAGTATGGATAGGGAAATAATTATGACCATTTTCACTAAACTGCCAAACTGTCCATTATAATCCCAAACTGAGCTCATTAATTTCCAAATAAAACTTTTTTCACCTCCACTTTCCCCAATTTAGTTAAAGCCATCAAGGTTTACTCAAAATCCTTCAGGTCACTCTGGGATATGCCAGGCTAACATTTAGTGACTGATTATTATTTTGTCTATTTTCTTAATAAATCTTTTTTTCAGTGCTCATATCATCTCCATCCCAACAGACTCAATATTAATATCGATCTTTCCCATTTTGGTCTGGACTATTCTGATAACCCAACTAATCTCTCTGTCTCTGATGTTTTCTTTTGTATTAGTTTTCTATTGACATGTAATAAATTACCAATATTTTGGAATTTTAAACAATACTATTATTATCTCAGTTTCTGGAGGTCAGAAGTCCAGGTACAGGCTGGCTGGATTATCAATTCACAAGGCTAAAGTCAAGACATTGACTGGATTACATTCCTTTCTGGGGCTCAGAGTTCTTTACCAAGATCATGGGACTGTTTGCAGAATTCAATATCTTACAGTGGTAGGACTGAGGTCTCTGCTTCTTATTGGCCATCAACTGGGGGCTGCTCTTGGTGCCAGGGTCACCTACTGTTCCTATCACAAAGCCCCCTTCAGAAACATAAGAGTTGCTCTCTTTTAGGTCAGTAGGAGTGTATCACTAATTTTCATCCTTCCTCTGGCCCAGTATGCCAAGATAGACTCTTATATACTATACAACTTGATCACAGGAGTGACTCACCATCATAACCAAAGGAGTGGCTAACCCATCATATTCACAGGTTCCTCCCACACCCAAGAGCAGATTATTATACAATACACCCAAATGAGGGAGTGGGAATCTTATGGCCCATTAGATACTGTCTAGTACATCTTTCTCCAACCCATCTTCCAAAAACAGCTATCTCTTAAGAATACAAATTGGATTTCTTGGCTTTTAATCTTTTTATAGATTTCTATTGCCTATAAGATAAACACCTTCTAGAAAGACTTAACCTTATCCTTAAAAATCTTTCTTGCATAAGCCACAACACAGGGAAAAGGCTTTCAGATTGAAGTATATCATATCAATTCAGAGAGGTGGCTAGGCTGGCAGACAAATGGCAGATATATAAATGATTTGGGCTCAAAACACACTATCTGTTCAATTTGGAGGCTTTAGTTAATCATGGGCTCTACAGATACTGAAAACCTATCAGAAAAAAGATATTGTAAGACAAATGAGTTTTTATTCCCTTTAAGATTCTGGAGAATAAAAGAAGCACATTGCATAAAAACACAAGTTTGTGTTTATTAAAAATAAATAAATAATGGTTAATAATTTCTAAAATGAGTGGAGTTATAGACATTTAACACAATTAAAGTTTGTTGACAATACTGAATCCCACTTAAGCAACAGCTCACATATATTTTGTAATCACTCTATACCAGGCACTGTATCTAACTTACACGCATCATTTTATTTAATCTTTTTGATGGTCAAATGCAGTAGGTATGATTAACCCCATGTTTTGGATGATGAAATTGAGATAGAAGGAAGCTAGGTAGGTCAAAGCTAAAATGTGGCCAAAGACTATACACAAATATATCCATATAGATGAGAACTTTCAGTTCTGACAACGTGGTAGACAGATCCAGTACAAAGCCCTTTCCTGGACTAAACACACACTTTTTAGATAAAATATAACATCATTTAGTTAAGCATACATGAGTTCAAAATAAAGAGAAACTCCTAGATACCAGAATGAACAGCCAGAATGAAGACTGAACTGATGAATAAGATAGCAGTTCAGATGCATATCCCAATAGCTAGGAATTAGGGTTTCATGTTCCTATAGGGAAAGAACACAGACAGGATATGGCCTTGGGCCTGCCTTAATGTGCCATTGGAGCTGAAGCACATGCATGAGATTCTTACCCTGGTGGGGCTGCCTCACCATGCAAGAATCCCACCCACAAAGTCAAGAGAGCAGCAAGAATGTTGGTCTTGCCTTGGGGCTCTAGGCAGGACAAAAAGTCACCACTTTCCCCAGAAATATCAGCTATTGCAGAAGCTTGAAACAGTTGCAGGTATGGTCTTGGAATGTACATAGCACTGGTAATCTAAGCAAAGAAATGCATGTAAGAATTTGTCTTAGATAGAAACCAGAAACACATGAACCTATTGCATGGAATGTGGAATCACTTCTACTTTGGCATGTGAGGTATTTCTTTTTTTATCTGCATAAGAAAGAAAATATAGATAAAGATGAACTCACAGTCAAAAATTACAAATTACATAAGGGAAGATCCCCTATAAGCGAGAATCAAGAAAGGATTAGCACCTCCATAATTTCAGATATTATTATGTCTGAAGGAGATTATAAAATAGGAAACAAAAATCTTTATTTTCAACATAGACTGAAAACTAAAACACAACTGGCTCAGAAAGAATACTAAATGGAACTGCCTAATCTAACCTTAGTTAAATTAAAAATCTGATACACAAATTAACAACAGGTTATATACAAGAAACAAAAAATTCTGATCTGGGACTAAATATGAGGAAATCACACAGAATGCTGCATAAAAGGATGGAAAATTGGAATCTATGACATTTTAAAGGCATGTTAGTGACAGGAAGTATAGAATATAGTGATACATTACCATTTCAATAGGTATTTGGGAAGAAGAGAATTAAGAAGAGAATAAGAAAATATTCAAAGATATTTTTGAAAATTTATTAAAAACATGGATCCATAGATTAAGGAAGCACATTAGTACCAAGTAGGGTAAAATCCGCATCTGATAAATCATAATGGAACTGAAGAGAAAACTTATTTTAATGTAGCAATAGGGCAAAAATATATTCTCTCCTGAAGAATGATAATTAGATTGACAAAAGACTTCCCAGCAACAAAAACTGAAGTCAGTAAAGGGTGTGGAACAATGTCCAGCTTAACTAAAATTCAAGAGTGAAAGTGAAATAAAGATATTGCAGACATGTAATCACTGAGGCAGTTTGTCATCAGAGACACTTAGTGAAAGAAGGCTACTAAAGGACGGACTTGAATAAGAAGGAACTTGAAACTGAAGATACAATGGTGGAAAAATAAAATGCCGAACACATGGGAAAATATAAACAAACATGAACTGTTTTTCAAAAGAAGAGCAATTGGGAAGGTTTAAAAAATAAACATACTGGAGTTACAATTTAGACAAAAATAACATAAACTAAGGAATGGGTGATCTAAATGTTTCATTTTGTTCAGGAGGAATGTAGAAATATTGTTATACTTTATACTTTGGGAATACAGAGTTAAAAATTATGAGTACCCACTAAAAGTATGCAAATAAAATAGAATTTAACCTTGACAACATGGGTTTGAACTGTGTTGGTCCACTTATATGTGGATTTTTTTCTAATAAATATATTGGAAAATTTTTTGAAGACTTACAACTTGAAAAAACCTGCAGATAAATTGTATAGCCAGGAACTAGTGAAAAAATAAAGAAAAAGGTATATCATGAATGCATCAAATGTACATAGATATTAGTCTATCCTTACATAGGCATAAGGTGAGCAATATTTAATATAAAATTAGCAATGTGCTAATTTTCTTATTGTTTTATAACTTTGCTTTCAAAGAATTACATTACTGTACTGTATGACTAAGGTCCGTCTAGTCAAGGCTATGGTTTTTCCATTAGTCATGTATGGATGTGAGAGTTGGACTGTGAAGAAGGCTGAGCACCGAAGAATTGATGCTTTTGAGCTGTCGTGTTGAAGAAGACTCTTGAGAGTCCCTTGGACTGCAAGGAGATCCAACCAGTCCATTCTGAAGGAGATCAGCCCTAGGATTTCTTTGGAGGGAATGATGCTGAAGCTGAAACTCCAGTACTTTTGCCACCTCATGAGAAGAGTTGACTCATTGGAAAAGACTCTGATGCTGGGAGGGATTGGGGGCAGGAGGAGAAGGGGATGACAGAGGATGAGATGGCTGGATGGCATCACAGACTCGATGGACGTGTGTCTGAGTGAACTCTGGGGGTTGGTGATGGACAGGGAGGCCTGGTGTGCTGCGATTCATGGGGTCGCAAAGAGTCGGAAATGACTGAGCAACTGAACTGAACTGAACTGAACTGTATGTCTCCTATCTCTTTCTCACAACTGGAGAAATTTTGTATCAGCCTATTGTCACAATAAGTGCTTTTTGAAAATCAGTAGCAGTGCCTTCAAAACTGTATTATGACTGTAATACTGTATCCAGTCATTTTTTAAAAATAACCACTCATTACTGTATAGGCTAGGCTACCATGAAGCAATCACATGGATTACTCTAGGCTACTATTAGGGAAGGAAATGGTAACACACTCCAGTATTCTTGCCTGGGAAATCCAATGGACAGAAGAGCCTGGTGGACTATACAGTCCAAAGTGTCACAAAGAGTCAGACACGGCTGAGCAGGAGCACACACACAGCCTACCACAAAGCAAACATATTGGAGCTTCTTCATTATTAAAACATGAATCTTTATTCCTGTAAATAAGTATGAATTTCTTTTTATGTTGTCTTTTCATTTCTGATGTCTAACATTAGTGATAAGTATGGTATCTACAGCATTTCGCATCATAGAAGACAATATCGATGCAGGCACGGACAGATGATTCATCTCGAAATGGATGATATAAACTTACAGTATTAATAAATATAGTATAGTATTACAAATATATTTTCTTTTATGATTTTCTTAATATTTTCTTTTCTTTAGCTTACTTTTTAAATAACTTATTTCTATAACACAGTATATAATACATATAACATACAAAATATGTGTTAATAAACTGTTTCCTTTATCCGTGAGGCTTCTAGTCAACAGTAGGCTGTTTGCAGTAAAGTTTGGAGGGAGTCAAAAATTATGTGAAGATTTCTGATCACACAGGGAGCTGGAGATCCTATCCCCTGCATTATTCAAGGGCCAATACATATGGACCACTATACTGTTCAATACATACACAATACCTATAATATACATACTGTTTCTAAAGTTTAATGATAGGGAAAGAGAGAATAAAGAAAACTCAATTAATTTCAAGAAAGCAGGGAGAAAGAAATCACCAAAAAAAGAAAAAGAAGGCATGGAAAAAATAAAATTAAAAACTAAACAACTAAAATCATATATCAGTAATCACAATAAATAGGAATTTATTAAACTTCAGAGTCAAAAGACAAATATCCTTAGGTTGAATAAAATTATATAGTCCTAGAACTGGACATGGAACAACAGACTGGTTCCAAATAGGAAAAGGAGTACGTCAAGGCTATATATTGTCACCTTGCTTCTTTAACTTCTATGCAGAGGACATCATAAGAAATGCTGGGCTGGAAGAAGCGCAAGCTGGAATCAAGATTGCTGGGAGAAATGTCAATAACCTCAGACATGCAGATGACACCACCCTTATGGCAGAAAGTGAAGAGGAACTAAAAAGCCTCTTGATGAAAATGAAACAAGAGAGTGAAAAAGCTGGCTTAAAGCTCAACGTTCAGAAAACGAAGATCATGGCACCTGGTCCCATCACTTCATGGGAAATAGATGGGAAAACAGTGGAAACAGTGTCAGACTTTATTTTGGGGGGCTCCAAAATCACTGCAGATGGTGACTGCAGCCATGAAATTAAAAGACGCTTACTCCTTGGAAGAAAAGTTATGACCAACCTAGATAGCATATTCAAAAGCAGAGACATTGCCAACAAAGGTCTGTCTAGTCAAGGCTATGGTTTTTCCAGTGGTCATGTATGGATGTGAGAGTTGGACTGTGAAGAAAGCTGAGTGCTGAAGAATTGATGCTTTTAATGTGTGGTGTTGGAGAAGACTCTTGAGAGTCCGTTGAACTGCAAGGAGATCCAATCAGTCCATTCTGAAGGAGATCAGCCCTGGGATTACTTTGGAGGGAATGATGCTAAAGCTGAAACTCCAGTACTCTGGCCACCTCATGCGAAGAGTTGACTCATTGGAAAAGACTCTGATGGTGGGAGAGATTGGGGGCAGGAGGAGAAGGGGATGACAGAGGATGAGATGGCTGGATGGCATCACTGACTCGATGGACGTGTGTCTAAGTGAACTCCGGGAGTTGGTGATGAACAGGGAGGCCTGGCGTGCTGCAATTCATGGGGTCACAAAGAGTTGGACACGACTGAGCGACTGAACTGAACTGAAGGATTATTCCAAGAGACACTACCAAAATATCTAAAATATAATGATATTAGAAGATTGAAAGTAATCGGAAGGGAAAGTATATACTAGGAAAATATTTGCCAAAATAAAGTAGGTGCAGCATGATTGAAGGGAAAAAGCATTATTAGGAATAATGCTAAAATGAATAATTTACCATAAAACTATAGCAATCCTGGACAGTAAGAACCACACCATCTAGATTCACACTGTATAAAGCAGCAACTAGACAACGATAAATTCACAAGCATATTAACAGTGGAGAGACTGACAGGTCAGTTAAACATGCAAAAGAATTAGTAAAGCCACAAAACATTTTGAAGAACAATTAAAAATGCAAATACATATCTTACATATTGGAACCTTGCACTCCAGAATTAGGAAATGGTATTCTTTTCAAGCACACAGTGAACACTTACAAAATCAGCCACACACAATATCGCAAGGCAAATGCCAAAAAGTACCAAAGAATCAAAGTACAGATCTGATTTTTCTTCATGACATAGGTAAATATTAAAAAAAAGAATAAAATTGTAGCTAGAAACATCTTGTATGTTTTGGATATTAACAAGATGTATTTTAAAACAATTTACTGGTTTAAATGCTATTGAATTACAAAATATTTTAAATTAAATGAGAATGAAAACACTACATTTTAAAAACTGTGGCATGTGACTAGGATGTAGAGAAAATTTTTGATTTTTTTTCCTTTTCTGAAAATTATTAATTTAATTGAGTTTTGTCTGAAGGATATACAGACACCAAGCAGAAATACTATAACAGTAAACAATATGAAGACATAAACAAAAATAACTGAAAATCATTTGTTTTGTATTTATTCCAAGTTAGAGCTCAGAAAAAATATGAAACTTGCTTAAGAGCCGCATAATATGAAACAGAAATTGAAGCCCAGAGGGAATAATATTCTGCAATTCTGTAGACGTTGTTTATTTACTTCCATAGAAATACCTCAAAAATAGATTCCTGAATACAGTACAACGAAACAAATTTGTCTTAAAATATAACTCTAGGTAGTCTCTCAGATGTTATGGCTTGTTTATGTTAAAGCGACACTTGAAAACTCACAAAACAATGACATATGGCTCTTAGATTTCTGCGAGGACTGATGGATGATACAAGTCCCATTTCTAAAATTTTTGAGTTTTAACACATAAGTTAGACAGGAAGAAAGATTAAAAATTAATGAGCTAAATATTTATATCAAAAAGTTAGGAAAGAAGTAACACTGTAAACCTAAAGTAAGTAGAAGGGAGGAAGTAATAAAGAAAATATATTAGTGGAAAGAAAAAGAGCAACTAAACCAAAGCTGTCTTATTGAAAAGACTAGTAAAATAATTCTCTAGCATGACTAATTTTAAAAAAGAGAGAAAAAATAAACAAAATCAGGACATACAAATAAGTCCAGACATAGAACATAGTTAAAAATATAAAGTAATCAATTGCTTAGTGCAAAATAAAATTTTAAATTATTTAAATGAACAGTAGTCTAGTCAAATACAAATTACTATAATTAACTAAAGAAAAACTAGAAGGCCTGAGCAGATTTATTTATAGTCAGTATATAATTTGACCTACATTCAAATTTTCCTTATTATAAAAAAGAACTGGCCATCACCATTTTACTGGAGAGACCCATCAAATCTTCCATGAATAGACAATTTTTATGCTGTATGAAATTTTGGAAAACATCAAAGGAAGGAGAGCTCCCTAAATCATCTCATTAAGCTAAGAACATCTTAACAGCAAAAGCAGACAAAGAAAACTTAAAACGCACATCTCCTTCATGAGTATATATACAAAAATCATAAATAAAATACAAGTAAATAGAACCCAACTCTATGTGTGTGTGTGTTTAGATGTAGGATTTATCATAGGAGGGTAAAGATAATTTCATATTAGAAATATTATTAATGTAGTTTATCACATGAGCAGAATAAAAGAGAAAAAATACTATACGGTCATTTGAAAAAATATATATACAAAATACAGTGCAATCATTATTTTAAATTCCAGACAGGAATTGAAAGAATATTTCTTAATCTGATAAAGAGAATCTGCCTCAAACTGAAAGCAAACATTACAATTACTGATAGGAACATTCCTTTCAAAATTAGAGATAAGGATATCAATTATTAATTTCTACTTAGTATAGATCGTAAGTAGTTTAATCCAAAAAAATGCAAGTTAGCTATAGACTTAGGTAAAATATTCACAAAGCATATATTTGATAAAGTACTTATATCCAGAATATAAAAGGAAATTTTTCCAAAATACAATAGTTACTATAAATTATCTGTGAATCTAAACAACTATTTAAGTAGCTATAAGTTATCCAATTTGTAAAAGACCCTATGGAGAAAATTATAAAATTTGTTGAAATACATAAGGGAAGATAATCTTTGGACAGATATATGTCATTAGGGGAAGACAATATCACAGAAATGTTAATTTTCATCTAATAAACATTTAAATTGAATGCAACTAGTCACAACGCTGACAGTTTTCATGGGCTCGACAGAAAGCTAATCTTAAAATTTATGTAGATGAATACATCAAGACAAGATAGGGTCAAGAATTATCAAGACAATTTTGAAGAAGAATTAGAAGGAAATGTTTGCCTGGTCAGATATTAACAGTTATTATAGAATCAGATTAGCATTAATAAAAGCAGGGTGATATTGTTGCAGGTATAGAGAAACAGACTAATAGAATAGACAACTCAGAAACAAGCCCGTGTGTGTGTGTGTGTGTGTGTGTGTGTGCGTGTGCACGCGCATGCATATGCGTGTGTGTGCGTTATAAATCTAGTGTATGAGAGAGGTGCCATTACACATCAGTGCGGTGGTGGCGTGGTGGTGGTAGGGGGGAAGAACCATTTACTATTTGGTTCCAGGACACTTGGCTTGCATAATAGGAAAAAGGCCAAACTAAATCTCCACCTTTCACAAGAAAGCAATTCTAGATAGGTCAAAGTTCCTGATGTGAGATGCAGAACTTTAACATTTAGAAGAAAAAATCTTTTAAATGTTTGGATAATCAATGATATCAGAAATAAGATACAAAAGCATAAGCCATAAATGAAAACTGATTATAAATGACACTACATTAAAATTTAAATGTCTCTGTAAAAATAAGTGAAATAAACAAATTGATAACCCACAGATTTTTTAAAATGCAAATTAAAGGGCTAAAGGCAATTTTAAAATATATAAACAATTTCATTAATTATTAAGTAACTAGTAAAACAATCTCTTCCGCATCTCCAGGTCCCTGCAATGAGAAGGGGTTATGAATAAGTAATTCACAGAGAGGAAGTAAAAACCCCAATGATACCACCAATAGTAATCAGAAAAATTCCAAAAAGCAACAGTGAGAGAGTATAAACACTTCCAGTTTGTAAAAATAAAAAGCTCATTGATGTCAGATATTTGATAATGTCTAGTACAGGGTTTTGATGCTAGAATCAGTATCTCACATAGTCTGCTTCCACCTCTTTGGAGAGTAATGATACACATGTCCATTAGTGAAGGATATGTGAATATACTACACCATGAAATACTAGAGAGCAGAGAAACCAATGAAAAATCAGATTTATAAGTATCAACATGGTCAAAGCTATAAAAATAATTTGGACTCTCTTGTCCTAGCCTCTCTTTGGTTATCCAGTGTCCCTAAACTGAAGTCATCTTGAAGTATGAGTGATACTATGATATAACTTCCAGTGTTCCTGCACCTTTGAAGAATTTCATTGGAACAGACAAGCAGTGTTTAGAGGCTCCCCACCAAAAACACATTCAGTGGGACTTCAGGAACAGCACTCAAGAAAAGATGTTTTAGGGTTGATATCATTCTCAGCATCTTTCAAATCACATTAAATGAAACAACTCAATTATCTTACATGGAAATACTTTGCCCAGCCTGAAGCATGGGACAGGGACTCAATCTGTGTTCCCTCCTCATTAAGTCTTGGTTCAGAATATTCGGTCATATCTGGAGCCATTTTTGGTTGTCACAACGTAAGGAGGTACTCCTGGAATCTAATGGGTAGAGGTCCGTGATGTTGTTAAACATCCCACAATGCACAGACTGGCCTCCCTCCCTCCTCCACCCCAACGAAGTAACATCTGGCCCAAATGTCAATAGTGTTTAGCTTGAAAGACCTTGGTTTATTTATTTATTTATTTTTACTTTATTTTACTTTACAATAGGCCTTGGTTTAAAGTTGAGTTGAAGTTTCATATTGAAAATTTGTAGTAGACTATTGCTTTTCAAATGAAGCAAATAGGTTTTTCCTAGGTGCTAAAGAATCTTTCAAATATGTCTCATTTTGTGAACATTTACACACAGTTTGGCGCCAGAAAATACCGATTCCAATCAAACTATGCCTTTGCTATATCTATTAAATGTCTCATTTCAGTAAATAGGGCCATTTATATGAACATTACAATATGTTCAACAGTTCACATTTTCTTTTCTTTTTCTTTAAATAGTCTTTAAAACCATGATTACTGATTGTTCTAGCTGTAGGATAAAAATGTTTTCCATTTTTGTTAAAACATTCAAATAAGGTGGAAGATATTCAATTGTAAAGGTTTGAATTGTTCAAATAAAATTTTGCATTTTATGCTTTAGAGAAAGATGAATTTTAAATGGCTGGAGGAGAAAGCCATTTGTAGGAAAGTGTGCAGAGAGGAGACTAAGCTTAGGAATCAGAAGAGCTGGCTTTTAATCTGGTCGTTCTCAAAGTGGGAGTCTTTGGCGCAGTAGCGGCATCAGCAACACCTGGGAATTTGTGAGAACTGCCAGTTCTCAGGCCCCACTCAGACCTGCAGAGTCACACATTCTGGAGTTAGGGCCCAGTGATCAAATTCTCCATGTAACTCTCAAGTATCTGAACTCTCATTTTCTACTTATATCCTTTGGGCAAATCAGCTACCTTCTTTGACCGCCAGTTTCTTTGTGTATTTGCCTCCCTGAATGAAAACAGAAAAGAGACTTAGATATAAAGATACGTTATCAACTACAAAGCATGATATTGATATTATGAATCCAGGACAATCCAGAATCAATGCTGCTGAGGACAGAAAGCTTGGACCTCACTTTAAAATATATCCTTGATTGTTTCTATGAATCCCAAAGCAGAGATGTCCACCCCTGCGGCAAGTTGCTCAGGCCATTTATCAATCAGATACAGGGTTTGTGGAAATGACTCTGTGTTTACCAGGGTAAGCAAGAAAACTTGCAAACCATGCAAAAACGGAACCCCCAAACATTTAATGAGTGCATCCTGGCATAATCGTAACCCAATGGACCTGGTCCTTGTTGATAACAAATTGTACCCTGAACTTCAGTCTCACCGATAAATTCTAAGAACTAAAAACACGCTGTGGAAATGGCATTTGGTTCTGGTTGGTCACATATCACCTCACAAAATAGGAATGAAACCTTTATATTAACATCTAAATTAATACTTTCTAAAGTAATCTCTCACACTCTTACTTTCTTCTTTGTTATGAAGATGTCCTACTGCCAAATGCTCTCAGAATAACACAAGTTGTAGAATCTCTGCTAGATTTCTCAATAGTCATTGGATCATTTTTTGATTATGACTATAAAATAATCTGGAGATCTTTCAGTATCCTAATCAAGGTTCCAATGTGATATTATGAGTATCTGGCCCTCCCCCACCCAAAGATGGTGGTGGTGGTGTTCAGTCGCTCAGTTGTGTCCGACTCTTTGCTACCCCATGGACTGCAGCACGCCAGGCTTCCCTCTCCTTCACCATCTTGCAGAGCTTCCTCAAACTTATGTCCATTGAATCAGTGATGTCATCCAACCATCTCATCATCTGTCATCCCCTTCTTCCCCTGCCTTCAGT
This sequence comes from Capra hircus, assembly GCF_001704415.2. Taxonomy (NCBI): domain Eukaryota; kingdom Metazoa; phylum Chordata; class Mammalia; order Artiodactyla; family Bovidae; genus Capra; species Capra hircus. The sequence continues at coordinate 65,541,652 of NC_030812.1, forward strand.
CTTACTCAGCATTAGGGTCTCTTCTAATGACTCAGCTCTTTGTACCAGGTGGCCAAAGTACTGGAGTTTCAGCTTCAACATCAGTCCTTCCAAAGAATATTCAGGATTTATTTTCTTTAGGATTGACTTGTTTGATCTCCTTACAGTCCAAAGGACTCTCAAGACTCTTCCCCAACATCACAGTTCAACAGCATCAATTCTTCAGCCCAAAGTACAGCTTAGCAAAGCCTCTGTTTACTCTAAGGTTATTACCTTTATCTCATAAAGTCAAAAGAGCATCTTAGACAGTTGTATGGGTGCCAAAGTAAAATCAGTGTAGATGTCATTTTTCTTTAGAGCATGTGAAGAAGTTTGTAATTTATTCACAGCTGATTCTGGTCTTGGTACCCATCTGTAAAGGTAGAATCATATTACTCACCTCCCAGAATTATATGGATAGTTTAATGAGATAATAAGATGTTTAGATAATGTAAAAAACTTAATGTAGTGCTGGGCACATGGTTTAGTGCTCACTGAAAACATATATTTATCTCCAAAATTAGTTCAAAGACCCATACTTGCTTTGGGGAACAAATAAGGGCCTCCTCCCCAATTCTACCCATAGCATTTGAGTCTTCTTGGTAAATATGACTGAATTCATTTGTGGAAATTGTGAAAATCAGGACAGGTTTTATAGAAACAATTGCTTTTTTGTCTAGCTATCCACGTAGGTAGCAACACGAACAGGACTTCAGTCATGGGATGCTCTGAACCTGGAATTTGGGTTATAAAAGAACATTTGTGAAACAATGGATCAATATGTGAACATATCACTGCCCCTGCTGATAAGGAGAGTCAAACAGAGCAGATTTTTACTGCCAAAATGGAGTGTTGATAAAGCTGTCCTTCACCTCCTGAGGACATTTAAATTTGGGGTGATAAGGTGCCTGCTATAGGCCATATGTCATACTGACCCTCCAGAAAGACCAGCTGTGCTGTCAGGCTGTGGGCACGGTGACCTACCTGCCTGCCCCAGCCTCGGCCCTGACCCCTAATACCAGCAAGCATTATTAACAAAAATAGTCATGAGACATTGAGCATTCATTCTTTGCCAGCAATGTTCTCTCGTTAACTGGCGAGATTTCGCTGTGTGGAGCTGTTGGCTAAGACGCTGGGAATTCAATAGTACGCGTGACGAAACCAGTCCCCTCCCTCACTGAGTTCCCCATTAGGTTCTTTACATTCCTATTATAGTATTCACTATAGGCAAGATATTTTTATCCTCATTTCACAGATTAGAATAGTGAGGTTCAGAGAGTTTTAAGTAACTCAGAGACTGGATTCAAATCCAGATTTGCCTAACTCTGAGCTCCATCTTGTTTTCAAAATGCCATTTAATCTCCAAATATTTTAGTGTTTACACTAAAATACTGTCATGAGAATTACAAACCTAAATACTCTTTCAATTGAGTGGTTACTGACCCAGAATAACTCTTTGCACTTAATTTTGCTTAATATATATTTCTGGATTTAAATGATGGCTGCCATCCATGTACAGGTTACTTATTCTTTATTATATTGATCATTTGCTTATATTTTCTTTTTTTTTACCCCAATGTCTATATACTTATTCACACATTGTTATAAAACTTTGGTGTTCTAAAATGTTGCATTTGGGGCATAAATCTATGATGGTAAATAGCTAGTGTTTTCGGACCACCGAAGGCTTAGAAGGAGTTCTTGCCTGGGGACATCATGCCAGTGCAGTTACCATATACATAGTACATGTCTGTCTCCCTCACTTTAACTACAAAAACCTAGAGGACAGGTACCACGATTATTCAACTTGTTTATCTCCAGCAGCTATACACACATAAAAAGGGCATTTAGCGATTAATAAATATTGTGAAGAATGAATGAATAAGTGAATGAAACTGTCTATTGAGAGGTGTGACTATAAAGAGAACATAATGCCCTGTAGCTCGTTATAAGGTTCTATCATTAACTCAATGGCATGAGTGCCAATAGCAGTTAAAGTTGGTCCTAGATAATATGTGGACCTTTTGTATACTTTGTAATTTACCTGTCTCCCTAAGCATTATATCCCTTTAAGTACCTAGAACTATAAGAACACCAGATTTCATAAGCTATGCCTTATAAAGGCAGAACACTAGATTTTGTAAGTTATGAATTTCAGGAAACCAATGTATCTAATATTCTACATTTCTGTGATTTGTACACATTTCTGAAGATACAGCCCTGAAATTGTTTATAAAAGTCTCAGCTTATATCTGCTATCCTGGGGATAATTATTAATAGTTCCTTTTTTCATTCACAAAAGTGTACTATTTTATAATTAAGATATACTGACATGAGAAAGACAAATACCATATGATAGCACTTTTAATTGAGATCTAAAATATGACACAAATGAACTGATCCTATGAAACAGAAACAGACTCACAGATATAGAGAACAGACTTGTGGTTGCCAAGGAGAGAGTAAGGAGGAATGGATTGGGAATTTGGGATTAGTAGACTGGCGCCCCACTCCAGTACTCTTGCCTGGAAAATCCCATGGATGGAGGAGCCTGGTAGGCTGCAGTCCATGGCGTCGCTAAGTCGGACATGACTGAGCGACTTCACTTTCATGCATTGGAGAAGGAAATGGCAACCCACTCTAGTGTTCTTGCCTGGAGAATCCCAGGGACAGGGGAGCCTGTTGAGCTGCTGTCTATGGAGTTGCACAGAGTTGGACAAGACTGAAGTGACTTAGCAATAGCAATAGACACAAACTATTATATGTAGAATGAATAAACAATAAGGTCTCACTATATATCACAAGGAACTATATTCAATATGCTGTGATAAACTATACTAGAAAAGAATATGGAAAATAATGTGTGTGTGTATGTATATATATATATAATTGAATTACTTTGTTATATAACAGAAATTAACACAACATTGTAAATTAACTACATTTCAAAAAACAAATTTTTATAAAAGATAAGCTGACATGGATGCAACTTGCTGGACTCCTTTGTTGCCACTGGAACTGAGGGCAGCAGTGTAGTTATGGTTGAGCGCATAAGGGCATTGTATTCTTACAGTCTGAATCTTAACTCCATCCCCTTAATTTGCTAGCTGTTCAATATTGGGAAGCTTCCTTAAGCTATTTAAATGTCATTAGCAATTTCTGGTATCAAAGCAGGCTTGATAAGAGCATCTACCTCAGTGCTCGTTGTGGTAATTAAATGATACAGTCCATGAGGAGATGCATGTGGCCTGGTGTGTGAGCACCACTCAGTAAATATTGGTTATCAGCTATGAATATGGTTTCCTTTGCCATTTTTTGAGCCACTGAGGTACAGCCGAGCCACTACATGTGGTTGTTATGTCTGGCCTTGAGCCTGAAGGAAGAGCCTAGAACAGAGACTGTGGCGGCAGAGAGAAGTATGGAGGTTACTGGCCGATAAGTAATGAGGAATCGTAATCTAACAGATCTGGATAACTCGTCAGAGAATAAAATCAATGGTCATATCCCTCCCTACCCCCAGTCAGCGGTACGCTCCATGAGGGCAGGGACCATTATCTGACCTTTCCATTGTTAGTGTGAATTGTATTCCCAGCACCTAGCCCAATCCATGGAATACAGAAGACAACGAGCAAACATTAGTTGAAAGATAAATAAATTGAGCTGAAGGGAATGACCCCATATACGAATATGTATATGCACATACATGGAGTCACCATTTCTGACCTTTTACCTTCCAGCCAAGCACTACCCTTCATGATAGGTAGAGGGGGGCAATAGATTTTGCCAGCTCAATCTCAACTTGCCCTTTGGCCTTGCTATCAGCTAAGCATCTTTGGTGGTACAACCTGGGTTATTTCTGCTTCTGGGGAAATCAGCCATTGGACATCTCACTCAATTATCAACTGGGGAGACCACACAGCACTAGGGGCCTGGGAAGAAGGAGTGGCAGGCAAGGACGAAAGACACAGAAGAGCCATTTCTTGTTTTGGGGAAACACATTACATATATAAAACTATCCTTCATATAGCACCTATTTGGCACTGGGCACTGCACCATGCTCTGGAGACACAGATGTGAGTAAGAAAAGCTAAAAAGTGGAGTTAAAGGGACAGACAGGGAGCATATTTCTGGGACAAAGTGAAAAGTGCAATAAAACAAGTCCATATAAGACATAACAGGAACACTGAAGAGAGGGTGACTAATCCTGCTTGTGAGTACTGTGGAGGCCCTCACGGAGGAGGGGGCAGGGAGTTGGGGCTTCAGGAGTGAGTTTGGAGGATGAGTCGGGAGAAAGAACATGTACATAAGTTCATCATTTCCGGAAGGATATGATGAGCAATCAGTGTGGGAAACAATCAAGCACATTCTAGAGGTGAGAATATTTGAATCATAAGAGCAAGAATGAGAGAGAGAAGGGGTCCTAGCAGCTTAAAATATCAGTTGTTTGACTTAAGACACATAATTTCATTTCTCCAAGCTTCAGTTTTCTCATCAGTAAAATGAGGATAATAAAAATATCAACATCATGGATCCTTTGTGAAAATTAAAAAGACAAATAACAGCTATTGCTATACTTCTATCATTACTATAATATTTATATTATTAATATAAATATTTTGATATTCATTAATAATAGTATTATATTATTGTATTATTTATATTTGTATAACTATTATTATATAATTGTTAAATTACTTCTTAGAAGAAACCTAGAAAAGAAACCTAGAAGGTAACAGTAGAATGTTCACGGATTGACAGAGGGATTGGATAAAGGTTTCTCAGTGTAGTATTGTATCTCAAAACCTTTAGCTAATATAAATGCTCCAGAAGTCTGTTGTTATTGTTCAGTCCCTGAGTCGTATCCAACTCTTTTTGACCCCAGGGACTGCAGCATGCCAAGCTTCCCTGTCCTTCACTATTTTCAGGAGCTTGCTCTAACTCATGTCCATTGATTCAGTGATGCCATACAACCATCTTGTCCTCTGTCATACCCTTCTCTTCATGCCTTCAGCCTTTCCCAACATCAGGGTCTTTTCCAATGAGTCAGTTATTCTCATCAGGCAGCCAAAGTATTGGAGCTTCAGCTTCAACATCAGTCCTTCCAATAAATATCCAGAATTGACTTCCGTTAGGATTGAAAGGTTTGATCTCCTTGCAGTCCAAGGAACTCTGGAGAGTCTTCTTTAGCACTGCAGTTCGAAGGCATCAATTCTTTAGCAATCACCCTTTTTTATGGTTCAACTCTCACATCCATACATGACTACCAGAAAAACCATAGCTTTGACTATAAGGATCTTTGTCAGCAACGTGATGTCTCTGCTTTTTAATACTCTGTCTGGGTTTGTCATAGTTTTTCTTCCAAGGAGCAAGCTTCTTTTATTTCCTGGCTGCAGTCGCTGTCTGCAGTGATTCTGGAGCCCAAGAAAAAAAAGTCTGTCACTATTTCCATTGTTTCTCATACTATTTGCCATGAAGCGATGGGACCGGATGCCATGATCTTTTTTTTGAATGTTTTTGAATGTTGACTTTTAAGCCAGGTTTTTCATTCTCTACTTTCACCTTCATCAAGAGGCTCTTTGGTTACTCTGTACTTCCTGCCCTTAGGGTGGTATTATCTGCGTATCTGAGGTTACTGATATTTCTCCTGGCAATCTTGATTCCAGCTTGTGCTTCATCCAGCCCAGTATTTCGCATGATGTACTTTGCATATAAGTTAAATAATCAGGGTGATGATATACAGCCTTGACATATTCCTTTCCCAATTTGGAACCAGTCCATTGTTCCATGTCTGGTTCTAACTGTTGCTTCTTGACATGCATACAGGTTTTGCAGAAGGCAGGTAAAGTGGTCTGGTATTCCCATCTCTTTAACAATTTTCCAGTTTGTTGTGATCCACAGTCAAAGGTTTTGGCATAGTCAATAAAGCAGAAGTAGATGTTTTTCTGGAACTCTCTTGCTTTTTTGATGACCCAACAGATGTTGGCAATTTGACCTCTGGTTCCTCTGCCTTTTCTAAATCTAGCTTGAACATCTGGAAATTCATGGTTCACGTACTGTTGAAGCCTAGCTTGAAGGATTTTGTGCAGTACCTTGCAAATGTGTGAAATGAATGCAATTGTGCGGTAGTTTGAACATTCTTTGGTATTGCACTTCCTTGGGGTTGGAATGAAAATTGACCTTTTCCAGTCCTGTGGCCACTGCTGAGTTTTCCAAATTTGCTGGCATATGGAATGCAGCACTTTAACAGCATCGCCTGTCAGGATTTGAAATAGCTCAGCTGGAATTCCATCACCTCCACTAGCTTTGTTCATAATGATGCTTCCTAAGGCCCACTTGACTTCATACTCTAGGATGTCTGGTTCTAGGTGATTGATCATACCATTGTGGTTATCTGGGTTATGAAGATCTTTTTTGTATAGTCCTTTTATGTATTCTTACCACCTCTTCTTAATATCTTCTGCTTCTGTTAGGTCCATACCATTTCTGTCCTTTATTGTGCTCATCTTTGTGTGAAATGCTCCCTTGGTATCTCTAATTTTCTTGAAGAGATCTCTAGTCTTTCCCATTCTACTGTTTTCCTCTATTTCTTTGCATTGATTGCTGAGGAAGCCTTTCTTATCTCTCCTTGCTATTCTTTGGAACTCTGTATTCAGATGGGTATACCTTTTTTTCTCCTTTGCCTTTTGCTTCTCTTCTTTTCACAGCTATTTGTAAAGCCTCCTCAGACAACCATTTTGCCTTTTGCATTTCTTTTTCTTGGGGATGGTTTTGATCACCATCTCCTGTACAGTGTCACGAACTTCCATCCATAGTTCTTCAGGCACTCCGTCTATCAGATCTAATCCCTTGAATCTATTCCTTATTTCCACTATATAATCATAAGGGATTTGATTTAGGTAATACCTAAATGGCCTACTGTTTTTCCCTACTTTCTTCAATTTAAGGCTGAATTTGGCAATAAGGAGTTCATGATCTGAGCCATAGTCAGCTCCCAATCTTGTTTTAGTCGATTGTGTAGAGCTTCTCCATCTTCAGCTACAAAGAATATAATCAATCTGATTTCAGTATTAGATTTCCCTCGTGACTCAGACAGTATGAAGTCTGCCTACAAGGCAGGAGACCCAGGTTCTATCCTTGGGTTGGGAAGATCCCCTGTAGAAGGAAATGGCAAACCACTCCAGTATTCTTGCCTGGAAAATCCCATGGACGAAGGAGCCTGGTGGGCTACAGTCTACAAGGTAGCAAAGAGTTGGACACAACTGAACCACTTCACTTTCACTTTCTTTCAGTATTGACCATCTGGTGATTCCATGTGGAGAGTCATCTCTTGTGTTGTTGGAAGAAGGTGTTTGTTATGACCAATGTGTTCTCTTGGAAAAACTCTGTTAGCTTTTGCCCTGCTTCCTTTTGTACTCCAAGGCCAAACTTGCCTGTTACTCCAGGTATCTCTTCACTTCCTGCTTTTGCATTCCAGTCTCCTATGATGAAAAGGACAAGTGTTCTCTCTCTCTCTCTCTCTTTTTTTTTTTTTTTTTTTTTGGTATTAGCTCTAGAAGGTCTTGTAGGTCTTTATAGAACCGTTCAACTTCAGCTTCTTTGGCATTAGTGGTTGGGGCATAGACTTGGATTGCTGTGATATTGAATGGTTGCCTTGGAAATTAACAGAAATCATTCAGCTGATTTTGAGAAATGAAGTCCCAAGTACTGCATTTCGGACTCTTTTTTGACTGTGAGGGCTACTCCATTTCTTCTAAGGGATTCTTGCCCACAGTAGTAGATATAATGGTCATCTGAATTAAATTTGCCCATTCCTGTCCATTTTAGTTCACTAATTCCTAAATGTCAGTGTTCACTCCTGCCATCTCCTGTTTGACCACTTCCAATTTGCCTTGATTCATGGACCTAATATTCCAGGTTCCTATGCAATATTGCTCTTTACCACATCGGGCTACTTTTACCACCTGACACATCCACAACTGGGCATTGTTTCTGCTTTGGCTCATCCCTTCTGCAGCTATTTCTCCACTCTTCTCCAGTAGCATATTGGACACCTACGGACTTGGAGGATTCATCTTTCAGTGTTATATCTTTTTGTCTTTTCATACTGTTCAGAAGTTAGTTGATTAAATATTTTGTGTTGTGGTTCATATTGTGAACTTCTGGGGAAACCAAATCTGGCCAAAAAACTTATGTCAATTAAAGTGGGTAGAGGCTCAGATTTCTTTAAATCCTGCTTTCAAATAATTTCCAAGAAGTTCTATCTATAATAGAATGGAAATTTTAAAATATAGTCTATCAAAATAATGCAGATAGAAATACATCACCTTCTACCATCTTTAGTCAGAGATCATAACTGATTAGTCTTCAAGGAAGTTTCAAAAATAATATACTCTTAATTATGCAAATGGAAGTTTAATTTTAGTTTCAGAAATGGCTGAGGATGGTTCTTTACCATTGAGGGAAGACAAATTCACCAAAAAGAAGAATGAGAGTTGACATGGTCCTGGTCAGCCAGCTGAATGAAAATCTCTTTGGAACGTTGTAGTCATGTCTCAGGAAGAACATCATTTAAAGAAATGTTGTATCACTGGAGCTCTCATAAAATCTAAAAACACTGAGCTGCATCCAGTAAGGAATGTCCTTAGTCTGCAGGACTTCTGTGCGATGTGGCCAGATCAGCATGCATGGAGGAGGGAAAGCTGGCTTGGGGATCTGACTCAGTGGGCCAGTATTGGCAGGCTGCCCCAGCAAACATGCTGCCATTTCCCATGGTCCCAAAAGGAGTTGGATCCTTAAGTATTTCTGGAGTGTGAAATCTGATTCAAATGCCCCAAGTGTTCAACAATTGCTGCCTCCAAGGGTTTGAGATTTGACACTTACTGGATGAAAAGATAAGCCCCTCTAGTTTTTCTGACTTTAATATCCTCATGACTATGTTTTGTAGCCCAAGACATCTGTATTTCAACTCTGTAGGAAACTAATAACACAAGCACTTTAACATTCGTATAGGGAGATTTAAATGGAAATTACCTTACCTAACAGAGGTGTGATATATTTTTGGAGTTTTTGAGAACATGTGAACTAGCCATTAAAGGTGTAGTTTCATCCGTATGTCTTCTTTGGAGAAATGTCTACTTAGTTCTTGGGGAGGGTGGTGGGAGGGGGGGTTCAGAACTGGGAACTCATGTACACCCATGGCAAATTCATGTCAATATATGGCAAAACCAATACAGTATTGTAAAGTAAAAATTAATAATAATAATAATAAAATAAAATAAATATAATCCCCCCCCCCAAAAAAGGTGTAGTTTCAAAATGAAGTGGACAAGTGAGGAAATTTTAGAAAATTTTTAGTTTGAACAAACCATCTAGTTGATACATTCTGGGTGTTTGGTTATCTAAAAATTGCCTTAATCCTTTACTTCATTTTGTATTTCTACACACAGCCTGCATGTCTGCTCAAGGTGGCCATAGTATTATATATAAAAATTATTGCTATTTCTTCTTGTGAAATTCTGTGAAAGGAGCAAAAAAATACGGGTCAGGCTAGAGGAAGAGCCACAACCATAGCTTGAAATGCTTGGAATTCTCAAGGGGCCAAGCCAATGGGGTACAGACAACTTTGCTTTTCCACTCTGCCAGCTCTTCCTTCTGTTTGTTTGTGACCACTCACTCCTTGTTAAAAAGGAACAGGCAGTGTGACTTGTGGAGAGTCCATAATAAATGTATTTCAGAATTCATAAGAAAGCAGAACCAGCATGCCTGACTTGCAGGGTACTCCGCTTTCTGCGTCCATCAAAGCATTTTTGTTTCCTTTGAGACCTGGGAGGGCAATTTAGGGCAAAGTTTCAACCACTATTTTTACTCATTCATTCATTCACTTATTCAACAAATATTTTTATTGAGCACCTATTATGTGCCAAGCCCTATGCAGCTTCTGGGAATTGAGGAGTAAACCTCTGTGTTTGTGTGTGTATGTGTGTGTATGCATGTATTGTAGAAAATATTGGATGGTAATAAGTTCCATGAAAAGAAGTAAATCAGAAAAGGGAGACAGAGAATACGAGTAGAGGGTTGTTCTTAGTAGAACTGTGAGGAACTCCCTCAACATTTGAGGAAAAACCTGGAGGATATAGAAGGGCCAGCTGTGTGGCTATTTTAGAGATGCATGTTCCAGGAAGGGGAACCACCAGTCAAGGCTCTGAGCTGGGAGCCAGCCTGGTGGGGTGATGGAAGAACAAGAAGGTTTGGTGCAGGGTGAGAAAGCAGAGAGGTAGGTCCTGAGAGAAAGCTATGACAGGCCAGATCAGGAAGGGTCTTCTAGGCTGATGTAAGGACTTCAGCTTTTTACTGTGAGTGAGAAGAGGAAGCCATTGGAAGGAGTGGGTCAAGAAGTGTTCGGTTATATTGCATGCTCACAGGATCAGTCTGATTGCTGTGTGGGGAGTATTCTGAAGAGAGATGCAAGGGTGGATCAGGGAGACCAGTGAAGAAATGACTGTGGCAGCCCCTAAGAAGTGATGATGGTTTGAATCAAGTGGTTTAGCAGTGAACTCATGGAAAGTGCTCAATTTCTGGATATATCACGTTGACCAAAAAGTTTGTTTGGGTTTTTCATAACATGTTACTGAAAAACTCAAATGAACTTTTTGGCCAAACCAATATTTTATCTGCAATGTTGTTTATGGGGGTTTGGATGGAGACTGATACATATCTAGAGTTCCAATTTAGAGGTTTTTGGAGACGTCGCAGTTTGTGCAGGCCAGCACCAGCTCTGTGATGCTGGTGGGCCCTAGCCATGCTCTATGAAGGAGGTAACCTGAGAGAAAGTTCAGCCAGTTAGCAAATGTTTGCAGACAAGTTATTGTGAGCAGGGAGTGCAAAAGGCTCAGATCCTCCAGCGGACAGAGCAGGCTGCCAGCATTGACAGGTGGCAGGAAGTCACTTCTCAGGATAACCCTGAGATGCCCTAGGGCACATTTGTCCTAGGTCTGGGTCAGAGATGGTGTCTAATTGGAAGAACTAGGGAAGAGATATGACCTGTAGAATGAGAATCTCACCACTTATCTCAAAACACTAACTATGGGCCTTGAGGAAGAATTAGTGTGTGAGGACTAGAAAAGGTCAATTTTCATTCTAATTCCCAAAAAAGGCAATGCCAAAAATTGTTCAAACTACTGCACAATAGCACTCATCTCACACGCTAGCAAATTAATGCTCAAAATTCTCCAAGCCAGGCTTCAACAGCATGCGAACTGTGAACTTCCAGATGTTCAAGCTAGATTTAGAAAAGGCAGAGAAACCAGAGATCAAATTGCCAACATCTGTTGGATCATCAAAAAAGCAAGAGAGTTCCAGAAAGACATCTACTTCTGCTTTATTGATTACACCAAAGCCTTTGACTGTATGGATCACAACAAACTGTGGAAAATTCCTCAAGAGATGGGAATACCAGACCACCTGATCTGTCTCTTGAGAAACCTATATGCAGGTCAAGAAACAATGGTTAGAACCGGACATGGAACAACAGACTGGCTCCAAAATAGGATAAGGAGTACTTCAAGGCTGTATATTGTCACCGTGCTTATTTAACTTATGTGCACAGTATATCATGGAAAATGCCAAGCTGGAAGAAGCACAAGCTAGAATCAAGATTTCTGGGAGAAATATCAATAACCTCAGATATGCAAATAACACTACCATTATGGCAAAAAGTGAAGAAGAACCAAAGAGCCTCTTGATGAAAGTGAAAGAGGAGAGTGAAAAAGTTGGCTTAAAGCTCAACATTCAGAAAACGAAGATCATGGCATTTGTCCCATCACTTCATGGCAAATAGATGGGGTAACAGTGGAAAAAGTGAGAGACTTTGTTTTTTGGGTCTCCAAAATATCTGGTGACTGAAGCCATGAAATTAAAAGATACTTGCTCCTTGGAAGAAAAGCTATGACCAACCTAGACAGCATATTAAAAAACAGAGATTTTCCTTTGCCAACAAAGGTCCATCTAGTCAAAGCTATGGTTTTCCAGTAGTTATGTATGGATGTGAGAGTTGGACTATAAAGAAAGCTGAGCACTGAAAAATTGATGCTTTTGAACTGTGGTGTTGGAGAAGATTCTTGAGAGTCCCTTGGACTGCAAGGAGATCCAACCAGTCAATCCTAAAGGAAATCAGTCCTGAATATTTATTGGAAGGACTGATGTTGAAGCTGAAACTCCAATACTTTGGCCACCGGATGTGAAGAACTGATTCATTTGAAAAGAACCCAATGCTGGGAAAGATTGAAGGCAGGAGGAGAAGGGGACAAGAGAGGGTGAGATAGTTGGATGGCATCACCAACTCAATGGACATGAGTTTGAGTAAGCTCCGGGTGTTGGTGAAGGGCAGAGAAGCCTGGCGTGCTGCAGTCCATGGGGTCACAAAGAGTCGGACACGACTGAGTGACTGAACTGAACTGAACTGAACTGAATTGAAAAACTTTAAAAATGTTATCCTATGTTTAACGCACTGGAACTATTTCCTGATATGGTAATCATTCACCACATGTGGCTTTCAGGCATTTGAAAAATGGTTGACCTGAATTGAGATATCCTGAAGGAATTTATCACATAGAGAATCCATCCGCAATGCAGGAGACACAGGAGATGTGGTTTTGATCCCTGGATCCAGAAGATGAAGATCCTCTGGTGAAGGAAATGGCAACCCATTCCAATATGTTAGCCTGGAAAATTCCGTGGACAGAAGAACCTGACAGGCTACAATTCATGGGGTCACAAAGAGCTGGACATGACTGAGCAACTGAACATACCTGCACGAAGGAAATTAAAGATTTAGGATAATAGCAAAAAGGTAAAATATTACTTTGAAAAAAATTTCACACTGATTACATGCTGAAATGATAATATATTGGATAAACAAAGTAAGTGTATGAAAACAGTATTAAAATTATTTTCACTTGCTTCTTTTCAATTTTTGAAATAATAATTGAAAATTTAAAATTATACTCATGGTTACCATTCATGGCTCACATTGTATGCCTACTGGGCAGAGCTCCTCTCAGGTACGCAAAACACTTTTACGAATATTGGGTCAGGCAGTACTTCAAGGTAAGTGCCAATCTGTCTGCTTTCTTTGAAGTCAAGGTACATACCTGTCCAGTGGTAGGAACTCCTACTCTTTCAGCCATGATAGAAAGACTATCTATCAAGAATAGAAGCAATGTTGGGACTTCCCTGGTATTTCAGTGGTTAAGAATTCTGCCTTGCAATGCAGGGTACTTGGCTTTGATCCCTAGTCGGGGAACAAAGATCCCACATGCCTCGGAGCAACTAAGCCTGAACACCACAACTAAGACCTGATGCAGTCAAATAAATAAAAACAAATTATTTAATTTAAAAAAGAATAGAAGCAAAGAAAATTAATTGAATATTCAAAAGAACTAATACCCATTGCTTGGTGAAAGACTAGTTGATGACAGAGAAAGCTGAATTCCTCTTTCACTTGCTTCCATATTGTATACCAAAAAGCATGGTTTTTGTACTAGAAGTGGATGGCCAATTGTCATTAACAGACTGGTGACAACTGATGAGGACCTCTGGATCAGATGGCAATGTGTTCAAAAGTGATCATTTCCACTGTTCCTAACCCCCATTGAAACCACCTCCACAATATAGAAATAAAGGTGGGGGAGATTTGAAAACTAAATGAAGAATGTCTTTAGTTAATTCTACAGAAGAATGTCATCACTATGCCAGGAACATTGACAGATGTTTGCTAGAAATGGTGTGTGAAAGAGCATGTGGAAGGTAGCAGCACATGGAAGAAGTCTAGGCTGCACTGCTGCCTGTATCTGCCTCAGGACTCTGGATAAAAATACAAGGTAGGTTCTGATATGACAAATCTCCTAGAGATGGCTGGCTTATTGAAAGCAGAAAAGAATAGTGCCATGACAACCAGCTGCTAGGAAGGTCCACTGCTCTGGCCTTTTCTGTGTCCTCTCTAGAAAGAACCCCAAAAAGATGAATGCCCACTCTTGATTTAAAATGATTGAGAAAAGCTTGCATTGTAACTAGGAATGGGTAACTTTTTAATATAATAAAGTCATCTATCTGAAAAGTCATGGTAATCACACCCAGTGGTTAATGCTAGTTTCAGATCTATTAATATTGGAACAATGTCCATTATAAGAGCTATTGTTAACATATTTCTGGAAGTCAGAACCAGTGTAATGGCTCAAGAACTGGAAGGCAGTTTAAACACTAGAAACAAAGATGCAAGCTTATTGCCACTTATAGTTGTGCTAGAAAACTTCACTATATTAACTGGAAAAATAAACAGAGTAAGAGAAAAAGGGCTAAGAAATGTGCTCAAAAACACTATCTCTTACTAGTTTTCCATAAAACAGGTACTTTTCCTGTTTTTTTTATCAGTGTAAAAATATATTCTTAAACTTATTGAGAGACATAAAAGGAGACACTAATATATGCAAGGGCACACAATATTCACTGTTTAAAAATGGCAAAATATTGTCCTTTCAAAATTAATGCTAAATTTGAAGTATCATATTGAAACCATATAACTTAATCAATAATCAATGAAGGCTGTGATTTCAATAAAATGCCCAACAGATTACTTATGAATATTATAAATGATTTTAAAGAATCTTTAAATGACTTCAAGGAATGAAAACAATTCTTGTACAGCAATGAAAATTGAAACTAAAAGACAAATAAGAAACTGAGAAATTACTTATTGCATATAAGAATATTATGGATTATTATATATACCATCCAACAAATTCTTATAAATCAATTTTTAAAGAAGACATAGTCAAATAAAAACAAGAACATGAACTATGATTCCCAAACCAAGAAATGCAAATTGCTAATATATGCAAACAGATGTTCAATCTCACTAATAATCAAAAAATTCAAATTAGCAGTGTGAAACTATTCGTTTTACCTGTCACACTGGCAGAGATTTCAAATATTGCTAATGCCAACTGTGAATGATGATATGAGAGATAAGCACTGTCATACAGAGTTGAGAGGAGCATTACTTGATTATTTGATTATTTTCAGGAGAAAAATCTAGAAAGGTCATCAGCCCAAAGAATTTTATCAGAGTTTATCGGAAATAAACCTCCCTCCATTGAAATTTATACATAAGAATATTCATTGCAAGAGTTACTTACACTAGGAAAACATTTGGAAAAATCTAAGTGGGCAAAAATAGAACAATGGTTAGGCAAATATGGTATAAGAATAAAATGTAACATTAATGCAAAATGTCTAGAATATCATTATTTAGGTACTGATAGTTAAACAAAAATGGGCTACAAGAAAATGTGCATAGCAAAATCTAGTTTGTGATATATAGAAGTATATTGTTTGCACAGAAAAACATCTTGAATGAAAATGTGAGTATGCGTGCATGCATGTGTGTGTGTGTATGTATTGTGTAATTGTATACACACCTATGTATGTATGAATATGCAAGTATGCATGTACATGTAAGAGCATGTATATACAGAGAGAGAGAGAAGGAGAGAGACAGAGTCAGAGATCTCATAAGGGCAATCTTGCCTCCCTACTTGGAAATGCCTAAAGATATTTTTTATTTATCACAACTGAAAGGGGAGAAATATTAACATCTAGTGGGTGGGGCCAGGAAAGCTGCTAAATACCCAATAACGCACAGGGCAGCCCTCACCTCAACAAAGAATGATATGGGTCAAATGTCAGTAATGCCAAAGTTAAGAAACCCTAAGATATATACACATGTATTTCTACCTATGGTGCTGTGCTGGGCTTAGTTGCTCAGTCATGTCTGATTCTGTGTGACCTCATGTACTGAAACCCCAGGCTTCTCTGTTCATGGGATTCTCCAGCAAGAATGCTAGAGTGGGTTGCCATGCCTTTATTCAGGAGATCTTCCCAACCCAGGGATCAAACCCAGGTCTCCCACACTGCAGGCAGATTCTTTACCATCTGAGCCACCAAGGAAGCCCAAGAATGCTGGAGTGAGTAGCCTATCCCTTCTCCAGGGAACTTCCCAAACCAGGAGTTGAACCGTGGTCTCCTGCATTGCAAATAACTGTGAAAAGAAGAGAAGTGAAAAACAAAAGAGAAAAGGAAAGATATACCCATTTGAATGCAGAGTTCCAAAGAATAGCAAGGAGAGCTAAGAAAGCCTTCCTCAGTGATCAGTGCAAAGAAATAGAGGAAAACAATAGACTGGGAAAGACGAGCGATCTATTCAATAAAATGAGAGATACCTAGGGAACATTTCATGCAAAGATGGGGACAATAAATGACAGAAATGATATGGACCTAACAGAAGCAGAAGATATTAAGAAGAGGTGGCAAGAATACACAGAAGAACTATACAAAAAAGATTTTCACGACCCAGATAGTCATGATGGTGGGATCACTCACCTAGAGTCAGACATCCTGGAATGTGAAGTCAAGTGGGCCTTAGGTAGCATCACTATGAGCAAAGCTAGTGGAAGTGATAGAATTCCAGTTGAGCTATTTCAAATCCTAAAAGATGATGCTGTGAAAGTGCTGCACTCTATATGCCAGCAAATTTGGAAAACTCAGCAGTGGTCACAGGACTGGAAAAGGTCTGTTTTCATTCCAATCCCAAAGAAAAGCAATGCCAAAGAATGTTCAAACTACTGCACAATTGCATCCATCTCAAACACTAGTAAAGTAATGCTCAAAATTCTGCAAGCCAGGCTTCAGCAATACATGAACCATGAACTGGTTCAAGCTGGTTTTAGAAAAAGCAGAGAAAGCCTTTGACAAAATTCAACATCCATTTATGATAAAAACCCTCCAGAAAGCAGGAATAGAAGGAACATACCAGCCCATTCTAAAGATCAGTCCTGGGTGTTCTTTGGAAGGAATGATGCTAAAGCTGAAACTCCAATACTTTGGCCACTTCATGTGAAGAGTTGACTCATTGGAAAAGACTTTGATGCTGGGAGGGGTTGGGGGCAGGAGGAGAAGGGGACGACCGAGGATGAGATGGCTGGATGGCATTGCCGATTCAATGGATGTGAGTTTGGGTGAACTCTGGGAGTTGGTGATGGACAGGGAGGCCTGGCATGCTGCAATTCATGGGGTAACAAAGAGTCGGACAAGACTGAGTGACTGAACTGAACTGAACTGAACCTCAACATAATAAAAGCTATATATGACAAACCCACAGCAAACATTATCCTCAACGGTGAAACATTGAAAGCATTTCCCCTAAAGTCAGGAACAAGGCAAGGGTGCCCCACTGTATTTCTGTACTTGGGCACCAGTGTATTTTCGTAGTTGGGCACCAGTGTATTTTTCACCATTACTATTAACATAGTTTTGGAAGTTTTAGCCACAGCAATCAGAGCAGAAAAAATAAATAAATAAAAGGAATCCATATTGGAAAAGAAGTAAAACTCTCACTGTTTGCAGATGACATGATCCTCTACATAGAAACCCCTAAAGATCCCACCAGAAAATTACTAGAGCTAATCAATGAATATAGTAAAGTTGCAGGATATAAAATCAACACACAGAAATCCCTTGCATTCCTATACACTAACAATAAGAAAACAGAAAGAAAAATTAAGGAAACAATTCCATTCACCGTTGAAAAGAATATGATACTTAGGAATATATCTACCTAAAGAAACAAAAGACCTATATATAGAAAACTATAAAACACTGGTGAAAAAAATCAAAGAGGACACAAATAGATGAAAAAATATACTGCGGTCATGGATCAGAAGAATCAATATAGTGAAAATGAGTATACAACCCAAAGCAATCTATAGATTCATTGCAATCCCTATCAAGCTTTCAATGGCATTTTTCACAGAACTAGAACAAATAATTTCACAATTTGTATGGAAATACAGAAAACCTCAAATAGACAAAGCAATCTTGAGAAAGAATGGAACTGGAGGAATCAAACCTGCCTGACTTCAGTCTCTACTACAAAGTCACAGTCATCAACAATATGGTACTGGCACAACGACAGAAATATAGATCAGTCGAACAAAATAGAAAGCCCAGAGATAAATCCACACACCTATCAACACCTTAACTTTGATAAAGGAGGCAAGAATATACAATGGAGAAAAGACAATCTCTTTAACAAGTTGTGCTGGGAAAACTGGTCAGTTCAGTTCAGTTCAGTTCAGTTCAGTCGCTCAGTCGTGTCCGACTCTTTGTGACACCATGAATCGCAGCAAGCCAGGCCTCTCTGTCCATCACTATCTCCCAGAGTTCACTCAGACTCATGTCCATCGAGTCCGTGATGCCATCCAGCCACCTCATCCTCGGTCGTCCCCTTCTCCTCCTGCCCCCAATCTCTCCCAGCATCAGAGTCTTTTCCAATGAGTCAACTCTTCGCATGAGGTGGCCAAAGTACTGGAGCTTCAGCTTTAGCATCATTCCTTCCAAAGAAATCCCAGGGTTGATCTCCTTCAGAATGGGCTGATTGGATCTCCTTGCAGTCCAAGGGACTCTCAAGAGTCTTCTCCAACACCACAGTTCAAAAGCATCAATTCTTTGGCGCTCAGCCTTCTTCACAGTCCAACTCTCACATCCATTCATGACTACTGGAAAAACCATAGCCTTGACTAGACGGACCTTAGTCAGCAAAGTAATGTCTCTGCTTTTGAATATACTATCTAGGTTGTTCATAACTTTTCTTCCAAGGAGTAAGTGTCTTTTAATTTCATGGCTGCAGGCATTATCTGCAGTGATTTTGGAGCCCCCTAAAAATAAAGTCTGACAGTGTTTCCACTGTTTCCCCATCTATTTCCTGCGAAGTGATGGGACCAGATGCCATGATCTTCGTTTTCTGAGTGTTGAGCTTTAAGCCAACTTTTTCACTCTCCTCTTTCACTTTGATCAAGAGGCTTTTTAGCTCCTCTTCACTTTCTGCCATAAGGGTGCTGTCATCTGCATATCTGAGGTGATTGATATTTCTCCCGGCAATCTTGATTCTAGCTCGTGTTTCTTCCAGTCCAGCATTTCTCATGATGTACTCTGCATAGAATTTAAATAAGCAGGGTGACAATATACAGCCTTGACATACTCCTTTTCCTATTTGGAACCAGTCTGTTATTCCATGTCCAGTTCTAACTGTTGCTTCCTGATCTGCATACAGATTTCTCAAGAGGCAGGTTAGGTGGTCTGGTATTCCCATCTCTTTCAGAATTTTCCACAGTTGATTGTGATCCACACAGTCAAAGGCTTTGGCATAGTCAATAAAGCAGAAATAGATGTTTTTCTGGAACTCTCTTGCTTAACCACCTGTAAAACAATGAGACTAGAACACTTTCTAACACCATACACAAAAATAAACTCAAAATGGATTAAAGATCTAAACGTAAGACCAGAAACTGTAAAACTCCTAGAGGAAAACACAGGCAAAACACTCTCTGACATAAACTACAGCAGGATCCTCTATGACCCACCTCCCAGAATATTGGAAATAAAAGCAAAAATAAGTAAATGGGACCTAATTAAAATTAGGGTTAAGGTTACTATGGTGTTGGAGAAGACTCTTGAGAGTCTCTTGGATGGCAAGGAGGTCCAACCAGTCCATTCTAAAGGAGATCAGTCCTGGGTATTCATTGGAAGGACTGATGCTAAAGCTGAAACTCCAATACTTAGGCAACCTCATGTGAAGAGTTGACTCATTGGAAAAGACCCTGATGCTGGGAGGGATTGAGGGCAGGAGGAGAAGGGAACGACAGAGGACGAGATGGCTGGATGGCATCACCAATTCGATGGATGTGAGTTTGAGTGAACTCTGGCAGTTGGTGATGGACAGGGAGGCATGGCGTGCTGTGATTCATGGAGTTGCAAAGAGTCGGACACTACTGAGTGACTGAACTGTACTGAACTGAATTAAAATTAAAAGCTTCTGCACAACAAAAGAAACTGTAAGCAGGGTGAAAAGACAGCCTTCAGAATGGGAGAAAATAATAGCAAACAAAGCAATGGACAAAGAATTAATCTAAAAAATTTACAAGGCACTCCTGCAGCTCAATTCCAGAAAAATTAAAGACCCAAACAAAAAGTGGGTCAAAGAATTAAACAGACATTTCTCCAAAGAAGACATACAGATGGCTAACAAACACATGAAAAGATGCTCAACATCACTCATTAACAGAGAAATGCAAATCAAAACCACAATGAGGCACCATTTCATGCCAGTCAGAATGGCTGCTATCCAAAAGTCTACAAGCAATAAATGTTGGCGAGGGTGTGGAGAAAAGGGAACTCTCTCACACTGTTTGTGGGAATGCAAACTAGTATAGCCTCTATGGAGAACAATGTGGCGATTCCTTTAAAAACTGGAAATAGAACTGCCATATGATGCAGCAACCCCACTGCTGGGCATAGACACCAAAGAAACCAGAATTGAAAGAGACACGTGTACCCCAAGGTTCATCACAGCACTGTTTGTAACAGCCAGGACATGGAAGCAACCTAGATGTCCATCAGCAGATGAATGGATAAGAAAGCTGTGGTACATATACAGCATGAAATATTACTCAGCCATTAAAAAGAATACATTAGAATTAGTTCTAATAAGGTGGATGAAACTGGAGCCTATTATACAGAGTGAAATAAGCCAGAAAGAAAAACACCAATACAGTATACTAACGCATATATATGGAATTTAGAAAAATCATAATGATAACTCTGTATGCGAGACAGCAAAAGAGACACAGATGTACAGAATAGTCTTCTGGACTCTGTGGGAGAGGGCAAGGGAGGGATGATATGGGAGAATGGCAATTAAACATGTAAATTATCATATATGAAACGAATCACCAGTGCAGGTTCAATGCATGATACAGGGTGCTCGGGGATGGTGCACTGGGATGACCCAGAGGGATGGGATGGGGAGGGAGTTGGGAGGGTGGTTCAGGATGGGGAACACATGTACACCCATGGAGGATTCATGTATGGCAAAACCAATATAATATTGTAAAGTAAAAAATAAATAAATAAGTAATGCTTAAATTAAAAAAAAAAAAGATAAGAAAAGGCAGAGAAACCAGAAATCAAATTGCCAACAACTGCTGGATCATCAAAAAAGCAAGAGAGTTCTAGAAAAACATCTGCTTTTGCTTTATTGACTATGCCAAAGCCTGTGTGGATCACAATAAACTGTGGGAAAATCTGAAAGAGATGGGAATCCCAGACCACCTGACCTGCCTCTTGAGAAATCTGTATGCAGGTCAGGAAGCAACAGTTAGAACCAGACATGGAACAATGGACTGATTCCAAATAGGAAAAGGAGCATATCAAGGCTGTATATTTTCACCATGCTTATTTAACTTATATGCAGAATATGTCATGAGAAACACTGGGCTGGATGAAGTGCAAGCTGGAATCAAGATTGCAGGGAGAAATATCAATAACCTCAGATATTCAGATGACACCACCCTTATGGCAGAAAGCGAAGAAGAACTAAAGAGTCTCTTGTTGAAAGTGAAAAAGAGTGAAAAAGTTGGCTTAAAACTCAACATTCAAAAAACGAAAATCATGGCACCTGGTCCCATCACTTCATGGCAAATAGATGGGGAAACAGTGGCAGATTTTTTTTGTTGGGGGGGGGGTCAAAAATCCTGCAGATAGTGATGGCAGCCATGAAATTAAAAGACACTTGCTCCTTGGCAGGAAAGTTATGACCGACCTAGACAGTATATTAAAAAGCAGAGACATTACTAGGCAACAAAAGTTTGTCTAGTCAAGGCTATGGTTTTTCCAGTAGTCATGTATGGATATAAGAGTTGGACTACAAAGGAAGCTGAGCGCTGAAGAATGATGCTTTTGAACTGTGGTGTTGGAGAAGACTTGAGAGTCCCTTGGACTGCAAGGAGATCCAACCAGTCCATCCTAAAGGAAATCAGTCCTGAGTGTTCATTGGAAGGACTGATGTTGAAGCTGAAACTGCAATACTTTGGCCACCTGATCAAAGAACTGACTTATTTGGAAAGACCCTGATGCTGGGAAAGATTGAAGGTGGGAGAAGTAGGGGATGACAGAGGATGAGATGGTTGGATGGCATCACTGACTCAATGGACGTGAGTTAGGGTAAACTCTGGGAGTTGGTGATGGACAGGGAGGCCTGGCATGCTGCAGTCCATGGGGTCACAAAGAGTCAGACACGACTGAGTAACTGAACTGACTGACTGACTGACTGCTGCATTGCAGGTGGATTCTTCACCAGCTGAGATACACAGGAAGACCCTCTATCTATGATACTTATAGGAATATTCTTTACTTGATTTTTCTTGCTTCTTTAGATTCTTCTGTGGCTTAAATGATTTGGGTAATGAAACTAAATTATTTTTAGTGTCAGAAAAAAATCACAGAATAATATCTAACTTGTGGGAGGGGAAAACGCCCTTCATAGTGTCACTTTCTGTCTGCCTCTTATTCTTTGCAAACCTTTCTCTGCATTCTCTGAATTAAATACTACTTCTAGTGTATCATACCACCACAGTTGCCATCCATTGGTTTTATCCTGATATAGTTTTCTATTTGTTCAAGCTCCCCAGTGAAATTACAAACCCACTGAAGTGTGGAGCCAGGAACACCTTGAAGGGAGCAACCATGCTTCCCAGGTGCCGATCTCAGAGCCTGACATGTGAAAAGAGCTTGGTACCTATTCACAAAAGCAAGGAGCAGAGGAAGGAGGAGCAGGAAAGTAAAGAAGGGGAAGAAGAAGAAAGACTTAAATGCTGTTGACTTAATCTTCACACTTTCCCATGCTGCTCCCACCCCAGTGCTTTGCACAGGGCAGTCCACAGAATGAGCAGCATGGTATAGGTTGAGAGCAGTGTAATGCCATCAAAAGAGCACCAGCTTAATGGTTAGAGAGACGGGTTCAAATTTTGATCCTGCAACTCACTTACCTTGTTTTTTTGTGTGTGGGTGTTTTTGTTTTTTAGCAAACACACAGTGTTTCTCATCTGCCAAGCACTGTTCTAAATTTTTTGCAAAGATTTACTGTGTCCTCTTGGAAAAATATAATAAGCTTTCAAAGCTCTGATATTTCATCTGTAAAATGGGAACAATAGTACCTTGCATGGTTGTTGTGAAGTATAAATGTGATTATGTATGAAAAGTGCTATGGACAGCACCCAGCGTGTGGCAGGAGTGATCATCATCATCATCGTCATTATTACACTCATCACCCTGATCATCCAATTAATTTTTTTGGATGATTACTATTGATAGGACTAATTATTAGTAATTCATAGGACTTATAGGCTGTAAGATTTAAAATATATCTTGGAACTATTTCTACAAATGAATTTGCTAGTTTGCTGCACAGTAGCACAGCCTTTCACACTTTCTGGAAGAAAGAAATGTCAACTTCCCCTAGGGAAGTCATATTGGCCAAATGATTACAAAGTCTGGGGTGTGTTTTGCAGGGAGTGGTAGAGGAAGAGGGATGATCACATCAGCTGAATGGACCCACAGGGTCAGTGGAGTGGCCTTTCCATGCATTAGTCACTATCTGTGATAAGCACCATGACTGTACCCTATGTCCTTGGAAACTGTACTTAAGGACCAACAGCAGAGTCATGGACTGGGGGTAGGAACATGGGTAGAGGAGGAAAATGCTGATACAAGGCCAGGAGAGTGCTTGGGACTCCAGGAAAAGAGATCATGGACAGATATGGGAAGAATAACTATTGATTTTTCAGACTTTGCACATGATTCCTGCATTTCAGGCTATCCAGGGTGGAGGGGCATCAGGGCATGTTGACCTAGGATCAGGACCAGAGCTGAGTCAGACAAGACAGAAGGTGGGAGAGTTGATAGGAGGAACCCAAGCAGATGGGGTGTGGTTTCTTTCAACATACTTCATTGGATTATTCCATTCACCTCCCTCCCTTTTCCCAATCAATAAATCAAGCAATCGAAGTATTTCTTCAGCAATGGCTACATATCAGAGCTGTTCTAAGTGTTGACTTTTTGCTATTGTTGGTAACCTTGCTCAGAGTTTAAGGTTCCTCCCTTTTCGTTCTTTTTTATTTTAATGGTCCCCTTTCCTACCAATTATAGGAGTTTTATTAGAGTTTTTCTGTACTCATCTCATTTCTCTACTATTATTAGAGTTTTTCTCTATTCATGCCTTCCACAGAAGCCATGCCAGGCCAGTCTTTACTATCCTCCGTACTCGAGAACACCAAATGATTTTTGTGTCTTAAATCTGCAACCCAACCTCTGGCACAAGGTGACTTTCCAACTCCCTCTGCCCCAAATGACTTCTTGCCCCATATCCTAGGACTCCAGTTACTACTAGAACTTCTACTGCTACCTGACCTAGCCTCTCTCTTTCATATCCTGTGTGAACCTTTTTCTCTACCTCATTTCCTTTCATACTCAGCACCTAGCCAAACCCCCAGACAAATACTAAAGATGCCAGATAGTTGAAACCCTGAATGTTTTCCCCATCCTCTTCCTATGGGGGAGGAAATGTCTATTCCATGGAGATTTGTATTTGTTCCAGAAACATGGGAGTACTGACATTTTATTGGGTTGGCCAAAGAATTCTTTCCGTAAGATAATATGGAAAAATTTGAACAAACTTTTTGGCCAACAAGATATGATTGCTTGCTGCAGATATAGACAACATAGCTACATTTTCTCCAAGTAAACCTCTGAGCCAAGCCCTTTAAATATTATTTCCTCTGATTAGCAGAACAGTTAGGTAATTATTATTATTATCTTCAGTTTACAGATGGAAGAGCTGAGATGAAATAAGTTTAAATCACTTTGTCCTGGTCATATAGCTGTGATTCTAAGCCAAGACTGTCTGCCTTCACAGTCTGTATTCTCAAATTCCATGCTAGGTGGCTCAACTGAAGATTTACAATATGAATGTGTCAGTCGTGTCTGACTCTTTGAGACCCCATGGACTATAGCCTGCCAGGCTCCTCTGTCCATGGGCTTTTCCTGGCAAGAAAACTGGAATGGGTTGCCATTCCCTTCTCCAAGGGATCATCCCAAACCAGGAGACAAACCCAGGTCTTCTGCCTTGTAGGCGGATTGTGTGTGTGTGTGTGTGTGTGTGTGTGTGTGTGTGTGTGTGTGTGAGCTACAAGGTGGCTCAATTGAAGATTTATAAAAGGTAAATAGAACTTAACATTGTGATTTTCAAATAGAGTTTGCTGAACCACTTCATTAGATACTTGGAAAAAGGAACTGAGGCTGGGACTAGAGGGACTGTTGCATGCTGGGTCTTCCTAGAAATTGACCATGAGCTGGGCTTAGTGTTTAGATCATTTCGGGAGTGGGTTGCAGATTAAAAGGTGGGGAAGGAAGCAGGTTTGGACAGAGGTAGAAGTCAAGCTAGTGAGGACTCAACTCAGCCGTGACCAAGGCTGCAGAGCTCTGGTGGTAGAAGGGCCATGAATTGGGGTGAGGGAACTGGGCCTAATTATTTCACAGTGATCCATCACTGGATGGAAACTGTCCCCAGAAGGTTGCATGACCTGGTGTCAAGCTCTTTGCTGCTGTTTGCAATCCCTGGCAGCTAAGGGGAATCTGAGCGGCACACTGCCTTTTCCCCAGAGCTAGCAGCTAGTTAGTAGGTCAGTCAGAATAAGAATTTGTTCCCCAGACAGCTTGATGGATACACTTGCCCATGCACATTTCTAGATTGACTGCGGCTCTGCTTTCCAAGCATTGTCAATTCTTTGGTGATTCTGAAGCTATGTCAGAATCCATGTTTGTATTGATGATATTGATACTTACATCTGCCTACATGGAACCCAAAGTAGGTGTTGAACATGTACTGGGGGTGGGGGCAGTGTGGGTATGGCGGCAGGATATAGCATAACAAAACTGATAAAAGTAGAACCTAGGCTACAGTGTTCCATCTGTTAATAGCAGAGAATAAACTTTCCTGAGTTAGAAATTACTGTGAGGCATTGGTGAATTATTTGGTATCTAGAGAAGTTCACACAGAAAGAGAAGGATTTTGAATTCTTAGGGAATACATACAAAATCTGATGCATGAATACAATTAGTCTTGGCTTTGAATTTGTTATACATTTAGCATATTTCTCAAATCAAAATTATCTTTAAAACATCTTTTTTCAGCTCCAAATTGTATCCCAGTTAAAAGTCATATGCCAGCAAATTTGGAAAACTCAGCAGTGGTCACAGGACTGGAAAACGTCAGGTTTCATTCCAATCCCTAAGAAAGGCAATGCCAAAGAATGCTCAAACTACCGTACAATTGCACTCATCTCACATGCTAGTAAAGTAATGCTCAAAATCCTCCAAGCCAGGCTTCAGCAATACATGAACCATGAACTTCCAGATGTTCAAGCTGGTTTTAGAAAAGGCAGAGGAACCAGATATCAAATTGCCAACATCCGCTGGATCATGAAAAAAGCAAGAGAGTTCCAGAAAAACATCTATTTCTGCTTTATTGACTATGCCAAAGCCTTTGACTGTGTGGATCACAATCAACTGTGGAAAATTCTGAAAGAGATGGGAATACCAGACCAACTGGCCTACCTCTTGAGAAACATATATGCATGCCAGGAAGCAACAGTTAGAACTGGACATGGGACAACAGACTGGTTCCAAATAGGAAAAGGAGTACGTCAAGGCTGCATATTGTCACCCTGTGTCTTTAACTTCTAGGCAGAGTACATCATGAGAAATGCTGGACTGGAAGAAGCACAAGCTGGAATCAAGATTGCCGGGAGAAATATCAACAACTTCAGATATGCAGATGACAGTACCCTTATGAAAGAAAGTGAAGAGGAACTAAAAAGCCTCTTGATGAAAGTGAAAGAGGAGAGTGAAAAAGTTGGCTTAAAGCTCAACATTCAGAAAATGAAGTTCATGGCATTGGTCCCATCACTCCATGGGAAATAGATGGAGAAACAGTGCTAGATTTTTATTTTTGGGGGCTCCAAAATCACTGCAGATGGTGATTGCAGCCATGAAATTAAAAGATGCTTCCTTCTTGGGAGGAAAGTTATGACCAACCTAGATAGTATATTGAAAAGCAGAGACATTACTTTGCCAACAAAGGTCCATCTAGTCAAGGCTATGGTTTTTCCAGTAGTCATGTACGGATGTGAGAGTTGGGCTGTGAAGAAAGCTGAGTGTCAAAGAATTGCTGCTTTTGAACTGTGATGTTGGAGAAGACTCTTGAGAGTCCCTTGGACTGCAAGGAGATCCAACCAGTCTATTCTAAAGGAGATCAGTCCTGGGTGTACTTTGGAAGGACTGATGCTAAAGCTGAAACTCCAATACTTTGGCCACCTCATGCGAAGAGCTGACTCATTGGAAAAGACTCTGATGCTGGGCGGGATTGAGGGCAGGAGGAGAAGGGGACGACCGAGGATGAGATGGCTGGATGGCATCACCGACTCAATGAACATGAGTTTGGGTGAACTCCGGGAGTTGGTGATGGACAGGGAGGCCTGGCGTGCTGTGGTTCATGGCGTCGCAAAGAGTCGGACATGACAGAGCGACTGAACTGAACCAAACTAAAAGTCACAATTTGGAAAGTATCTATTCTCAGTTATTTTCATGTAGTATTGCTTGTCAGATTTTCCCCTTCAGGGTGTTAATCAAATCATCTGTGGTTTAAAGCCTCCTATTACTTTGGTTCCAAGGTTCTTTGAATTATATGTATTGTTTCTTCTCATTCTTACCTTGTTTTCTTGGTAGAATTCTCTAAGAAACTCTACTTAGAAAGACTCCCCTCTAAAGATTTTTCTCAGAAAACTATACAGTTTCAGTCATTTGAGTGGGAGTGCTGGTAGGTAGTGGAGTGATATTGGTTTTGGTGGTGGTCAGGATGTTGAAGGTAGGGTAATGTTTGGTGGTAGTGGTGGTGTGAGTGATATTCTTATGGGTTGTGATGTTGAAGAACTATGTTGGTGATGGTGATGATGGTGGTGAGGAGTTCTCACATTGAGAAAGTCACAATTTAGACTATCTATCTAAAAGCTAAGTATGAACTACACATATTTGTTTCCCATCATACTCTTCCAAAATTTTAGCCAAGTGGGGGTGAATAAAAGATTTGGATAAGATCCTTTTCTGAGATGCTCATTCAAAATTCTTTCCCAGAAAATGACATAGTTCCCACAAGAAAACAAGTAAAAAAGAAAATCTGTCATCCTCCTCCTTATCACCTCCATTTCACTTTTGACTGATGTTGCAGCTCACGTCTTGAGCCAGTCAGACCAGCTCCTCCTTGACCCTGACAAGCCAAGTCACTCTCCATCGTGCTTTGCTCACCTCTTGCCTCTTGCATCAACCCATTCCTTGCCATTTACTTTTTAATTCTGTCCTTCAAGATTCAGCTCAAATTTCAACCCTTCTATGGGCCTAATCACTGGCCTTGGTAGCAATCTTATTTTCCTTCTCCACAACACCACGCAGTTCAGCACAATCTTGCATGCGTGTTGTTTCTCAGATGGTGCATGTGAGTTCATCTGGTCTCCTCCGATAGATTTTCAAGGCTACAAGAGCAATGTCCTGATCTTGTACTTTGCTCCCCATAGGGTCCAGCACTTAGTAGATACTTAATTAATATCATACTTTACTGCAAAGCACAAGAAAAGAACACCAAAGTGGAAAGAAGGGCCCTTGTCCTAACTCTGCCCCATCCACTGCATGACCTTAGGTCATTACTTCACTTCTCTGGCCCTCAATTTCTTCGTCAATGAAGTATGATATTGAAGCAGATGACATTATTATTTTCCAAGTATGTGTATGATCCATAAACTTTTATACATATTTTCAAACAATGTTACTCAGTAGCTTGCAGGAACAACTTTTGCCATTTATTATTCCAGGTTAAAAAAATAACTTCAGAGTTCTGATTCCAAATTCTCCAGATGGTGGCTTATACACATACAGAATCATCCCCATTCTGCTTCTACACTCGAATATGACAAAGGTCAATATTTGAAGGATCAGAAAACACATAGTGTGCTAAGTCACTTTACTCATGTCTGACTCTTTGCAACCCTATAGACTGGAACTCAACAGGCTCCTCTGTCCATGGGATTCTCCAGGCAAGAACAGGGAGTGGGCTGCCGTGCCCTCTTCCAGAGGAAACATATAGAGCTAAGGTCAAAAACAGAAGCAAAATAAGATGTCCAATGACCAAAAAATAATTATGATGTGTATCCATCACTTAAAAAAAAATGAAAGGAGGGAAGGAAGGAAGGGAGGGAGGGAGGGAGGAAGAAAGGAAAGAAGGAAAAAGGGAAGGAATGAAGAAAATACAGAAAACTTGCAAGCAAACATGGGCTGACGAAGGTCCAGAGAGAGCTAGGAATGGAACTGGACCATAGCAAAGGGGCTCAGTTGCTGAGCCTATGAAGTTTTATCTTTAACATCTCATTTTTTAAAAAAGAGGCAATGAAATCACACATAGGGTATGTAATTTAAATTAAAATGCAAACATAGGGTAAAAAAATTGTCCAGCAAATATGCCCAAAATGCTTTATAACAATGGGACTATGAAAAATAGCTATTTTCTTCTTTGTTCATTCCTATACTAAGTTAAAATAGACAAATAACTACTACTCCATTGTCTCATCTCTTTACTTTGCAGGTCTATCTTTATACACTGAAATAGTTGCCGAAGTGCAAGCAACCTGGGCTCTAAGCCCAACCTCCTGATGACTAACAGGCCTTGGGTGGAGAATCCAAGCCTTTAAAGGTGGTGACTTCCAGAGGTCAATGGAGTTGTCCTTGGGAAGATCAGGTCAGACCTTGTCTATGGCTCCTCTTCCCTTCCCCAGGATATTCTTAACACAACAATACATTTTATCATTAAAGACTAAAAACACACTGGCTTCTGTTTTTGAGTCATCTCATTGTTTGGATGTTTGTGGGAAGGCAGTGATGAATGGAAGCCAGGCTGACCTAATCTAGTCTAAATATTCTGAGCTGGAGAAGGGAATCCTCTGCAGCAGAATGCCAACCTACATCTTTTAATTGCCTCGGCTCCTGATAGATTGGCTCTTACCCCCTTTGAATTCCTTTGTTGCAGAAGAGTTAAAATTCATGAGCGTCCCATGCCTGGGAAAATTCACTCCAGTGCTGCGATTTTTCTGAGCCAAGCTGGCCAACATCGCAAAGAGTCGGAGGTCTGGCGGGCCATCTGTTACATAATAGTCAACAATCTCGAAAATCTAGGGAAACAGGGATGAGGAGAGCGAAGATGATGAGGCATTTAAACGGAACAGATTGCTGCCTTACATGCAGGGGAGAAAAAAGGGAGAGATAATATGCTTTGATTGAAGCAGAGACAAGCTTTATTAGCATAGGGAACAAAACAAACTTTAAAAAAGCAGCACCAATAAAGCTGACAGTCTAAAGAGGCTTGGTGACAAACCCCATGTTGAATTGTAAGTCACAGGGGTCCCAAGTGTGATGAGGAGACACGCACACACAAACAACACACAATGTATATGCTCACACACAGATGCACAGATATATAGGAGAGAAACAACTGAAAAGCTGCTATTGGATTCAAGCCTTTACTTAAGTTTCAAATGCTTACGAGCCTGGGAAAGGCACTTTGCCTTAACCACCTTCCAAGCAAACCACCTTCATTAGTGGGTGAGAAGAGTCAGGGTCTACTTTGACTATTTCAGCAAAGCACACCCACATATCACCAGACCCAAGTCTGTTCTTAGCCATGGCATATGCAGCGTTCGACCTGAGAAACACTGTTTCTAAAAAACAGGAATGAAACTGGAGGTAACAAAGATTAAGGAAAAAGAGATGAGGACAATTGGGGAAAGAGAAGAAATAACAAAAAGAAGATAGGAAACTCTGGAAAAGGCATAATGTCAGTAGAGAGCTTCAAAACATAGGGCAAAAATAAAGTATGTTTAAAATCAACTAGTTGGCAAACAAAAACTGAACTCTAATTGGTGGCATGCTGGCTGAAGTGTTTTGAGGGGGAATCTCTTGATGTCCACAGCTTACATTGAAATATGTCCAAAAATAAAATGGATTGATGGCTAGATAGAAGGATAGAAAAAATGGACTGCGTTATACTGAAACAAATAAGATAAATGCTAATTGTAGAATCTAGGTGGTGGGTACATGGGTCTCCACTGGATAATTCTTTTATCTTGTCTGAAGTTTGGGAACACATGTAAGAATTAAAGATTTTAAAATTAAAAAAAGAAAAAAAAAAAAAGAAAATGTCCACAAATGTTGGACAAAAATAAAATGTTGAGAAAAAAATAAATGAACATTGTGACTCCAAACGTTAAAATAGAATGAACACTAAAATAAGAATTCTAGATATTTTTAAATGTCTAATTAGTCATCTCTTCAATTTCCATTTTTCTTTCATATGACATTGTTTCCAAATATGTAGCCTGAATTAGAAAGGAAAAGAATGGATTAAAGAACATGATTACAAAGCTCGAGAGACTAGCTTTGCTTCCGTAGTTATTTCCTTGTTGTTATCTTGTTGTTCTTATTGTTTTAACTGAAATTAATGAGATTGGTAAAAAGTCATAATTTGGTATAAAAAAGTAGATTTTACAGGCATTTTCTCCCAAATGAACTCTCTCTGAGATGAACAATACCAATTCTTTATGTCTCCTCATGAGTTCCTTCCCCTGACATAAAATCACTGGAAAACATTCCAACAAAACCAATTTTAAGCCTCAGATAATTCAGAGAGCTAAGTTGGAATGTGTTTGGCAAATTTAATTCCAATAAAAAGTATCTGGTTTATTTTTCTTGCAAGTCTTCACTGGATCTAAATAACCAAACTTGCTAGATGTATTTTCATTGAGGAGTTGACCAGTTTAAAACAGTGGCATATCGAAGAGTAAAAGAATGAAAGAAATAACTTTTATTTCTAAAAGTTTCATTTTGCCCATCTCTCTGAACTAAGCTATGAACTGACAGTTTGCGTTTGGTGACAGGAGAAATCAGAAAGGAAAACATAATTTAGAGGATAGCTAAACCTTCACGTGCATTTGTCTGTCTATATATTTCAGAAAGGGCTTAATGTCATGCTCAGGACATTTTACACCTAACTCAACATGTGCAGAAACCACTTTTTTCCTCCTGTAATAACTAAGAGTAAAAACATATATTTTATATGTACATATATATTTTAACCAAGTTCACTTAGTGTGTTCAAGTCAAAACTTTAAGCACAAGGCACTGAAATTTCAAATGAAAACATAGGCAATTTCATTTCATGTACAAAACTGCATTGTGAGGTAACCTCCCAGCTCAGAACATGATGATGTGAAAGAGGGCAAGGTTAGAGGCTTGGATTGGTTCGAGAATATCTGTCTGTAAGAAGCACATTTTATACTGGAACGTGACAGGCGACAAGGTTATTGTCTGCAAGTTTTCACCCCAGGGGATTAAAAAAAAAAGAGAGGGGGAAAATGTGAAAGTATTTCAGCAAATAGTAGACACTGTGGGGTGTCCTCTTTTCCAAGCCAGCAACAGCAGTTTCAACGCCTTGACCCATGAAAAGAGACACTGGTAGTTCAATGCTCACCAAATGGTGGGTTTGGGATGCAGTATTGGAAAATTACTGGGTAGAAGTGGATGCAATTTACAAGAGCAAAATAAAGCCGGAGGATCTGGAGGAGGAGGGGCTCTTTTTGTCCTGTTCGGTGGCATTCCTGGCCTCTGTCACTCCTTCCTCCATCACTTCCAGGCCTTCTCAGGCCTGAGGAGTCAGGCGGGAACTACCTCAGACACCAAGAACCCAACGTCTGTTCTCCAACAAGTGGCAGAACCGACCCTGTCTATATAACACCTCAGATGCACAAAACGCCAGCCGGTTTATCTGAGAGGAGTGAAAACTCACCACAAGATTTGCAGCAAGTACCTCTAAAGGCTTGAGTGTCCAAATGTCTGCAGAGTCTACTTCTAATAGGAGAAAAGGCCTTTGAAGAATTCATCAGATGAAATGACGGAAATGTTGGGAGAAATTTCGAGATAACTGCAGCTTCTGAAACACAAATGAAACAAATACTTGTTAAGAATCAGATGGTCTAGGTATTAGTGTTGCCATTTACTACTTGTGAATATTGAGCTAGGATTTTATACCTTTAGTTTCATCTTTCCTGAATGCAAAATGTGGGATAATAATAGTATAATAATAAAAATAATCCTACTAATCATTATTATTATTATTATCACAGGATTATTGTGAAGATCAAATGCACTCATGTGAACATAGCAATACTTCACATTTAAGTGCTTAATAACTACTTAGTATCTTAATTGCTGCTATGTTCATCATCATTATTATCTTCTTGGTCAGTCAGTGTTAGTAACTCAGTCATGTCCGAATCTTTGTGACCCCATGGACTGTAGCCCATCAGGCTCCTCTGTCCATGGAATTCTCCAGGCAAGAATGTTGGAGTGGGTTGCCATTTCCTTCTCCAGGTGATCTTCCAGACCCAGGGATCACACCTGAGTTTCCTGCATTGCAGGCAGGTTCTTTACCACTGTGCCATGAAGTCTCCCTATCTTCTTGATAGAAAGAATATATAAACTTGGGTAATACATATTTGTTGGGGGACTCTTGGCTAACAAACACAGGATATGTATTTTGGGGGCTAGAATGATTTGCAATAAGTTACTTTGGCTTCATCCTGTTAACAGAAAAAACAAATCAGAAGAAAAGGAGAAGAAGACAAAAGGGAAAAGAGTGCATTTGTGGACAATCTTGGCTCTGCTCTGAATACCAAGTCTGTTATATTTGCAAAGATTTGTGGCCATTTGCAGTCCCCTTAACAAGCCTGAGGAAAGTCCCATGGTATTTTTCTATTCTCAAGACATATTTGAAGTAAATAAGGTAAGTCCCTTAATGAAAACTGAGATTCCAGGGAGGCAGAGAACACAATTTTCTGATTTTGCAATGGGCCAGGCAAAGTACATGTAGGTGTAGGTATCAGCTTTCATCCTGCGGGACAACAAGAAAAGTCTTCCACATGTATCATGTTTGAGAATTGAGTTTTAACATACATTCCTTATGATACCAAAAAAAAAAAAAAGATTTTAAAGGGAGTGATATAATTTTTAGGTGTAGGAAAAAAATTACTTAGTATCCACAACTTTGAAAAAAATCACATTATTCACTTGTATGTAGTCAGAATTCTTGGTTGCAGACCACAGAAAATAACTGGGCAACCTAAGCAGAAGGGAATATTTGGAAGGATATGGAGGCCTCTTAGGAGGACCAGGCTTAGAATAAGCAGAACTCTGGGAGACTAATCTATAAGAAGTACATTTCTGCTGCTCAAGATGTATAATTGACATCACCTACTGTGTTCTTTTTCCTCAAGAGTCAAAATCCTAGAAAAGCATATCTGATTGGCCAAGGGTGGTCATATGCCCTACTTATGGGGTTGTGCAGCTGTATTCTCTTCAGGTCCAATAGTGGAAGTGGGCAGTGTTTCCTCCCAAAACCCACACACAGTGGGGGATTATCCAGAAAAGCAATCAAGATGATGCCCTGAGGGTTAGTAGTGGACGCTGGGCAGCCAGGGGAGGCGGCATTTTTCTTGTGTTGTTGTTATTCAGTCACTCGATTGTGTCTGACCGCTTGCGACCCTGTGGACTGCACAATGCCAGGCTTCCCTGTCCTTCACTGTCTCCCAGAGTTTGCTCAAATTCATGTCCATTGAGTTGGTGATGCCATCCAACCACTTTCCTGAATTATTTTTAATCATGCGTATCATCCTTCACACATTTAAAATTATTTCTAAGAATGGGTAATTCTTAGAGTTCTGAGTTTTCTGGTTCCAATCAAGTAACTTATAGATCTTCATCAATTTCAAAGAGGCACTCTGAGAAAAGGTAGAGGTAATCATGGCTGTTAACAGAGATGTGATCCAGAATCAGCTCTGTTGTTTTGAAAAGGATAGGCTAAATTAATTTTTTTGTATATGAAACTGACCAACATAAAAATGGAATAATAACCAGCAGTGCCTTGGGTAGAGTGAACAAGGCACTCTCATACATTGTTGGTAGAAGATTAAATTGGTGCATCCCATCTGAAGGATACTTAGGCGTTATACATTTAAAATGTCCACATCTTCTGATCCAAAAATTCCATTTTAGAAATTTATCTTAAAAGAAAGATTAGTATAAACACAAATATATTTTTTGCAACATTGTATTGATATATATCGGGCTTCCCAGGTGGCCTGGGGGTGAAGAATCTACATGCCAATAATGCAGGAGATGTAAGTTTGATCCCTGTGTCCAGAAGATTCCATGGAGGAGGGAATGGGAACCCACTCTAGTGTTCTTGCTTGGGAAATCCCATGGACAGAGGAGCCTGATGGGCTACAGTCCATGGGGTCACAAAAAGTTGGACATGACTTAGCGACTAAGCATATATGCATTGATATATAATTGGGAAAAGTAGAAACCACACAAATATTCAACAAAATGCAGATTGGTTGAATAAACTGGTAAACTACATAATGAAATAATTTGCAGTCATTAAAAGATGTTATGGAATTGTTCATTAACATTTTAAGATATTTGTGATATGTGGTTTAAGAACAAAAAAAAAACAGGTTACAAAACAGTATGTGAAGTATGATGGCCTTTTGATTTAAAAAATGCAAATATAGTTTGTGTTGACTACTATACACAGAGAAAGATAAAAAAAGTCTGGAAACTCATACATTAAAATATTAACAGTGGTGATTTCAGGTGGTGGGATTATGGGTGATTTTTATCTTTATGTTTTCTATTTGATTTTTTTGGCCTTTACATACTGCACATGTAACTGAAACATAAGCTATTTATAAATATTTTTGTGTTAAGGAAGTGTGTGTGCATACATGCTAAGTTGCTTCAGTTGTGTACGACTCTTTGCAACCTCATGTACTGTAGCCCTCCAGGCTCCTCTGCCCATGAAATTCTCCAGGCAAGAATGCTGGAGTGGGTTGCCATCCCCTCCTCCAGGGGATCTTCTTGACCCAGGGACTGAATCTGAATCTTTTGTTTCCTGCATTGGGAGGTGGGTTCTTAACAACACTACCACCACCTGGGAATCCCTAAGGAAATATAGACTAACATTAAATGTGCATACAGAGGCAGGACTGATGTCACAGATACTACTTAAGAAACATACCTTGTGTAAATTGTGCTTTGTGAGAAAAAAAAATGCCTCTTTGCCTAAGTTGACATCTTGAAACATCCTTACATGTTTATGAGAGAGACCATAATGTCCTTCCTTATGTCTTTGTTCCCATCATGAGGCTAAGGCATTTTTTCCCAAAAATTGTCTATTAATGTCTATTAATGTCTGAAATTGTCTACTAATGCAAAAATCATGGGCTACAGAGAGAAACTGTGCTTCCTTTGACCATGGGGAAGAGAGTAGAAAGGTCCTTCACTTTGCCAAATGAACAGAAAGCACCCAGACCTTTTCAGCCTCAATGCCATTCATGCAAATAGATGTGAGATCCATAGTTTAATAGATAAAGTATCAAGCAAGCATCCCAATTCATTGTTTCTGGAAGGGCAAGGTTGGCTCAGGGGGCACACTTCAGAGGGCCCCAAGGATGCAAAAATGCCCTCAGATAGTGCAGCTCAGGGTGAATTTGTACACTTTTTCTATAAATTAAGCCTTACTTGCAGTTTCTAAGGAGGCCCATAAAGGATGCAGAAAAGCAAGCATTAATGTGTTTCCCTGCACTGTAGTCAAAATGAAGTTTCAAAAGAGGCAAACACTTTGGTCTGCTTCTTTTCCCCTTATGGCAGCTTCTAGCTTTCATTTTTCTGAACAATTATTTTCTAATTCAGATGCTTAATAAGAACC
This sequence comes from Capra hircus, assembly GCF_001704415.2. NCBI lineage: Eukaryota > Metazoa > Chordata > Mammalia > Artiodactyla > Bovidae > Capra > Capra hircus. Next base: position 65,578,535 of record NC_030812.1, read on the forward strand.
TTCAGGTCAATATGATGAAAGGCACTTTGTAAAATGAAGAACCAGCATTATGCCAAATTAAAGTTTGGATCTTTGCAATGAATGAACCATTTTCTATATAGAAATCCATGGCTATGACCCAGGGGCAGTGCAGAGGTTATTTTTTTCTTTCTTTCATTTCTTTCTTTCTTTTTTTTTTTTTTTTTTTTGGTTCTTTCTAATGAAACTTTCTCTCTCTCTTTTTTTTTCTTGCCAGTTGTCTTTGTGTCTCAGAATTGAATGTTGCCCACTGGATTTTGCTGCTGGTTCCCTCCCTCTCTGTGCTATACAGCAGTAACTGCTACACAGAGTGTGCTCTGCAGAGTCATGCGTGTGAAGCTGGTGTTCCCTTGGAGGGTTGGTACAGGAAATTTCATCCTTTTTATGTCCCTGGCCCCCTTTTCTGTCTTGGTTTTGTGAAACCTTGTTCAGTAGTTACCAGAGAGAACAAAATGCCCGGCAAAACGGGGGAAAGCAGAGAAAATTTGTTTGCACAAGGCACAAGGGCCAGCCAGCTATAGCTTGATCAACTGTGTGGTTTAACTTTTCACAAAGTAAAAACCATAGGACAAGCTTTGGCAGGATGGAGGTGAGGGTGGGGGTTGGAGAACAAGGGGAGAAATAAATCTTGTTTTAATTAGCCCTACAAAAGAGGTCCATTTAACTTAAAGAGGACTAGCACGGATGGTAGAATCATATCTCTTCTCTGTATTTATTAATGGGTGACAATAACAGACAGATAGAAAAATGAATTTGCCTCATTCAATAAAAGCAAATAATCTAGATTAGTGGTATTGGATCCTCACTAGGGCATAGCAGGGGCATGATTAAGTTTATGTGTGGGTCTGCTAGAAGTTCAATTATTTTAGGTTATTTTTAAAAGCTTTATTGAAGTATTTTAGGTTATTTTAGATTCTTGCTCATAAGGGTCTTGCCAATTAATAAAGGCTGTGAAAGTGAAAGAGTTCGTTGCTCAGTCATGTCTGACTCTTTGTGAGTCCATGGACTGTAACCTACCCGGTCCTCTGTCCATGGGATTCTCCAGGCAAGAAGACTGGAGTGGGTAGCCATTCCCTTCTCCAGGAGATCTTCCTGACCCAGTGATAGAACCCGGGTCTCCTGAATTGCAGGCAGATTCTTCACCGCCTGAGCCAGGCTGTAGCTATAGTTATCACTGCATGCCCAGACCAAGAGTCAAGCTCTTGAGTATGACCTCAGAGTTACTACTCTCAGACCAAAGTATGTTCCACTTTTAAGTCACTCCCATAGCTCTAATTATGCCTTTAAAGGTCCAGTTTATAACCTTGATTTGTTATGGTCTTTTTTGGTTCAGAGTACTAAAAGGAACCCCTAGTTGGAAATTCTCTGCAAATTCCACTTTATTTACTGTGCTAAGTTGCTTCAAGTTGTGTCCAACTCTATGTGACCCTATGAACTGTAGCCTGCCAGGCTCCTCTGTCCATGGGATTCTATAGGCAAAAATACTGGAGTGGATTGCCATTCCCTTCTCTAGGGGATCTTCCCCACCCAGGGGTCAAACCAGCATGTCTCACGTCTAACCTGCATTGGCAGGCGGGTTCTTTACCACTAGTGGCACTTGGGAAGCCCCATTTTATTTACAGTTCAGTGCTTTTTGTTCCCCAAATTATTTCTTAATTTGTCATCCCTGTTTGAAATATTAGAGCCTTTTTAAAGAGTGTAAATTAAGAAGTTTCGGGTTGTGGTTTTTTTTTTTTTTTTATGGTTCGACTTACACCATCCTTTAGCCCAATTTCTTATTTCGCCCTTTAGCCCTGTGTCTTATTCTCTGGGTCCATGGACCTTGAACTGAGCAGATGATAAATGAGGTTCATTCTCGCTACAGGGATATGTTAGCAGATATAAATAATAGTGTTCATTTTAATAAAATAAGATATCTTGGAACAACCAAGAAATAAACTGTTATTAGTTTTATATTATTTCACTGTTTCTATCATTATCTCTGTAATGGACATGGCAGTAAATAATAGTTTTACCTTCATGTCAGGAAACTAAACACAGATCAGTTAAATGTTATAAAAAGTCATGCTGTATTTTGCACCTGTTTAAAAATCAGGACAAGGGAAACTAGAACAGCTCTTCAAGAGGTCTGTGTAGACAGAAAATTATTATTCACTGGTTCACTGAAACTCAAGAAGGAATGTTTACATCAGAGCATTTTCTGATATTGATCTATATTGAGACTATAAAGCTAGTTTCTTAAAGAACCTCCACATGTTCTCTATAGTGACTGCACCAATTTAAAAAATCTAAAAATAGAACTACCATATGACTCAGCAATCCCACTCCAGGGCATATATAATTCCAAAAGATAATGTACCTCAATGTTCATTGCAGCATTGTTTACAATGCCAAGACATGGAAGCAAACTAAACGTCCACTGACCGAACAATGGATAAAGAAGACGTGGTACCTATATACAATGGAATATTCCTCAGCCATAAAAAGAACAAAATTGTATCATCTGCAGAGGTGTAGATGAACCATCTGTAGATGGTCATACAGAGTGAAATCAGAAAGAGAAAAACAAATATCATATATTGATGTATATATGTGGAATCTAGAAAAATGGTATAGATGAACCTATTTGTAAAGCAGAAATAGAGACACACAGATGTAGAGAACAAATTTATGGATACTAAAGGGGGGTGGGGGATGCTGGGATGAATTGGGAGATTGCAACTGATATACATACACTGCTGCTGCTGCTACTAAGTCACTTCAGTCGTGTCCGACTCTATGTGACCCCATAGATGGCAGCCCACCAGGCTCCCTCATCCCTGGGATTCTCCAGGCAAGAATACTGGAGTGGGTTGCCATTTCCTTCTCCAGTGCGTGAAAGTGAAAAGTGAAAGTGAAGTCGCTCAGTCATGTCCGACTCTTAGCAACCCCATGGGCTGCAGCCCACCAGGCTCCTCCATCCATGGGATTTTCCAGGCAACAGTACTATGTATAAAATGGGCTTCCCTAGTGGCTCAGACAGTAAAGCATCTGTCTGCAAGGCAGGAGACGCAGGTTTGATCCCTGGGTTGAGAAGATCCCCTGGAGAAGGAAATGGCAGCCTACTCCAGTATTCTTGCCAGGAAAATCCCATGTATAAAATAGATAACTACTGAGAACGTACTGCATAACACAGGAAATTCTACTCAATGCCTGGTGGTGACCTAAATAGGAAAGAAATCCAAAAAAGAGGGGATATATGAACATGTTTGAGTTATTCACTTTGCTGTACAGACGAAAATAAAGCAACACTATAAAGCAACAATAGTTAACAAAAATTTTAAAAAAGACCACAAAGCTAGGCACTGGGAGTTCAGTTCAGTTCAGTCCATTCGCTCAGTCATGTCCAACTCTTTGTGACCCCATGGACTTCAGCACACCAGGCCTCCCTGTCCATCACCAACTACCAGAGTTTACCCTAACTCATGTCCACTGAGTCAGTAATGCCATCCAACTATCTCATCCTCTGTTGTCCCCTTCTCTTCCTGCACTCAATCTTTCCCAGCATCAGGGTCTTTTCATTTTAGTCAGTTCTTCACATCAGGTCAAAGTATTGGAGTTTCAGCTTCAGCAACAGTCCTTCCAATGAACACCCAGGATTGATCTCCTTTAGGACGGACTAGTTGGATCTCCTTGCAGTCCAAGGGACTCTCAAGAGTCTTCTCCAACACCACAGTTCAAAAGCATCAATTCTTCGGCACTCAACTTTCTTTATAGTCCAACTCTTACATCCATACATGATCACTGGGAAAACCATAGTCTTGACTAGACAGACATTTGTTGACAAAGTGTGTCTCTGTTTTTTAATATGCTATCTAGGTTGGTCATAACTTTCCTTCCAAGGAGTAAACGTCTTTTAATTTCATGGCTGCAATCACTATCTGCTGTGATCTTGGAACCCAGAAAAATAAAGTCTGCTACTGTTTGCACTGTTTCCCCATGCATTTCCCATGAAGTGATGGGACCAGATGCCATGATCTTCGTTTTCTGAATGTTGAGCTTTAAGCCAACTTTTTCACTCTCCTCTTTCACTTTCATCAAGAGGCTTTTTAGCTCCTCTTCACTTTCTGCCATAAGGGTGGTGTCATCTGTGTATCTGAGGTTATTGATATTTCTCCCGGCAATCTGGATTCCAGCTTGTGCTTCATCCAGCCCAGCGTTTCTCATGATGTACTCTGCATATAAGTTAAATAAGCAGGGTGACAATATACAGCCTCGACATACTCCTTTTCCTATTTGGAACCAGGAAAAGGAGTTGTTCCATATCCAATTCTAACTGTTGCTTTCTGACCTGCATATAGATTTCTCAAGAGGCAGGTCAGGTGTTCTGGTATTCCCATCTCTTTCAGAATTTCCCACAGTTTATTATGATCCACACAGTCAAAGGCTTTGGCAAAGTCAATAAAGTAGAAGTAGATGTTTTTCTGGAACTCTCTTGCTTTTTCGTTGATCCAGCAGATATTGGCAATTTGGTCTCTGGTTCCTCTGTCTTTTCTAAAACCAGCTTGAACATCAGGAAGTTCACAGTTCACGTATTGCTGAAGCCTGGCTTGGAGAATTTTGAGCATTACTTTACTAGCATGTGAGATGAGTGCAATTGTGCGGTAGTTTGAACATTCTTTGGCATTGCCTTTCTTTTGGATTGAAATGAAAACTGACATTTTCCAGTCCTGTGGCCACTGCTGAGTTTTCCAAATTTGCTGATATATTGAGTGCAGCACTTTCACAGCATCATCTTTTAGAATTTGAAATAGCTCAACTGGAATTCCATCACCTCCAGTAGTTTTGTTCATAGTGATACTTCCTAAGGCCCACTTGACTTTACATTCCAGGATGTCTGGCTCTAGGTGAGTGATCACACCATCGTGATTATCTGGGTTGTGAAGATCTTTTTTGTATAGTTCTTTTGTGTATTCTTTCCACCTCTTCTTAATATTTTCTGTTTCTGTTAGGTCCATACCAGTTCTGTCCTTTATTGCACTAGATCTGATAGACAGAGTGCCTGATGAACTACAGACGGAGGTTCGTGACATTGTACAGGAAACAGGAATCAAGACCATCCCCAAGAAAAACAAATGCAACAAAGCAAAATGGCTGTCTGAGGAGGCCTTACAAATAGCTGTGAAAAGAATAGAAGCAAAAAGCAAAGGAGGAAAGGAAAGATATACCTATTTGAATGCAGAGTTCCAAAGAATAGCAGGGGGAGATAAGTAAGCCTTCCTCAGCGATCAATGCAAAGAAATAGCGGAAAACAATAGATTAGGAAAGACTAGAGATCTCTTCAAGAAAATTAGAGATACCAAGGGAACATTTCAAACAAAGATGGGCTCAATCATCCTGAAAGGCAAGTTTCCTTAGTAGGGAGCTCTAATACCTAACTGCTTGCTACCTAAAAGTTTACTTATTTTCAGAAATTCATGTTGAAGTCTTCCCTTGTGGTCTCTGTTTAAGAATCCTCCTTGCAATGCAAGGGACACTGGTGTGATCCCTGGTCTGAGAAGATCCGACATGCCTCAGAGCAACTAATCCTCTGTACTGCAAATACTGAGCCCTGTTCTGCAAATATGTGCTCCATAACAAGAAAAGCCACTGCAATGAGAAGACCACAAACCTCAACGAAAAGTAGCTCCCACTCACTGCAACTAGATAAAGCTCACATGCAGCAACAAAGACCCACCGCAGCCAAAAAGAATTTTTTCTAAATCTTAAAAAATCCATTTTGTGGTCCAACTGAAGCAAAACCGTTGGCCTTAAATTGCATCCTCCTTTCACTGATTTTCAGGCTGTCATGATAGCTCAGTTGGTAAAGAATCCATCTGCAATGCAGGAGACCTGGGTTCGATCCCTGGGTTGGGAAGATACCCTGAAAGAAGAGAAAGGCTACCCACTCCAGTATTCTGGCCTAGAGAATTCCATTCCTTAGAGAATATAGGCCATGGGATTGCAAAAAGTCAGACACGACTGAGTGATTTTCACTTTCAATGATTTTCAAAAGAAAATCTTTGCTTAGAATTAGTTTCTGTGAGTAGAAAAAATGGAATTTTCATTCTAAACTTGGGAACAAAAAATAGTGATTCTTAAACTGTCCTTTCACAGTACACTCTGTTATAGATTGGCTCAAGAGATTCTGCCACTAAAAATGATGTATTTAGAGTTACTGTATAAAGCAAAAACACAGGATAACCAGTTACATTTGAGTTAAAAATAAACCATAAATATTTTTTAGTACATAAAATATCCCTCTGCCTTCTAAAAATATTCAAGAAGAAATCTCATTATGAAATTAAAACTTTGCTTTTTATTTACTTTTTTGTAGTCTAGGTTCCTTTAGTGAAGAAGTATTTTTAAGAATGAGATGAATAAATCTGGGTATGTATATGTTGTCTCTCATAAATACATCAATAAAGTATTGTTCATTATTTTAGTAAGGTAGCTTTCCTTGCAGAATGGTTTCTTTCTGCACCTGTACTAAAAATGTCAACTTACCCCAATTCTAAAGAACTTATAAATCTTGGAGTATGAACTTTTAAATATATGTTTTTAGGAATATATATGCTCCTAAAACTTAATGTCATAATTGAACAAATTTGTCACTGATACTTTGGGATTTCTTTTACTTAATCATTTAGTAGAGATTATTGAGCACCTGTTTTATGTCATGAATGAGAAAATATCCCCTCCTTCAAGAATATTATAGTCAAATAGGCAAAAGAAGACAGTTAAATGCTAGAAAATGACACGGTTGCTATAACACCTCAGATATATCACCCACGAATTTGATTCTTGTGCTAAGAATACATGTTCCTGAAAACCACAATGTTTTTAAAACAAAGTGACTAGATAAACATACTTAAAGTTAGTTTTTATTGAGTGTTTCTTGTGGGCAAGTCACTGTGGTAGTTTGGGTTAAGCCATTATCTAAACGAATCCTCATAATTCTCAGTTCAGTCGCTCAGTCATGTCTGACTCTTTGTGACCCCCATGGACTGCAGCACCCCAGTCTTCCCTGTCCATCACCAACTCCCAAAGCTTGCTCAAAACTCATATCCATCGAGTCAGTGATGCCATCCAACCATCTTATCCTCCGTCATCCCCTTCTCCTTCTGCCATCAATCTTTCCCAGCATCAGGGTCTTTTCAAATGAGTCAGTCCTTTGCATCAGGTGGCCAAAGTATTGGAGTTTCAGCTTTCTATGATGTATACTGTTTTATTCTTCCCTTTTTGAAGCAGAATCACAGCAAGACAGATTCACTGGCTTTGCCCAAGTACACACACCTTCTGAGAGGCGACCAACTGGTGCCTGGTATGAATCAAAGAAGGGGATTTCCAGGTGGTGCTAGTGATAAAGAACTCCACCTGCCAACGCAGGACACCTGGGTTCGATCCCTGGGTCAGGAAGATCCCCTGGAGTAGAAAATAGTAACCTACTCCAGTATTCTTGCCTGGGAAATTCCATGGAGAGAGGAGCCTGGTGGGCTACCATCCACGAGGCTACAAAGAGTAGGTAGGACATGACTGAGCACATGAATCAAAGAAGCTGGGATACTGGATGGGGTCAATGTGACTCAAAGTTTTTCTTTCTTCACAGTAGATTCCCTGAAGGATCACCAATATTAGAGAACCTATTTTTAATGTATATTTATCATAGGATAAATATAATTAATATTACAATATGTTACATATGAAAGCTGTTACAGTAAATCCTAAAGCATTCTCATGAGAAGGAAAAACTTCCTTTTTCTGTATTTTAATTTTTATTAGCATATAGTTGCTTTACAATGTTGTGTTAGTTTCTACTGTTCAGCAAAGTGAATCAGCTGTATGTATACATTTTTTGTTGCCCAACTCTTTGCAACCCCATGGACTGCAGCGTGCCATATATCACCTTGTTTTGGATTTCCTTCCCATTTAGGTCACCGCAGAGCACTGAGAAGAGTTCCCTGTGCTATAGAGTAGGTCCTCATTAGTTATTTGCTTTATACATAGTAGTGTATGTATGTCCATCCCAATCTCCCAGTTCGTCCCATTTCCCTGTTGGTTTGGTATCCATATGTTTGTTCTCTACCTCTGTGTCTCTATTTCTGCTTTGTAAATAAGATTGTCTATAAATTTTTTTTTTCCAGAGCACCCATTTCTAATGTAAAATACTGGAATAGTCAGAATATGGTTGGACCAATACCTGATTACATCTGAATTTTTCTCTACTGGACTGACCCATCATATTTTTTTTTCATCATCACCACTTTTTTGCTCCAGGAAATCATCTGAGATTACAGTTTAGAAATCTTAACCTGTATATGTAGACTTTATCTGCATCAGTTAGATCATCTGAAGGAAAAGTATCTTTCAAAGTGATTAGTGCCGTCAGGCAACCAGATGGCTTCACCAGTGAATTAATTCAAACATTTAAGAATGAAATGATACCAAGCTTGAACAAACTCTTCCAAAGAACAGAAAAAGACAGCATACTTGCTAATACTTTAGGAGGCCAGTTCAGTTCAGTCGCTCAGTTGTGTCTGACTCTTTGCAACCCCATGAATCGCAGCACGCCAGGCCTCCCTGTCCATCACCAACTTCCAGAGTTCACTCAGACTCATGTCTATCGAGTCGGTGATGCCATCCAGCCATCTCATCCTCTGTCGTCCCCTTCTCCTCCTGCCCCCAATCCCTCCCAGAATCAGAGTCTTTTCCAATGAGTCAACTCTTCACATGAGGTGGCCAAAGTATTGGAGTTTCAGCTTTCACATCAGTCCTTCCAATGAACAACCAGGACTGATCTCATTTAGGATGGACTGTTTGGATCTCCTTGCAGTCCAAGGGACTCTCAAGAGTCTTCTCCAACACCACAGTTTAAAAGCATCAATTCTTCACTGCTCAGGGAATAACCTCAATTATATAGGCTGACATGAATATTTTAAGAAAGAAAAGTTAGATTAATATATTTCATTTAAAAAGATACAAAACATAAAACATATTAGGCTGAACTATACAAACTGTCATTGTAGGTCAAACATTGTCAAATGTTAGCCACTTCATATGGTTCAAACTAGCATTAGCAAATTGGATCTAGCTATCTTTAAGAGTAGCATCACAATCAACTGAGTTAGAAAAAAAATTGGCATAATTCACACATTAAAACAAGGAAAAAATATTGGTCATCTTGACACTGAAAAAACATTTGATAAGATATAACAGCCATTCATGAAAACAATTGTTGGCAAACTAGCTACAGATGTATTACTTAATAAAGAATATTGTGGTGGGCAGAAGTCTTAGATGATCCCCAAGATTTCTGCCCAATGAGGTATATTCTCTGTATAATTCCCTCTCCCTGAGTGTGAATAGAACATGTAAATATGATGGGATATCATTTATGATTAAGTTGCTAATCAGTTAATGTTGAGTTAATCAAAAGACAGATTATTTAAATGGGCCTGATCTTCAGGTGAGCCATAGAGAGTAACATGGAAACTTCCATTACCATATGTAAAATAGATAGCCAACGGGAATTTGCTGTGTGGCTCAGGAATCTCAAACAGCGGCTCTGTATCAACCCAAAGTGGTGGGATAGGGAGGGAGATGGGAGGGAGTTTCAAAAGGGAGGGGATATATGTATACATATGGCTGAATCATGTTGAGGTTTGACATAAAACAGCAAAATTCTGTAAAGCAATTATCCTTCAATAAAAAATAAATTAATTAAACACACACACACAAGGACTGGAATCTTTCTGGAGTCAGATTTACTGTAAAGGAGATGTAGCAATAGAAAACCAGCTCACACATGTATTTTAGAAAACCACAGGAACCATCATTCTCAATGACAAATCTTGAAAACTTTCTCCTGAGATCAGGAATCCCCACTTGCACTGTTTCTATTCAATATTATACTAGCTGTCCTAGAAAGCGCAACAAAACAAGCAAACAAAATTAAAAGGAAAAGGATTGAAAAGGAATGGATAAAATTGGCATTGTTGACAGACTACCTAATGGTGGATTTAGAATATCCAAAAGAATCTACAAACTTTTAGCACTGACAAATAAATATAGCAAGGTTGCTAGATACAAGGAGGGTCAATATACAGCAAAAGTTTTATTTTTATACAACACAAAAACTGTGTTTTGTGTCTAGTAATCAACAAAATGTAGAAAATAAAACATAACTTACAATAACACCAAAGTAATCAAATATAATAAATACCAAAATATAAAGAAAGATGTGTAAGATGTGAAAGATGTATACTAAAAGCTAAAAAAAAATGAAATAATTATGAAAATATTAATGAAATAATTAATGAAATATGATAAATAAAAAGAGATTTAAATAAACGGAGAGACATATCATGTTCATGAATTGGCTCAATGTTGTGAACATATCAGTTCAGTTCAGTCACTCAGTCATGTCCAACTCTTTGCGACCCCATGAATTGCAGCATGCCAGGCCTCCTTGTCCATCACCATCTCCCGGAGTGCACTCAAACTCATGTCCATCGAGTCGGTGATGCCATCCAGCCATCTCATCCTCTGTCGTCCCCTTTTCCTCCTGCCCGCAATCCCTCCCAGCATCAGAGTCTTTTCCAACAAATTAATCTATATACCTACTGCAGTTTCAATATAAGTTCCAGCGGTGCTATGGATTTAATGTTATGTTTCCTCAAATTTACATGCTGAAATCCTGATCTCCCATTGCTGTAAAGGTATTAGAACTTGGGGCCTTTGGGAGATAATTAGGTCACGTAGGTGGAGCCCTCATGAACTGTGAAGTGAAAAAGTGAAAGTGAAAGTCGCTCAGTCGTGTTCAACTCTTTGTGACCCCATGAACTATACAGTTCTATCCGTGGAATTCTCTAGGCCAGAATACTGTAGTGGGTAGCCTGTCCCTTCTCCAGTGGATATTCTTGACCCAGGAATTGAACTAGGGTCTCCTGCATTGCGGGTGGATTCTTCACCAACTGAGCTATGAGGCAAGCCTGTATCAGTGTCCTTATAAGAAGACAGATAAGCTCTCTCTCTCTCTTTCCCTCTTTCTCTCTATACCATGTGAGAATGTAGCATGAAGAAGGCTGACTGCAGACCAGAAAGGAGGCCCTCATCAGACACTTAACTGCAGCTCCTTGATCTTAGATGTCCCAGCTTTCAGAACTGTGAGCAATAAATTCTTGTTGTTTAAGCTACCTAGTCTATGGCCATTTGTTACAGAGCCTGGAGGTGACTGAGATGTGTCATAATCCCACTCGTTTATTTTTGCTTTTATTGTCTGTACTTTTGATGGCACATCCAAAGTCACTTCCCAGATCACTATCAAGGAGCTTTTCCTCTATGTTTTTTTTCTAGGGTTTTCACAGATTTGGATCTTACAATTAAGTATTTAATACCTTCTGAGTGAGTTTTTGTGAAGTCTAAGGGTCTAATTTAATTACTTTGCATGTGAATATCCAGTTTTCCCAATAGCATTTATCTCAGAAATCTCAGAAAAAATGATGTTGATAAAAGAACCCAGACATACGAGCTCATGCTCCAAGATTTCATTTATGTAAAAAGTACAAAACAGGCAAAAATCTCCTGCAGGGTATCTTGCCTGGAGTATTCCACTCCCATGGACAGAGGAGTCTGGTGGGCTACAGTCCATGGGGTCACAAAGAGTTGGACACAACTGAAGCAACTCAGCACCTCTGTTCATTAGACTAGTGCTTATTGCCTTGCAGGCAGGTCAAATCTGAAAAATCATTGTTTCCAGATCAGCTCAAACATTTCAATGACTAGTCCACACAGTTTCTTTTGACATTAAAAAATGTAATTTTTTCCAATCCAGCCACAAAATGTAACTGATGTATGATTCTATTCTATTATTTATTCTATAATATTTTATATTTTATTCTATAATATCTATTAATATTATATTATTTTGTAAGTATAAAGACAAGCCAAATTAATCTATTGGGTTGGTCAGAAAGTTCATTCAGGTTTTTCCATAAGATGTCATGGAAAAATCCAAACAAAAGGCTTCTGAGGTACTGGGATATTCTTTCTCAGTGTGGCTGCTGATGACACAAGTGGTTCTGATTGTAAAAGTGTACTGAGCCTTCTGCTTCTATGTGCACTTTTCTGTGTTAACATTATGCTCCAATAAAAGTAAAATTAAAAGGTAATTTGTTCAAATGTTTGTCAATAAGTGATTTACATAAAAATTAATGTACATCTAAGTGGTGTGGAAATTTAGAAATCATCATTTTACAAAATTGTGTCCTTTAAAGATTTTTGTATCCATCACTGTACCATGTGTACCTTGAAATTTGCTTGATTATGTTCTTTTTTAATTTCCACTGTATTTTGTTCCAAAAAGGGTATCAGGAAATAAGAAAAATGTCTATTCATTTTGGTGACAAGGATGTCAATCAAGAACAGAAGCTACCACTTTTTGAATGTCTAGTATATGTCACAACTGTAGCTTGTGTTGTCTCTAATTACTCAACATCTGGTGAGATGCGTTTTGTTATTCCTTTTTGCAGATGAGCTAACTGAGGCTCAGAGACATAAAAGAATTTGACCAAGGCCACACTTATTTTTAAACTCAGGTTTGTTTCGTTTCCAAACCTGATACTTTTGCACCACACCGTGGCATCCATATGTCTGCTTCTTAGGACAATGACAGCTTTCTGAAATAAGCCACATGAACAGTCTACCTGATGCCCATGAGCATTGGAATCTGGAGACTGGGGACTCATTTGCCTCCATTTCCATTTCTAGTAAATATAGGCACCATGGACTTCCTACATTAGCCTTCCTGAGTCAGTGTTCCTCCTATTTAGAGAGAGCTCAGACCACCATGATCATATGTTTCAATTTCAGTTTTTGGTTTCTAAAAATAAAAAGAGGATCCATGGTCTAGATATTCTAAAGCTGACTTTTTTCATCAAATGCAGCAAATAAAATAATGAGACATGAGTTGGGGGGGTGGTTTATATGGTTTTGTTTAAGTTATGAGAAAAAATAGTCTTGCATTAAGGCTCCAAACAGGAAACATAGATTGTATTTAAATCACCATGCGGAACCCTGTGTAAGACTTTTAAACCCTCCTGGAGAAAAAAGAAAGGATGTTACATCTGCTTATAAGAAGATAAGGAAGTAAAGCTACTTATATTAGGCTTTTAAGAAAAAATGTACATAGAGACCAAAATTAGGCTGATGTGATTGCTTTATGGAACAGCTTCTTTTTCTTGTCTCACATGTCACCTTAACTCTTCTCCATCAGTTACACTGCTACTACTTGAGCTTCAGTGGTACATACAGGAGTTCCTGGTCAGATGCTAAGGATGATGCAGGGATCAATTTAGTCCTTCATCAAAAATCCACTGGGTGCCTGCCATATACCAGATATGCTATGTATAATAGGACGCTTAGGATAACCTGGTGAGTCAGATATTTTTCCTGCCTTTAAGAAGCTTTAGTTTTGTCACTAAAGGGCTAGGGATTCAATGTCCTCACCACCACCCCAGAACTGGCCCGGATCTATTGACTACTCCCAGAACCACTGGTTTACTTGAAACAAGTCAGTGGAGGCTGAATCTGCTTTGGTTCTCCCCACTCCTCAAGGTTTTATTTAACAAGTCATCTGCCTTCTGCAACAAACACTGTTTCAATCCCCCCTCCATGGTCATGTTCATACTTTCCTTTTTATTTTCCCATTTGTCCACATGATATGTTCATGGCATCCTCTGATTGTATACTAGGACCATGTGTGTGTCTGTGTGCATGCTCAGACACACAAATGTTCTTCTTCTCCCTAAACAGAGCCTCCCAATCTTCTGAAGGCATAAACCTTTTATTTTATTTATTTTTAAAAAAAATTTTTATTTTTACTTTATTTTACTTTACAATACTGTATTGGTTTTGCCATACATTGACATGAATCCACCACGGGTGTACATGCGTTCCCAAACATGAACCCCCCTCCCACCTCCCTCCCCATAACATCTCTCTGGGTCATCCCCGTGCACCAGCCCCAAGCATGCTGTATCCTGCATCAGACATAGACTGGCGATTCATTTCTTACATGATAGGATACATGTTTCAATGCCATTCTCCCAAATCATCCTACTCTCTCCCTCTCCCTCTGAGTCTGAAAGTCCGCTCTACACATCTGTGTCTCTTTTGCTGTCTTGCATACAGGGTCATCATTCTCATCTTTCTAAATTCCATATATATGTGTTAGTATACTGTATTGGTGTTTTTCTTTCTGGCTTACTTCACTCTGTATAATTGGCTCCAGTTTCATTCATCTCATTAGAACTGATTCAAATGTATTCTTTTTAATGGCTGAGTAATAGTCCATTGTGTATATGTACCACAGCTTTCTTATCCATTCATCTGCTGATGGACATCTCGGTTGTTTCCATGTCCTGGCTATTATAAACAGTGCTGCAATGAACATTGGGGTACATGTGTCTCTTTCAATTCTGGTTTCCTCAGTGTGTATGCCCAGCAGTGGGATTGCTAAACGACCCAATCAAAAAATGGGCCAAAGAACTAAATAGACATTTCTCCAAAGAAGACATACAGATGGCTAACAAACACATGAAAAGATGCTCAACATCACTCATTATTAGAGAAATGCAAATCAAAACCACAATGAGGTACCACTTCACACCAGTCAGAATGTCTGCGATCCAAAAGTCTGCAAGCAATAAATGCTGGAGAGGGTGTGGAGAAAAGGGAACCCTCCTACACTGTTGGTGGGAATGCAAACTAGTACAGCCACTATGGAGAACAGTGTGGAGATTCCTTAAAAAATTGCAAATAAAACCTTGCTTTTAGACATGCTTAGAATGTCTTATTTGGTCAGTTTTACTGTTGATCAACTGACGAACTGGTTGAAAGACTCTGAGCCTACCTGTCCTGCATAACAGACAGGTTGGCTAATCCAAACCAATTTCTCTGGGATGAGGCCACCTGAGGTGAAGCAACAGGGCACTGCTGATGAGCATGTCCACCTCGTGGGGTTTGACATGTTATCAGATGCCAAAGTTTGCCCGGGGTGACTAACAGCAAGCATTGGGGTTCACTTATTACAGTTACTTCCATGAGAGAAAGTAGCCAGAGAGCATTAAATAAAAATGCAACCTTGGGTCCTTCCTAGAATCTAACATGATATAAAAAATCCCCAAGGTCTACAACAAAGTAGAATGGAATAATTCCTGTAACCATAGGGAAATGTGCAGAATTCTTAGGAGTAGAACTGTCCAGTGACTTCCATTCCCATCCTTCTTTTCCCATAAAAATGTCTAGATTTTCTATAAGTCAGTGGGAAAGGTTTATAGGGGATTACCCTTTAGGATAAAGGCTTCCCTTGTGGCTCAGTGGTAAAGAATCCACCTGCAATGAAGAAGATGCAGGAGATGCAGGTCTGATTCCTGGGTCAGGAAGATCCCCTGGAGGAGGGCATGGCAACCCTCTCCATTATTCTTGCCTGGAGAATTCCATGGGCAGAGGAGCCTGGTGGGTTACAGTCCACAGGGTCGCAAGCAGTCAGAAGTGGCTGAGCATGCAGGCACACCCTGTAGGATAAACGAATTGTTCTCAAAAACTATTTTTCTCCAGATAAAGCAAAGAATAATCAATAGTGGGGCTTGAGGTTATCATTGCAAGGTATGGGGGTAACTTTTCAAAGAAGAGGCCACATGGCAACTGCAAACAC
Organism: Capra hircus; assembly: GCF_001704415.2. NCBI lineage: Eukaryota > Metazoa > Chordata > Mammalia > Artiodactyla > Bovidae > Capra > Capra hircus. The sequence continues at coordinate 65,594,286 of NC_030812.1, forward strand.
AACTCTCCATATTTAATTATAAACTCCTTTGCTGTATAGGCAATAGACAGTCAAGCACTCCAAACCTTAGCTGAACCCCAGCCCACATCTTCCCAGGCAGTTAGACTCCTACCCCACTAGTCTTGAAATGCCAGAGGATTTCCTCCTCCATGGGAGAGTAAAATCCTAGACTCAAGTAAACTGTGACTTGGATGAGGCAGCATATCCAGTTATGTCAACATAGCCTGGTGGCTTAAAGTCAGATTGCCTCATTTTGTTCTGGACACACTGTAAGGATTTGAATCCTGGCTCTGCTGCTCATCAAACCATTACACCATGGGATAAGCTGCTTAACTTTAGTTTCCTCAGCAGTAACATGGCCATGGCAATCCTCGCAGAGCTACGTGCAAGACTGAACTAGACGGCCCGTGGAGATGTGATGTGGCACATGGGAGTGCTCGGCCAGTTTTTATCTGACCCACCCCACTGGGTCTCAGACTCAACAGGTGTGATGAAGACCATCCCCTACCAAGGGGAGGCAGGTTTCCCTCTCTTGCCATCGATAGATTCCCACTCACAGAGCTCTCTGTGAAGTTCCCCATTTCTCATAGACTGTCTCCACTTCCTACACTGAATCCCAAACGAGAAGAGGGATCTTCAGTTCAGTTCAGTTCATTTGCTCAGTCATGTCCAACTCTTTGCAACCCCATGAATTGCAGCACGCCAGGCCTCCCTGTCTATCACCAACACTCGGAGTTCACTCAAACTCACGTCCATCGAGTCAGTGATGCCATCCAGCCACCCCATCCCCTGTCATCCCCTTCTCCTCATGCCCCCAATCTCTCCCAGCATCAGTGTCTTTTCCAATGAGTCAACTCTTCGCATGAGGTGGCCAAAGTATTGGAGTTTCAGCTTCAGCATCATTCCCTCAAAAGAACACCCAGGACTGATCTCATTTAGGATGGACTGGTTGGATCTCCTTGCAGTCCAAGGGACTCTCAAGAGTCTTCTCCAACACCACAGTTCAAAAGCATCAATTCTTCAGCACTTAGCTTCCTTTATAGTCCAACTCTTACATCTATACATGACTACTGGAAAAACCATAGCCTCGACTAGATGGACCTTTGTTGGCAAAGTTATGTCTCTGCTTTTCAAAATGCTATCTAGGTTGGTCATAACTTTCCTTCCAAGGAGTAAGCATCTTTTAATTTCATGGCTGCAATCACCACCTGCAGTGATTTTGGAGGCCCAAAAAATAAAGTCTGACACTGTTTCCCCATCTATTTCCCATGAAGTGATGGGACTGGATGCCATGATCTTCGTTTTCTGAATGTTGAGCTTTAAGCCAACTTTTTCACTCTTTCATTTTCATCAAGAGGCTTTTTAGCTCCTCTTCACTTTCTGCCATAAGGGTGGTGTCATCTGCATATCTGAGGTTATTGATATTTCTCCCAGCAATCTTGATTCCAGCTTGTGCTTCTTCCAGTCCAGCGTTTCTCATGATGTACTCTGCATAGAAGTTAAATAAGCAGGGTGACAATATACAGCCTTGATGTACTCCTTTTCCTATTTGGAACCAGTCTGTTGTTCCATGTCCAGTTCTAACTGTTGCTTCCTGACATGCATACAGGTTTCTCAAGAGGCAGGTTAGGTGGTCTGGTATTCTCATCTCTTTCAGAATTTCCCACAGTTTAATGTGATCCACACAGTCAAAGGATTTGGCATAGTCAATAAAGCAGAAATAGATGTTTTTCTGGAACTCTCTTTCTTTTTCCATGATCCAGCAGATGTTGGCAATTTGATCTCTGGTTCCTCTGCCTCTTCTAAAACCAGCTTGAACATCTGGAAGTTCATGGTTCACGTACTGCTAAAGCCTGGCTTGGAGAATTTTGAGCATTACTTTACCAGCGTGTGAGATGAGTGCAATTGTGCGGTAATTTGAGCGTTCTTTGGCATTGTCTTTCTTTGGGATTGGAATGAAAAGGGACTTTTTCCAGTGCTGTGGCCACTGCTGAGTTTTCCATATTTGCTGGCATATTGAGTGCAGCACTTTCACAGCATCATCTTTCAGGATTTGGTCTTAAGACCTCCAAATTGGAGAATCTTATGACCCTCCAAGCATTGGGAAGGCTGAATTTGAGATGTGTCCTTTTGAAATAATTCCAGGGGAAATAGCCTTCACATGAGCATGTTCCAAAGCAAGTTCTGCCAAATGTTGGTTCTATGAGGTCTCATCAAGTAAAACCTTCCGTAGTTAAATACATATTTAAAGGACTAGTACCATCTCTCTTGGAGATTCTGTATTCATACTTAGTTGCTCAGCCATGTCCAACTGTTTGTGGCCCAATGCACTGTAGCCCACCAACCTTCTCTGTCCATGAAATTTTCTCATGTGCATCAGTATATGAAAGGCTTGAAAAGATCGTGAAGAAACTGACTTTGCTTCATCTCATTCAATGTTTCTACTATTTATTTTACTACAAACCTCTTGTTAATATTTTGGAACCATTGTTCTTAGGAAAGCACAGTAGAAATGGTTGGAGATGTCAAAAACAATAATAAATGATGCTACCAGCAGCAGTCACCATTAATTGTCCTAAATTCTCAGAAAAATATTTTAAACACTCTCTACATAGTCTTGTCCACAGTTAAGTTCTCCTTGCCCAAATCCAAAGTCACTTCAGTCATGTCTGACTCTGGGCGACCCCATAGATGGCAGCCCACCAGGCTCCCCCGTCCTTGGGATTCACCTTACCTGGCTGCATAACTGAGGTCTTACAGACTCTGAGATTGTTACCTAGGTCCTGTCATAGAGATGACCTGTTTGTGAAAAACTTTCTGTGGTTATTAAACACACATAGCTTGATTTTGATTTTTTTCATAAGAGAGTTATCTTCCTTAGAAAATAGATCATTCAATTCCATTCTATACCAATATGTTTTCTCCTCTCACTCCTTCTTTGTGTAGTAATCTACTCTAGAATCTGTTCCCACAGGTTTGAGGAAGGGAAAAAAAAAGCCCCCAGCCCCACCGTCCCCTTTGCCTTCCAATGCCCCCGAGCAGCTGGTAGGGTTTATTGCTCTTCCCCAACATTGGCTTCATTCTATACACAGAGTAAGATTGATTATCCTCATTCAAAAACGTGAAGATCCAGCATGAGCCTTTGTCCTGCATCCCCTGAGAGTGAACTGGCATCAGCAGCACGCCATAAAGAGGCAGCACTCTGGGGGCCGGGAGCTTGACAGCAACAGTATGGAGCAGGCGCACAGGGGCCACACCACCACCCCCTGTCCTTGTCAGCCTCTACCTTGAGCTGCTCCTTCACCAGAGAAGAGCATGGACAAAGGAGGCTGGTCCAGTTCTCCTGCGGAGACTGCTGGCAGTGCTGGCCAGGTGGAAGCTGTAGCCAGAGCTGAAATGGCCTTTCATCCAAAGGCACCGTCACTTACAATCCAGGGCTGCACTGATGTTGAGCAAGATGTGCTCTGTGTGTGCATATATTTACACACACATGTGCACACAATGCACACAGTGTCTGCCTGAGCGGCCCCCAAGGCAGGTTACACAAACCTGGCACACGACAAGGTTCTCACCAGGCTCTCATTTTTCATTTCACCAGTTGGGCTGAAATAAAAACTCAGAGCCCCCACAGTATTGAACCACCATTCCATAGCCAGCCAAGGTTTGGAACATAAAGAGAGCTGAACAAACCAGCGTGTAGGCAACCCCAGGGAAAGTAATTGTTCTTCTTAGCAGCCCGGCTGCTTCTCTGCTTAGCATCTGAACAAGTTAATTTGGAAACATGGCCTTCTGGAAAGAAATGGCACTCATCTCAGCATCCGATGGATTCATGGGGAGAAATGCCCTTTCGCCAGGTAGAAACAGTAAATTACATTTGAAATCCATTTCTATTGAAGGGGAAAAAAAAATGTTCACTTTCCCAGGAGCCACTCTTTTGGCCTGATGGCAAGATTTAGCCATGGCTGTCCAACTTCAGGGGTCACTTTTTTGCTCACACCGGTGTCTGGCAACCAGGGGAAGAATTTTACTAATCAAACCAGAAGCAGTTTAATTAAATACAAATTCACATAAAGACGTTTGCCCTTTGCTAATCTTGGGCTTCAAGGAACTAATCTCAGCTGCATCTAAATCAGATAAATCGGCTAAATTGATCCTGCTCCTTAGAAAGGGTGCTTCATCTAGATCCAATCAACAGCAGATTGAGGTGTGATGTGAGATGAGGGGAAGGAATCAGGCCGTCCACTGATTCTGGGATGGGAGTCGGACTTCAAGGAGCAAAAACACCTCTGTTTCATGTTAGCTTTGTTCCCCGCTGAACTCTGGGGCTGCTGAGATGTGGCGCCAGGACTGCCCTTTCTTCTGGGCAGAGGGAGGGACAGCAGTGGGCTCAGAGAAGAAGAGCTGGAGAAATATGATCTAGACATTGTGTATTTTTGTTCTGTCCACAGTTTTGCAAGTCTGCATATGACATTCCATCCCCTATTAACTAGGACCTGCTATGTTTCTGGCATTGAGCTAGATGTTTCCCAAATTATTTTTCATACTATACACCTGAAAACTCAACTAAAAAGTAACATGGGATAGGTGTCCCTGGGAGTGAATCCTACCTCACAAGGATTAGCTGTGTGACTTGGGACAAGTCATTTCAGCTCTCTGAACCCCAGTTCTCTCATCTGTAAGATCAAAAGAGTGATAGCGACAGTGAAAGATAACTGTGATAAACCTTAATAAAAACAAAAGACCACATCACACAGCTATCACTCTCATTCCCATTTTACAGATGAGAATGTGGCTCAGACAAGATGAACTGTCTCAGACCTCACTGCAAGTAAGTCATAGAGTTGGGGGATACAAATTTATGAAGCATACTGTCAAGAAATCAAGGAGTTGGGAAACAGAAATAAATGCTAGAAAGGGAAGTTTAAAAGTTATTAGAGAGACAATGGTATGGAAGCCTGGGGTTTGATAAGATTTCAGATTGTGAGACTAACAGGAGAGAGAAGAAAAAACCAAAGATTAAGCCTTGGGGCCCATCTGTGCCTCAGGCTGGGAAAAAGAGGTAGGAATCCCCTTTCTCCTCCCTATCCTTGATATCGTGGGGCTGAGGAAGGCACCTGATTGCAGGTGAGTTACTTGATGGGCTTCAGATGACAAAGGAAGCCCAATGTGAGGGACACAGAAAAGGGAAGGTGGTAGGGCAAACTCAGGGAGGAAATTCAAAAGACCTCAAAAGCACTATAGGAAATTCAAAAGCACTAGAGGATCCTAAAATAATCAAATGTCTTGTTTGGGTGACCAGAAAGAAGTATCATGTAGGGCACAAGCTAGGGAAGAATGGAAAGTCGAAAAATGAAGATCAAGTTCAGTATCTTTCTAAGAATAGGTATCATCCACTCATTCCTTTTAGTTCAGTTCAGTCGCTCAGTCATGTCCAGCTCTTTGTGACCCCATGGACTGCAGCACACCAGGCTTCCCTGTCCGTCACCAACTCCCAGAGCTTGCTCAAATCCATGTCTATCGAGCTGGTGATACCACCAAACCATTCATTCCTTTATTCTTTCCCAAATTTTAGGCAGGAGGATGCTACTCAATTTCATGAATAAACAGATCTCCTGCCTTCAAGGATGTCTCAGTCTACGATTGCAGGAAAAAGAGAGCGATGTGAATGAGGGGAAGCAGGGGGCCTGAGGAGCGATAGGGTGGAAGCAACAGAACAGAGGAAGTCTGACTCGTGGGTAAGTGACGAAGTACTTAAATGACAAGATGGCGCCAGGAAGTTGATAGAATGAGCCAAAGATGAGTAACCCAGTTTTAAGGACAGTAACGATGACAATGGCAATTCTATTTTCAGACCTCTTAGTTCCTTTTTGTCTGTTTAACTTTCCCACCTACAAATATGTCTCATTTATTCCTCACAATGTTAATATGTAGTATATGACATTCCCCCTTTATTTATGGATGAGGAAACAGAGGCTCAAAGTAGCAAAGTTTCACAGTCTCTAATCCATAAGTTTGGAACAAGATATTTCACTGCAGTGTCATGTAGCAAATCCACAAAGTCTTCTTCCAGCACCACTTTTCCCTAATAAACCATATCCAGATTTTATTGGCTTGTATCAAGGATATCTACAAAATCTTCACATTAGTTTTGGTGTTTGGAGTTTGTTTTTTTTTTTTTTTTCCTGGAATTTTATCCAAAGAAAGAACATGGTGTAATAACCCAATTCAAAAGCTAACATCAATCTCCTTTTGTGCCTAGAATCTGAATGTCATCAAATGGATCTCTTGAACCCATTCCCTATGAGTTAATAATTAAAGTTCCCACTGCACAACCTCCATGGGTGTGTTTATTTGTATTGCCTAATAATTGGCATCCAAAGACAGTTTACTGCACCCCCGTAAAAAAAGGCTTTGAAGTTTGTTTCCTCTTCTTTCCAGGAACAAAATGGTCCTTTGAGAAAATTAGCACCACCATGGCTGTAGAGATAATCCAGTCTAATCCAGTTCTTCAGTTATGGACTGAACCTCAAGTACCAACCAGTTGAATGATTTGCTGAGAGCGGTGAGAGCATTTTATTTAAATTTACATGTCAGTATTTTTGTCTTTTATGGGCATTTATATGTCCTCTATGTAAAATTATGAACTATAGTCTATCAGGAATTATTTAGTTTAATGCCCTCATTTTATAAATGAGGAAAAAGAGGCACAGAGCAAAGTGATGAGTCTGATCATCACTGGTTTACAGGGAACCAGTGAAAGAGTTGAAATCCTGGTCTAACTCCCTCCTTGGACATTTTGCATAGACAGTGCTTCTCTCAATACAATCCATGGACAACATCATGTGTTAAAGAAAATCTGCCCCCCATTCTGGACTTGCTAAATCGTGATTTCTGGTAGTAGCTCAGAAATCTCAAAGCCTATGCCTGAGGACCCCTGACATTGCCATTTTTAAAATGCAGATTTGATTGTCTAGTGCTATGATAAGACAATGTTGACTTTCCCCTTGTATCTAAGACCTTCATGGAGAAAGCAGTCAAAAATCCCTTGTAAACTTTTATTAGATTTTTCATTGTGATTTTTTTTTCCTCTGTACATAAGTAAATGACCGCCCCCTCCAGTATCCTTGCTTGAAAAATACAGAGGAGCCTGGTGGGCTACAGTCCACAGGGTTGCAAAGAGTTGGAAAGGACTGAGCAACTGAGCATTCGTGCATGCACCTTCCGTTAAGTCAGTGTTCCCTTCCCTCCCTGAAGCTCTTTTTCTGTGCCAAGAAAAGGCAGGCAGAGGTGGGCAACATCAGCACCTCACTTTTCCTGCCTTCTGACTACTGTTGGCTCCTTCTCCACTTTGGTCTCCTGCTCAATTTTCTCTCAATGAACCTGTTTGACTCATTGCAGGAACTCCCTAAAGACTCCTACTTTTTACTCACATTGTGCCTATTCTAAATACTTACAAATTTGGGAAGAGAATGAAAAGAGATGATGAATTTGAGTCAAGAGAACATTCTACATGCATTTTCAAATGTGAAAGGCAAAGCATTGCATCCACTTGTCCCATATCAATGAGATTATGAATCTAGACTAGAGGTTGGCTCTCCAGATTTTCAGATCACTGTCCATGCCTTGAAAAAATGCTATTCCTTTCAGAGTCCATTTCTAATAAGAATCCTGCTAACTCAGCTTTACCAGAATCCCCACACCTGATGTCTGGTCACCTTCGATTTCTGATCAAGTTTCTTATCCTCCACCAACCCCCAGATCACCGTGATCAGCATATCTGATCACTCTGGCCTGCCTTTAGCAAGCATCTTGTTAGGTCAGGTTCATCAGAATCCTCCCTTACCTGTGGTATTTCCTCTTAGAAATTCCCCACCCACTGGCTCTTCTACCCTGGATCCTTGGCCTTATTGCATTTGGAGTTAAATCCAATCTCTCTCTCCAACACAAAATTTCACTGTATTAAGTAGCTCCTCTTCGAGAAAGTTTTCTTTATCATTCTTTTAAAAAGTGTCATGAATAATTTTTTCCTTAACAATATAACCTCTATAAATGGTCTATCTGTGGTCCCCTTGGTTTTTCTAAAATTGGTGGTGCAAAACTCAAAGCCACCCTGATCCCAAATCACAAAGAAAATGTATACTCCATTTATATGCTAGCTCACTATTCAATATTACACCTATTAAACCATAATGAAATGACAGTTCAATATTGCAAAGCTCATGCTGGCCAAAAATTGGTGAACTAGATGTTTTAAAATACACATGCCCTAAAAATTGAGTGCCTGTCTTCACCACAATGAGAATAAAGCTCCAGGTGTTTACATGACCTAGACTGCCATAGAGAGTGGAGTAAAGTTCAAGAATCCACTGAGTTTTAGAATCCAACAGGAAAAAAATGGAATCATTCCTACTTCTACTCCACTTTCAGTCTTCTCACACAGATCATGAGAACTGTGATACATCTAATGGATAACTGCACAACTCTTCAGGTTTCATTGGATGTACGATCATGAGAAAGAGACAGTGTTTATTAGCTGACTCTGCCCTAAAAGGGGGCTTCCCTCGTAGCTCAGTCAGTAAAGAATCTGCCTGCAGTGCAGCAGACACAGTTTCGATCCCTGGGTCAGGAGGATTCCCTGGAGAAGGAAATGGCAACTCACTCCAGTATCCTTGCCTAGAAAATCCCATGGACAGAGGAGCCTGGTGGGCTGCAGTCTATGGGGTCACAAAGAGTTGGGCACAACTGAGCAACTAACACTGCTACTTCTGCCCTAGAATATCTTTTCAATGCTGATCCCTGGCAAGGTGACCAGACACCATGACCCAAGCCAAGTAGATGATTAAGTCAGCAGCTAATAAGTACATACTGAGACTCCAGGCAGGACAAAGTAGCCAGGATAACTACAGTTAGCATGTGACCACCTTAGATCAGCATGCTGGACATTGATGATCTGCTACTACCTAACCTGCTTACCACCATTCCACATGCCAAATGCCTGATGTCCTGCTGTCTCTATCAGCCATCATGGCATATCTCTTTCTCTCCTTCCTTGCTGCCATTTGTACTTCCCCCCAGCTCATTCATTCAGTACTACCACCTATTGAAAATGCTGGTTGATGGTTTCACTGTTTTCTTCCCTATTGGTTGATATAGTATCAGAGACCAGGAAAATATTTTCAAATATACACTGTATAAGAAGTGGCTAAGCACACGTATTTTAGAGTCAGACTACCCACATTCCTGGTGGGCCTCTCTGGTGGCTCAGATGGTAAAGAATCTGCCTGCAGTGCAGGAGACCTGGGTTCGATACCTGGGTCAGGAAGATCCCGTGAAGAAGGGAATGGCTACCCACTCCCATATTCTTTCCAGGAGAATTCCATGGACAGAGGAGCCTGTCAGGCTACAGTCCATGGGGTTGCAAAGAGTCAGATATGACTGAGCAACTAATACACAAAACATAACACCCAATTTCCTAGACCCAATTCTTTGATTTACCCCTTTCTATCCCTAAGACCTTGGGGAAGTTGCTTAGTCTCACCAGGCCTTAGTTTATCATCTTTAAAAGAGAGAAAATAAGAATTATATTTTAGGTTTGTTGTGTAAATGAGATAGGGCTTACCTCATAGCTCAGGTGGTAAAGAAGCCACCTGCAATGCAGGAGACCTGGTAAATGAGATAATAAACACATAAAGGTTTAGCATAGAGAATTCAGCGAATTCTCGTTAAGTAGTGAGGCCCCAGCTCAGAACTCTTGAGCTGTTCTATGGTTTTACATGTGTCACTGAGCTCTTTTTAAAAACTGATTGTTTTTATTTTCGGTTGTGTTGGGTCTTCTTTGCTTTGTGTGGGCTCATCTCTAATTGTGGCAAGTGGGGGCTACGCCTCACTACGGTGCACAGCCTTCTCCTGGTGGTGGCTCCTCTTACTGTGGAGCACAGGCTCTAGGTGCACCTGCTTTGGTAGTTGTGGCACAGGGGCTTAGATGCCCTGTGGCATATGGGATCTTCCCGGAACAGGGATTGAACCCATGTCCCGGGCAGGTGGATGCTTATCTATTCTACCACCAAGGAAGTCTTCACTGAACTCTTATAACAACTTTCTATGGTATCATGATCATCCATATTTTGCAATGAGGAAGCACAGACAGGTATACAACAAGCCTAAGATCCTAAAGCCAGTAATGGCAGGATGGGGATTTGAAGCCAGGCTGTTTGGTTTCAGAATCTGTGCTCTTAACCTCCATGCCCCACTCCCTTGAAACAAAGCCAAATCTGGTAACCATATGGGAATATCCTATGTTACTCTCTCAGGACTCTTTAAGACAGTGCCACCATTTGCGCTGGAAAGTGATGTCACTGTGGGTGAATCCTATTTATCACTGTCTCATAATGTAGAATCAGATAGGGCTAATTTTTACACTGGCTGACATCTGGTGGAAGACATGCTTGAGGCCAGCAGTACTCAAACTTCTCCTGACCCTTGTTCCTTGTTCCATCTTTAGTTCATCATTCAATAGTTTCTGGGAATGTGCCCTGAACTGTATGGCATAAACCTGTATTGGCACAGCATATGCCTGAACTATAACTTTCCAACAAAGGCAAATGGAAGATAGACATGCACACATTGCTTCATAATAGAATAATGACTCCCAGGAATGAAACAAATATGGTGGCCTGGTCCCTAGAAAATCAAGACACACCATCTCAGCTTTGGACACAATGTGCCTCTTGATATTTGGTGAAAACAGCTCAATTCTTGAGCCAAAATGGGCCTCCATAAGGGTTGCCCTTGTAGCTCAGCTAGTAAAGAATCTCCTTGCAATACAGGAGACCCAGGTTTGATTCCTGGGTTGGGAAGATCCCCTGGAGAGGAAATGGCAACTCATTCCAGTATTCTTGCCTAGAGAGTCCCTTGGACAGAGGAGCCTGGCAGGCTACCCGTCCATGGGGTCACAAGAGTTGGACACGACTTAGCAACTACACCACCACAAAGAAAGAAACAGGATGCTCTCCAAAATCTAAAGCAAGTGAGGATTTTGACCAAAATTAATCCTGAGGTGCCGGCCTACAGCTACCCAAGGAAAAAGGAAAACCAGTCCTTTTCCCACACATTATCCTTTCTGACTCCAGATTTCTGAAGAACTGAAGAAAGGTAAGGACCCCAAGGGACTTAGAACTATCTGGATAATTTTCACAGACAAAGGTTTAGAAATAGAAAAGCAGTTCTATTTAATAAAAGGGAGAAAGAAACAGCTTTCAAAGCATAAAAATTGCCACCATGAGCCTTCCAGGGACGCACTCAGAAACCCTGCTGAAAAACTGACTTTCTTGTATAAGCAATCGGATAATAAGACTCCTTTAAGAAGCCCAGAATAGTTAAATTCATCACCATAATTTAATTGTACAGGTTATTAAAGAGCAGTTCGCCTCCCCTCTTTCTCCGGCGCTGCTTCTGTGTATTAAACTCAGACTAATCAAATTGGGAGATTCCAAGAGTACTGTATTAGTCATCCCCATCCCTTTTAATTTGTTTAATGGCCTCCTCTGTGTGTGTTTTCTGACTGGCTGGACATCGCTTAGCCTTACCATGACATGTAAGTAAAGAATGGGTAGGAAAATTCTGCAGAAAAGAATAAAGCGTGCCTCCATTCTAAACTTACATTTGATGTTTGAGTAATTCATGGGACGTGGCCTGCAAGCAGTGGCGCTTATTATTTCTGCTGAGCGGTCTCCAGACACAGGAGAAGAGAGAGGGCGAAGAAAGGAAGGAAGGAAGAAAAAAAAGGAGTCTGAATTTACACTCACTGCTTCAAAAGCCCTTTTGTACTCAGCCAAGTTCTCCCGGTTGAAGATGCCCGATTTGCCAAAAAGTCGCCTGCAAGAAAGCACACAACACAACAAAAGTATAAAATAGTCCATTAAAGGACTCTTTTTCTGCCCACCCCCACCTTGTTTTAATTTTTCTTTTACGTGAAAGACATATTTTTAGAGAGTGGCACTTAGTACTCAACAATGCTGGCTGGGATTAGCAAAGATTCACCTCGTTAGTGAAGCTTGGAGTGCCAGTGGGCTCTTTGGGTCGATTGTCTTTTCACCTGGCTCGGGCCACCAAGTCACGGTGAACTAAGAATAGGGGTTATTTAGCATGTACCACCCGTCGGAGAGCAGCCTCTCCGAGCGGTGGTCTGAGGGGAGTGAGAATGGCTGTCTTGTTTGGGTGGTTGTTTTTAGCTGTTTTTACACATTCAGACTTTCTGTCCATTCAGCCAGGGAGGCCACGTGTCCAAAACCTGAAAGAGGCTAGCACTTTAAAACAACTTGGTTAAACTTGCCATTTCATATGGAGGACAGTTTAGGCAATTTTCCAACCAATTGTGAGAACTGAATGTTTTTAAATGTTTACATTTTTACACAGATGCTAAAATCCCTGCATAAGTCGCGGGGTGGGGGAGCAGGTAGGGAAGCAGGAGAAAGTCAAAATCAACAAACAGTGATTGGTAACTTCTTCCATAGCAGGCTGCCTGGACACCTGCTGAAAAGTCACAAGTCTAGTGAAGTCACTGGTTCAATGTTTTGGTTTCCATGATGCCAACTGGCTGACTTTTCCAATGAACTGCCCAATTGTTTGGCATTTTTCAGGAACAACTCTGGATCAGTTTGAATTATTTAGAAGCAAGTATTCCATTGGTGGATGATCAAAGCCTGTGTTTTCTTTTTATTTCCTTCCTGGGCACCTGCTGTTTTGTTTATTTTAATACTGATTAGTACCCTCAACCTTGGGAAGGGTAGTTCAGTTTACATCTGTCATACCAAGCACACTGCTAGCTTCTGGAGATAGAAAGATAAAATGAGGTGCTTGCGGTCATCCACAATTTGGGGATTTAATGGGAGACAGGCGTGTTTTCAAAGCAATGCCACCAAAAGAAACCCAGAGTGGTTTGAAACTACTGCGGAGAAGACTTTGGTGCAATCTGGGCTCCCAGGAACAGCTTCAAGGAGGTGAAGACTGGGTGAGGTTTTAAAGGATATGGAGGGGGCTTCCCTGGTGGCTCAGCGGTGAAGAATCTGCATGCCATTTTAGTAGGGACACTGGTTTGATCCCTGGTCTGGGAAGATCCCACATACCACAGGGCAACTAAGCCCATGTGCCCCAACTACTGAGCCTGTATCTCTAGAGGCTGGGAGCAGCAACTACTGAAACCCTCATGTCCTAGAGCCCGTGCATCACATCAAGAGAAGCCACTGTAACGAGAAGCCAGTGTACCACAACCAGAGAAAAGCCCTTGCAGCAATGAAGATCCAGCAGAGCCAAAGACAAATAAATAATTTTGAAAAAAGACACTAGGGTATGAGACTGCCTCTAAGATCCCCAGTGTATAATAAATACATAAAGGATATGGGGGAATAAACCAGCTAACAAAGAAGGAGAAAGGAATTCCAGGAAGAAGGAATCATGCAAGGCGAGGAAAAGATGCATGCAATAGTGTTGATGGGTCTTTAAGAGACTTGTAAATGAGGCATTTTGTTATCTGGAAGTTACCAGCTGAGTAGGGATTAGTTATCTGATTGACCCATCCTAGCTTAGGGCAAAGCTGCAAAGAAACAGATATGAAATAGGTAACTGTTGTGTGAAATATCAATAACCTCAGATATGCAGATGATATCACCCTTAAGGCAGAAAGCTAAGAAGAACTAGAAAGCCTTTTGATGAAAGTGACTGAGAAGCGTGAAAAAGTTGGCTTAAAACTCAACATTCACAAAACTAAGATCATGGCATCTGGTCCCATCACTTCATGGCAAATAGATCGGGAAATGGTGACAGACTTGATTTTTTGGGCTCCAAAATCACTGCAGATGGTGACTGCAGCCATGAAATTAAAATACATTCCTTGGGAGAAAAGCTATGACCAACCTAGACAGCATATTAAAAAGCAGAGACATTACTTTACCAACAAAGATCCATCTAGTCAAAGCTATGGTTTTCCAGTAGTCACTTATGGATATGAGAGTTGGACTATAAAGAAAGCTGAGCACCAGTTGATGCTTTTTAACTGTGGTGTTGGAGAAGACTCTTGAGAGTCCCTTGGCCTGCAAGATCAAACCAGTCAATCCTAAAGGAAATCAGTCCTGAATATTCATTGGAAGGATTAACGCTGAAGCTGAAATTCCAATACTTTGGCCACCTGATAAGAAAAACTGACTCATTGGAAAAGACTCTGATGCTGGGAAACATTGAAGGTGGGAGGATAAGGGAATGACAGAGAATGAGATGGTTGGATGGCATCACCAACTCAATGCACATGAGTTTGAGTAGGCTCAGGGAGTTGGTGATGGACAGGGAGGCCCGGCGTGCTGCAGTCCATAGAGTCGCAAAGAGTCGGACACAACTGAGCAACTGAACTGAAGAGTTCTGTGTTAGTTGCTCAGTCATGTCTGGCTCTGCGACCCCAGGGGCTGTGGCCTGCCAGGCTCCTTTGTCCATGGGATTCTCCAGACTAGAATACTGGAGTGGGTAGCCATGTCCTTCTCCAAAGGATCTTCCCAACCCAGAGATCGAACCTCAGTCTCCTGTTTGCCGGAAGAATCTTTACCATCTGAGCCACCAGGGAAGCCCATGAAACAGGTAAACTGCAGAATCATATGAGAAGGGTTGAGCAGGAATGGTGAGGTCAAGAGAACCAATTCTACACAGCTCTACCCTAGCATTAATTTCACTGGTGAAGGGTTGCCAAGCAGTGTTCCCACTGAACTGGTTCAGGCATAGGCACTTAATCCAAATAGATTAAGTGAGAAAAAAGGATACATCTCAGAGTTTGGGGGAGTGGGAATCTTCTCTTCATTCACTTAATTTAGTGGTAATTTGATGTGTGGTTGGGAAACAGCAGCTACATTGCTACTATGAGAGACATTAAATTCCTGTCATACTGCTTGGTATCTCTGTTCCTTTTCTTTTGCTAAGTCTGTCTTGAATTTCCTTTGGAAATCAATCCCTTTCATCTGTGTGTCTTGAGTGGAATCAATCTCATGTTCAGCTTCAGGTAGATTGAGTTAGATTTTCTGTCCCTTGCCAAAATAGACTTCTAATTAATACACAGAATGAAGGATAGAGTGAGAAACATAACATAAAGAAATGGCAGGGGTTAATGCATGAAATGCAGCCACTTGCTTCAGGTAGGGTTACTGATCTAGGTCTAAATTTTTCAGCAGCCAGTGCAAAGAGAGAAATATAAGCAGTTGTTGCTATAGACTAAATGTTTATATCCGCCCCCCATTCATATGTTGAAGTCCTATTCTCTAATATTATAGTATCTGGAGGTGGGGTCTTCAGAAGGTGATTAGGTCTTAAGAGTGAAGCTCTCATGAATGAGAGAGCTGTCGCATTATAAAATATATATACTGTCTTTATAAAATTAAAAGATGACCCAGAGAGTTCTTTATCCTTTTCCTTCTGTAAGGACATATCAAAAAAATAGCTGTCTATGAACCAGGACATGAACCCTCATGTCCTAAATCTTCCAGCACCTTCTCAGCCCCTAGAACAAAACTATGAGAAATTTCTGTTATTTATAAGCCACTTAGTCTATGAGATTCTGTTATAGCAGCCAGAATGAACTAAGACAGTTATTTTCAAAGTTCATAATGTCTATTGATTAAAACAAGCCAGATTCTTAGAAAAAGGACAACTATTCTTAGAAACAAGAGTGTAAAAGAAATTTCTCCCATGGGCCACTTGATGTGGTGGCAAACAACAGTCTCAGTAAATATCCTTACAATAAATAAAATTAATACTTATGCTTGCTTGATTTTTCATAACCTCTGTTAGTGTAAGCTGAAGACTTTATAACCAAATATAATAATTTAGGAAAAGTAACTCCACTGGAGTCTAAAACCACAGAGTCTGGAAATCTAGATTTTTGCAGCGTTGGATTAATCCAGTGAAAATTTTCTGTTTCTCCTGAGTAACAATTTCCTATAGAGCCCTAGGTGGGTCCTAGTGACCTCAGAGCCCCTTTGAGGCTTGCAAATATCTGTGTCTCCCCAGAACTACTCCAGTTAAGAGTCCCTGCTTGGATCTCCACTTTCCAAAAAAAAGAAAAAAGATTTTTACTAATGAGCTTTTAAACAAATGAACAAAATCCTTTCAAGAACCAATCAGTTCAGTTCAGTCGCTCAGTCGTGTCCGACTCTTTGCGACACCATGAATCACAGCACGCCAGGGCTCCCTGTCCATCATCATCTCACGGAGCTTACCCAGACTCACGTCCATCGAGTCCGTGATGCCATCCAGCCATCTCATCCTCAGTCGGACCCTTCTACTGCCCCCAATCCCTCCCAGCATCAGAGTCTTTTCCAATGAGTCAACTCTTCGCATGAGGTGGCCAAAGTACTGGAGCTTCAGCTTCAGCATCATTCCTTCCAAAGAAATCCCAGGGTTGATCTCCTTCAGAATGGACTGGTTGGATCTCCCTGCAGTCCAAGGGACTCTCAAGAGTCTTCTGCAACACCACAGTTCAAAAGCATCAGTTCTTCAGTGCTAAGCCTTCTGCACAGTCCAACTCTCACATCCATACATGACCACAGGAAAAACCATAGCCTTGACTAGATGGACCTTAGTCGGCAAAGTAATGTCTCTGCTTTTGAATATACTACCTAGGTTGGTCATAACTTTTCTTCCAAGGAGTAAGCGTCTTTTCATTTCACGGCTGCAGTCACCATCTGCAGTGATTTTGGAGCCCAAAAAAATAAAGTCTGACACTGTTTCCACTGTTTCCCCATCTATTTCCCATGAAGTGATGGGACTGGATGCCATGATCTTCGTTTTCTGAATGTTGAGCTTTAAGCCAACTTTTTCACTCTCCTCTTTCACTTTCATCAAGAGGCTTTTTAGCTCCTCTTCACTTTCTGCCATAAGGGTGTTGTCATCTGCATATCTGAGGTGATTGATATTTCTCCCTGCAATCTGGATTCCAGCTTGTGTTTCTTCCAGTCCAGCGTTTCTCATGATGTACTCTGCACAGAAGTTAAATAAGCAGGGTGACAATATACAGCCTTGATGTACTCCTTTTCCTATTTGGAACCAGTCTGTTGTTCCACGTCCAGTTCTAACAGTTGTTTCCTGACCTGCATACAGATTTCTCAAGAGGCAGGTTAGGTGGTCTGGTATTCCCAACTCTTTCAGAATTTCCCACAGTTTATTGTGATCCACACAGTCAAAGGCTTTGGCATAGTCAATAAAGCAGAAATAGATGTTTTTCTGGAACTCTCTTGCTTTTTCCATGATCCAGCAGGTGTTGGCAATTTGATCTCTGGTTTCTCTGCCTTTTCTGAAACCAGCTTGAACATCAGGGAGTTCACGGTTCACGTATTGCTGAAGCCTGGCTTGGAGAATTTTGAGCATTACTTTACTAGCATGTGAGATGAGTGCAATTGTGCGGTAGTTCCCTGGTGGCTCAGACGGTAAAGTGTCTGTCTACAATGCGGCAGAACCAGGTTCAATCCCTGGGTTGGGAAGATCCCCTGGAGAAGGAAATGGCAATCCACTCCCATGGACAGAGGAGCCTGGTAGGCTACAGTCCATGGGGTCACAAAGACAACCTCACTTTCAAGAACCAATGAGTTGGATCAATTTATCATCTACCTGTTTTTCAGATCTGTCCCTATAAGAAGCATTGCTTCTTTCTAAGATTTTATAAGTGTAGACGAATTGGAGATCATGAATCCTGAAAATACCCAGAGGGCACTCTGGAAAGAAAAAACTGCATATGCTTCACTCAGCCTTTCCATTCTTCTTTTTCAAAGAGGGCTGTCCAAAGGAAGTTCTTTGCTCATCCACACCATCAGTCTTATTCTAGTTATCCTTGCCTTAACTCTAATGTGGAGAGTATTGCTTATATCTGGGGTATAAATCTTGGGTTCAACCAACAGGCTTAGTTGTGTCAAACTGAACTACATACTCCCTTCAACACAGCTTCCTCAGTAATAAAGGACTAACAGTAACAACCCAGCCCTAACAGAGTCAGTCCCTGGAGAAGAAATGCAACCCACTTCAGTGTTCTTGCCTTTCTGTGGACAGAGGAGCCTGGTGGGCTACACTCAACGGGGTCACAAAAGAGTAGCACACAACTTAGAAATTAAACCAAACATAGTAAGTGGGGATTAAACAATTCATTCATAGGATATGCAGTCAGCTAATGATGATATTGATGGAATAATATGCACAGGTGAGCCTGAGCAGCTAGCTGGCAGTCCTGCTGTTCCAGTGCGTGATCTTAATCTATCCTAGCATCACATCATTGAGGGTGATGGAGTCAAGATTTTGTGACTGGCTGGGAGTTCCAGGGTGGTGGCAGCGACTTGAGACTCTCCCAGACTTTCAACACCTGTTTTTATATCTTGACTCCGGCATATTGGTCCAGGAGAATACTGGTGACATGGAGATCCATCCTTCAATTCCTTTCTCAAAATGAGGTTTCCAGAAGTTTCCTCACCTGGCTTTGCCCTTCTCTCCACAGTCCCCCTTGCAATTTGAGAAAGGAGTCTGGACAGGTAGAAAGTGAAGTCGTTCAGTCATGCCTGACACTTTGCAACACCATGAACTGAAACCTGCCAGACTCCTCTGTCCACAGGATTCTCCAGGCAAGAATATTGGCATGGGTTGCCATTTTCTTCTCCAGGGGATCTTCCTGACCCAGGAAAATGTCCCAAACTGCTAATCCTACATTATCACAGGACATATTGTTACAGGATTTTTTTTTTACTATATTTATTATATTTGAATATATTTACTATATTTAGTATATTTGAATATTAGTATATTCAACTGCTTTATTTCCTCAATTTGGTTCAGAACCAAGGCAGGAAAAAAACAATATTTTCTGGGCTCCTGTGAAGACTATTAAGAAAAAGTTGATTTCCAGTTGTGATTAAAGTCAGTTTAACTTATCAAAACTTCTGGACATGAGCAGTTAAAGCTCATAATGACTTTAAAAAGGACTTCCTCTTTTAATTAATGGTTTGATATGTCCTTTCCTGAAACTAAAGTTGAAGTTTCGCTTTTCAGATGGAACCCCTACATGAGACAAGGACGCACGAATGGGAAATTACCAATAATAATACTGCAGCACAATGGTAAGTTGAATTTTCCAAACACAAGAAATCCCCATATTAAGTAGTACAGGATAGTGACAAAAGGAAGGGCATGGTTGCTTGATATCCTTGACTCTTGACCTTGTTGTTATAGCACAGATAAGAGTAACAAAATGTCTACTGAAAGTTGAGAAGTACCCCTAGCAAAGATGAGCACCAACTTTTTAGGCCAGAGTATGACAAAGGGGTAGGGGGCAGAGAGCAGAAAGTTATTTTTGGTAGAAAGGATATAACTGGGGAAAAGGCCACCCTCAGGACCAGCTCACCTCCCTGCTAGAAGCTACAGCATCAGTGATAACGAATCACTCCTTCAGCTGGCAAAAGCAGCCAGATGCACAACTCCAATGTGAAGGCATAGCGTCAGCCTCCACCATCTTAAATTCATGCCTGCATTCTTGGTCCCGAGAGATGCACAGAGGAAAAGGAAACTAGCAATCTGGAATACGTTAGGGTCGAATGGCCTCACTAACATCTGATGAGATAGGTCTCTATGGAACTGCTGGGAGCCACTGCCCTGAGTGACACAGGTCTTAAAAGGTTACGAGTAGACCCTGTAAAACTCTCAACTTCCTTAAATAATACCATTATAAAGCCATCAGTTCATGAATTCATCTAAACTCTTTTGGATCTGTTCATTTTTCCAGCTTGAACCCAACAGATTTTCTTTGCTGCCTCCTGCTAAGAGTTAATTTTTTCCCCTTTTTAACTAGTTCAATGATCATGTCTCTGAAAAGAGATTCTGACTTCACAAACTTAACCTATTTGAATAACATATGCACTTTCTTGCAGATTGATTTCTGTTTAAATAACTACCACAACTTTCCTGTGAATTCAATAGTCAGAACTAAAAGAATCTGAACTTAAAATGAGGGTAACATTGATTTCTTTGAAAAGAAAATCATTTCTCTCTCAAGATACTCAAAATGCATTTTTATGAAAGAATAGCACACAATACCTTCTCATCACAAAACTGAATGAGACAATATATTTCACAAGACATCTAAAGTTATGCTACTTCTACAAGCTTAAGGTCAACACATTTTATAAGAGACCCCAAAAAAGCACTAACCAAAAGAAAAATTAATAATTTTCGATTACTTTATTTTTTCTTTGAATATTATATATATTTTTTAATTTTTATTTTTACTTTATTTTACTTTACAATATTGTATTGGTTTTGCCATACATCAACATGAATCCACCACGGATGTACATGAGTTCCCAAACATGAACCCCTCTCCCACCTCCCTCCCCACACCATCCCTCTGGGTCATCCCCGTGCACCAGCCCCAAGCATCCTGTATCCTGCATCAAACATAGACTGGCGATTCATTTCTTACATGATTACTTTAAAATTAAGAACTTCTGCGACTTAACAGGGTGAAAAAGGTACTCATAGAGTAGAAAGGGATTTTGCAATATTTAGCTAATTTTTAGTATTTCTTACATCTAAAATATATAAAGATCTTATTTAATTGAATAAGAAAAAGAAACTAAAAAGAAAAATGGAAAAAAATAGGCTCCTCACAAAAGAGGAAATCTAAGTGGATAAAAAAGATATGAAAAGGTTCTAGTCATCAAGGAAATGAAAAATAAAACCTGATGAGACAGGGATACCCAACAGATGGCTACATTAAAAGCAAACGATCGCCAGTCTAGGTTTGATGCATGATACAAGGTGCTCAGGGCTGGTGCACTGGGATGACCTAGAGGGATGGGATGGAGAGAGAGGTGGGAGAGAGGTTCAGGATGGGGAACACATGTACACTCATGGCGGATTCAAGTCAATGTATGGCAAAACCAATACAATATTGTAAAATTACTTAATTAATCAAAAAATAAAGTAAAAAGAAAAGCAAACAACAACAATAACAAATACTAAGTGTTGATGAGAATGTGGAACAGTGGAAACATACGAATATTGTTGGCAGGAAACTAAGCTGTTTGGCACCACTAAGGAAAGCTGAAAGTATGTATAGCCCCAAATCCCATCAATGTCACTCTTTGGTTGGCTATCCTAGAGACACACACACATAAAAATGTGTGCACCAGACTCACATAGAAAACAATTATGGTTACCAAAGAGGAGAGGAAGGGACAAGTTAAGAGTATGGGATTAACAGATAAAAACAACTATATATAAAATGAATAGCAACAAGGATTTACTACATAGCGTAGGGAAATACATTCGATATCTTATAATAACTTCTGATGGAATATTGTCTGAAAAAACATATAACTGAATCGCTCTCCTGCATACCTGAAATTAACACAATATTGTAAATCAACCATTTGCTGTTCAGTCACTCAGTTGTGTCTGACTCTTTGTAACTCCATGGACTGTAGCATGCCAGGCTTCCCTATCCTTCACCATCTCCCACAGTTTGGTCAAACTCATGTCCATTGAGTTGGTGATGCCATCCAACCATCTCGTCCTCTGTCATCTCCTTCTCCTCCCGCCTTCAATCTTTCCCAGCATCAGGGTCTTCAGTAAAAGAAAAAAAAAAAGTGTACCAGGAGCCATTCATAAATGGGGGACATTTGCAGCAGCATTTGTATACAGCCAGAGGCGGGAGGCAGCCCAGTGTGTCTCTACAGTGCTGTGTGTGCTCCGTCATGTCCAACTCTTTGTGATTCCATGGACTGTAGCCCACCAAGCTCCTCTATGCATGGAATTTTCCAGGCAAGAATACTGGATTGGCATGTCATTTCCTACTCCAGGGGACATTCCCAACCCAGGGATCAAACCCACGTCTCTGGCATCTCCTGCTTTAGCAGGCAGATTCTTTACCATGCGCCACCTAGGAAACCCATCTCTACAGTAGAAAGCGTGAATAAATCAGGGTATAATAAAATAGATAAATACTGTTATGAAAATGAACAAATTACAGTCACAGGTAACAATGCTAAATCTTAAAAATAAATATCATGTTAAGTAAAACAAGCCAGATATTTTTAAAAATTCATGAGACATACTTGAATGTTGAAATTTAGGAGTATATAAAGGAAGTAATAACCGTAACAGCTATTGTCGTGGCTGGTGTGGTTCTTCTTTACAGGACCCAACACTACGCAAAGCTGCTGAGAATATTTTCTGGTGATGGCTCTCAGCCAGTCTCTCACCAGCATTACCCTTTGCCACAGAGACCTGTACTCCCTAGGTCACATGCCCTCCCTGGGGGTTGGCTTGTGTCTAATAATTGGCCCATGTGGGACTATGAAAGCCTGGTCCTACTTGCCTCAACTGAGGACAACTCTGAAGGGCTAACCCAGCTCAGAGACTCCTGTGGGATTGGGCACTGCCTCTGGGACAACCACATAGTGGACCAACTTCTCGCTCCTCTCATCTTGCCTTCCTGACGTTCCTCCAAATCCCATGAACATCCCCGGTAAACTTCTGCCTATAACTTTCCACCTTAGAGATTGTTTGCAGGAAACTCTAAGAAAGCCTTTACCCATTATCTTTAAGAGAAAAATGAGCAAGGGAAGAAGAGAAACGCAAACATCATGCATTAATGCATATATGCGGAATTTCTAGAAAAATGGTACAGATGAACCTCTTGGCAGAACGGGAATAGAGATGCAGATGTAGATAATGAGCATGTGGACACGGTGGGGAGGGGGAAGGTAGGACGAACTGGGAGTTACCACTGGCATCCATACACTACCTTGTATAGAACAGCTAGCTAGTAGGGAGCTGCTGTATAGTACAGGGAGCTCAGCTGTGTGCTCTGTGGTGACTTAAGCATGCAGGGAGGAGGAAGAGGGGCGTGGGAGAGAGACCCAAGAGGGAGGGGATGCGCGAATACATACAGCTGATTCACGTTGCTATACAGCAGAAAGGAACTCAACATTATAAAGCAACTACACTGCAATCAGTTCAGTTCAGTTCAGTCGCTCAGTCGTGTCCGACTCTTTGCAACCCCATGAATCGCAGCACGCCAGGCCGCCCTGTCCATCACCAACTCCCGGAGTTCACTCAGACTCATGTCCATCATGTCAGTGATCCCATCCAGCCATCTCATCATCTGTTGTCCCCTTCTCCTCCTGCCCCCAATCCCTCCCAGCATCAGAGTCTTTTCCAATGAGTCAACTCTTCGCATGAGGTGGCCAAAGTACTGGAGTTTCAGCTTTAGCATCATTCCTTCCAAAGAAATCCCAGGGCTGATCTCCTTTAGAATGGACTGGTTGGATCTCCTTGCAGTCCAAGGGACACTCAAGAGCCTTCTCCAACACCACAGTTCTAGAGCATCAATTCTTCGGCACTCAGCCTTCTGCACAGTCCAACTCTCACATCCATACATGACTACAGGAAAAACCATAGCCTTGACTAGACAGACCTTAGTTGGCAAAGTAATGTCTCTGCTTTTGAATATACTATCTAGGTTGGTCATAACTTTTCTTCCAAGGAGTAAGCGTCTTTTAATTTCATGGCTGCAATCACCATCTGCAGTGATTTTGGAGCCCCCAAAAATAAAGTCTGACACTGTTGTCACTGTTTCCCCATCTATTTCCCGTGAAGTGATGGGACCGGATGCCATGATCTTCGTTTTCTGAATGTTGAGCTTTAGGCCAACTTTTTCACTCTCCACTTTCACTTTCATCAAGAGGCTTTTGAGTTCCTCTTCACTTTCTGCCATAAGGGTGGTGTCATCTGCATATCTGAGGTGATTGATATTTCTCCCGGCAATCTTGATTCCAGCTTGTGTTTCTTCCAGTCCAGCGTTTCTCATGGTGTACTCTGCAGAGAAGTTAAATAAGCAGAGTGACAATATACAGCCTTGACATACTCCTTTTCCTATTTGGAACCGGTCTGTTGTTCCATGTCCAGTTCTAACTGTTGCTTCCTGGCCTGCATACAGATTTCTCAAGAGGCAGGTCAGGTATTCCCAACTCTTTCAGAATTTTCCACAGTTGATTGTGATCCACACAGTCAAAGGCTTTGGCATAGTCAATAAAGCAGAAATAGATGTTTTTCTGGAACTCTCTTGCTTTTTCCATGATCCAGCGGATGTTGGCAATTTGATCTTTGGTTCCTCTGTCTTTTCTAAAACCAGCTTGAACATCAGGAAGTTCACAGTTCACGTATTGCTGAAGCCTGGCTTGGAGGATTTTGAGCATTACTTTACTAGCATGTGAAATGAGTGCAATGGTGTGGTAGTTTGAGCATTCTTTGGCATTGCCTTTTTTGGGGATTGGAATGAAAACTGATCTTTTCCAGTACTGTGGCCACTGCTGAGTTTTCCAAATTTGCTGGCATATTGAGTGTAGCACTTTCACAGCATCATCTTTCAGCATTTGAAATAGCTCTACTGGAATTCCATCACCTCCACTAGCTTTGTTCGTAGCGATGCTTTCCAAGGCCCACCCGACTTCACATTCCACGATGCCTGGCACTAGATTAGTGATCACACCATCATGATTATCTGGGTCATGAAGATCTTTTTTGTATAGTTCTTCTGTGTATTCTTGCCACCTCTTCTTAATATCTTCTGCTTCTGTTAGGTCCAGACCATTTCTGTCCTTTATCGAGCCCATCTTTGCATGAAATGTTCCCTTGGTATCTCTAATTTTCTTGAAGAGATCTCTAGTCTTTCCCATTCTGTTCTTTTCCTCTCTTTCTTTGCACTGATTACTGAAGAAGGCTTTCTTATCTCTTCTTGCTATTCTCTGGAACTCTACATTCAGATGCTTATATCTTTCCTTTTATGCTTTGCTTTTTGCCTCTCTTCTTTTCACAGCTAGTTGTAAGACTTCCCCAAACAGCCATTTTGCTTTTGTGCATTTCTTTTCCATGGGGATAGTCTTGATCCCTGTCTCCTGTACAATGTCACGAACCTCATTCCTTAGTTCATCAGGCACTCTATCTATCAGATCTAGGCCCTTAAATCTATTTCTCACTTCCACTGTATAATCATAAGGGATTTGATTTAGGTCTTACCTGAATGGTCTAGCAGTTTTCCCTACTTTCCTCAATTTGAATCTGAATTTTGTAATAAGGAGTTCATGATCTGAGCCACAGTGAGCTCCTGGTCTTGTTTTTGTTGACTGTATAGTGCTTCTCCATCTTTGGCTGCAAAGAATATAATCAATCTGATTTTGGTGTTGACCATCTGGTGATGTCCATGTGTAGAGTCTTCTCTTGTGTTGTTGAAAGAGGGTGTTTGCTATGACCAGCGCATTTTCTTGGCAAAATTCTATTAGTCTTTGCCCTGCTTCATTCCACATTCCAAGGCCAAATTTGCCTGTTACTCTCGGTGTTTCTTGACTTCCTACTTTTGCATTCCAGTCCCCTATAATGAAAAGGACATCTTTTTTGGGTGTTAGTTCTAAAAGGTCTTGTAGGTCTTCATAAAACCGTTCCACTTCAGCTTCTTCAGCATTACTGGTTGGAGCATAGACTTGGATTACTGTGATATTGAATGGTTTGCCTTGGAGACGAACAGAGATCATTCAGTCATTTTTGAGATTGCATCCAAGTACTGCATTTCGGACTCTTCTGTTGACCATGATGGCTACTCCATTTCTTCTGAGGGATTCCTGCCCGCAGTAGTTGATATAATGGTCATCTGAGTCAAATTCACCCATTCCAGTCCATTTTAGTTCGCTGATTCCTAGAATCTCGACGTTCACTCTTGCCGTCTCTTGTTTGACCACTTCCAATTTGCCTTGATTCATGGATATGATATTCCAGGTTCCTATGCAATATTGCTCTTTACAGCATCGGACTTTGCTTCTCTCACCAGTCACATCTACAGCTGGGTATTGTTTTTGCTTTGGCTCCATCCCTTCATTCTTTTTGGAGTTATTTCTCCACTGATCTCCAGTAGCATATTGGGCACCTAATGACTTGGGGAGTTCCTCTTTCAGTATCTTATCATTTTGCTTTTTCATACTGTTCATGAGATTCTCAAGGCAAGAATACTGAAGTGGTTTGCCATTCCCTTCTCCAGTGGACCACATTCTGTCAGACCTGTCCACCATGACCCGCCCGTCTTGGGTAGCCCTGCGGGCATGGCTTAGTTTCATTGAGTTAGACAAGGCTATGGTCCTAGTGTGATTAGATTGACTAGATTTCTGTGAGTATGGTTTCAGTGTGTCTGGCCTCTGATGCCCTCTTACAACACCTACCATCTTACTTGGGTTTCTCTTACCTTGGGCGTGGGGTATCTCTTCATGGCTGCTCAAACAAAGCACAGCCGCTGCTCCTTACCTTGGACAAGGGGTATCTCCTTACTGCAGCCCTTCCTGACCTTCAGTGTGGGACATCTCCTCAAGGCCCTCCTATGCTCCTGCAGCCACCACTCCTCGGATTTCTCCTCCCGGCGCCACCCCTGGCCTCGGGTGCCACCCCTGGCCTCAGGCGCGGGGTGGCTCCTCTCGACCACCGCCCCTGACCTTGGACTTGGGTAGCTCTTCTTGGCGGTTCCTGCGCCATCGCAGCCTGGCACTCTCGCCGCTGCCCGTGACCTCGGACGCGGGGTAATACTCCTCTTGGTCGCACTTACTACGCCGGGTCGCGGCCACTGGCGCTTAGTGCCCTACTCTCTAATACAAAAAATTTTTTGAAAAAAAGAGATGTTACTGGGAAGAGGCACCTTGGTCCTTCTGGAATACCAGCCATGTTCTGTTTAGAACTGGGTGGTAGTTGTGTATATGTTCTTTCTATAATAACTAGCCATGCTGTACATCCATCTTTTCAGATCTTTTCTGTAAGTGTTCTGTATCACACAGAAATAAAAAGGATTAAAAATCATTTTATTCCTCATGGAAGGAAGAAAAAATTTATTTCTGATTTAAAGGAAGTGTAACATTTGGAACCAGTGTATCCTAGGTTCTTTGTGGGTTTTCCCCCCTCATTTCCACAACAATTATTTGGCTGTGAGACGTGTACCTCAGCCATGTTGTGATGGCCCTGGACCTTTCTCCACACTGGAACATCTCCACCAACTCTCTGGAGTCAGAACTTCTGGCTCACGGTGTCACTGAGAGGAATCAAACATCTAATCTCCTCCCCTTATTTATATCAGAGAAACAAAGGGCTCCTGGAGACCATATCAGAGTGCCTCCAAGCTGTCCTGTTTCCTTCTAATGGAATGCTCATCTTTCCCCTACCCAATGATGAAACAATTCACTCCAGGACATGCTTTGGTCAAGGGACTGTGCGTGGAAGCGACACACACCTCCTCTGTAAGAGATTTTAAGCGTCATTGCATGATTTGTCATCCTCCCATTTTTGTCCAGACAATGTCCCAGACAGACTGCTCCATCCATCCAAGTCCCAGCTCAGAGCACGGCTGGCCCACAGTGACCCTCTTATTCAGCTTGGGCTGCTACAACAAATACTAGAGACTGTCTGGCTTAACCAACAAACGTTCATTCCTCCTAGTTCTGGAGGCTGACAAGTCCACGATCAAGGTGCCAGCTTGTTTGGTGTCTGGTGAGAGTTCTTGGTTTGTAAATGATTGTCTTCTGGCTGTAGCCTCACATGAAAGGCAGAGAGACACAGAGAGAGAGAGAGAAAGGAGGGGGGAACTTTAGTCTCTTCATCTCCTTGTAAGCTCACCAATTCTACCATAGGGATGGGACCCTCATGACTTTATCTAAACTTAGTTACCTCCCAAAGACCCACCTCCGAATACCATCGCTTGGAGATTAGGGATGTCAACATATGGATTTGTGTAGGGGAGACACAAACATTCAGCCCAAGGTATCTGATGAACCATCACTGATAAACAGACACCATATCTAAGTTAAGCTTTTCTGGATAAAAGAAAAAATAAAACCCAAGAGGAGGAAAAACTTAAATGAGAGCCGTGGATTTGATCTTGCTTTAAAAAACAACTCTGCTTTGAAGAGCTCATCAGAGACCCTCTGCAACCAGGCTGAGAAATTCTGATTAAACCACATTCCTTGCTTCCACACCTGAAAACAGTCTATGGCTGCTGTATAAAGCCAGAGCCTGCCTTTTCATCTGGGTCTAACACTTAAAACAGTTCCTTGGCACAGTGACCCACCTTGAATACCCAGTGTTCACCACTACCACATAAAAAGGCTAAGAAAGAGGCAGATTTTCATCACTGGTACTCAGAGACAAGCTTAATAGAGAGTGAAAGAAAAGGTCTTGGGCTTCATTTTGAACTTGCTTGAACTCCACGGGACAGCTGGCAAAAACTCGATCAAATCAAATCTTCAGAGACCAGTGACTCAGACACATCAGGACAGAATGGACAAGCCTTTGTTTCAGCTGAATCCAGGCCTTATCACCTCATTCTGTCACTCATATTTTCTCAGTCCACCCACAAATCCTCCAGGATTTATTGCAGAGGTAGCAAGCTTGCTGGAAATAATGGTACAGGCAAAGAGGCTAGTCGGCTATCAACTCCAAGCTCTGGGTAATACCAATGGGAAATTGTTTGCACAAAAGGGGCGCTAGGGTGACAAACGGAGAGAGGGCTGGCCTATTGAAGATGCTAGGACTTTGACAAAGTTAACATCCTAATAGCAAGCCACTAGCTTTATCTGATTCCATTCTGGGGCTGAAGGCTTCCCACATCCCTCTTTCAGCCCCCCACCCCAACCCCCCACACTTGTGCATGAAAGACACAGGTTGCTTGCTTTTGTGTGCGATGTACCATGAAATGGTAATATAGAGAATGACTACATTTATATAAACCACAAAGTGTTTTTCTGTGCAACACACACACACAAATGAACCCAGTTTTCAGATCTGCAATAAATTTGTTTTTACATTGTTGACAAATGTAACAGTTAGAAGAAAGTATTAAATTATGACAAAGGGAATTAAGACTGATTTTTCTTTTCCCCAGAGTCATTTTGAGGATCTTTCTATTAAAGACACATTTTTTTTTTTTCCTGGAGTCTGCTTAGGTTTGATTAGGAAAACACTCAGAACAATAACAATTCTATTCTTCACCCATATGTTTGCAAAGGCAAATGTGTTTTTGTCTTCCCACTTTCATCTTCAAGCAAGCCCATTTTGGGGTAAGTTCTTGCATTCATTTCTGTTATTTTTACTCAGTGTGCTCTTATTCTAAGCAGGTGGCAATGCTGGATTCTGTGTGATGTAAACGGGCTTAGCGACCCTCATTAGAAAAGCCCTCAGCACTTTAAGTGAGGAAGAATTATCCTCATGGACAGAGTTTCTCCCTTTTCCTAATCTCCTCATTTTCATAGAAACAAAGAGAAATTCTTTTTATCTGAGTTGCAATAGACTGTTAATGCTTACAACTGACTTAGTCAAGATGGACTGTTTCTCTCCATTTCCTTTTCACAGTGTTTCTCCTTAAGTTTGGTAAAAAGCATAGTAACATGGACAGAAGATGAAATTTGAGGGTCACTAGAAGAACTGTACAAAAAAGATCTTCACAACCCAGATAAGCACGATGGTATGATCACTCACCTAGAGCCAGACATCCTGGAATGTGAAGTCAAGTGAGCCTTAGGAAGCATCACTACAAACAAAGCTAGTGGAGGTGATGGAATTCCAGTTGAGCTGTTTCAAATCCTGAAAGATGATGCTGTGAAAGTGTTGCACTCAATATGCCAGCAAATTTGGAAAACTCAGCCGTGGCCACAGGACTGGAAAAGGTCAGTTTTCACACCAATTCCAAAGAAAGGCAATGCCAAAGAATGTTCAAAATACCACACAATAGCACTCATCTCACATGCTAGTAAAGTAGTGCTCAAAATTCTCCAAGCCAGGCTTCAGCAATATGTGAACCATGAACTTCCAGATGTTCAAGCTGGTTTTAGAAAAGGCAGAGGAAACAGAGATCAAATTTCCAACATCTGCTGGATCATTGAAAAAGCAAGAGAATTCCAGAAAAACATCTATTTCTGCTTTATTGACTATGCCAAAGCCTTTGACTATGTGGAACACAATAAACTGCGGAAAATTCTGAAAGAGATAGGATCACCAGACCACCTGACCTGCCTCTTGAGAAATCTGTATGCAGGTCAGGAAGCAACAGTTAGAACCAGATATGGAACAATGAACTGGTGCCAAATAGAAAAAGGAGTACGCCAAGGCTGTATATTGTCAACCCGCTTATTTAACTTGTATACAGAGTACATCATGAGAAACGCTGGGCTGGATGAAGCTGGAATCCAGATTGCCGGGAGAAATATCAATAACCTCAGATATGCAGATGACACCACCCTTATGGCAGAAAGTGAAGAAGAACTAAAGAGGCTCTCGATGACAGTGAAAGAGGAGAGTGAAAAAGTTGGCTTGAAACTCAACATTCAGAAAACAAAGATCATGGCATCTGGTCCCATCACTTCATGGCAAGTAGATGGAGAAACAGTGGCAACAGTGGCAGACTTTATTTTTCTGGGCTCCAAAATCCTGCAGATGGTGACTACATTGGAGTAAAAGTTATAACCAAACTAGAGAGCATATTAAAAAGCAGAGACATTACTTTGCCAACAAACGTCCATCTAGTCAAGGCTATGGTGTTTCCAGTAGTCATGTATGGATGTGAGAGTTGGACTATAAAGAAAGCTGATTACCAAAGAATTGATGCTTTTGAACTGTGGTGTTGGAGGAGACCCTAGAGTCCCTTGGACTGCAAGGAGATCCAACCAGTCCATCCTAAAGGAGATCAGTCCTGAATATTCATTGGAAGGACTGATGTTGAAGCTGAAACTTCAATACGTTGGCCACCTGATGCAAAAGAGCTGACTCATTTGAAAAAAACACTGGTGCTGGAAAAGATTAAAGGTGGGAGAAGGGGACGACAGAGGATGAGATGGTTGGATGTCATCACCGACTCAATGGACAGAGTTTGAGTAAACTCTGGGAGTTGGTGATGGACAAGGAGGCCTGGCATGCTGCAGTCCATGGGGCCGCAAAGAGTCAGACACGACTGAGCGACTAAACTGAACTGAACTGAACTGAATGCGGTTTCAGGGTGAGAGATTACTGACAGAATGTGAAATACTGATTTTTAAAAATGAACTCTCTTCAGAAGGTACTCAGTATATCTATCTGTGTTTTATGGAATGATGCAGTCTCAGTAATCTGTAATAAGATATATTTGAGTATGTAGGCTGTTAATCTCACTCAGAAATGCAAAAATTCCTTAAAAACCAACAGTTTTCAATTCACTTATTCCATTAGGTGGCATGATACCCATTGCATCTCCACTTATCCATTATATATGGTAATTTCAACATGATCTAGGAGACATTGAAGAGAATGAAACAGACTTCAGCTTCAATCTTTATGTATATATACATATATTATATATGTATAAAATTCATTAGAATGCTGTGAATGTAAGCACCTATCCTGCAAAGTTTCTATCTCTGGACTCCATTTATTAGCTTATGTCATACAATCCTCAGGACATAAGATTAATAAAAGATGACTTGCAGGCAATAAAATTCTACCTGTGTCATCCACTCTTAAAATGCCCCAAGTGTGACTCATACTGATGCAACAGCCAGTACTGAGTCACAGAATTTGGACCATTTTTCAAAGGCGAAGTCTCAAGGGGACAATCCTCAGGGAAGCTCTCCTTCCTGAAATTACCTCCTAGCAGATTCGAGGGGCTCAGCCTTTCATTCTTCCCCATCATCCCTTCATCCCTTTGTGTCACTCTTTCTCATCGTGCATGGCCAGTCAACCCTCTGTGTGTGGCTTCTTTACCTTCAGTTCAGTAACTACTTTTATAAATGTGGGATGGAGAGATGTGTTTTCTCTCCTACTGATTTTCAGTTTTTATGCTACAAACACTTTCTTTTCCAATGAGATTCGATTCTGTGTTTATCAAAGAACAGCATACACATAGTTTACTGAGATAAATAGAACAAGTGTGCTAAAAAATACACACACAGCCTCACGCTTTAAAAGCAATTCCTCTGTGGCCTCTTAGCTTTGTCTTCCATATTTTTCAACAATATGCCTCTGCAGCTTTGTCAATTTTGACATTTTCTATTGTCTTCCTAATTCAAGAGTTGACAGTCTATCACCTGTGTGTTCCTCCTGCTTATCTTTCCATTCTCATTATATTATATTATCATAATATAATTTATATTATAATATTTTATATTATCATAATTTTTGTTTTAATCAATATTAAATATTCATATTACTATGTCTGAGTAAATGTTCTATGCTGAGCCAAGTCATGAACTATGGTTATATTTTTCTCCTTATCCAATTTCTACCTTGAGATAACCACTTCATTTTCTAGTTATATAATTTTCCATATTTGCAATACTTCCCAAACTCACCCAAATAAACTTTGAGTTCCTTCTCGACATTCTTTTTCCACACAGTCGGACACAGGTAATTTGACTCCTTCCACTTTCCCTCACCTAGAATCTGCTTTCTCTCTTAATCTGCAGAACCATCACCCTGAGGTTTCCAGGTGCTGTCGCCCAAGACATAAATCCCTTTGCCTCTTTTATGTGTTCTATTTCATTTCGTGAATTCCATGCTTCCTCTATCACTGTTATTGTACACATCTTGGTGTAACTCACCCTCTACTCCTAAAGAACAGCACATAAAAAGTTGTATGTTTGTGTGTGTGTATGTGTACACGTGAAAATGTTCAGCCAACTAATATGCTATCTATACAGAAGGTATACTTCCCAGCCTCTTTTGCAAGTGGAGACTTGTGGTTAAGTTCTTGCCAATGGAATGTGAGTGGTAGGAATCTCTGAAAAAAGTATGTATTGCCTTTTACTCTCTTCTTTCCCACTGGCTGAAATGGTGCTCGTGGGTCAGCTTCAATCATTAAAATAATATCCTGGAGGAGGCAGAGGAACAAGATAGAAGGAACCTGGGCCACCACATGACCCTATGGAACAGACTTTCCTCCCCATCTTAGATTACCCCCTTAGTTCTTGAAGGGTTAATGAGTTCAAAATTGACTTCTATCTTATTTTATAAAGAAATCAACTTCTACCTTGTTCAAGCTAAATATTTTAGAGTCTCTTTGTTACAACCCTTTGTTACTCTTTCGCATTTCTGCTTGTTCAAGATGGATAGCCTGGAAAGATTCAAAGGCTCTGAACAAATGTTATTCAGATATAGTTAATCAGCGTGGTTTGTTTTGCTTTTGTTTTTAAATATTTTTATTGTGGAAATCTCTTTTAAAATATGAAAAAAAAAAATAAAGCCCTATGTCCTCATCACCTGACTTCAACACAAGTCACCTCCTGACCAATCTTGCTTCCATATACCTCTTACTCATCCTCCCAGACTCAGAATTATTTTGAAGCAAATTTGAAACATCATATATTTTCATCTGTAAATATTTCAGCATGTCTCTAAAAAGATTACTCTGTTAATAGCTCTATGAGGTATAATTTACACAGAATAAAATTCATTCATTTTTGGTATTCAGCTTGTTAGATTCTGATAGTTATTTATAGTTGTGTAACCTCTATCATGATCAAAATACAGAACATTTCCATCACTGCCAAAGATCTTTCATACCCTTTGTAGACAATTCTCTCCTTCAGCCTTTAGTCCCAACTAATCTGTTTTCTGTCACTATAGTTTTTCCTTTTGCCTTATATAGTTTGTGCTTGATTTTGTTCACTGCTTTTGAGATTCACCCATGTGATTTGTGCATTAACATTCAGTCTTTTTTTTTTTATTGGTGTAAGTATTTCATAGTATGAATGTGTTATATTAGTCAGTCGTACCCGATTCTGTGATCCCATGGATTGGAGGACACCAGGCCCCTCTATCCATAGCATTCTCCAGGCAAGAATACTGGAGGAGGTTGCCATTTCCTTCTTCAGGGGATCTTCCTGACCCAGGAATTGAACCTGGGTCTCTCGCATGGCAGACAGATTCTTTACCATCTGAACCACCAGGGAAGCCCTATTTATAGTATGAATACACGAGAATTTATTTGTCCATTCACTAGTTGATGGACTATTTCCAGATTTTACTTTTTAGCAGTATAATGCTGCTATGAATATTTGCACACAGTCTTTGAATGGACATATAATTTTGTCTTTGAATGGATGTATAATTTCATATCTCTTAGATAATATTTAAGAATGAGATTGCCAGATTATATGGAAAGTATGTATTTAACTTGATTTTTTAAAAAGTGCCAAACTCTACCAAAGTGACTGTACCCTTTTGCATTCCTACTAACAGTATAGGACAGTCTCAGTTGGTCACCAGCACTTGGCATTGTCAGTCTTTTTAGTCTAAACATTCTGATGAGTATATTAATAGTATTGTATTGCAGTTTTAATTTAATTTTTTCCTGATGGAGCAGCCGTGATGACAGCTTTCTTGCAATATTGTGAAAGATCTCTGAGCCAGAACAATACAGCTAAGGCATTCCTAGACTTTCAAACCTCAGATACAGTGCAAGGTAATAAATGTTTGTTGCTTTACTAAGCTGCCAAGTTTCAGTGATAAGTTGTTGTACTGTAATAGATAACTAATATATCAGCCCTCTGTCAAATACATGTTTCGCAAATATTTTTAAGCCTGTAAATTGCCCTTTCGCTTCTTTAATTATGTTTTTAAAAGAACTTTTAAAATTTATAAAGTATATTTATCTAATAATTGTTTTCTTTCAAAGAGTACACTTTTTGTATCCTGTTTAAGAAATTTTCACCTATAACCCGGTGTCACAAAGATTTTCTCCTATGTTTTCTTCTAGAAGTTTAACAGTTTTCCCTCTTTACAATTTTAAGCATTTGGTTTATTTTTAGTTAAATTTTGTTGATGGTGTGAGGTGAGGGTTAATGTTCCTTCTTTTCTTCCACACAGGTAACCCATCTGTTACTTTTTCTCATGAATTCCTTGGAAAATTTGACCATATGGTGTGCATCTATTTCTGGACTCCCTATTCTGTTCCTCCTATCTATAAGTCTGACCTTATGCCAATACCATACTTTATTGATTACTGTAGCTTTATAGAAGCTTTGAATTAGGTAGTACAAGCCTTCCAACCTTGTGGTTTTTAAGACTGTTTTGGCTATTCTGAATATTTCACTCTTCTCATACATTTTAGAATCAGCCTATCAATTTATTTTTAAAGCCTGCTAGGATTATCATTTGGATTGCATTAAATCTATAGGTCAATCTGAGGAGAACTGCTATCTTCATAATACTGGATTTTCTGATCCCATAAATGTAGTGCATCTCCATTTTTTACATCTTCTTTAATTTCCCCACGTAGTTGTTTACAGTTTCAGGTGTTTAGGTCAAAGAGTATCTGACTTGACCCTTTTTAAAACATAATTTCAGTGTCATTATTACCCATGAAATTTAATAATTATTCCTTAATATCGCTAAATATCTAGTCAATATTCATATTTATTTGATTGCTTTATAAACATGCTTCTCTCTCTTTTTTCTTTTTTATGGTTTATTTGTTCAAATTGGGACTTAAATGTGGTTCCATACAATGCAATAGGTTGATAGATTTCTCTTTTAATTTTATGACCTTCTTTTATCTTTTTCTTGTAATGTTTTCAATATTGTCAAAGAAAAGAAGTCATTTGTCCTCTAAGGTACTAAATAGTCTTGAGTTTTTCTGATGGCATCTCTCTGGTGTTGCTGACTGTGTTCCTCAGTCCTCTATTATTCCTGGCTGACCAGATTCCATTTCAGTTTTAGGGGAGAGGACAAGACTAATTCATGGATGATGTTGAGTACATCTGCCAGAAGCTACACATCTGTCTCTCTTTTTCTTGATGTCAGCAGCCACCAACAATCATTGTCTATATCCCCTAAATCATGATGGGATAAGAAATGATAAGATATTATTAGTTCTATTACTATGTCTTCATTTACCATATACTTCTATATAGGCAAATACTTGCCCTTACCATCTATTTGGATGGCCTGAAGTATAACTTATATGATTTGTTTAGACATCCTACTGAGTTGAATTGGCTCCAGAAATGTTTGTAGGTCTTTGGTACCCCACTGTGTGTGTGTCTGTGTGTGTATGTACATTCACGTATATTTAAGTATTTATGTAATTAAAATAATTTATAATATTCTTTAGATATCTTGCTTGAGGAGGAGCTGATTTTCTGAACCTGAGCTGCCATGACAAGATTCATAGGCTTTAGAATATTAGTTCTCCCTAATATCACAGAACATAAGTGGGAAATCACACTGTACAGTCTATTGGTACAAATCTGTGATCTCTCTTTTTCTTTTTGTCTTGGTGGGACTCAGGTACCACTGAAGATGTTTTGTGAAGGCTTGTTGAACAATACCTAACTTTTCATTAATTTATTTTTTAATTGAAGCAAAACTGCTTTACAATGTTATTTTGGTTTCTGCCATACAACAATGCAATTCAGCCACAACTGTACATATATCATCTCCCTTTTGAGCCTCTCTATATAAAATACCTAACTTTTTGAGGGAGGTACCATGGCATATAACAATCATCTAAAGATCTCTTTTTCCAAAACACTGATAAATGCAGTTCCTACAGACTGTGTCCCTTTTCATTTCAGCACTGACATCTCAGTTCCTCCCTTCACACAGTTCTAGTTTATCTAGCCAGGGGTTTTCTATATTTAAAAAGTAGGCTGATGAGCTGTTATTTGAAAGATGTATCCAGAGTAATATATAAAGTTATATATATGGCACTAAGTGCAGGCGGTGGCGGCAGCGGGCCAGGGACAGCAGCCGGGAGGAGCCACCCCGCGACTGAGGCCAGGGGCGGCAGCAGGAAGGAGCAACCCCATGTCCAAGGAGTGGTGGCTGCCCGGGCCCAGGAGGGCATAGAGGAGCCAACCCACGTTGAAGGTCAGGAAGGGCGGCGGGAGGAGATACCCCTTATCCAAGGTAAGGAGCAGCGGCTGTGCTTTGTTGGAGCAGCCATGAAGAGATACCCCACGCCCAAGGTAAGAGAAACCCAAGTAAGATGGTAGGTGTTGTAAGAGGGCATCAGAGGGCAGACACACTGAAACCATACTCACAGAAATCTAGTCAATCTAATCACACTAGGACCACAGCCTTGTCTAACTCAATGAAACCAAGCCTGCCCGTGGGGCAACCCAAGACGGGCAGGTCATGGTGGACAGGTCTGACAGAATGTGGTCCACTGGAGAAGGGAATGGCAAACCACTTCAGTATTCTTGCCTTGAGAACCCCATGAACAGTATGAAAAGGCAAAATGATAGGATATTGAAAGAGGAACTCCCCAAGTCATTAGGTGCCCAATATGCTACTGGAGATCAGTGGAGAAATAACTCCAGAAAGAATGAAGGGATGGAGCCAAAGCAAAAACACCCAGCTGTGGATGTGACTGGTGAGAGAAGCAAGGTCCGATGCTGTAAAGAGCAATATTGCATAGGAACCTGGAATATCAGATCCATGAATCAAGGCAAATTGGAAGTGGTCAAACAAGAGATGGCAAGAGTGAATGTCGACAATCTAGGAATCAGCAAACTAAAATGGACTGAAATGGGTAAATTTAACTCAGATGACCATTATATCTACTACCGTGGGCAGGAATCCCTCAGAAGAAATGGAGTAGCCATCATGGTCAACAGAAGAGTCCGAAATGCAGTACTTGGATGCAATCTCAAAAACGACAGAATGATCTCTGTTCATCTCCAAGGCAAACCATTCAATATCACAGTAATCCAAGTCTATGCCCCAACCAGAAACGCTGAAAAAGCTGAAGTGGAACGGTTTTATGAAGACCTACAAGACCTTTTAGAACTAACACCCCAAAAAGATGTCCTTTTCATTATAGGGGACTGGAATGCAAAAGTAGGAGTCAAGAAACACCTGGGGTAACAGGCAAATTTGGCCTTGGAATGTGGAATGAAGCAGGGCAAAGACTAATAGACTTTTACCAAGAAAATTCACTGGTCATAACAAACACCCTCTTTCAACAACACAAGAGAAGACTCTACACATGGACATCACCAGATGGTCAACACCAAAATCAGATTGATTATATTCTCTGCAGCCAAAGATGGAGAAGCACTATACAGTCAACAAAAACAAGACCAGGAGCTCACTGTGGCTCCGATCATGAACTCCCTTATTACCAAATTCAGACTCAAATTGAAGAAAGCAGGGAAAACCGCTAGACCATTCAGGTATGACCTAAATCAAATCCCTTATGATTGTACAGTGGAAGTGAGAAATAGATTTAAGGGCCTAGATCTGATAGATAGAATGCCTGATGAACTATGGAATGAGGTTTGTGACATTGTACAGGGATCAAGGGAGACAGGGATCAAGATCATCCCCATGGAAAAGAAATGCACAAAAGCAAAATGGCTGTTTGGGGAACCCTTACAAATACCTGTGAAAAGAAGAGAAGCGAAAAGCAAAGGAGAAAAGGAAAGATATAAGCATCTGAATGTAGAGTTCCAGAGAATAGCAAGAAGAGATAAGAAAGCCTTCTTCAGTGATCAATGCAAAGAAATAGAGGAAAACAACAGAGTGGGAAAGACTAGAGATCTCTTCAAGAGAATTAGAGATACCAACGGAACATTTCATGCAAAGATAGGCTTGATAAAGGACAGAAATGGTATGGACCTAGCAGAAGCAGAAGATATTAAGAAGAGGTGGCAAGAATACACAGAAGAACTGTACAAAAAGGATCTTCATGACTGGGATAATCACGATGGTGTGATCACTCATCTAGAGCCAGACATCCTGGAATGTGAAGTCAAGTAGATCTTAGAAGCATCACTACGAACAAAGCTAGTGGAGGTGATGGTATTCCAGTAGAGCTATTTCAAATGCTTAAAGATGATGCTGTGAAAGTGTTGCACTCAATACGCCAGCAAATTTGGAAAACTCAGCAGTGGTCACAGGACTGGAAAAGGTCAGTTTTCATCCCATCCCCAAAAAAGACAATGCCAAAGAATGCTCAAACTACCGCACAATTGCACTCATCTCTCACGCTAGTAAAGTAATGCTCAAAATTCTCCAAGCCAGGCTTCAGCAATACGTGAACTGTGAACTTCCTGATGTTCAAGCTGGTTTTAGAAAAGGCAGAAGAACCAGAGATCAAATTGCCAACATCCGCTGGATCATGGAAAAAGCAAGAGAGTTCCAGAAAAACATCTATTTCTGCTTTATTGACTATGCCAAAGCCTTTGACTGTGTGGATCACAATCAACTGTGGGAAATTCTGAAAGAGATGGGCGTACCAGACCATCTAACCTGCCTCTTGAGAAACCTGTATGCAGGCCAGGAAGCAACAGTTAGAACTGGACATGGAACAACAGACTGGTTCCAAATAGGAAAAGGAGTATGTCAAGGCTGTATATTGTCACCCTGCTTATTTAACTTCTATGCAGAGTACATCATGAGAAACGCTGGACTGGAAGAAGCACAAGCTGGAATCCAGATTGCAGGGAGAACTATCAATAACCTCAGATATGCAGATGACACCACCCTTATGGCAGAAAGTGAAGAGGAACTCAAAAGCCTCTTGATGAAAGTGAAAGTGCAGAGTGAAAAAGTTGGCTTAAAGCTCAGCATTCAGAAAATGAAGATCATGGCATCCCGTCCCATCACTTCATGGGAAATAGATGGGGAAACAGTGGAAACAGTGTCAGACTTTATTTTGGGGGGCTCCAAAATCACTGCAGATGGTGATTGCAGCCATGAAATTAAAAGATGCTTACTCCTTGGAAGAAAAGTTATGAACAACCTAGATAGCATATTCAAAAGCAGAGACATTACTTTGCCGACTAAGGTCCGTCTAGTCAAGGCTATGGTTTTTCCTGTGGTCATGTATGGATGTGAGAGTTGGACTGTGCAGAAGGCTGAGTGCCAAAGAATTGATGCTTTTGAACTGTGGTGTTGGAGAAGACTCTTGAGAGTCCCTTGGACTGCAAGGAGATCCAACCAGTCCATTCTGAAGGAGATCAACCCTGGGATTTCTTTGGAAGGAATGATTATAAAGCTGAAACTCCAGCACTTTAGCCACCTCATGTGAAGAGTTGACTCATTGTAAAAGACTCTGATGCTGGGAGGGATTGGGTGCAGGAGAAGAAGGGGTCGACCGAGGATGAGGTGGCAGGATGGCATCACGGACTCGATGGACATGAGTCTGAGTGAACTCCGGGAGTTGGTGATGGACAGGGAGGCCTGGCGTGCTGCAATTCATGGGGTCGCAAAGAGTCGGACACAACTGAGCGACTGAACTGAACTGAACTGATTATATGTATATATATATATATAAAATCTGCCTGCCAGTGCAGGAGATGCAAGAGAGGTGGGTTCAGTCACTGGGTAAGGAAGATTTCCTGGAGTAGGAAATGGGAACCCACTCCAGTATTCTTGTTGGAAGAATCCCATGCACAGAGGAGCCTGGCAGGCTACAATCCACAGGATTGCAAAGAGTTAGACATGACTTAGCAAGGAGCACACATCCAGAATAATGAGCCTGCTCACATAAAAAGATCAAAATCAAGCCCGCAGAAAAGCAGGTTCTCCATTTAAAGATAAAACGTCCACACTGCCACTGTTTGTCTATGGAAACAACTCTCATCATAAAGAGACACCACTGAAAACCCAAAGACACTTGGTCCCATTGACTCC
This sequence comes from Capra hircus, assembly GCF_001704415.2. Classification (NCBI taxonomy): domain Eukaryota; kingdom Metazoa; phylum Chordata; class Mammalia; order Artiodactyla; family Bovidae; genus Capra; species Capra hircus. The sequence goes on from NC_030812.1 coordinate 65,634,984, forward strand.
CCTGGAATGCTCTCCATTCTCTCTGTTGTGTCTCTGCAAGGTTGGCCATTGGAGAGAAGGTGTCCATATTCATGCCACGTTTCCAATATCCTGACCCCTCTACTCATCTCTCCCAGACCAAACCCCACAAAAACTGTCCAAAAGTGGTCCCTTTTCTGTTAGGGGCTCCCCCATGTTCCCCAAGAATGAATCTACTATTCAAAGTTCTTCTAAATCAAAAATCGTCTCCATCCACCAAAGTCAGTACCCTGCAGTGGCAGATCATTTGACCCTCAAATGATTCTCAATAAGTATTTATCAAAAGGAAGAGAAATGATCAATCCTTTTCCAAAACAAAAGGAGACATTTCAGTGAAAGGGAGCATGAAGGAGAAGGAAATAAACCTTTCCTGGCCTCTGTTTGTGCTAAGAAATGGTTCTAAATATTTTATTATATTAATATAAACATTTCATTGCATTATTACTAACACCAACACCAATTTTAACATTAACAAACACTGACTCTGATACTGATAATAATGTTGACACCAATACTAGTACAAATATTAATAGAAATACTATCTACTGATACAAATACTAGCAAATATTGATATTGATACTGATACTAACACAACATTTTTCAGGTTTTAATCCACATGGAAGGATCCAAAGAGAGTAGAACCCCTGGCTTCTCACCCTCTCCCTTGCCTATCCTCTTCATGGAGAAGGAATGAGTTATCTAACAGATGAGCAGCAGTCACTGATCAGTTAAAAGGAGGTAATCCCTGAAGATCAGTCACTTTTCATCTCTGCCTGTCCAAGAACTGCCCACAAGAGGCAGTGAGTGTCTATAGAACCCAATGTCTGTAGAAGCTAGGTAAGAGCGTCTATAAAACCCAGTGTCTTTCAGGTCCTGTCTAAAGGCTTGGATCTGAGGGCTGGTGGTACAGAGGGCCAGTTGGCCCATTTGAAAACCTAGCTAAGTGACCCCTCCAACAAAGCACCATCCATCACAAAATTGATACTTTCTGGAGTAGGATGAAAATACCCAAGACCTGGAACACAGGGCTCAATAAAGAAATAGAAATTAAGAGTTTTTGTACACATTGGATGGGGAAAATGAACTGACCTGGGACTGGAACTGTTTACACTGAAAATTTCTAAATTTCCTAAGAAGACAAACATCTCAAAAGCCTTCCTCTGAGAGAGGAGATAATAAGAGAGTCCTTCCTTCCATACTACCTGTTATGGACTGATTTGTGTCCCTTACAGATCATATGCTGAAGTCACAGCACCTCAGATTATAACTGTATTTGCAGATAAGGACTTTAAAGAGATAATTTAGTTAAATTAGATCATAAGGGAGGCCTCTCATTCAATATGACCAGTATCCTTATAATGAGAGGAAATTTGGACTCAGACATGCAGACACACAGAGACAAGGCCATGTGAAAACACAGGGAAAAGACAGCCATTTGCAAGCCAAGGAGAGAGGCATTGGGAGAAACCAATCCAGACAATGCCTTTGTCTTGAACTAGCCTCCAGAACTGTGACAAAATTAATTTGTTGTTTAATTAAGCCGCCTAGTCTGTAGAGCTTTGCTACAGCAGCCCCAGGTGTAGCTGTGCTTAAGTTCACAAATCATGGGCACTGAGCAACAAGCATGGACTCAGAGGCACCGCGGCAAAGGCATCAAGACTCCTTTCTCTGTTTCTGCTCCTTCCCTCTCACCTGAACCTGTGTTATGGTCGGTGGCAGCACTAACATTTGATCTAAAAATGTGATTCTTCCTGAGGTAGCAGTGGCTCCTGTATTTCTATCAAAGGAAAAAAAAAATCTGCCCACTGTTATTTTTAATTTTCCTTGGATTTGAACTTACTTCCACAACAGAGGAATCTGAGGAAGAGATCAGGGGGTGAATTCATTTAGAGTGGCCAGATAACACACAGGATGCCCAGGTACATGTGAATCTCAGATGATGAATAATTTTTTTTGGTCTAAGTATATTCAAAATACTGTATAACTATTAGTTGTTATACTGAATTTCATATGTAACTGGGCATCCTGTTTGCTAAATACAGCAACTATACATTCAGAGCATCTTACTAACAGGAAATAAGAGAGTAAACCAACAAGAGATGTGAAAACTACCAAGTCCTTGAGAATAAGAAGCAGGAACTCACCTTAGTATCTGCACCACCTATTCACACACACACACACACACACACACACACACACACACACACACACACACACACACACCATGAGGTACTCAGCACAGTGTCTGCCTCAAAAGCACCAATAATCAGTTGTTGAACTGAACTGTTTTAAAATTCAATTAATGTCTCCATTCAAGAAGACCATGAATGGCATAATGCTACTAAAAAGTATAAATTTTAAAAATAAGTCAACAATTACCTGATTCTGAAGCTGAAAGGAGTTAAGAACCACCTCTCTATTGCCTCATTCCCTAGGGGTAGGGGGTAAACATGGCTCAGTGTGCTTCCATGACTTATCTAAGACCTTTTATTTGCCAGTAGCATATCTGGGGCTATAACCAGACCACCCTAAGTTTGCAATGCTCCTCCCACACTCTGACACTAAAAGTATTTCTGACAAAGGCAAACATTTTCTGGCCTAGAAAATTCCATGTCTACCTTCTCAACCAGCTGCTTCAGCCACGTAAACAACCAACATCCACCAAGCTATTATGCATATTCTTTAGAGAAATCCAAGAAAGAGCTCTGCCCTTTCTTAAGCTCATAAAGAGTACTCTTACAGATGGGTGAAACAAAATAATAGGTCAAAAATAAATATAACTGCTGAAAAAATTTTAAGGCCTTTTACGTGAAACTGCTTTTCACTGATAGATACATCCGATTATACTAAAGAGCTTCTTTATCCATTTTTTTAAAGGGTGGCAGCTTCAGTTCAATGGTGTTAGTGAGACAATCCCTTAAGCTGTGTCAAAATGCCAGTTATCCGAGATGCCACCCAGATTTGAATGATTTAGAGAGAGACAAAACACACAGAAAGAAGGAATCATCTTTTGACTACTGCTGCTTTTGACAAGGCCCCTCCCCCTGCCCTTTTCCTGAAGCATCTTTCTCTATCAGTGGTGACAAGTGTCAGTCAAACCTTCCATAGCTGAGGAAGGGGGAGGAACGGGCAGTGAAGCCAAGGAGAGGGGCGGGAGGAAGAAACATGAAACGTTCTCACAATTGCTCAAGGAAGATCCCCTATCAGTGTGTGGTCTGGGAGAAAGAAGTCTTTTCCTCCCCCTCTACCCCCTCCCACCCCCGCTCCTAATCTCTAACCGATTATTTACCTCTTTTTATCAACTTGAATCTCTCTGTTGCTCCAAAGGCTCCAAAACAAATCGCTGGTCAGCCAGGATTAAGCTGCTTTGTTGCCAACGATTAGCAGGTTTGCTTGTAGTTTCAACATCTTCAGCAACAGCTGAATGTCAAATGATTCAGGAAATACTGGCCTTATTTTGGCTAAAGGCATATGAATGCTTGAAATAAAATGGGGGAACAGTATCCTATAGAGAAGGTTCTAGACCATTCCATGTACAGTTTAGTATGGGCAGAATGAGAACTCTATCATTTGTATTTCTTTTTTTTTTTAATGCAGCCATGATTTTGAAAAATATCACATACCAGCAACCTCTTGTCTCAAAGAAAACATCCAGTTTAAGTCCTAGACTCTAGGAAATGTTTAATCCAAACATATTTACACAGAGGCACATTTACCAACAAAACAAAACAAAACACTCATTAAGTATTTTGAGGTTCAAAATCCACTTTGCAAAAACAAAACAAAACAAAACAAAATCCACATAGCATTCATTTTTGGAATACCTATTATGTGCTAGGTACTGTGTTGGAAAATAAAGAAATGAAAAGAATAAAATCCATTTCCAGTTTTCAAGAGTTATCTATTGCACTCACTTACATACACTTTAATCATTAAAAAACCCTCAGTAATATAATTACCTGGGGCTCTGCTATGTTATTTATACAGCCTTAAAGGTCAGGGACTATACTTTCATCTTCTGTATTCTCTAATAGTGGTCGCCAGTAGTTTTGGCACCAGGGACCAGTTTTGTGGAACACAATTTTTCCACAGATCAGGAAGGGGGAGGAATGGTTTAGGGATGATTCAAGTGCATTGCATTTATTGTGCACTTTATTTCTAATCTTATGCCACTACTGATCTGACAAGAGGTACTGGTCTGTGGGCTGGAGGCTGAGGACCCCTATTCTATTATACTTTACACCAGTCTTCCAAATAGTAGTTTCTCAAGGTAGTGCCATGATGTAGGGAAATGTACTAATAGAGAGTCAGAGACTCAGGGTCTCATTGATTTTGTGGACATAGACAAACCCCTTAATCAGTGGGTCCTTTTGGCTTTCTGCATTTATAATGAGGGAGAGGGAAACCCCTTTCCATCCTCCCTTTCAATGCCAATGTCTGCGATTCCTTGACCTTGGGGCAAGGAGACTGAATAGCACAGTTTAAGGATCTTTTCTGATATTAAGCAACTTGAGGGCAGAATTTATCTCACTGAATCCCCAAGTGGCCTGTGATAAAGATTAACATGTTTGAAATTTATGTCAAAAGTCTATGAAGCAGAAAAGGGAACAGTGAGAGTAGCTTCAGCAAGTTCCTAGGACTCAAGATATAAGAAAGATCTAGAGCAGATGTAACTTTATATGTGGTAGTTTTTGAGGCAACCAGCATGTCCATGGGTCTTACAGACAGGAGGGGATAATTGTTGAGTACTTCCAGGTAATAATGTACTATAGGAATGGGACCAGGGATGAAGGGAAGGCCATAGTCTTGGTAGAGCTTGAAATACTAGCTTTACAAATGAGACTTTCCCCATTTCCCTTGTGTAAATATATTTTGCTTATAAGGAAAATTTCTCCCATCCCTGAATGAATCTACTTCCTGTCCCTACCTGGATGCCCCACCTCAAATTAGGAACACAATAGTGCACTTACCTTGTGTGGGGTACCAGGAGGGGGCTGGATCAAGCCCAAGAGTGTTACTTGTCCTGCTTCTTTCTCAGGAACCTTGCTCTATCATTTCTCTCATCTTCTACTATACCACCAGCCTCCTCCTCTCCATCATCTTTCACTCAGTCTACAAACATGCTCAATTCATTTTAATCCATTCATTCTTACATTGTAAATCACTTTGGATTTTATTTAAATACTCTCTGGGAATGACATCTGTTTTTCTCTTTCCCATTTTTATAATTTTCAATCCTTTTACTTGTCATTGCTGTCTAAAGTCTTAGATATAGAACTGATTAGACATGGTGATAGTAAATATCTTTGCCTTATTTCATAGCTATAAGGGAATGACTTTAGTGTTTGTGCTAAATGTTTATTAGCTATCTTTTGCCAGGTGAAGCATATTTCTTCTAGTTCTAGTTTGCTAGGAGAATTTTTTTTTGCAAATGTGCTTTAATTGTATTGATTTTTCTGTATCTCCTTATATGATGAATTACAATAATAAATTTTCTAATGATGATCCTAACATCCATTTCTGGGATGAGCTCAAATTACAGAGTGCATTTCTAAATGAGCTTTGCTAATAATTTTTAGAATTTTTCATCTACATTCATGAGTGAGTTATACTTTTTAAATATAAATTTATTTATTTTAATTGGAAGTTAATTACTTTACAATATTGTATTGGTTTTGCCATGCATCAACATGAATCCACCACAGGTATACTTGTGTTCCCCATCCTGAACCCTGCTCCCTCCTTCCTCCCCATACCATCCCTCACTTTTTTAAAAGTTTTATTGGTGTGGACTATTTTTTAAAAGTCTTTATTGAGTTTATTGGGGGATTCCCTGGTGGCTCAGATGGTTTGAGTTTATTACAATATTGCTTCTGTTTTAGGTTTTGGTTCTTTGGCCATGAGGCATGTGGGATATTAGTTCCCCAACTAGGGATCAAACCCACACCACCTGTGCTGGTAGGTAAAGCCTGAACCACTGGACCACCAGAGAAATCTCCATGAATGAGTTATATTTCGTTTTCCTCTCATAGTTCTCCTGTCTACTGGTATCAAGCTTACACAAATTCCCAAAATAAGCTGGATAGTAAAACTTTTTTTCCCCTTGGAGAAAGTTCTAAGATTGGGATTAGCTATTTGTTGACTATTTTCTAGAGTTTATAAAAATCATGTGGACATGGTGTTTTTATTGCAGGAAGATTTTAAGCTACAGATATAATTTCTCTAATGATTATAAGACCAGTCAGATTTCTACATTATTTTGAATCTGCTTTGGTTATTTGTAATAATTTTCTAGAGATTTGCCTTCAGAATATTTTGTTATAAAGATACTTGTCATTTTCTCTTATTATCTTTTAAATTTACATTGCATTCATAATTATGTCCCTGTTTTAATTTCTAAAATCACTGAAGTTTTTCTTCTCTTTCTCTATTGAACCTACCAAAGGCAGGAGTATTGGTCTTCTAAATGAATTAGGTTTTGTTGATTTCTTTGTTGATTTTCTCAGTTTTATATTTATTTGATTTTTCATCTATTTTGCTGTTATATTAATATATCAGATTTCTTTTTAATTTCTCTGGATTTCTTATGCTGTTCTTTGTATAACTTAATGTTAGATATTTAATTCATTAGCTTTTGACCTTTCTTTTTTCTAGATGAAACCATTCAAGGCTGTGAATTTCTCTACTATAGCTGTGTCCCACAGGTTTTATAAATATCTTTTTTATTATTCACATGATATTTATACTTTCCAGTATCATATCTTCTATAATTCATAAATCATTTCAAAGTATGCTTTATATTTCCAAATGTATAGTTTTAAAAAATTATCTTTTCAATATCAATCTTTAATTTAATTGTGGTCTTATATACACTATTTCTTAAATTTGTTGATATTTATGATATACAATACAGTCCATCTTTATAACTTTTTCATATGCTTAGGTAGTATTCCATACTTGCTTATTAGAACACTCATTAGTTTTATTCATCAAGTCTTCTATATAATGTCCTTGTTTGATTACTGTTCTGGAGAGATTTGTCATGGTGAGTGTTGAGGGTTGTGGCTGCTGAGGAAGAGCACAGCATGGTTGTGGTAAGAGTGAGGAAAGAGCACTTGATATTATATCACCCTGCCCACACCCGCTTCCTTGGCACACATCATATCCCACTTAACTGTTTGGCATGCTGGAAGACGACAGGTCTCTATACAACTTTATGTTTTACTTCTTTTCTTGAACCTTTCCCCCAATTCTCTCACATATTTAATATTACTAGAACACTAGATCACTTACTCTGTTTCCCTGTCATGGCTTGCCTTTGCTCCTGTTGTTCCCTTCTCTTTTAATGATCTTCCCCAATCCACATACACATATTAAAACCCCCACATCCCTTGATACTTTATATAGAAAACTATAAGGTCTCCATCCCAAAACTATCAAATCTAAAAATGAATTCAGCAAGGTTTCAGGCTACAGGATTAACATAGAGAAATCTGTTGTGCTTCTATACATTAATAATGAAATATCAGAAAGAGAAAGTTTTAAAAAAATTCTGTTTAAAATTGCACCAAAATGAATACAATACCTAGGAATAAACTTGACCAAGGAGGTGAAAGAACTATACTCTGGAAACTATAAAATACTCGTGAAGAAAACTGAAGATTATACAAAGAAATGAAAGGATATCCTGTGTTTGGGGGCTGGAAAAATTAATATTGTTAAAATGGCTATGCTATCCAAAGCAATCTACAGATTTAATGCAATCCCTATCAAAATACCTATGGATATTTTTTGCAGAACTAGACCAATTAATTCTAAAATTCATATTGAACCACAAATGACCCTAAATTTCCAAAACAATCTTGAAAAAATAACAAAGTTGGAGATATAACCCTCCAAGACTTCAGACTATATTACAAAGCAACTGTAATCAAAACAGCATGGTATCAACTCTCTCTCTCTCTCACACACACACACACAAAACCACAAAGATCAGTGGAACAGAATATAGAGAGAACAGAAATAAACCCATTCACTTATAATCAATTAATTTACAACAAACAAGAATATATACGATGGAGAAAACAAAAAAATATACAATGGAGAAGAGACATCATTTTCAACAAGTGGTGCTGGGAAAACTGGACAACCACTTGTAAAACAATGAGATTAGAACATTCTCAGGGACTTCTCTGGTGGTCCAGTGGCTAAGACTCTTGCTCCCAAGAGGGAGGCCTGGGTTCAATCCTTGGTCAAGGAACTAGATCCCACTTGCCACAACTAACACTTTGTATACTGCTATGAAGATCAAAGATTCTGAGGGCCACAACTAAGATCTGGTGCACCCAAATAAATGAATAATTTTTTTTAAAGAAGATTCCCTCACATATTATACAAAAATAAACTCAGAATGCTTAAAGACCCAAGTGTGGAAATCATAAAATTCCTTGAAGACAACATAGGCAGAACATAATTTGACATAAACGATAGCAATATTTTTTTGGATTGGTGTCCAAAGGCAAAGGAAATAAAAGCAAAAATTAACAATTGGGACCTAATTAAACTAACAGCGTTTGCACAGCAAAGGAAACTATCAACAAAATGAAAATATTATGGCAGAAAATACTTGCAGATTATGTGACTAACAATAGTTAACATCCAAAACATATAAACAGCTCTTATAATTCAATATAAAAAAAAAAACCCACCAAAAAATGGGCTGAAGACCTGACTAGATGTTTTTTTTCTTTTTTTCCAAAGAAGACATACAAATGGCTAATAAGCACATGAAAATATGCTCAACATCACAAATTCTTGTGTGCTTAGTCATTCAGTCATGTCCAACTCTTTGTGACCCCATGGACTATAGACTGCCAGGCTCCTCAGTCTTTGGGGATTCTCCAGGCAAGACTACTGGAGTGGGTTGCCATGCCCTCCTCCAGGGGATCTTCCCAATCCAGGGTTCAATCTCAGGTCTCCCACACTGCAGGCAGATTCTTTACCATCTGAGCCAAATCAAAACAACAGATATCACTTCACACCTGTCAGAATGGCTATCATCAAAAAATCTGTAAATAAGAAACATTGAAGAGGATGTGGCATATGCAGAACAGAAACAGATTCACAGATACAGAAAACAAACTCATGGTTACCAAAGAGGAGAGGAGGGAGGGGAGGGACACACAGGGGTATGGGGTTAACAAACAACTGTATGTAAAATGTACAAGCAACAAGGCTTTACTATATGGCGCAGGGAATTATAGTTATCATCTTATAATAACATAATGGAGTATAATCATAAAAATACTGAATCATCATGCTGTATACCTGGAAATAGTGTAATGTTGCAAATTAACTATACTTTAATAAAAAATCATAAAATAAAAACCCTATGTCCTTTAAGAATCTTCTCAGAGTCCTCCTTTCTCTAAAACTCAATGGTACTCACTGTATTTCTCAGTTTTTAATTGCCTTATTTTGTATTACATGATATTTTCATGAACATATATATATTCTTTGTGACACTTTGCAACACCATGGACTGTAACCCACCAGGCTTCTCTGTCTATGGGATTCTTTAGGCAAGAATATTGGAGTGGATTGCTATGCCCTCCTCCAGGGGATATTCCATATACTTGTATCTATTCTCTTTTAAATTCTTTCCCTATTTAGGTTGTTGCATACTAATGAGCAGAGTTCCCTGTGCTATCCAGTAGGTCTCTGTTGGTTATCCATTTTTAAATATAGCAATGTGTACATGTCAATCCCAAACTTCCTAACTATCCCTGACCCTTCCCCATTGGTAGCCATAAGTTCTACAACTTGATCATTTTTGTAGCCCAACACTACCCAGGAAAGTATCAATATATAAATACTAAAAGAAGAGGCAAATTTTCATATTCAAATGCAGAAATTTTCATGTCTATAAGTTTACTAATTAAAAATCACTTTGAAAGAATCTGTCTGCCTAAACATCATAAATGTTCTGGGATAAAGCAAACTAATTATAGAACATGAATAGATTTCCATAAATACTACTGACATTTTTACACGAATTGTTGTGTAATTCAAGACCCAGATGTTCCAGACTTGCTGTGCTAAAACAACTTGAATCAATTTGGCAGCTCATTTCACACCCCTGGCAGGCTTTGTGACACATCACATCCCATTTCCTACTTAGCTAGATTTGTCAGCATTTTCTCCAGTGTGGTAACTGAATGGCTAAAGATAGAGCATCAAGAGAGGCTCAATGTTAGGATCAAAAAAACAATAAGATACTCATCATTTTAGAAGCTGCTTTCTAATTTGATTTTTTTCATGAAATATTAATAATTAAGATGATCTTTCTTTAACAAAGTTATGTTATGTACCCTGCTTATTTACCATTTATGCAGAGTACATCATGCTAAATGCCAGGCTGGAAGACTCACAACCTGGAATCAAGATTGCCAGGAGAAATATCAACAATCTCAGATATGCAGATGATACCATTCTAATAGCAGAAAGCAAAGAGGAACTAAGGAACCTCTTGATGAGGGGGAAAAAGGAGACTGGAAAAGGTGGCTTAAAACTCAACATTCAAAAAACTAAGATCATGGCATCTGGTCCCATCACTTCATGGCAAATAGATGGGGAAAAAATGGAAAGAGTGACAGACTTTCTTTTCTTGGGCTCCAAAATCACTGTGGATTGTGACTGCAGCCATGAAATTAAAAGACACTTGCCACTCGGAAGAAAAGCTATGGCAAACTTAGACAATGTCAGGCGATACCTAGATGGCGTTACTGACTCAATGGATGTGAGTTTGAGCAAACTCCAGGAGACAGCGAAGAACAGGGAAGCCTGGTATGCTGCAGTTCATGTGGTCACAAAGAGTGGACACAACTTAGCACCTGAACAGCAACAATATTTATAACGATTTTCAGAAGAATTTTTTTTTTCCTATGGAAGCCTACGTATATTGGTGCACCTTGTAATGGTATCAAGGCAGTAGAGGTCTGAGTAGAGTGAGCCACATCACCTGGGTCTGAATTCAAACTCCACCATTTACTAGCATGAGAGCTTAACCAAGTTATGCAACTTGTCTGTACTTCACTTTCCTCATCTATAAGTGGCTTTAATCCTAGAACTTGTCTAACAGTGTTGTGTGTGCATGCTCAATCGCTCTGTCATGTCCGACTCTTTGGGAGCCCATGGACTGTATCTCGCCAGGCTCCTTTGTCCATTGGATCTCCCTGGCAAGAATACTGGAGTGGATTGCCATGCTGTCCTCCAGGGAATCCATCCATGTCTTCTTGAGTCCCTTGTTGAACCCGTGTCTCCTGCATCTCCTGCATTGGCAGGTGGATTATTTACTACTGAGCCACCTGGAAAACTCCTAATAGTGTTGATGCAAGCATTGAGATCTCATAAATGCAAAGTTTTTAGAGGAATGCCTTTCACACATGACAAGTGTATTCCTATAAGGTTAATACTGTGCTTGGATATCCAACTACAACAATCTCTCATTTACATGATGAATTTATGTGCTTTAAAAAATAAAGTAATGAAGAAATTTGAACTTAAAATATGTATACCTGCTGCACTATCTTTGAAACAGCTTGTTTAAAATTCTTGCCAATTCTGGTGGTGCCATATGTCAGTAAAAAAGTTCAGAAATGCTCATAATGACCCTGGAAAAAGAATAAGAAACTCTTCCCAGTCAAATGCAAGACTTTTTCTGGAGAATCCACCTTCCAGCTGCCGTTGTTACAGAGCTCTGAGATAACATTTTATGAAACCCTGAACACTTTATTGTTTTTCTTCATTTTATAAACAAATTCACTTGATTTAAACATTTTGATTAACCACTACTTTTCAACATCTTAGTCATCCATTATATACACTTGTGAGCCAGGTTTGTATTCTAACTTCACATCTGCTTTTAACCTTTCATGTCAAATGAGACATTTTAATATGTATTTTAATATGGGAATTCTAAGTATACGCTAAGATGATAAATTACTGGGTCGGATTTTGCCAGATGAACAGGCTCTTTCAAGTATAACTGGAAACCTAGTTCCCCTAATGGCCTGAAAACTAAACACACCTCTAAAAACACTTACCTTGAAGTCAATGAGTTGTTGATTTGTGCCATGGGATCTGCCTGTTTTTATCACCTGAAAGTGTCTTCTTTAATCATCGTTGAAATGTACTTTTTCACTTGGATGGTATTTGTGATTATCTCAGTTCACTAAACTGCAAACCTGATTATTCTCCCAATTAAAACAGCAGTGGTTGCCTATTTCTCAGCAAGACACATGGATCCACGACAGGGTCTTGAATGACCAAGATTTCATTTCTTTCTCAGAATATTTTATACGATTCAGTAATCAGTAAAATTGGTTCTTCTACAATGGGCACCCTCTGTCATTAGCGAGAATTAGCAAAGTTCTATTGCCTTTAAGAAAAAATAAAGTGGTCTATTACTGTGAATGAATGTGCTCTTTTTTGTGTGAAGACTCCTTTTAATTTTAAGGCAGGCTTTCATGCCTTTGTGTTGTGAATTAAATCACCATTTCATGAGGTTTATCTTTGGCCAGGAAGGAAGAAAATCAATCTTTCATTAAATCGGTGAGACCAAAAAATCATGCTCGCCAAAAGGACTGTAGACCTGGCAGATGCAAGCACGTGTCCAATCGAGAGTGTCCAGGGACACGTCACCCTTCATCCCGTGCTCAAACACTGCAAAATGTACATTATTCCTGATAAGGAAATACCATAAAATTTTCATTGGAAGGACTGATGTGGAAGCTAAAACTCCATTATTTTGGCCACCAGATGCAAAGAGCCGACTCATTAGAAAAGACCCTGATGCTGGGGAAAATTGCGAGCAGAAGGAAAAGGGGGTAACAGAAGATGAAATGGTTGGATAACATCATGGATTTTGTGGACATAAGTTTCAGCAAACTCCAGGAGATAGTGAAGGACAGGCAAGCCATGGAGTTGCAAAGAGTCAGACACAACTTAGTGACTGAACAATAGTTTTTAATTTTAAACAGCTGCATTAATATCAATATTCCTTAAGTGGCTTGTTGACATATGGGTTTAGATATATTGGAGTTAAATCTCTTGTGCTCTGAGGTGTAACATGTGTAACTTGTCCTGAGAGCAATCACACAGCCTATAGATTTGTTATGATAGAACCTCCTTGGCAAACATGTTAGCTGGTGTTTCCTGGTGGGCTGGGTTGGAACCTCACATGTCAAGTCCTCTACAATGCTCTGTGTGTGTGTGTGTGTGTGTGTGTGTGTGTGTGTGTGTGTGTGTGTGTGTGTGTGTAGGGAGAGGTTGGGGATGCCAGTGGAGATGAAAAAGGGGATCAAACCAAACTGAAATGAGAGACAACACTGGTTCAGTGGAAAGAGCCCAGGCCCTGGAACCAATTTCAACCCAGCTTTGTCACTTACCCACTCGCTACCTTGGGCAGGTTCACTAGCTGAACTGTGACTCCTTATTTATAAAACGGACATATGCTTAACTCATATGGTAGTTAGAAAGATTCTTGATAATGAATGTGCTTATTCCATAGTAGGTGTATCAGTTTGTTTTCATTGTGTAGCAAACCAACCCCTGGAGGTGGTGGTTGAGTTCTCCTCTCTTGAGTGCTTTAGAAAGAGCACTCAAGATGACTCCTTGAGTTTTTAGGTATTTTTTCTCAAAAACATATAGATGAGAATAAATGCACATGAGGGATTTCTATTAGACTGCAAATAGGTACTCTATAAAAGTGGGATAAAATAAAACCTTCCTTGTGAATTTCTTGTGAGCACTGAGTTATTTCATATAAATGCTTAAAATACTGCCTGAAACATACAAAATGCTCCAGAAATTCTACATATTGTCATTATTGTCATCATCATCATCAGAATAGGACCAAAATGTCATCAGGGTCCCAGGAAGTCCTTGGGAAGAGCTTTGGCCTTTGTTTCTCCTCTTCCTTTTGTCTAATCTCTCATCTGCCTCTCTTCTCTGCATCGCTTTCAGGACATCTTTCTCTTTCTACACATTGGTTTCCTCCTACTATCTTCCACATGTTTTTTGGTTTCTCACAGTTTTGAAGTGCAGATATCCCTCGGGCTGCCATGCTAAGTTAGCACTCACCTTCAGCTGCACTGCCAGGTGGAAAATTCACTTAATGTTTCCCACCATGAAAGAAGCTGATTAGTCCAGCTTATCTTTCTGCATTGGCCATAGGTGGTTAGATAGCCAGCTTAAGATTGACTTTCCTTGGATCAGATATCCATCTCTGGTCCAATCAGCTGTGGATGAGAAAAGTGGGTGATTTCTCTTGGAAAGGGGTCTGGGGGTATAAATAAGACTGGTCTTCTCAGTACTCTTCCAAACCATATTGGTCTGGTGAATTGAGAGGGAAACCCTGAGGATGCAGATGGCAAAAACTGTTGCCTTATCAGGATGAAGGTAGGAACTGGAGACAAAATGTGTCTGAACTTCCAGCAATGGTTGAGGAAGAACTGGGGAAAGAAGTCAGGAAAAATAAAGAGGCTATATTACCAGTAAATACAGCTCTGAAAACTAAAGCATTCAATCTACCATTATAGATCTTCTATCATGTGCAAAAACCCTTCAGATACTTCATTAATAAAAAATGTTTACTGAGTGTTACCATGCACCAGGACTTCCCAGGTGGCACTAGTGGTAAAGAACCTACCTGCCAATGCAGGAGACATAAAAGGCTCGGATTTGATCCCTGGGTCAGGAAGTTTCCCGGAAGAGGACATGGCAATCCACTCCAGTATTCTTGCCTGGAGAATCCCATGGACAGAGGAGCCTGGCAGGCTACAGTCCACAGGGTCACAAAGTGTCAGACATGACTGAAGTGACTTAGCACACACGATGCACCACGTACCAGACACTAAGATAAGTCCTTGACATGTACAACATGCATTTCTCTTTTTTTCTAAGTGGGGTATAGCCAGTCGATGAAGTTGTGATAGTTTCCAGTGAACAGCAAAGGGACTCGGCCATACATATACATATAACCGTTCTTATTTAGCCATCGCAACAACTCTGGGTCAGACAGACCGTCAAAATGCCTCACAGCCTCGATGACCCAGACATAAAGTGACATGAGCAGATGCCAACCAGAAGTAACTGGTGAGACCATGCAGGGTTTAATGTCAGCTCTAGGGGTAGCTTGTATTATTATCACCATTGGTAAATGGAAAACTAAGACACAGAAGGAAAGATGTGCTGGAAAGTCTGAATGCTGGATATTTGAAATGAGGCATCTAATTCCAGAGTTCTCACATCCTTACCTACCAACTCGGGAGCTCAGAAGTGTCACACATGTTCCTGATTAACTAGAGTTAAGTAACGATACAACCAGACACAACAGTAGTCGGACTGTAGTGTAATGGCCTACAGCAGTTTTTATGTAATACTGTAAAATTAAGTAAAATCATTGCTTTAACAGGAATACTATGGGCTTCCTTGGCAGCTCAGACTGTAAAAAGTCTGCCTCCAATGCAGGAGACGTGGGTTTGATCCCTGGATTGGGAAAATCCCCTGGAGAAGGGAATGGTACCCACTCCAGTATCCTTGCTTGGAGAATTTCACAGACAGAGGAGCCTGGTGGGCTACAGTACATAGGGTCGCAAGGGGTCAGACAGGACTAAGAAACTAACACACACAATCAATTCCTACTTCAAGATTCACTCCAAACATTACGCTTTCCTTGTAGTCTTTTCTGAGTTCTCCCACCCTGCTCCATATGCAGAATGAGTCACGTCTTCCTTGGTATGGGAGCAGAGCCTACACACCTCTATCAAAGCATATCTTATGTTTTATTGAAATTACTTATATGTACAATTTTCCAGGAAGACTGTGAGTTCCTGGATGTCAAGGATTACTACTTTTTTGAGTAATCGTTGTGTCTGGATTATCTAATATTAACATTTGGGACAGAGCAGATGCCTTATACATGTTACTGAATGGATAAAAGAATGAATGAATGGCCTAACCAACTGCTCGTGGTAGAATGCTGTTCTTCTATCTTTCAATCATCGTGAAGAGACAAAAACCACTTACAGAAATGTGAATATCTAGTTAGATTTCTATGACATTTCTTTATTATTCATTCCTATATTCTAGTGTATTTTGGGAAAAGTGATCAAATTTATTGGCAAGGATTATAAAAATTATTTGGCCTCAAAATACCCAATGGCATTGTTCTTATTTTTTTTTTTTACAAATTCAACATGAGTATACATATTTTTCAGATGAATGGATGATAATGTTTTCTGATATGCAGGAAGATAAACTGGTTTACTGAGAGGAAATATACATGGGGACGTATTTCTAAAATACCATTTCCAACACAGAAGTCACTCATATGCTATTAACTTTCTTTTTCTGCATTCTGAAATTTTTCAAAAACATTATTTTAAAATTATTTAGAAATTAAATAAATTAGTTAAATTTATTAGTTAAATAAATTAATTAAATAAACTAGTTAACGTATCAATCAATGCAGTGGGAAAAAAATACTGGAAAAGTACACTGTGTTTTAGTTAACTACAAACTCCTAGTTAGTACATTGATTTTTTTTAATTTGCTTTTCAATCAGTTATTTCAGCAAAATGTTATGAGATAAAATGCATATGAAAAAAAATATGCTCATCTCAGAAGTGTTTTATATTCTAAAAGATAAAGTTCAATTATTGGATGGGCTTCCCAGACGGCTCAGTGGTAAAGAATCTGCCTATCAGTGCAGGAGACATAAGTTCGATACCTGGGTCAGGAAGGTCACTTGGAGAAGGAAATGGCAGTATTCTTGCCTGGAAAATCTCATGGACAGAGAAGTCTGGCAGGACTACAGTCCATGGGGTCGCAAAGAATCTAGCGTGACTTACTGACTAAAAAACAACAACAAAATTATTGAATAGCAATTATATTTTAGGTAATGTCTTCAGTTCAGTTCAGTTCAGTTCAGTCGCTCAGTCGTGTCCGACTCCTTGCGACCCCATGAACCACGGCGCGCCAGGCCTCCCTGTCCATCACCAACTCCTGGAGTTCACTCAAACTCACGTCCATCGAGTCAGTGATGCCATCCAGCCATTTCATCCTCTGTCGTCCCCTTCTCCTCCTTCCCCCAATCCCTCCCAGCATCAGGGTCTTTTCCAATGAGTCAATGTCTTAGGCTCTGATAATATAAAATTAATAGTCATGTGTAATGGCATTGCTTTTAAATCTTGGTGAGAAAAGTAGCTGTTTTGCTTTTAAATAATTTTTATTAGGCATTTCTTCCTGTATCCTCCCTCTCCTGTTCTTGCCTTTCCCTTTCCCTACCTCTTCACATCACCTGCCGCCAAGATGCCACTTCATTTATTTAGACTCCATTTTAGTGGATTAGTCATTCACCTAATGGAGCTGGCCTCTCCGGTTCAGAAAGTAAACATGTTGAAAAGTAAATACAACTGAACAGATCGAGTAACTATGTCCGGTGGCTGCACCTGCAATTTGGACCACTTTCCATGGGCAATTTGAAAACTAGCTGGCAGAATTCTTTACCTTCTGAAGGCCAAATAGAAAGAGCACTGGAACATGAGTTTGGGACTCTCAGGCCCCAGCCAGAGTTTTGATCTTAAGAGCGACGTGACTATTGTTGGCTGCACACTTTTCTCTCTGGGTCTCATTTTCCTGGTCTTTAAAAGAGAGGGTTGGACAAAATTACCTCTAAAAGTCTTTCCCATCTTACAATTCTACATTCATTCATTTAATAAATATTCAGCAAGATCTGCTCTGAGTTCAACACTCTGCATGGCACTGCAGGGACAAAGAGGTATAGACAGCATGGCTTCTGACCTCAGGGCTTGACATTAACAAGTGCTTTGCCATTGTTCTAGTTACTAAATCGTGTTCAATACTTTTTCGACCCCATGGACTGTGGCCCACCAGGCTCCTCTCTCCATGGGATTTCCCAGGCAAGGATACTGCAGTGGGTTGCCATTTCCTTCCCCAGGGGATCTTTCTGACCCAGGGATCTAGGCTGTGTCTCCTGCATAAGGCAGGAGGATTCTTTACCACTGAGTCACCAGGGAAGCCCAACTGAAACACACAGGATCAAAAACAAGCTTGAAATGCATATCAAACTCATTTTAAAGTTTTATTTATTTATTTATCGATATTTGGCTGTGTCAGCTCTTAGTTGCAGCACACAGGATCTTCACTGCGTCACGTGGGATCTTTCATCTAAGCACAGGGATTCTCTATGTGTGGTGCTCCAGCTTGGTTACTCCACAGCATGTGGGATCTTAGTTTCCCAACCAGGGATCAAAGCCATGTGCCCTGCATTGGAAGGTGGATTCATAACCACTAGACCACCAGGCAAGTCCCTTAGACTAGTTTTTTTCAAGGCTACTTAGCCTATGTTATAAATCTTTTTCAAGGAACGATCTTCATTAAGTCCCACAGTTTTGTACCTATATATTTAACTAAAGACTTGCTGAATCTTGTTATCTGGTAAGCTCTTCCAAAGACAATTGAAGAGGTAAATATTCTCTCGTGGTGGATGTGCTTTTTTTCCCTCATCCTTCTTCATTTGGCTCATGGAGTTTACTATTTCATGTCTTAGAACTTTTGTTTTAGTTTGGTTTGGCTTGGTCTCCTTTTTTTTTTTTTTTTTTTAACTGAGCCACTTGGCATGTGGCATCTTAGCTCCCAGACCAGGGATCGAACCAGAGCTCACTGCAGTGGAAGTGGGAAGTCCTAAACACTGGATCACCAGGGAATTCCCATCCACTTTTAGAACTTGATTCACACAAGTTCTCCAACCTCTTGACTACAATAAGCCAACAAAAGAACTAAATGTTAACTTTTTTCTCAGAAGCTTTCCAAATTCAGCACCAGCGGAACTCAGCTCTGAGACCCACCTGTTCTGAGATGAAAGTGAAAGTCACTTAGTCATATCCGACTCTTTGCAACCCCATGGACTATACAGTCCCTGGAATTCTCCGTCCCAGAATACTGGAGTGGGTAGCCTTTCCCTTCTCCAGGGGATCTTCCCAACCCAGGAATCAAAACTAGGTCTCCCACATTGCAGGCAGATTCTTTACTAGCTGAGCCACAAGGGAAGCTCAAGAATACTGGAGTGGGTAGCCGAAGCCTTCTCCAGCTGATCTTCCCCACCCAGGGATCAAACCAAGGTCTCCTGCATTGCAAGTGGATTCTTTACCAACTGAGCTATGAGGGAAGCCCCATTCTGAATGTAAAGATACTGTAGATTGTGTTTGTGCTTTATCTAAATTTATTATCTCTCAGTTGGTGGTGTGAAGTTTTTCTCTAGATTTCATATCAGTCTTAATTTATACAGCAGAAACTCCAGATAATAGCTAGATTGTATTTTCTACACTGATATAACCATGACAATATCTTTTTTTATAGTAGTACTTTGCATAGAAAAGTTCAACTAGCCTATGAAATATTATTTTTAATAATATTGCCATACTTTAAAATGTTTATGACAGTTTCCAAGTGACTTCTTCTTTTCTGCTAAAAAAAAGTCTTAAAAGGTCACTAAACACCAAAATTCTAATTTCTGAGACGTCATTTTATCCCACTAACCATCTGCAATAAAGCAAGCATCAGATGTGTACTCACAAGATATTGCCACCTTAACATTTGGAGTAGAAATATATGGCAATCAATTTAGGTCAGGTGATTAAACATCTTTTTTTAAGACATGAAAAGCAATATTTTAGTAGCTACTTTGGAAAAAAACTAACATATGGAAATCCAAATATATACAAAACATATATTTGTAATAATTTACTTCACATAAAGATTCACCATAAAATTGCATTTAATACTAAATTTTTCTAAAACATTAAAAGGAAGTTTATTAATATAAATTATACTTAAAGCTAATTTTGGTGGCATTTATCTATTATGGAAATCATGATCTCTGGCATTATAACATTCTTTACTACTTATCATTTACTGTCATATAATCAATCATAATTAAATACTCTGGGACTTCCCTGGTGGACCAGTGGTGAAGAATCCACCTTGCAATGTAGAGGATTCAGGTTCAGTTCCTGCATGGGGAACTAAGATCCCACATGCTGCAGGGTAGCTAAACCTGCATGTCACAACTACTGAAATCTGTAGGCACTGGGGCCTGTGTGCCACAACTAAGACCCTATGCAGCCAAATAAATAAATATTTTTAAGAAATAAACTCTGGATGTCTATGGGAAATCATTGAATTTGTGAATGTTATGGAAAATCTTACTGCATTACATATTTGAAATTAAGTGAAGATGAAGAAGACAAGTTAGCTTAAAAAAAAAAACAGTAGTTGGCAAATGTTCTCATGCTCTCAATGCCTTGATCTCTGCAAAAACATTCACAGTACACTTTCTGTAATCGTTAAAATAATTCCAATTAGGTACTCAGGACAAATGCCCTGTTTTATTCAGTGTCCTACCATCTGCAATTTAAAAATCTTCCCGAAAGGCACATTATTAATAATGTTATAATTACACATTTAATGATTTATCATGCCCTTCTGATAATTAGAAAAATTTTCTTTTTGTTGGCAAACCTCTAGCCACAATAAGCTTAATGATATATTGGTAATTATTTTCAGTCACGAGATTTAATTTCATGAAAGTACCTAGGCTTGTCTCCTTTTCCCAGCTGTAGAGGATAAGGTGAAGTTAGTTGTTAAAGAAACATGGATGTTATCTATGGCAGTGCCAGAAAAAGAAGAAAGTAAAATAAATACATTATATCAGCAAGAAATGGGTACTTCAAAGCAATGGCTTTCAATGTTGGTTGTACAATAGAATTATCTGGGAAACTTTAAAAATCCCATTCTGTAGGCTACATTTATTCCAGTTACAGAGATATGGTGGGCTCATTTCCAGCCCACTTCAATAAGGCAATGTCTGTTTTATTGCACATGAATTTTGGGGTTTCCCAATGCATATATAGCTTCTCAGGTAGCGCTAGTAGTAAAGAACCCACCTGCTAATGCAGGAGACTCAAGAGATGTGGGTTCGATCCCATAGGGTTGGGAAGATCCCCTGGAGAAGGGCACGACAATCCACTCCAGTATTTTTGCTTGGAGAATCCCATGGATAGAGGAGCCTGGTGAGCTATGGTCCATAGTGTTGCAAAGAGTCAGACATGACTGAAGTGACTTAACATAACATGCATGCAATGTGTATATGTCAGGTTTACACTACACAGTAGTCTATTAAATGTGCAATAACAGTTATGTCAGAAAAATGTACATACCTTAACTTTTTTTTCCAGTGTTTTATAATGCTTCTCTCTTTTTTTAAAACATATAATTCTTCTTTTTTTTTTTTTTTACTTTATTTTACTTTACAATACTGTATTGGTTTTGCCATACATCAACATGAATCCACCACGGGTGTACACGTGTTCCCAATCCCGAACCCCTCTCCCACCTCCCTCCCAGTACCATCTCTCTGCGTCATCCCAGTGCACCAGCCCCAAGCATCCTGTATCCTGCATTGAACCTAGACTGGCGATATCTTAACTTTTTTTTACACACCTTACTTTAAAAATACTTTATTGCTCAAAAATGCCAACTATCATCTGAACCTTCAGTAAGTCATAACCTTTTTGCTGATAGAGGGTCTTGTTTCTATGCTGATGGCTGCTGATTAATCAGGGTAGTGGTTGCTGAAGGTTTGGGTGGCTGTGGCAATTTCTTAAAGTAAGACAACAATGATGTTTGTCCCATCTGTTGACTCCTCTTTTATGAACAATTTATCTGTAACATGCAGTGTTGTTTGACAGTTTCTGTCCACAGTAGAACTTCTTTCAAAACTGGAGTCAACCCTCTCAAGCTCTGCCACTACTTTATTGGCTAAGTTGATATAATATTTTAAATCCTTTATAGTCATTTCAATGATCTTTGCAGCACCTTCACTGGGGCTAGTTTCCATCTCAACAAACCACTTTCTTTGCTCAGCCATAAGAAGCAATTCCTTATCTGTTTAGTTTTATCATGAGATTACAGCAATTCAGTCATACATGTAAGTTCCACCTCTGTTCTATTCTAATTCAGTACTTCTCTTGCTATTTCTACCACACCTGCGGTTCCTTCCTCTGCTGAAGTCTTGGATTCCTTAAAGTCATCCATGAAAGTTAGAATCAACTTCTTCCAAACTTCTGTTAATGTTGATATTTTAACCTTTTACCGTGAATCACGAAAATTCTTAATGACATCTAAGAACAGTGATACTTTTTTCTTTCCAGAAGACTTAATTTATCCAGATCCATCACGGAAATCACCATCCACAGCAGCTGTAGCTTAGCAAAATGTATTTCTTAAATAATAAGACTTGAAAATTGAAATTACTCATTGACCCATAGGATGCAGCATGGATGTTGTGTCAGCAGGCATGAAAACAGTATTAATCTCATTATACATCTCCATCAGAGCTCTTGGGTGATAAGGTGTACTGTCAACAAGCAGTAATATTTTGAAAAGAAGTCTTTGTTCCTGGTCTCAACAGTGGGCTTAAATTATTCAGTAAATTGTGTTGTAAATAGATGTGCTACCATTCAGGCTTTGTTGTTCCATTAAAAGAAGATAGGCTGAACAGAGTTAATGCTATTCTTAAGAGCCCTAAGATTTCTCAGAATGGTAAATGAATTTTGCGTTTCAACAAATATTAATACACCAGACTGTCCTTTAAAGCGCTGAATCCAGGCATGATTTCTGCTCTCTGATGATAGAAGTCTTAGATGGCATCTTCTTCCCACAGAAGGCTATTTTGTCTACACTGAAAATCTATTGTTTAGTATAATCACCTTCATTAATTATCTTGGCTGGATCTTTGGATAACTTGTTGAAGCATTTACCTAAACACTTGCTGCTTCACCTTGCACTTTGATGTGATGCAGACGGCTTCTTTCCTTCAACCTCATGAACCTACCTCTGATAGTTTCAGACTTCTCTTCTGCAGCTTCCTCCCCTCTCTCAGTCTTCATAGAATTGAAAAGAATTTTCAGATCTTACCCTGGATTAGGCTTCGGGTTAAGGGAATGTTGTGGCTAGTTTGATCTTCTGTCCAGACCACTTGGACTTTCTCCGTCAGTTAAGTTGTTTCACTTTCTTGTCATGTATGCGTAACACTTTTAATTTCCTTTAGGAACTTTTCTTTGCATTCACAACTTGGCTAACTGGTGCAAGAGGCCAACCTAGCTTTTGGCTTTTCTCAGCTTTCTACATGCCTTCCTCACAAAGCTTAATCATTTCTAGTTTTTGATTTAAGGTGAAAGATGTGTGATTCTTCTTTTCACTTGAACACTAGAGGCCATTGTAGGGTTGTCAACTGGCCTAATTTCAATACTGTTGTGTCTCAGGGAAGAGGGGAGCCCAAGGAGAGGGAAAGAAGGGGGGAAATGGGTGGTCAGCGTATCAGTCAGAACATATGCAACATTCATCAAGTTCACTGTCTTATATGGATGCAGTTCATAGCCCTCCAAAACAATTACAACGGTAACATCAATGATCACTGATCACAAGTCATCATAACAAATGTAATAATTTTGGAAAGGCTTGGAATATTGCTCGAATTACCAAAATGGGGCGTTGGGACATGAAGTGAGCAAATGCTGTTAGAAAAATGGCACCAGTAGAATTGCTCAATGCAGGGTTTCCACAAATCTTCAATTTATAATACAATATCTATGAAGCACCATAGAGTAAAGCACAGTAGAAGGAGGTATGCCTATACATCAGACTTTCTGGGGATGCAGCCCAATTTTCCATATTCACTAAAGCACCCAGAGTTGATTCCAACATGCAGTCAAGGTGAGAACTGGGGATATGGAAGAGACAAGAGGAGAAAAGAATCTGAGCGCTGATTGCTTTCATATCTCTCATTTCCAGTAGATAACATTTCTGATGTCACCAAACGAAACATTCAACCACCTAGAATTTTTGATCTTAGAAGTCCTGCCTTTTGAAAAGGAAAAGGACCCATTCCCTGGCCTGCTGGGGTTTGGGCTGATGTCAACCTATGAAGGGCTCTTCTAGGAAAGAGCTGATGTCCTCTGAGAAGATGAGTTCCATCTGCTCCAGGCACCCACCGCAGCAGCATGGCATCCCCTCTGAGGTCACCTGCTTAGTGTGACTGGGTCTGTGTGCAGTTGCTTCATGTAAAAATGCTTAGACGAGTGTGGGAATGGTATTCACTCCATGGACTACAGGGATCTTCCCACATGATTATTCTCAGTACCTGAAGACCTGCTCTGACAACTACTATCTGTCCATTCTAAATCCATTTGACCCTTGAACAATGGGGGTAGGAGGAAGGATGTTATGGGCACCAACCCCTCAAACAGCCCCAAATCCAGGCATAATTTATAGCCAGCCTTCCATACATGTGGTTTTCCTTATCTGCAGTTCCCTATCCACAGATTCAACACACCAGGGATCATATAGTGCTATACTATTTCTGAGTGAAAAAAACTCTTGTATAAGTGGACCTGTGCAATTTTAATGTCTTTTGTTCTAGGGTAAACTATCTCTTCATCTAAGCAATGCCTGGCATTCTATGAAAGGAGGAGATGGAGGTGAAAAATCCCTAAGTTAGTGTTAAGGCAGAATTGATCAAAGATAGTGCTAATGACATATAAAACTATATTATAAATAACTATCCACGAAAGGTTCTTCTTTGTTATCTTGACTCCAAAGTCATAAATGTAATTTATCTTTTACTTGGACATAATTTACTTTATATATATATATTATATATAAACATATATATTATATATAATAATATATAGTTTAATACATATTATTAAACTAATATTCCTGTTAAATAAGCAATGATGATTCCAAAGTACATGGACATCTCTGTAAGCCTTTACTTGAGGTGATTTTAGAAGTTAATATATTATTTTGTCTCTTAAAAGAACATATTTAATGGGAAGCAGTAAACTGAAGCAAAGGAAAAAAAAAAAGGAAAGTGGATATTATTGTATTATCTTATTTCCTCCAAGTTTCAGGGACAAATGCAACCAATCAATGTCTGAAATGAATAGAATTGTTTAAGTAATCCCAGAGGATCGATTAAAAAAATAAAGAGTGTGTTCTTCAAAAGTTGAACCCCACTCCAACAGTATAAAAAGCATCTAATACAATTACCTTGAGATAAGAAAAAATAATCAGAAACAGACATTGGAAAATGCATCTACTAGAGAAATTTCAGCAGTGGTTATTTGTTATGTGGGCTTCCCTAGTGGCTCATCAGTAAAGAATCTGCTTGCAGTGCAGGAGACACAGGATCAGTCCCTGGGTTGGGTGGTTCCCCTGCAGGAGGAAATGGCAACCCATTCCAGTATTCTTGCAAGGGGAATCCCATGGACAGAGGAGCCTGGTGAGCTATGGTCCATGGGGTCCAAAGAGTCAGACACAACTGAAGTCTTAGGCAAGATTATTAAGCTGTCTTAACTCCAATGTTCTTACCTGTCCAATGATAGTAACTCTCAAGGGACATAATTGTTTCACAGAAGAGCACAAGCTCTGGAGTCAGAAAGATGTGTCACTGAATCCCATTTCTGTCAAATACTAGCTGAGCAATCATAGGCAAGTTAACTAACTTTTCTGAGCTTCACATTTTTCACGTGAAAAAAATATATATAAAAACAATCTCCAGTATAGACAGTAATAGCAAAGGTTAAAGAAATAACATGAATTAAGAGCCTAGTTAAATTCTGGGTGCACTCTAAGCACTTTAAAATTAATAGTAATTATTATTTCACATAAAGTGGAATCTACTGCAAAGATTAGTCATTGTAAGAGCCAAATACTGGGCCCCAAATAAATTTGTTCCATAAATATTTACTGAGCCTTAATGCTAAAGCTGAAACTCCAGTACTTTGGCCACCTCATGCGAAGAGTTGATTCATGGGTTCGCAAAGAGCGACTGAACTGACTGAATGCATAGACACCTACGCTTCTATGTAGAGAAATTTTAAAAAATAAACTAATGGCGCTCAATGAGTAATAATTTAGATAAGACATAGGGGCATATAAAAACAGCTATCGGCAGCTCAATGCCTAATACCTGCCTCGATCAAGTTCTTTAAGACAGTGGAGGAGAAGTCCAGGAGGGAAATTTGGAGACTAGAGGGAAGTGGTAGCCTTTGAGTTGGGTCTTGAAGGAGCTGCATGGGCCAAAATGTGAGTGAAGGAAATCCAGGTGAAACAGATAGGTATCAGTCAAAAAAACAGCCAAATTAATGGACAGCATTTATTTAATTTGTCCATATTTTTAACAGAGTAGAAATGATCAGCAGTAATCCAATTGCTAGCCAATTACTGAGTTATTCTAAAATAGTCAATTTGATTTCAAGCTTGCAGAGTCACTCAAAGTAAATCCAAAATAAGCTAGTATTTTAAAAGCTAAAACATGGAAGCATTCTGTAAACTCTAAGAAATGATCACTTTAAGAACGCTGAGGCAAGGACTTCCCTGGCAGTCCAGTGGTGGGACTTTGTGCTCCCAATGCAAGGAGCATGAGTTCAATCCCTGGTCAGGGAACTAGGATCCTGCAGGCCACATGGCATTGACAAAATAAATAAACAAATACAATTTTAAAATAAATAAATAAAAATTTAAAATAAATAAATAAAAATTTAAAATAAATAAATAAAATTTAAAAATAATTAACATAGCAAAATAAAAGTTAAAAAACTTAATTAAAAACCTAAAGCAGAAAGATGCCATGCAATTGAAGACACCAACCCTCTCAATACCAGATAAAATCAGTTTGACAGTCTGTTTTAATAGAACATAACTGGAAATTGAAGTGATTTTACTGAGGGAAATTTCATTGGATAAACATTTACCATACATTAATTTACCTCTTTAGCAATTAATTCTATTTTAAGGGGTTAGGATTTAAATGATTTGGAAGAATGTCAGAATATATTCTAATGAACTTATGCCATATGACTCTGTACCATATGTGATCAAAGTTAATTAAACTGATTTTTTAAAATGATGTCGTTATTTGTTGACAGTGTGGATATAACCCTTGGAACCTAAACATTCCAAATATTGGAAATGAAGTCATAAAAATAGTTCAACCGTGCAAAGATTTAATATTTTTTTAAAGACATAGACCTGGGAGAAAGGGATTATCTGTTCATATGGTCAGAGTAAACAAGCCACTTTTGGGCCCAACAGATGGAGGCTTTGAATCTGGGGAAGAGGAAGCAGAGAAGAATAAAAATGAAAAGCTTAAAATGACCATTTGGACTATGTCTTTAAAAATCTTCTTTCCTACTCAGTGTGAGCCCAGAGGCTCATTATTACAAGTATAAGAAAACATAAAACTCTTCTGGGTCTGAAATTTCTCAGTCTTTATTTTTTATTCATTAAGAAGTATGCTTAATTTTTATTATGCATAGTTAATTTTTTTTTAATTGATTAAATAAGACTATTATATTTTGCTTTATTTTAAATAGTTTATTTCCACTCCTTTAATATTTTATCTTGGTAAAACTATGCTTTGAAAGAAACAAAAAATTTTTATGGTCTTTAAAAGAAAATCAAAACTATAAAATCAATATTTGATAACAAATTTTAAACCCATGACTTCTGAATTTGCTAAAATGAAAGCCTCTTTTTCACTGTAACAAGTACCATTTTCTACACACACACAAAAATTGTTACTAATAGTCTCATCAGTTGATATTTTGAGTTAATATTTAATGAAATGACATGGAGAAAATATATTAGAAATGTAAGTATTGCAATGCAACATAAGATAGCTAAGTGTTTTGCAGTTTCTCAGACTCATTTTTGCTTGAAAAAAATAGAATAAAAATGAAACATTTCATTTGTTCCAGACACCATATAATAATTTGAGCTCTGGTGAAGAAATTTGACTAATATTCTATTTACTTTATGTGAAAGAAAATTTTATGAGTATATAATTTATGAAACCAATATTTCTTACACAATTCCAAGAAGTAACTTCATTTTTCCATTCAGGAATAAAATGTTTGAATGCTGCGAGTTTGAAATGAGAAAGCAGAAATAAAACTCTGCTCCTCTACTTCCCATGAATATTCCCAGACCAATTTGTCCTCCTGATACCCACCCCAATCCTTCCTTTTTCCCATGAGATTGCCCCTCTTTAAGATTAACCTTTCCCATCACTTTCCCACTGGGACTCTCCCTGATTCTCTCCAGTCCAGCTGCGCCAAGCTTCTTCATTACTCTGTATATCTCTCTCTCTAGCAGGTGGATTTGGCTGTACCAGTCAGACATGTAAAGCTTGTATTTAAATGATCATGCAACCTAGATGTCCATCAGCAGATGAATGGATAAGAAAGCCGTGGTACATATACACAATGGAGTATTACTCAGTCATTAAAAAAGAATACATTTGAATCAGTTCTAATGAGGTGGATGAAACTGGAGCCTATTATACAGAGTGAGGTAATCCAGAAAGAAAAACACCTATAAGGTATACTAACGCATATATATGGAATTTAGAAAGACGGTAACGATAACCCTGTATGTGAGAGAGCAAAAGAGACACAGATGTATAGAACAGTTTTTGGACTCTGTGGGAGAGGGAGAGGGTGGGATGATTTGGGAGAATGGCATTGAAACATGTATAATATCATATAAGAAATGAATCGCCAAAATAAAATAAAATGATCGTGCAGCCATAACTGAACTAAACAAGACTAAGTTTAAAAGAGAAAAAATAGCCAATAGCTCTGAAGTGTTCATTGATTGCCAAGCTCTGTATTCAGCCCTTTTAAGTGTATCATCATTTCAATTTGCCAACAATTCTATCTGACGTACACTATTATAAGCTCCCTGTTATAGATAAGGTGACTGAAGCTTAAAAAAAGTAATGTTCCCAAGGTCATGCTGCAAGTAATCTTCAGTGAGAGAATACTTCAATCCAGGTCTTTCTGACTATAAAATCTGTTCTATTAATCGCTTTGGTGTACATACTTCCCTCGGGATTTTATTCTATGTTTAGCATCGAAAACTCCTTTGAGATGTAAATGCAGAATTTATAAGAAGCAGCATTTAATAGAAGAAAACAACTTCATTGTCTTTTTAAAACAATGTACTGGCTTTTCTTATCAAATGTGTAGCCATTATATGAGGAATTTTCAATATACACTTCCATTATTCATTTACATATATGGAAATAAACATGATATTTTCCACTCACTATTCAAATATCATGACCTGATATTACAATAAGTCAACAATAAAGTACTCAAAATAATCTGATTTAGACTCTTTCCAGCAGAGTCTTCATAGTTAAATAAGTCAAGGCAAGGCAACTATTCATTTAAGAGTTCCATATGAAGAAGGCATTTTTAATTTGAAAATAGACTTGTCTCTCTTTCAAATGTTTATGTATAGATATACTGTGGAGACCTAAATAAAATCCTTTATGACTATACAGTGGAAGTGAGAAATAGATTTAAGGGACTAGATCTGACAGACAGAGTGCCTAATGAACTATGGATGGAGGTTCATGACATTGTACAGGAGACAGGAATCAAGACCATTTCCAAGGAAAAGAAATGCAAAAAAAGCAAAATGGCTGTCGGAGGAGGCCTTGCAAATAGCTGTGAAAAGGAGAGAAGCAATAAACAAAGGACCAAAAGGAAATATATATCCATTTGAATGCAGAGTTCCAAAGAATAGCAACGAGAGATAAGAAAACCTTCCTTAGTGATCAATGCAAAGAAATAGAGGAAAACAACAGAATGGGAAAGACTAGAGATCTCTTCAAGAAAATAGAGATACCAAGGGAACATTTCATTCAAAGATGGGCTCAATAAAAGACAGAAATGGTATGGACCTAACAGAAGCAAAGATATTAAGAAGAGGTGGCAAGAATACACAGAAGAACTGTACAAAAAAGATCTTCACGACCCAGATAATCACGATGGTGTGATCACTCACACTCACCTAGAACCAGACATCCTGGAATGTGAAGTCAAGTGGGTCTTAGAAAGCATCACTATGAACAAAGCTAGTGGAGGTGATGGAATTCCAGTTGAGCTATTTCAAATCCTGAAAGATGGTGCTGTGAAAGTGCTGCACTCAATATATCAGCAAATTTGGAAAACTCAGCAGTGGCCACAGGACTGGAAAAGGTCAGTTTTCAATTCAATCCCAAAAAAAGGCAATGCCAAAGAATGCTCAAACTACTGCACCATTGCACTTATCTCACATGCTAGTAAAGTAATGTTCAAAATTCTCCAAGCCAGGCTTCAGCAATACGTGAACTGTGAACTCCCTGATGTTCAAGCTGGTTTTAGAAAAGGCAGAGGAACCAGAGATCAAATCCATCCACTGGATCATCAAAAAAGCAAGAGAGTTCCAGAAAAACATCTACTTCTGCTTTAGTGACTATGCCATAGCCTTTGACTGTGTGGATCACAATAAACTGTGGAAAATTCTGAAAGAGATGGAATACCAGAGCACCTGACCTGCCTCTTGAGAAACCTGTATGCTGGTCAGAAAGCAACAGTTAGAACTGGGCATGGAACAACAGACTGGTTCCAAATAGGAAAAGGAGTACGTCAAGGCTATATATTGTCACCCTGCTTCTTTAACTTTTTTTTTTTTTTTGCTTCTTTAAATTCTATGCAGAGTACATCATGAGAAACGCTGGGCTGGAAGAAGCACAGGCTGGAATCAAGATTGCCGGGAGAAATATCAATAACCTCAGATATGCAGATGACACCACCCTTATGGCAGAAAGTGAAGAGGAGCTAAAAAGCCTCTTGATGAATGTGAAAGTGGAGAGTGAAAAAGTTGGCATAAAGCTCAACATTCAGAAAACTAAGATCATGGCATCCAGTCCCATCACTTCATGGCAAATAGATGGGGAAACAGTGGAAACAGCGTCAGACTTTATTTTTGGGGGCTCCAAAATCACTGCAGATGGTGATTGCAGCCATGAAATTAAAAGACGCTTATTCCTTGGAAAGAAAGTTATGACCAACATAGATAGCATATTGAAAAGCAGAGACATTACTTTGCCAACAAAGGTCTGCCTAATCAAGGCTATGATTTTTCCAGTGGTCATGTATGGATTTGAGAGTTGGACTATAAAGAAAACTGAGCGCCAAAGAACTGCTGCTTTTGAACTGTGGTATTGGAGAAGTATCTTGAGAGTCCCTTAGAGTGCAAGGAGATCCAACCAGTCCTTCCTAAAGATCAGTCCTGGGTGTTCTTTGGTAGAACTGATGTTGAAGCTAAAACTCCAATACTTTGGCCACCTGATAAGAAGAGCTGACTCACTGTAAAAGACCCTGATTCTGGGGAAGATTGAAGGCAGGAGGAGAAGTGGATAACAGAGGATGAGACGGTTGGATGGCATCACTGACTCAATGGACATGGGTTTGGGTGGACTCTGGCAGTTGACGATGGACAGGGAGGCCTGGCATGCCGTGGTTCATGGGGTTGCAAAGAGTCGGACACGACTGAATGATTGAACTGAACTGGATACTGTGGAGAAGGAAATGGCAACCCACTTCAGTATTCTTTCCTAGAGAATTCCATGGACAGAGGAGTCTGGTGGCCTACAGTTCATGGGGGTTGCAAAGAGTTGGACACAACTGAGCACAGCACACTAATGTTCTAGTCATGGTTCATCCCTTGGGAATATAGAGGTAGAAGACAATTGACCCTCCTAAATAGTCCATACTTTAGTGGATAAGAATGATCAGACAACCTACAAATAAACACTACATTGTGCTGGATAGAAATGAGTGCAGACTGAAGGGAGAACTAGGTTGGGGAGGGGCCTGTTATGCGAATAGGGAGGGGATGTGTTTAAGGGGGTCTTAACAGGTCAGAGGAGAACTAGGGTGAGTTTAGGGATAGCAATTCAAGCTTAGGAATATTCATGGAGATTGACAGTGAAGTTCTCTATTTTTGCTCTCATTTCAACCTCACAACAAACCTGCAAGTTACTTATGAATATTCCCATTTTCAGACAATGAAAGAGTAGAGACTGGAGAGTGCTTATCAATGTTTACAAGTATGAACATCAGATAATAAATGAGCATGACAATCATATGATGTCATGATTCAAAGACACAGCAAAAGAGGGTAGTTGATTAAGACCAGCTGGGCCAGGATCTCAACACAAGTGAAGCAAGAGACTAACATCAATTCTATTCCAAGCTGGAGTGACTAGATTTCTAAAGATATCAGAGGTCCTACTGAAATCCCTTGGAGTGAAAAATCCCCAACGAAAAATTGGGGAAAGTTCATTTTGCTAAGAAAACCTCCTCCGACATTTCCCACATCTATCTTTTCCCTGGTCCAAACCAGGAGAGAAGGCAGGCTCTCATAAGAGGCTGCTGAACAAACAGAGACTACACAGTTTCAGTACAGCTTATATTAAATAAGAGAACAAACTCAAACACACAGGGTGGACAATACCCAGTGATGCAAATCGGTTGGCTTTATGTTATCATACTGAAAGACTAATATTACCTGTTCATTAGGAAACAAAAGCCAGGGTGAGTGAGCAAACCAGTCAATTTTCAGATTTTCTTGCCTTCCAGGAAAGAGTTACATGTGTCAACATTGACTCAGCAGGGCTCGTTGCCATTTAGAAAGAAAGCTGTGTTACACCCACCAAGGTTTTTGTTCAAGCTATGACAATATTCCCTATAGAACATCAGCTTCTGCATTGCTAGGGTCATGATCTGGTGTTTAAGTAAATGAAAACATTTTCCCCGGTTACAAAAATCAAATATATCTAAATGTAGGTGTGTTTAATTTTATGAAAGACTCATATTTTACTTCTAAGAAATTCAGTTTAAAAGACTGAGATAAAAATGCAAAGAGGTTTATCAGCTCATAAAAGAGAAACAAGGCTGGATTTAGGCATGTCACCATAAGGCACTCAAACGTCACCAGGCCCTGGTTTTCCTGACTCTCCATTCTTCTCTTTTCCATCTTTGCTCCCTTCTCCTCTTGTTGTTGTAAAATGGCTTTAGCTTAACCCTAACTCTGCCCCTAAATCTCACACATCTCACTTTCACATGTAGTAGGAAAGGTGAACCTTTTTCCCAAAAGCTCCTACATGTGGTTCTGAGATAAAATCCAACTGGTATAGCTTTGGACTCCACCCACCCTGGAAGAAACCAATCATTACAGCCACAGAAATGCAGTATGTTGATAATCCGGGGGAGGGAGAGGCTGACATGAGAGACAGAGTAAGCATCCTGGTAGACAGTAATTTATAGCAGAAGGTCACACTACTTCAGTATCAAGCTGTATTTTAAAATGCTGTCTTGGGACTTCCCTGGTGGTCAGTGCTTAAGAATCTGCCTTGTAATGCAGGGGATTCAGGTTCAATCCTTGATCAGAGAACTGAGGTCCTACATGCTTCAAGGCAACTGACCCCTCCTGCCACAACTAGAGAGCCCTCATGCCTCACTGAAAGATCCACATGAGGCAATGGATATCCCTCAGCAACTCAGACCTGACGCAGCCAAATAAATATTTATAAAATAAAATGCTGTCTTTCCCATTTTCTCATATGCTCATCTTTATTCCTAGTGCCCAGAGTCACCTTCACCATTCATTCTAAAGTTACCCACACAGGTAACTTCTGTTCTTAATTATGGCGGTTTTATTCCCCAAGTATCCAGGTTCACACAATAGGGAATGGTGAACATGCCAGATGCTTAAGTGGGATGCAGTGCCTGCGGACTTCTGTGGTTGATCCAGCCAAAGACAGTTCCCATGGTGTCCGTGCAGGTCCTCAGCAAAGAATGAAACCAGAGGCAGCTGCTTTTGGGAACACAGTAATTTTTCAAGCATTATCTCATTTAATCCTCATGACACTTTCAAATTGTGGTGCTGGAGAAGACTCTTGAGAGTCCCTTGGACAGCAAGGAGATCAAACCAGTCAACCCTAAGGGAAATCAACCCTGAGTACTCATTGGAAGGACTAATGGCTGAAGCTGAAGTTCCAATACTTTGACCACCTGAAGCGAAGAGTTGACTCACTGGAAAAGACCCTTGATGCTGGGAAAAATGGAAGGCAAGAGGAGAAGAGGGCGGCAGAGAATAATATGGTTAGATAACATCACTGACTCAATAGACATGAGTTTGAGCAAACTCAGAGAGATAGCAGAGGACAGAGTAGCCT
Organism: Capra hircus; assembly: GCF_001704415.2. Lineage (NCBI taxonomy): Eukaryota > Metazoa > Chordata > Mammalia > Artiodactyla > Bovidae > Capra > Capra hircus. The sequence continues at coordinate 65,669,227 of NC_030812.1, forward strand.
GTCATACTGCAGTCAATGGGGTTGCAAAGAGTCGGACACAATTGAGCAAATGAACAACCTCATGACACATCTATGAGGCAGGTAACAGTATCATACCAATTCTACAGATGAATAAATGGAGTAAAATAACTTGTCAACTTGACTGATTGCCACACAATCAGTCAGGTGAATCAGATCTATCTGATTTCAAAATCTATGTCCTGAATTATTTTGAGAGGATGATGAACCTTCAGAAACTCCTCATGAGAATATGAGCTCTTGAAGGAGATGAGTGGGGTCTGATTAATCTTTGCGATCTTTATCACTACTACAAGCACAGTACCTAGCACACTGGTGCCCTATCAACTCATTCACTCATTTATTCATCCACAGATCTTTGCCTAGCCCTGCTGGTGTCCTCACAGTAGCTGCCCTTGGTAATACAGAGTACAGAGCATGCAAACTTCACTGGAGTGAGTTGACTTTCTCTAGCACTGAGAACACAGAGCAATCATATTTCTGGGCTGACTGGATAGGGCAGGACATATACGTGGATAAATTAAAGGACACACAACTTCCCACCAGGAGAGGTCATGGGGTTGGACCCTGAGAAACTCTGGAAAGAAGTTCAGCTCAACTCCAGACAATGGAGATCTAAGCTGGACCCTAGATTTCTAATTAAGGGTAGCCACGTTCCAACACCTGGCTTGGGTGTGGGACTTGCAACTCTGGTTAGTGGAGCATGGAATAGACTCTACCTTTGGGCCAGGGGATTTCAGAGCACAGACAGCTTGAATGCCAATCTAGGCCTTGTCATTTAGTAGTTTTGTGACCTTGAACAAGTCGTAAGATGAAATAATAAGAGCATCACTCTTATAACATTACATGAATAAATATGTTTAAACACTTTGAGTGTATATGTGTTCATAAATATCAGTGCAAGCATCACAGCCTAGCACTGATATCCCATCACACAATCCAGGATACCCACTGCCTCCTCCATATCTCCACAACACATTCATCAGACTCTTAAGCAGCCAAGAAAATTGTTGAGAGTTACCGCCTTCAAGACTGTGCTCAGCGAACACAATTACTCCCTCTGCTCCCTGGCTGACTACACCACAGTTAAGAGTGGCTTTAGAAAAGAAGATGTACCCAAAACCAGAAGCAGAATGAAAAGAATGAGGTCCATAGAGCTCAAAGCTGAAGGAGGTGCTCACACTGAGGATCATCTGAGTGCATCTGTCCATGGCTTTAAGAAGAAAAACTGCAGGGATAAGACTTCAGCATTTGAATTACTGCTGGGCACACCATTTGTAATAGTGTAGTGTTAGTTACCCAGTCGTGTCTGACTCTTTGTGACCCCATGGACTGTAGCCCACCAGGTTCCTCTGTCCGTGGGATTCTCCAGGCAAGAATACTGGAGTGGGTTGCCATTTCCTTCCCCAGGGGATCTTCCTAACCCAGGGATTGAATCCAGGTCTCCTGCATTGCAGGTAGATTCTTTATGATCTGAGTCATCAGGGAAGTTCTCAAGTATCGAAGAGTAATTTATTTTCTGTACAAGTTTTATTCCTCAAAAGTTTTAAAAATTGAATTACAGCTTTAAACCAATAGGAGAGGATTTTTCAGTTAATACTGCCCCTCATAATTATAAGAATAAAATGAATTGAATGATTAAAAAAAAACACTATGGGAACTTGTTTCTTATGGGAATTAACTTGTGAATGCATTTGCAGAACCAAGACTTCTTTAGAGAAAAACTTATTATTAACCAGAGACTGGATTGTTCCATGTTGTGTTTGACTGAACTGCCTTTCTAAAAACTGTCATGTTATGCATGCAATATTTGTTTTCCTCACAGCAGAAGTAAATTCATGGAAGGATATATTTGTGCAAGAGGAACACAGCCTTGAGGGAAGTAAAGCATCAAAGAGTCTCAGAAAACTGCCATAGATTTTTCTACATTATTGTAGGTGTGTGTGCATGCTGAGTCGCTTCAGTTGTGTCCGACTATTTGCGACCCTGTGGACACCAGGCCCCTCTGTCCATGGGATTCTCTAGGCAAGAACACTGGAGTGGGTGGCCATGCCCTCCTCCAGGGGGTCTTCCCAACCCAGGGACTGAACCGACGTCTCCTGTGTGTCCTGAGTTGCAGGTGGATTCTTTACCACTGAGCCACCAGGGAAGCCCACATTACTGTATACAAGGTACAAAATAGAATCTTTAAAAGTTGCAGCAAAGAAACTGCCTGCAACACAGGAGAACTGGGTTTGATCCCTGGGTCAGGAAGATACCCTGGAGAAGGAAATGGCAACCCACTCCAGTATTCTTGCCTGGAGAATCCCATGGTCAGAGGAGTCTAGGGTGCTACAGTTCACGCAGTTGCAACTCACACACTTCAAACACTTCACGGGTTGTGCAAACTCTACAGCAATTATGATCTTGTTAGGTTTGGGCCACTTGATAATTCTCCTCTAAGAAACATATTTCATCTTTTAAAAATCCACTCTTTTCTTCTATTTTGTGAATATGTGTTACTGTCAAAATATTCTCTTCTTCCTTCTTGAGTCTATTCTGTAGTTCTCTTTTTAAATTTTCTTGAGCTGATGTAAATTTTCTTGAGTTCATTAGTTTTCTCTTTCTTTTGGACATATGCATTTAGAGTTTTAGCTGCATCTGTAAGTTTTGCAATAAGTGTTTTCCTTCTCAAGTTCTGCTTCTTTGGTAGCTCAGATGGTAAAGAATCTGCCTGCAATGTGAGAGACCTGGGTTCGATCCCTGGGTTGGGAAGATCCCCTGGAGAAGGAAACGGCTACTCACTCCAGTATTTTGGCCTGGAGAATTCCATGGACTGTATAGTCCATGGAGTTATGAAAAGTTGGACACAATTGAGTGACTTTCACTTCTCAAGTTCTAAATATTTTAAACTTTCATTAGATTTCCTCTTTGTTTCAGAACACATTATGGGTGTTTAAAGTTTTCAAGCATGTAGATATGGGGAGAGAGATAATCTTTTCATCTGATTATTTTGCTTTGTGATTGAAGAATGTGGTCAGTGTAATTTCAATTCAATTACTGAGTTTTCATTTGTGACTTTCAACAGACTCATATTTTGGAAATTTCCATATATCTTTGAAAAAGCTAGTCTGTAATTGTCTTATGCATGATTCTAAATATATTTTTTATTGGATCAACTTTAATCATTGTTTTGTATATGGGAGTAATATGTTACAAATTACCATTTAAATTACATATTGGTCAATTTCTCCTTGCAGTTTATTCAGTTTTTCTATATATAATTTGAGGATTATTTTCTTAAAAGAATACAAATTTCTGACTATATATTCCTGATAAATTATTTCTATGTAATGATGTGTTTTTCTTTTTGCTAATAATGCTTTTTGTCTTAAGGGCTATTTAATTTAAATAGCCTTATATTAGTTACATTTTGATTTCTAACCACATGGTGAATCTTTTCCTATTCCTTTATGTTAAAAATTTCCTTATAAATATGTCTTGCGTGCCTGCGTGTAAGTCACTTCAGTCATGTCTGACTCTTTGCGACTCTATGAAGTATAACCCACCAGGCTCCTCTGTTAATGGGATTCCCAGGCAAGAATACTGGAGTGGTTTGCCATGCCCTCCTTCAGGGGATGTCCCCAATCCAGGGATGGAACCTGTGTCTCTTGTATCTCCTGCATTGGCAGGAGGGCTCTTTCCACTCAAGCCACCTAGGAAACTCAATAAATATTTTCGGGTATACCTACTATAAAAAAAAAAATTACTGAATTAGTTATTGTTATCACTTTTGCTTTTAAAGTCCAATCTAGAGATTCTAGGCAGATGGTAGTGACAGTGTGGTTTTCAATCTTATTTATTTATTTTTCATTACTTTTTCTTTATTTTACTTTACAATACTGTATTGGTTTTGCCATAGGTCAACATGAATCCGCCATGGGTGTACACGTGTTCCCAATCCTGAACCCCCCTCCCACCTCCCTCCCCATACCATCTCTCTGGGTCATCCCAGTGCACCAGCCCCAAGCATCCTGTATCCTGCATCGAGACTGGCAATTCGTTTCTTATATGATATTATATATGTTTCAATGCCAATTAATCTTATTTAACTCCACAATAAAGCAAACATAACAAGTTAAATAGCAAAACCAAAGATAAATTGAAATTTACCAAAAAACTAGGCAACAGCCATAAGAACCACATGGTATTGGCACTTGTGTAAGAGAAAGTGGAGGAACCAAATATGGTTGTATTTAATGATGAACAGAATCCCAAACAGCTAATAGTCATTTGCTGGGGAGCACAGTGGGTCAATTTGAGAAACCAGATGAAACTGAGAATGGGTTCTCTCTCTAACACCAAGTGAGTTCAAGGAGCATGAAGTAAGGAACTGAAAGGGCTAAAGCAGCTTAATTCTTATAAAGAAGGTTGAGTGTTGAAGAACTGATGCTTTCAAACTGTGGTACTTGAGAAGACTCTTCAGAGTCCCTTGGACATCAAATATTCAGAGTCCCTGAATATTCATTGGAAGGACTGATGTTGGAGCTGAAGTTCCAATACTTTGGCAACCTGATGTAAAGGCTGACTCACTGGAAAAGATTCTGATGCTGAGAAAGATTGAAGGCAGGAGGAGAAAGAGATGCCAGAGGGTAAGATGGTTGGACGGAATCACTAATTCAATGGACAAGAGTTTGAACAAACTCCAGGAGACAGTGATGGACAGGAAAGTCTGGCGTGCTGCAGTCCCTGGGGTCAAAATGAGTTGGACACAATTTAGCAAATGAACAACAACAATCCTTACGAAGTCTCAAAATGTAAATGGATCTCCTTCCAGTTAAGGAACCATACTCTGGAGAAATTACTAGAAGTTGAATAAAATTGAGCAATTATAGAAAATTAAGATTAATAAAGAGAATATTTCCACCCAAGTGGAGAAAGGAAATCTTGGGAAGCAAGAGACCATTGTTTTAAATATTACATAAAAATAACAACAAAAAAAAGAGGAGCTTTGTGACATTAGAAGAGCTTTCCTAAATTCTGCCTTAATATAAAGGGTCAGGAAAACTAATTTCACATAAAAACTGAACAACAGAGAAGTATCACGTTCAAATCCTATATGTTATGGTAAGAAATGAGATAATATGGAGTATAATAACATTTTCAGAGATGATGAAAGCATGCTAGAGAGATATGTCCACAAAATGCAACTTACTATTTAAAAATTAGTTAAAAGACATTAAGAAGATGACATTGAATATGAAAAAAGAACATATATCAGAATTGTTAAAGCTGAGAATCTAAGTGCTAGAACTCAGGAAAGAACTAGAAATAAAATATCCTCTAAGAAATGAAGACAAGAATAGAAAGATACAGTTTGGAAAAAACATTCAGCTAATGGGCTAAAGGACAGAAGGTGAAAAGGAAATTTTTTAAAATCAATGGAAAGAAAGACTTTTTTAAAAAATTTCAAGAGAAAGTGACAAATACAAAGAAGAGTAAAGACTATCTAATATACAGATACTAGGAGTTCCTGAAGAATAGAACCAAAGCAAAGAAGCAAAATAGAAAACTTCCTTAAATTTAAAAAAAAGGATTTGAAACTACATATTGAAACATCATACTGGGCCTTTCCTAACTTTATTGCAAGACTCAAAAAGTGATTGAAATAAAAGAAGAGATATACTATGCTCATAGATGACCTGATTCAACATCATAAAAATATCATCTCCTCAAATTAATCAATAAATTTGACATAATTTCAATTCAAACCCCACAAAAAGTTGATCCTAAAATTCACATGAGAGATTAAATGGCCAAGCAGTTTTGAAAAACAAGCTAGTGTCCTCAACCTCCCAGACATTATAATTCCTAAATCAAAATTATAGTAATTAGGATAGTGGTGGTTTGGGTAGCATAAAAGACAAATAGACCAATTGAATAGGTCAAAGAATCCAGAAACAGAAACACATAAACGGGAATTTGAATGCTGAGTCATGATTGACTTATTTGATTTTGTTTTAGAGCCTGGAACCCAGCATTATGTCAAGGCTCAGATTTCACTATTATAAGACCTTGAAAGTGAAAGTGTTAGCCGTTCAGTCATGTCCAACTCTTTTCGACCCCATGGACTGTAGCTCACCAGGCTTCTCTGTCCATAGGATTTTCCAAGCAAGAATACTGGAGTGAGTAGCCATTCCTTTCTCTAGGGGATCAATCTTCCTGACTCAGAGATCTTTAACTCAAAAAGACCTTACGGCTCTCCTGGAATCATATCTTTGTTATAAATAAATTTAGATTTTAAAATGTTCAGTCCAAATAGTATAGGCTTTTTTTTTTTAGATTTTCCATTAAGGTAGAGTCAAAAAATTTTGGCATGGAAGGTAGAAGTCAGTTGTAGTGTTGTCTTTTGTCAGCGGCTAGTGACTTCACCCATCTTAACTCATCTGAGGATAAAATGCAATAATATTCATAAAGCACTTCAAAAATTTTCAGGTATCCCTCTGTCTCAAGGCCAAATATAATTATCTGTTAGAGCCTTTAACATAATCTGACACCCTTACTCAACGTATTATATAAATTATAGGAGTTCATCCTGAAAACAACCTTACAAGGACAGTGTATCACCCTCATTTTATGCTTGGTGCATTTGAGGGTACAAGGGATTAGTAATTTACCCAAGGTCAAGGTCAATTAGCTAGGAAGAAATGAAGCATGGACTTACATTGATGTCTGTTGAACTGCAGCACTTGATCTCTTGATGACTCCTCCACAGTCTTTCTATAAAATATTGTTATTGCTCTGTTTGAAATTGAATGGGTACATTTTCAATATTAAAATCGGAGTAAAGGGAAAATTATATAATCTGAATTAATTAAAACCAACCAGTTATCTCTCGCCAAAATATCTTTATAGAACTAGGTCAATTTTATTTTTTAATAGACTATTTAGCCTGTCGCCAAGAAATGCACAGGTGACTAGTAGGCACTTCTAAAAAAACAAATTTTTTAAAGTGTGAGAAACTTGGAGAGGATGCTGTTTCCTGAAACAAGAGTCAACTCCTAATGCCCCATTTATAGACCAGGTCTTACACTGACACATGAAGAAGCTCTTTTAATTAACTGGTTAGGAATTTAATATCTTCACATATGCAAGGCAAGTCGACTTGCCCAGGCAACCAGATACACCGAGCTTTGTATATTAGTTCTGCCCATTTGGCTTTTGAATGAACTTTCTAAGTCATGGGCATTAAAAATTGTCTTAAGTAAATGGTTTTAAACTCAAGTGCTCTTTGGGAAAATGAGGATATGCTAACCAGTGGAGGAGAGTACAAGGTGACCAAGCAAATTAAAACTCAACAATAATAATATTAAAGAACAAGTGCCCAAATAACAAGATCTACGAGATTAGTTTACAGGATATCACATGGTTCTCACTAAATGTGGACAAAGAGATCTTTAGTGCTTTGCCAAAATATGAAACTATCAGGCAAACTATCCCAAATGGATATCTGCTTTTGCATGGCTTTTTCAGAAACCATTTCCAAGAAGTTAAGGTGAGTTTTGCCACCTTACTATAATGGTGAATTTGAAGGCATATCTTTGGTCTCAGTAACACTGTCAAACTCAGGTCGTTTTCATACTTGTCTTAGTGTTCCCCTGAACTCTCCTACCTTAACAAAAGTGAGGGTAGTTCTCCTAAAAACATATGATTTCTTCTGATATTTGTCTTCAAGAAATTTAAGGGTTGCACTTGGGATTAGCATAACACTTTCTTACACAATTTCTTAGTGGTATCATTTACACTTTAAAATTTTTCTTAACCATTTTGTTTGAGCTATGTCACCTGGGCCCACAAACTATCTCTATGAGATTACAATCACCTTAAGGGTAAATGTTATAGTAATTCCTATGTATTTTTAAATTCTCCCACCAAAAGTCATAACTGATTCATGTAAAAGTTCTGCAAATCTTTTGTTTGTATTTTTTGTCTTCCATAAAATTTAACAAAGATTATTACCCAGAGAAGACAGGCAGTAATTTATTCTTTGAGTAGAACAAAATTTGTTTAATTAAACTTTTAAAGATTTAACTACTTCCTATATCAAAGTTTGTAACTTTCATTTTTCCTCTCATTCAACAAATATTTACTGAATTTTACACATTTTCTCTTAAAACAGCTTTTTTACAGGTTTATGAAAAAAATAAGCTCTTCGAATTTGATAGCTAGAAGGAACTTTGAGGGTTACTAATTCAACACACTGATTTCAGAGACAATGAGGGAATTTTTTAAGAGTCTATAGAAGTAGTGTCAGGCCTAAGGGAAAATAGCTGGTTGCTGCCACAGTGGGAAATAACAGCTAGATATTTTGACTTTGGTTTCAGGACTTTCCTCCCTCAGAAGTTACTTTTTAAATTTTCTAACAGGTTTACAGATGAGAAATTCATCACAATATGACATTCATGGTACCTGGAAATGGTTACTGGTTCCTCTTGACACAGTGACTCTAATAGAAGAGAAATAAACCTGTATTAGTGGAAACAGTGTCAGACTTTATTTTGGGGGGCTCCAAAATCACTGCAGATGGTGATTGCAGCCATGAAGTTAAAAGACACTTATTCCTTGGAAGGAAAGTTATGACCAACCTAGATAGCATATTCAAAAGCAGAGACATTACATTGTCAACAAAGGTCCATCTAGTTAAGGCTATGGTTTTTCCAGTAGTCATGTATGGATGTGAGAGTTGGACTGTGAAGAAAGCTGAGTGCCAAAGAACTGATGCTTTTGAACTGTGGTGTTGGAGAAGACTCTTGAGAGTCCCTTGGACTGCAAAGAGATCCAATCAGTCCATCCTAAAGGAGATCAGTCCTAGGTGTTCTTTGAAAGGACTGATGCTAAAGATGAAACTCCATTACTTTGGCCACCTAATGTGAAGAGTTGACTCATTGGAAAAGACTCTGATGCTGGGACGGATTGGGGGCAGGAGGAGAAGGGGACGACAAAGGATGAGATGGCTGGATGGCATCACCAACTCGATGGAAGTGAGTTTAAGTGAACTCCGGGAGTTGGTGATAGACAGGGAGGCCTGGCATACTGCAATTCATGGGGTCACAAAGAGTCGGACACAACTGAGCAACTGAACTAAAGAATGCTTATAATCACAGTCAAGAAACGTAAGATTATTTGTACCTTTTGTGTAATTCTAGTTTTTAGGGATTCATCCCGGGGAAATCATCAGAGGTACACACAAATATTCAGATACAAGACTCTATGGCAGGATTTTTATCAAAATGCCTAACAGTAAATTATGTGACACCTATATGGCAGAATACTATACAGTTTCAAATGAGGTACAGTTACATAACAGAACTTACTTAGTATAATGCTAAGTTTTGAAAAGGTAACATAGCACAGTTTAGTAAAATGAAATTAGATGTGTGCAGCAGTCCATCCTAGTCTGAAGAAAGCAGACTCATAACTATGGTTACGTCAGAGTAAGAAATCAGTGATTTTAACTTTCTTCTTTTACTTTTTCTGTGTATCCAATTTATAAAACAAACTTGTATGCAGGTATACTAAGGGTAGTGAAAACAAATGTTACTGTAAAAAGAATACCTTTTAGTTAAGGTAGACCCACCCAGCAAGTGGCCAAGCTGAACTGACATTCACAGGGGGGAAAAAGTTGTTTAAATGAAGCCATAATACCTCTTTATTTTAAACTTTTTAATGAGCTCTTTTCTCTTGCCATAGTTATCTTTCCTTTCTGGACTGAACCTGAAGGGCACCCACAGAGCAAGAAAAGTTCCTAAAGGATAATAACCCTTGGTGATTGTTCACATTTCTAGCCAGGAGTCCCTCTCCTTCCCTGCCACACACTCTCAACCTTACCTAACCTGCATTTGGGATCATAAGGCAAACCCCATCATGCCCCTTCATAACTATATATGATCCCAGGACATCCCATATAACCCGGACTCTGATTCCTGTATGTCTCTGTCCGTCCTCTAGTCTGATCTCATTTCTCACACTCCTTTGTGACTCCAAACCCTTCTAGTACAGCCTGGGGAGCGCAGCCTGGTCAGTATTCTACATTGCCGATCTCTTCCTTGAATATCTCCCACACTTTGCTTTTGAACTGAAACCTGTCTCCTGGGGCCATTTCTCATTAGAGAAGGATAGGAGTTTCTTTCCCATCCTTTACCATCTGGCCTGAGGTGGGTTATATGTCTTGCAAAATGCTGTCCTCCCCTTCTCTATAAAAACCACTTCTCGTGAAGCTCGTGCCATCAAAACATATCTTATCGTGGAAATATATTTATTTAATGTTCTGCACTGTTAGCGTCAAACCTGAGAGTGACGATGCTTCTAAATCGTATACCTAGAGTAAAGCATTAGTTGCTCAGTCATGTCCAACTCTTTGCAACCCCATGGACTGTAGCCTGCCAGGCTCTTTTGTCCATGGAATTTTCCAGGCAAGAATACTGGAGTGGGTTGCCATGCCTAGAGTGAACCCACACTTAAAAGGTTCACCTGGCTTTAGGTCACAGTTGTGCTGCAGCCCTGCGGCTGTAAAATGAACTCTGTCATTGGTGTCCTTTGTAAAATGAACTGAATGTTCCCATAGATGATGCTGAAATGGTTAGAAAAGAGCAAGGTTTAATTCAGAGCATACTACCCATTTGATTACTGTGTCACAAAGGATGAAGGAAGGAAATGAGCCAACCATCCAGGATGGACAAAGGAAAAGCCCTATGGACCATGGCAGCCGTGGTCCCTGGCACTGTCCAGGCACACAGCAGACCCTCTGATGTACTTACTAGCTGACTGAATAATGGTTTTTAATGTTATTCCATATACTCCAAATTAGTTTAGCCTACAAATTTCTATAGCCTGACATTTCCCATTCAACAGTCTACAATTTAGCATGTGACTTGATCTTTTCGATTTGACTGGTTTACTTAAAGTCAGGGATTTGTAGGGTCTAACCCATAGAAAAATAGAAAATGAGTGGACTTAAAAGCAAAAAGAATTATGTTTATTTATAACTCCAAAATCAAAGTCTGAAGCTAAAGCACTCTCTGATCATATGGGGCTTTCATTTGATTGGATGGTTACTTTTATCTCTTACAGTTTCTCCTTATTTATCTTTATATCTCCATATATACCTATGCAAATGGCCCCAAGCAACATTTTTTCACTCATTTTTTGAAACATTTGGTTTCCTTCAGCAAATAATTATCTAGTTCCTTCTATGTTCCAGACACTATGCTAGGTGCTAGGAATGCAGCCATAAACAGCACAGATACTGTCCCTGCCCTGTTTATCTTCTACCAAAATGGTAGGTAAATGCTTTATATATTTTGATTCTATTTCATTCTGTTCTATTCTAATAGACTAATAATTATATAATAAAACAATAAATATTATTTCAATAGACATTTTTAGTTAATAAAGTAGTTTCACAGCCAATATCTTATTTGAGGTTCAAGAAAACTCCATGGGAGGGTGTAGAGAAAAGGAGAAAAGGGAACCCTCCTATTCTCTTGGTGGGAATGTAGGTTGGTACAGCCACTATAGAGAACAGCATGGATGTTTCTCAAATAACTAAAAATAGAATTACCATATGATCCAGCAGTCCCACTCATGGGCGTATATCCAGACAAAACTAATTCAAAAGATACATGCACCTCTGTGTTCATAGCAGCACTATTCACTATAGACAAGATGCAGAAATAACTTAAATATCCACTGACAGAGGAATGAATAAAGATAATGGCGCACACACACACACACACACACACACACACACACACATACTGGAGTACTACTCAGCCACATAAAAAAAGAAGGAAATAATCTCTCTGCCTGCAATGTAGCAGACCGAGGTTCAAGCCTGGGTGAGGAAGATCCCCTGAAAAAGGGAATGGCTATCCACCCTAGTATTCTTGCCTGGAAAATCTCTTGGACAGAGGAGCCTGGCAGGCTATAGTCCATAGGATCACAAAGAAACAGATACAACTGAGTGACTAAGTGGAAAAAAAAAAAAAGCCGTTTGTGGCAACATGGATGGAACTAGAGATTATCATATGAAATGAAGTAACTCAAAAAGAGAAAGACAAATACCATATGATATCATTTACATGTGGATCTAAAATAACGCACAAATGAACTGATCAACAAAACAGAAACGGATTGACTGGCATAGAGAACAAATTTGTGGTTGTCAAGGGGGAGGGTGGAATAGGAGTTTAGGATTAACAGAGTCAAATTATTATATATATATATGTGTGTGTGTGTGTGTATAACAGATAACAACAAGATCCTACTCTATAACACAGTGAACTACATTTCAATATCCTGTGATAAACCATAATAGAAGAGAGTATTTTTTAAAAATACATATGTATGTGTAACTGAATTACTTTGCTGTATAGCAGAAATTAACACAAATATTGTAAATCAACTATACTTCAAATGAAAAAACATCCTATGGGGAAGGAAAGGGAAGTAGTTTTACTGATATTATTTTACAGATGACACTGTCAAGACACTGAACACTGAACATAATGACATTAGCAGGTTTGCTTCTAAGGGACTGAGACTCACATGGGGACAAGGCAGGGGAGAGAGCAGGAGCTAGCAGAGAAAAGACAGTCCATACACGCTGCCCACCATCACTGTTTGGAAATTTCTTAGGCTAGTTTATGTATTCATTTTGGCTTTTATGGGACTCATGCTGCGCAACAATTCTATTTATCCCCATCCTGAACCTCTTGCTTTGAGAGGTCTGTTGATCAAGGCCAACTTTGATGCTCATCTTAAACAACTCTCCTTCTCACTGGCCTTCGACAAAAGATCCCTCTCACCAGGAAACCTACCAACCTTGCAAGCAAAGGATAAGATCTTTGCCCAAATTTACCAGCATTCTCTACAGTAATGTTTACACTCCTTGAACACAGACACTGTGTCTTCTTTTTAATGAACTTCTAGAAAAAGCTTCTAAAAGCATATAACAAGTGCATTCTTGAAGAGGTCTGTTTCAGGTCAAATCATGGGGAATTCCCTGGTGGTTCAGTGGTTAAGACTCTGTCTTGCGAACCAGGGGACACAGGTTTGATCCGTGGTCAGGGAACTAAGATCTTATGCTGCTTATGGAGCTACTAAGCCCACGTGTCATAACCACTGAGCCCAAGTGCCACAACTAAAGAGTCTACACCACAGCAGAAGACCCTGCATGAAGCTACAAAGATCCCATGTGCCACAACTAAGACTCAAGGCAGCCAAGTGAATAAATAAATAAAATACTTCTAAAACAATGTCAAATCATGATAATTATATAGAAGAATATATTTTTATATAGAAAGGAGACCAAAGTCCTAAAAACTAGATATCCAAAATAGGAGGAGGAAATGCCATGGAACAAAATCTGCAGGATTGGTCATATTTATGTCTGGATCTTTCTGTTACTGGTCAGCTGGCCCACCCCAGGACTGTCCAGCCGAGGACCACCATTCAGGAGCATGTGTATGCACTGTGTTACCAGAGGAGTCAGAATGGCTAATTTCTATTTGGTTATCCAGTCTGATCAGCAAGATATTTTTCTCTCTGTGATTAAAGTAGTTATGTTTGTATCCCTTTGTGGTTTTTAAATTCTGAAGAAATTCAAAGAAATAACAAAGAAAAAAGCAAGGGACTGTCAATTTGGTCAAGATAAGCGTGTGCAAAAGTAGGGGCTGTCTCTTCCTCTTCCTCTCTGGATTTGGGGGAGGGGGGAACAAAAGCAGCCGTCAGATGGAGCCCAGGTTAATCTTGAATGCTGCTTGCTTAATTTGACTATTTAAACTTTTCAGTTTGTTTTTTTCTCTTCTACATCTTACAAGAAGAGTATTTTTAGATCAAAGAAATACCATATTTTGTGAGCAGGTGGAGAGCTAGAAAACTCCAGTCACCAGGTGTCACACTATCAAACAGCACACCAAGTATAAAAAGTGGAAAAATAACCTTCTAGGGTATCTGGGGAAAATTCCAAGGAAGGCCAAACAATGATTCTTCTAACCCTTGGCAGCAATTTTGCTTTGCAACTTGACCACAAAGAAAATATGATTACGAAACAGATATAAGCTAACAAGGGACAATTTCAAATTCATATCTAGGAAGAAGCTGGCAAAAAGCAGAGAAGGCAGGGGTAGTTGCTTTCAGCATCACTGGCTTTTTCTCTTGTTATTCTCCAGTTCATCCGTGCTTCACTGGATAACTTTCCAGGCTCCAATAAGACATCATCCCTTCCAGGAAGGAAGGACGGACATCTGGTTCCAGTCAATTCACCAACACTGTGCCAGCTAGTGAGGGGTCACTAGAAATGAAAATAGATAGCCTCAAGCTGCCAAGCATCTCATGGAAGCAGAGATGCCAGGCATTCTATGAACAACAAATGGGTCTAGTACCCAGAGTGAGCCAGGCATGATTCTAACAGTGCACATTCACATGGGGAAAGGTGAAGTGAAAGTTGTTCAGCCATGCCCAACTCTTTTTGATCCCAAGGACTATACAGTCCATGGAATTCTCCTGGCCAGAATACTGGAGTTCCTTTCTCTAGGGCATCTTCCCAACCCAGGGATCGAACCCAGGTCTCCCACATTGCAGGTGGATTAATTTACTGAGGAACAAAAAGATAGCTGCAATATTTGTATGTGTGTGAATTTATGCAGACTCTAAGCGTATAAAGGGTACTGCAGTTGTTTATGAAAAGAATTAGAATTATTTCCAAGAATAACAATAAATAATGTTTCAGTAGTAACATACAGCCTTACAAGACACTTTCACATCGGGAATTTATTCAGTGCTCAAAAAAGCCCAATGGGGTAGGAAAAATAGCTAGTTTAATAACATTACTTCACAGATGACAAGTACAAGGAGTAAGCAAGTGGGGTCAACTTAGAAACATGCAAACTGAACTGGAAACACTAAATTCCAGGAGGGGTTACCTCTAGAGACCCAGGAAGGGTAAGGAGTGGGATGGGAAAAGGGAAAGGAGGTGACTTCAAGTTTATCTGCAAGATTCTATTTATACTATTTAAATAAAACACAAAGCAGAAGGGAAAAAAGGTGAATTTTAATTAATACTTTCTGATGAATAAACAGTTCTTCCTCTATGAGACTCTGCTTTTCTGCATTTTGAAATATCTTTTTTTAAAGAAAGGAGAAATAGGCAACAAAAAGGAATTAATAGCTTCCCTGGTGGCTCAGAGGTTAAAGCGTCTGCCTGGAATGCAGGAGACCTGGGTTTGATCCTTGGGTCGGGAAGATTCCCTGGAGAAGGAAAATGGCAACCCACTCCAGTACTCTTGCCTGGAGAATCCCATGGAGGGAGGAGCCTGGTAGGCTACAGTCCATGGGGCCGCAGAGTCGGACACGACTGAGCGACTTTAAGTAAGTAAGTAAGTAAGAATATTTATACTTCCCTCTGTGTTTTCACCACATATTACAAAAATTAAATGTGATCACAGAAATGGAGCTTCTAGCCTAGCTAGTAGCAACAAGCATTACAAACAATCCTTTCCTTTTCTTTTCTTTTTTATTCACTTTCTTTCCTTTGCTTTGCTTTCTATCCTTCTTTTCTTTTCCCGGATACTCAGCAATTAGGTTATTCTGTTTTATATAACAATTAGAGGAAGCTGTTTAAGTGTCTTCATCCATTGCTAGATTAAAGTATCCTGAAGCCTGGGCCTCTGTCTCATTTCTGTCTGTCTTGCATATTTTATGGAGTGGTATCACATTTACTTAATAGGCACATAGTAATAAATGTTTGTTACAGGACATATTCACACACATACAAACAGGGAACTTAATTCTAAATGGCAGTAGCAGTACCCATTTCACTTATTTTTTCCTGAGTCTTGCTCTTTCATTAGGATTCAGGATTTTTTTTTAAAAGCAGTGATTAAAAATAACAACAGCAGCAACCACACCACCACTCAGGATTAGGCTCACAATGTCTTTTAAGTGCGGCTGTCTGAATTACAAGTCCTCCTGAACTTGTAAGCAAGATTTGGTTGCATTATACTTGGATAAAAATCGGGACTTGGTATTGATTTTTACCCCCTGATCCAAAGAAAGTGCAGGTGTTTAAGCATTTATGAAATTGATTGACTCCCCTCTAGCAGCCAGTTGATAGTAAGTTTAAGCTTCAGAGTGAGGCTGTAAAAGGTTTGATTATATTAACAATACTCAAAGTCATGGGTTCATAAATCTTAAGAGAAAGGATGCATATGTCACATATAACACATGAAAAAAAGTTGTTCTTTTATCATGGATAACTCACTATTGTGTGGAAACCTAGTTGATCAGCTATTCCATTATTTGAGTAAGTATCTGATGTCTTGTTTTCTTTCAAGAAGGCAGGTGCAGGATGAAGCAGGAAGCCTGCCAAGAAAGATGATAAATTACCATTTGGTGCTGGCGACCAGAGCTCTATGAATGCAGGGCTGCCAGGAATTAAGAGGGAAAGTAACCAGAAACGAGGAGGGACATGACTTCTGACTACAACTGTGGAGGTGTTTGCTTTTTGTCCTCATTATCTTTGCGGTATTTTAAGGGTCTCTGTTAGTTTTGTAACCTGCAGAATGAAGTGCTGTTTTAAAACAACTGTACACCACCTCAAAATATGATATTACAGCTGCTGAGGTCAAATACAAAATCAGAGTTGAGAGAGCACAGCTCAGTGACAGCAAATAAATGCCCTAAATAGACAAATAACATGGTAAAGCCAAGGTGCTGCGTGGCTGCAGCTTTGTTTGGGAGGGATATCTGGGCTGAATCCGTGGGAAGACCTCTGCCCCAAGTGAAACTGCACAGCAGTGTGCTGAGGCTGGGTTTCACCCTCCAAAACTAGGAAGAATCAAACAATAGCAATAGTAATGACCATAAATAATCACGGTTTTTGGAATGTCTGTTCCATGAAAATTTCCTGCTCTGCAGGTTATCTTTTCTGCTATCTGGTTATAGGTTTATAAATCAGTGTTTAATATTCATGCAATGGCTATCAGAATCACCACTGGCCATGGCTGTTCTTAATTTATTAAACTCAACAAGATTTACTGAGCACCTAGAAAGTCCCTGGCATTCAGTTGGGTGTTGGGGATATACAGATAGAAGATCCAGAACTTCTGAAGTCATGATCTAGTGGGGGAAAAACAAATCCAGTGCAGGGGCCTCAGTAGGGTGGTAATGATCCATGGAGCACCACGAGAGGGCCCCTGGGAAGCCAGGCAGGCTCAGGTAAGGTTCTTAGGAGTGGTGACATCTGCAGTGGGAAAGAGTCGGGGGTGGGTAATTACTCGAGGCATTGGGGAAATAATGAGCTAGAGATGTAGCCCTTTTCAACACTCCAGCTTTATGAATGAAAGCGTTTTGGCTGGCAAGATGTGAAATGAGACGTTCTCAGGGCTTATACCACAAAGGATTCTGGATTTCAGATTGAGTTTGGAATTTATTCTGAAATTAATGAGCTGTCCCTAAAGGATTTTGAGCAGGGGAGTTATGTGATATATCAGCACTTGGCAACAAATATTTACAATACAATACAGTGGGCACTCTGATAGAAACATGATGTAAGTACTGTGCAAACATAGAAAAGCAGTTTTGTGGCAATGGATTGAGGTAAGTCCAAGAGGTCACTCTGAAGATGGGTTTTAGAGGATCAATAGGAGTTCACCAGACACAAAAGGAATAGATAGCCTATCTACTGAAAGGCTATCAAGAGAAAGAAAAAAGAGAGAAAGGGAAAAAAATTCAACAGAGCTTCGAAGAACTCTACTGTACTGCCTCTGATATCTGATACAGAATGACAGAAAACAGACTCCCAGGAAATAGTACAAGGTCAAGACTATTTAGGATTGTAGGCCTTGAACCATTAAAATTCTCTTGCTCTAAAGAGAATTTAGAGAGCAGTGAGTCTGAACTCCTCCTTCTACACAGGAGAAAACTGAAGCCCGGAGAGGGGAAGTGACTTAGAGCCCAGGGACACACCTCGTGAGAGCCACAGGGAGGACAGGGCAGGCCCCTTGACTAACCTAGCATGACTTTCTTCTCTGTCAACGGTCACCCAAGCCTTTTCCTCAAATACTTTTCCAGGCTGTCTGCTTCCAATAAATCACGCATTCATTATATGCATAGGCAAAGTCTAGTTTGCTCATTTGTTTCAGTTTATTTTTATGCTACCTATGTGTTCGCAGCAGACATGAAATAGAGGAATATTTTTAACACAGGTTATTTTGCTCCAACACCTGATGAAGCGTAGCTGTTGGGACATTAGTCATTCTTTCTATGCCAGTGTGACTCAGTCTCAGACCATCTGGGAGCTGGAATTCGTGTTTCCAATTTAGACTCACCACTGACCCACTAGGGGACAACTAGGAAACCTTGCCCAGGTTCAGTTTGATAAGAGAAAGACTATGACCCTCCTCTTCCATGTAGAATCACTAAGGTTTGTTTGTTTGTTTGTTTTAATGCAATAAAAGAATAAGAATGTGTTTTGCATACATTATACACTAGCTAACTAAAGCTATAGGTAAAATTCAATAGACATAAATGGTTGCTTTTAATAATCAGTTTAAAAATGAACATAGCATTATGTTTGGGCATAACCTATGATAATGGAGAGTGTACCACTCTGCTGGAGGACACATCTTAACTGTAACTTTAACTCCATAATCCACTCTGTAATCTTGAGCACATCATTTAACTCTCAGGGCATATTTTCTCATCTACGAAATGAAAGGTCTGAATTCTTTCATTCTTGGTGTCATGACTGAAAATAGGTCTAGTTTACTACTATACTAGGGTGCTGTATCTAAAGATCTAAAAGGTAAGAATAAGGAGGTGGTATGGGAATAAGATAACTAAATTAAAGAAAACAGAAATTAGGGAAAAGAAGAAAGAGAACAAGGAGGGGAAGGGAGATAAGGAAGAGATGGGTGGGGAGGGTGGCGGGAATGGAAAGGGGGAGAGAAGCCCTTGCCTCTTACATGATTATTTCATGGGTCTGAAGCAGCACTAATGTTTGTGCAGTTTCAGACTAACACACTTGCAGAATTTCTCCGGATACTGATTATTTGAACTAGAAAGTTAAAGATCGAAAGCAGAAAGAAGTATTTGTTTTTCTGAGGTGTGTGTGGGGGGAGGGGGGTGCGTGTGTGTGTGCGCACTTATTTTAAACTATATTTTCATTTGGATGGAATAAATGAATCCTTCTCAAGGTTTAGCATTTTCTGTCTGGAAGAAAAAAAAAAACAGAATTACACCCTCTTCAAATTTGATAAACAGAAGTTTTCAGCTGCTATTCTTTTGATCTAGCCAAACACTTTAAGGTCCTAATTGATATGCCAGTGTTGAACTCTCTTTCCTCCTGATATTTTAACTGCTTGGGTCTATATTAACTGCTCCATTCCATTTTGGAGTTTTCTTTCATGAGAAAGGAGATGATCTTTAGAGAAAAAAAATCACTCATTTTTCCCATCTATAGTTTATTACTAAAATTTAAAGTAAATGCCTTACCCAAGTTCAGTTGGATTTTAGTCCTTAAATTCCATATTTTTATCAGCATCTCCTACATTCCATTTTCCTGTGGCTGATCATCCAGAAAAAAAGCAACTTGTTTCTATGGTTATTTCATCTACAAGCTTCAGGAATAATTATTTTAGTGGAAAGTCTGACATAAAAGAAAAAAATCATGTTAACAGAATTAGAAAAAAAATGTAACAGATACCTTTTAAACTATACAAGAATATCGCAAATAACTATATACCAGTAATTTTGAAACATATATTAACCACATTAAGTTTTGAGAAGTAATATAAAAAATCAATATTGAAGCAAGAAGAAAAAGAAAACTAATGCACCAACATGTTAAAGACATTAACATTGTACGCCTAAGAGCTTTTCCCTCTGCTCCCTAAAACCCTAAGCTCAGGTAGTTCTATGCAAAACTTCAAAGGAACCAATAATCCTGATCTTAGATAAACTGTTACAGAGCTAAAAACAATACAGAAAGAACCCAGTTAGTTTCATGGGGCTATGAGTTTATACCCCAAATTAGGTAAAGACATATAAGAAGATTAGAATTAATTTCACTTAATAAAATAGAGGCAAAACTCTCAAATAATTTTTTTTGGAATGTATCATGATCAAACAGTTGTCTTTTTATAAAAATCAAGGTAGACATTTTTTAAAAATTACATGTTCACCTCAGTGTATGTTAGAAAAAATTTTTTAATGAATTTCAATACCAAGCCAAATTTTTAAAAATTTAAAACTACAAATAGGAAAGAACTTTGATAACACGGTAACAAGCTACCAAAAGCTTATAGCAAGCATTATATTTAATGGAAAACATTTTCAGTCATTTTCTTAGACATTGGAGACAGACAGGGGTGACGATTGCCATTATCATTCTCCCTAGTGTTTGTGGAAGCTTACCGTCTTATAATACCCTTCCTAACTACCCCCTGTCCTGTCTACCAGGCTCATCTTTAGCCAGCTCTCCCCTGGGACCCTCCCATTAGCAGAGTGGACCTCCCAGGGCATTGTTATCAAGTCTGGCTCTGCCGCATCCATCAAGAAGCTCTAAGAGTTACCATGTCTGGATTAGTTTCTTGTGGGGTCACTGCTCCTTTCTCCTGGGTCCTGGTGCACACAAGGTTTTGGTGAGAGACTCTATTTTGGGGGGCTCCAAAATCACTGCAGATGGTGACTGCAGCCATGAAATTAAAAGATGCTTGCTCCTTGGAAGAAAAACTATGACCAATCTAGATAGCATATTAAAAAGCAGAGACATTACTTTGTCAACAAAGGTCCATCTAGCCAAAGCTATGGTTTTTCCAGTAGTCATGTATGGATGGGAGAGTTGGACTGTAAAGAAAGCTGAGTGCCAAAGAATTGATGTTTTTGAACTGTGATGTTGGAGAAGAATCTTGAGAGTTCCTTGGACTGCAAGGAGATCCAACCAGTCCATCCTAAAGGAAATCAGTCCTGAATATTCATTTGAAGGATTGATGCTAAAGCTGAAATACTTTGGCCACCTGATGCAAAAAACCAACTCATTGGAAAAAAACCTGATGCTGGGAAAGATTGAAGGCAGGAGGGGAAGGGGACGACAGGATGAGATGATTGGATGGCATCACCAAAGTGATGGACATGAGCTTGAGTAGGCTCCAGGAGTTGGTGATGGACAGGCAAGTCTGGCGTGCTGCAGTCCACGGGGATGCATAGTTGGACATGATTGAGTGACTGAACTGAACTGAAGAGTTACAACGTGGTTCTGCAATTGCCTTTTCCCCTATGCCATCAGAAGGCTATTACTTCTCAGATGGGAGCTGCTTCTTCCACTGGATCCCAAAAGAAAGGAGGCAAGACTGCATCCATTCACAGCCAATTGTTACCAATGGGTAGATGCAATCACATCTTTGATTTTGGAAACCTCTGAGATTTGATAGTACTTCTTATCATATTGTGACTCGATGGACGTGTGTCTGAGTGAACTCCAGGAGTTGGTGATGGACAGGGAGGCCTGGTGTGCTGCGATTCATGGGGTCGCAAAGAGTCAGACATGACTGAGCGACTGAACTGAGCTGAATGAGGGTTGATCAATACAGTCCTGGAGATCTTTTCCAACATAAACATTTTTTAAAATTAGATATAAGGGCTGAAAGAGAAAAGTCAGAATTTTCATAGTTGTATGGTATTATGATTTATAATAAAAACCCAAGAAATGCAAAAACCTATTAGAACTCACAAATTTCAATTATAAGTCGTTGCATATAAAAATCAATTAAAACATCAGTAAGTTACACTAGCAAAAACCTAGAAATGGTGCTCACCCTAAAAGAGTGGACTGTATGTTCCCATTCTTATGTGTGGGCTGCCCATAGGGATTTCCAACCAAAGCGTTCAGTCTGGAAAATGGAGTAAAAAGAATAACTTCACAGCAGAGACCACTGATGAACACTACTTCAGCTGAGTGATCAAGGTCAACATCAACATTGTAAAATCATATTGATAGCATCTATTCTTGACATGATGTGATGAGAATGGGACTTTACTTCTGTGATCCTCCTCCTCAAAACCCACAATCCTAGTCTAATCTTAAGCAAAACATCATACAAACCCTAACTGGGGGACATTCTACAAAATGCCTGACCAATAGTCCTCAAATTTGTCAGTCATCAAAAATTACCCCTTCATCCATGTGGATTAGTAAGGTATACTGTGACAATTGTTGTTGCTGTTTAGTTTCCCAGTCAGGTCCAACTCTTTGCAACCCCAAACCAGGCCTCTCTGTCCCTCACCATCTCCTGATATTTGCCCAAGTTCATGTCCATTGTATCAGTGATGCCATCCAACCATCTCATCATCTGATGCCCTCTTCTCCTTCTGCCCTCAATCTTTCCCAGCATCAGGGACTTTTCCAATGAGTCAACTGTTCGCATCAGATGACCAAAATACTGGAGTTTCAACTTCAGCATAAGTCCTTCCAAGGAGTATTCAGGGTTGATTTCCCTTAAGATTGACTGCTTTGACCTCCTTCCTGTCTTCTCCAGAGCCATAGTTTGAAGGTGTCAATTCTTCGGTGCTCAGCCTTCTTTATGGTCCAGCTCTCACAACTGTACATGACCACTGGGAAGACTATAGCTTTGATTATACAGACCTTTGTCAGCAGAGTAATGTCTGTGATTTTCAGCATGCTGTCTAGGTTTGTCATAGCTTTCCTGCCAAGAAGCAAAAGTCTTCTGATTTCATGGCTGCTGTCACCACCTGCCGTGATTTTAGAGCCCAAGAAGAGGAAATCTGTCACTACTTCCGTCTTTTCCCCTTTATTTGCCATGAAGCAATGGGGCCAGATGCCATGATCTTAGTTTTTTAAATATTTAGTTTTAAGCCAGGTCTTTCACTCTCCTCCTTCACCCTTATCAGGAGGCTCTTCAGTTCCTCTTGGCTTTCTACCATTAGAGTGGTATCATCTGTATATCTGAGGTTGTTGATGTTTCTCCTGCCTATCTTGATTCCAGCTTGTAATTCATCCAGCCTGGCATTTCTCATTATGTGCTCAGCATATAGATTAAACAAACAGGGTGACAGCAGGCAGCTGTGACAATGTCAGGTAACAAACAACCCTGATCACTATGTTTTACAACAATCAGTATCTTTCACTCTCCAGCTTGTAGAAACAGAATTTATTTTCTTGGGCTCCAAAATCACTGTGGACAGTGACTGCAGTCATGAAATTAAAAGATGCTTGATCCTTGGAAGACTAGCTATTACAAACCCAGACAGTGTATTATAAAGCAGAGACATAATTTTTCTGACAAAGGTACATATAGTCAAAACTATGGTTTTTCCAGTAGTCATGTATAGATGTAAGAATTGGACCATAAAGAAGGCTGAGCACTGAAGAAATGATGCTTTCAAACTTTGGTGCTGGAGAAAACTCTTCAGTGTCCCTTGGACAGCAGGGAGATCAAACCAGTCAGTCCTAGAGGAAATCAACCCTGAATATTCATTGGAAGGGCTGACGCTAAAGCTGAAGCTCCAGTACTTTGGCCACCTGATGCAAAGAGCTGACTCACTGGAAAAGACCCTGATGCTGGGGAAGATTGAGGGTAGAGGGAGAAGGGGGTAACAGAGGATGAAATGGTTGGATGGCATCATCAACTCAATGTACATGAGTTTGAGCAAACTCCGGGAGAGAGTGAAGGACAGGGAAGCCTGGTGTGCTGCAGTCCATGGAATCACAAAGAGTGGGACACAACTGAGTGACTGAATAACACTTGTAGATTGGAGTCTGGGTCTGCTGGGTGTGGCTGAGCTTAGCTGGACTTGACTCCAGTAGGTATCCAGGATACACCTTAGGGTTAAGTCAGCTTCTCACTCTCTCAGTCCTCTCACTGGAGCACTGCCCTTGGCCAGATGATACATTTGTTTACAAAGAACAAAAAAGGACACATTTTCTATAGAAAGTCTCGGAGGCATTTTTGATTATTGATCGGATCTTTTCCTACAGTAAAGGAAAATAAAACTAACTCACTTCAAAATATGCTTCCAGAAATTAATTTTTCCTCCACTTGATAAAAGTATGCTTTTCAAGAATCATCCTTTTTCCTCCACTATGAAAAAAGAAGCAAAAAAAAAAAAAAAAACCCAAGGACATAACATTACAGGCCAAGCTTGTGTGGTTTGTCAAGATGAGATCTATCCAGCTGTATATGCAGAAGGCAGTGAGGAGTGATGACTCCACTTTGAGGAGTGATGCTGCGATTCTCATGCCCACACACTGAGCTCCCTTCATCTGTCAGTCAGTGTTGGAGTGAGGTGCCCCATCTTATCTGCCACGCCAAAGAGCAGGCACACTAGTGTCCTTACTGGTGAATCAATGGCACGTGCCACCTCTTTGCCTGTTCACTGTAGCAATGTGGACATGTCACAAGGGTTCTACATGGGGAAACCACCCTGAGGGAGAGTTTAGTAAAACCTCAGGACAGTATTTTTCAAGTTATTCCATAGAAGCACCTTTCTTCTTAGAGGCAAATGACAAGTGCACAAACACTCCAGGAAACCAGAAGGTAGAGCCTAAAACATCCTGGCCTAAGCAGAAAATGTCTTTCAAGTCTCCTGACGGGGCTTTCAAATGTCATATGAATGTTTCATTTGATTTCATATTCTCTTATTTAATGTAAAACAATGTTTTATATTGCCATCTGGAACTGAAAATGTTTCCTAGCATTTTAGCCTGTACCTTGATCTGCAATCAGCTTATTACATGGGCACAGAGTGAGGTGCTGACAAAGAATACGAGATCTGGTGGCTGGTAACCTCAGACCCTGTCCACTTGTCTGTTTCCACAACCACTATCGTAGTTGTTGTTTAGTCACTCAATCGTGTCTGACTCTTTTGTAATCCCATGGACTGTAGCCTGCCAGATTCCTCTGTCCATGGGATTTCCCAGGCAAAAAGTGGGTTGCTGCTTTCTTTTCCAGGTAATCTTCCTAACCCAGGGATCGAACATGAGTCTCCTGCATTGGCAGGAGGATTCTTTACCACTGAGCTACATGGGAAGTCACTAGTCCAAGTCACCACTATTCTTTTCCTAGACCATGGTTGTAGGGCCTCTAAGCTGGACTGCCTGCTTCCACTCTTTGGTCTGTATTCAGAGTGTATCTGACTAACAGAAACCCTTCCACACCTTTTCATCACTATCAGTAAAAAATCAGAATCTTTATCAAGGCCTCCAGGCTCTTGGGTCTGGCCTCCACCAATTTATTCAACCTGATCTCTGATCACGATCTCCTCGCTCTCTGTGCTCCAGAAATACAGCCTCAAGCCTGCTAGTCTGTTTCCTCTCCCCAGACTTAGACCAACCAGTTCTCCTCCTTAAACCTTCTTCCTTTAACCCTTATTTTTGTTTTGACTCCCTAATAAATCCATTTTCTCCTATTCTACTTTCTGACAGCTCCTCGTATTTCCCACTCACTGGCACTAAGCTCCCCAAAGGGAAAGGTAATGTCTTCTTTCTGTCTGTTCTTGGCACCTAACACCTTCCCTGACACATAGTAGCTGTTCAATAAATGTTTTGTGACAGAAGGAAAGAATGAGCTAGTGAAGAGTTCATCTTCTTACAAGTCCAGAAAACTAAGGCTGAAAGAAAATAAGTAACTTAAAGAATTTTCTAATGCAATACATACTTTGTTAGCACATCATTGACCAGAGATGTATTAACTCCACAAGCATAAGTTTCTGCAAAAATCCCCCAGTCAATAATGTGTTAAAATTCCATTTTAATTGGATGGCACCACTGATTCAGTTGGGACATGAGTTTGAGCAAACTCTGGGAGATAGTGAAGGACAGGTGTGCTACCGTTCATGGAGTCGCAGAGTTGGACATGACTTAGCCACTGAACAACAACAACAACAAAATGTTAGACTGAAAGCTTTGCTCCAGTTCCACCCAAGACACCTTTCAGGTAACTCTGGGGATGGGGAAAAAGTAAGTGACAGAATCTCCTCAAAGACTTGAGACAGAATTTATGAATCTCGTGAGTCTTGATGCCTGAATATTCCTAATCTAAGCAGTTCCCCTAAAAACGTAAAATGAAATGGCAACACTGCTGATGATATAAATAACTATTTGGAGTTTTTATTTCTTACTCCATCATGCCTATTTGGAAACACGGAAAAATAGAATGTTTTATTAATAAGCACCATCCCTTGATGGTGATCCTTGTATTGACTTGAAGCCAACAAGAAAAGAGGGTAGAATGAACTGGAAATGAAAAGCAGAGCATTCACTCGATAATTATCCCACCAACTTATGAAGGTCCACCTGCTACTTAGAGGTACAAGGATATGATACTGACATTCCCTGACCACAGGTGGCTCAGGGCCTCCAGGGAAGACAGGGCGTCATCAGAGAGTCACTAACAGTCTGTGCCTTGGATGTGGTACATAAGCTTTTTCAACTTGTTTCCTCATCTCTAAAATTAGGGAAATGGCAGTACTTACCTCTTAGAATTGCTGTGAGATTAAATGGGATGATGACCGTAAAAGACTTACTTTGGTGTCTGGCACATAGTTATTTATATCAGTTGGAATGTTTTTGCTTACAAGAGACAGAAAACTTGACCAGCAGTGGCTTAAATCATGTATTTATTTTTCTGTTAACAAGCAGCCTGGGGTGGGCGATCCACAGAACTGTTTCGCAATGATGAGCATCTGGCCCTGCATCTCCGGAATTCTCCTGACCTGCCTTCACAGTGTGAAAACACCTGCTGCTTCCCAAGTGCCTCTCTTTTGACAGCAATAAGCAGATCATTCCTAAGAATCCCAAGAGACGTTCTTATATGCTCCATTGGCCAGAAATATGTATTAAGTGCATAGTACAGGGCCTGGCATCTACTAACTAATCGGTACAATTTAGACATTAGACGATAGTGATGATGGTGGTAATGGTGATGATGATGATGGTGGTGGTGATTGTGATGATGGTGGTGATGATGCAATAGACAGGCAAAACACAGGTACTTTACGTTTATAATCAAGACCATCTGTCAACTTCTGGATCCATCTGTCCCTCTCTTCTAAGGTCTGATATAAAGAGATGGAATCACAGAATACAGAATCGTATTGGACTAAGTTAAGGTATTGCTTGAGAGAGCAAAAAGGAAGGTCACAAACAAATGGAAGTAGATAAAATAGGATATCGTGGGTATACCAGGGAGGTTGGTAAAATTAGAAATAGGATAGAATCATAAAACATGATCCCTGAAAGTCCTTCTCATTACCAGAGTAATGAATGAGCCTTCTCTGAAACCAGGGCCCAGAGAAGGTAAATAATTAACTCAAGGTAACAGAATTTAAATTAGAACTTAGATTTCCTAAAGCCTAT
Organism: Capra hircus; assembly: GCF_001704415.2. Lineage (NCBI taxonomy): Eukaryota > Metazoa > Chordata > Mammalia > Artiodactyla > Bovidae > Capra > Capra hircus. The sequence goes on from NC_030812.1 coordinate 65,696,657, forward strand.
ATTTAAAAAAAAAAATTTGTTACCAAAAAATGCAATCTAAAGGTGAAAGAAATGCCTAAAATAAACTCTGATTATTAGTGGAGTCAATTACTGCCCATCTGCCATAATTTTACCCTCCCATCCTGGCATAAAAAGAGTTAATAAGCAAGCGTTTTCTGGTTGTAAACAACAGAAAATACCAAAGTTTCCTCGTTTTTCTGAATGGCACAAAAACCTGATAAACAAACCTTGCTTTCAAAAGATTTCATAATCTAAAGTGTGTGCTTAGTCACAAGCTGAACTCTTGATTCCTTGCCCCTGGAAACAAAGAGAAATCTCTAATTCAGTAAAATTTAAATGATCTGGGATCAAATCATGGTTTGTGTACCCTTGAAAATACTTAGTTTCTCAGAAATAGACTCACAGACAGAGAAAACAAACTATGGTTAGCAAAGAGGAAAGGGGGGAGAAAGGGACAAAGCAGGGATTCAGAAGTAACATTGAAAGAAAGTGAAAGTTGCTCAGTCGTGTCTGACTCTCTGCGATCCCACGGACTGCATAGTCTGTGGAATTCTCCAGGCCAGAATACTGGAGTGGGTAGCTTTTCCCTTCTCCAGGGGATCTTTCCAACCCAGGGATCAAACCCAGGTCTCCCACATTGCAGGTGGATTCTTGCTTCTCAGAAATAGACTCACAGACAGAGAAAACAAACTATGGTTACCAAAGTGGAAAGGGGGGAGGAAGGGATAAATCAGGGATTCAGAATTAACAGATACACACTACTATATAGAGGGTTCCCAGGCGGTGCTAGTGGTAAAGAATCTGCCTGCCAATGCAGGAGATGCAAGATATGCAGGTTCAATCCTGAATCAAGAAGACTCCCCTGGAGAAGGGAACGGCTACCCACTCAAATATTTTTGCCTGAGAAATCTCATGGACAGAGGAGCCTGGCAGGCTATAGTTCATAGAACCACAGAGTTGGACATGACTGAGCATACTGCTATACATAAAATAAACAACAAAGACCTACTGTATAGCACAGGAAATTATATTCAATACTTTGTAATAACACATAATGGAAAAGAATGTGAAAAATACAAACATATATGTGTGTATTTATTTATATAAAAATGCACACACACTATATATGTATACACTTTGCTGTATACCTGAAACTAACACAACATTGTACAATAAATCAACCATATTTCAGTTTTTTAAGAGTCCAGTTTCTTTGTCCCTCTGGAAATAGAAACAGCCTCTCAGATCATAATCCCATTATATTTAACAGCTTTTATTCTACCTTGTTTCTTGATTTAGCAATCTGTCCATGGACTGGGTACATATACAGTAGATGGGAAATAAGTATGTGTCAAATGCTATCCCAACATTAATAAATACCTAATCATCTAGATCTTAAAAAGATGGTATTAACTTGAATATCAGAGAGACAAAACATAGTGGCACATCAGAGGAGACGGCAGCCAGAGCTAAATCTCTAATAACACCTAATTTATATCAGCATCTTCCACAATCAGATGTTACGCTACGATTTTGACATGGATTGTCTATTGCATTTCATCCTTACAACAAGCCTCTGAGGCAGGAATGGCTATTGTCAACACCCACTTGGTAGATGAGGAAACTGAGGTTTAGAGAGCATCAGCCAAGTGGAAAATGATGGAGCCAGGATTTGAATAGCATTGATCAGGGCTGTATTCAGTTGTGTGTAATAGGAACCAGATTTCAGTGACTTAACCCAATAAGGGTTTGATTTTTCTCACATAACAAGGAATTGAAGCATAAAGAACTCAGGGCTCATAACCAGCCCAGGAAGTCATCAAAGACCCACAGACCCAGCTGCCTTCTTGCTCCCACAGGCACCACCCTTAACCTGTGGCTGTTGTCTGCCCAATCAGAAGTGGGCTTCTGCGCCTCCAGGCACTGCATCTGTCGGGAGGCAGGAAGAAGCAGAAAAGCAAGAGACAAAGGTTGCTCAGTCGTGTCTGACTCCTTTGCTGCCTCATGGACTGTAGCCCACCAGGCTCCTCTGTCGATGGAATTTTCTAGGCAAGAATACTGGAGTGGATTGCCATTCCCTTCTCCAGGAGATCTTCCTGACACAAGGATTGAACCCAGGTCTCCTGCATTGCAGCAGCTTCTTTACCATCTGAGCCACCAGGGAAGCCCATGAGAGACAAAGGACATGTAACCAAATCTGTTCCTTTTTTATCAAGAAAATGGTAGCTTTTCCAGTAGAATTCTATTTATGACTAGTTGACCAGAACAGGCTGTTAACACAGCTACTCTAGCTGCAGGGAAGTATGGAGATGTGAACACTCAACCTAGCACATTGTTGCCCTAAATAAAACTCAGGTTCTGTTACTGAGAAGCAGAGAGATTGGGTAGACAACCAGCAGTCCCCGTACTGAATCCAGGCAGCCACTGGACGTTAAAGCTCAGAAATAAATGTGCTCATAACCTCTATGCCAGCACAAACATCAATATCCTATCCCACCGTTCCCCACCAAAACACTGTTTGAAGCCAACTCATCACTGGAGTGACAAGTTTTTTGTTGTTGTTTGTTTTTTTTTTTACATAGCTTCTTCTAAAAACCCAGTCCTGGAGCATAGAGGGAGGAAGCCTGAATGCTGTCTGGGCCCTATAATTATCACTTGCCTCCCACTCCCCTTTTCAATGCAGTAAACGACCATCAAGCCTTCTGCTCCCCGATGACCAAACACCGAAAATAATTTTCTTTGAGAAGACTTTGTTCCACCTAATTTGTGAGTAAAATTTCCTAAGGGCAGCAGTGAAAGGTCTAAGATAATGAGGAAGTCTTCAAACTCAAGGGAACTGATGAGATCTGCTCTCAAAGTCACCATACACCATTAATCAATTGTTACTAGGCAGAGTCACGGAACCCAGATAGAGGTCAGCAGATCACATGACCCACGGCCGGCCAAACGGCCAGCATCCTGCTGCTTAAACGAAAGCAGAAGTGACTTTGTAACTCTTCCCACTTAGCCGAATTCATAACTTATGCTGATTTTCATAGCCAGGGTTCAGTTTAGACTGTGGAGAGCCACTGAGTAAAATAAAGTAAAAAAACCCAGAGATGGGTGGGAAAGTATGTGTGTGTGTATGTGTGTGTGTGTGTGTGTGTGTGTGTGTGTGTGTGTGTGTGTGTGTGTGTGTGTGTGTTGACAGGGGCGGTGTTACCAAGTAAACAAGATAAGCTGGCCATAAGATTTACAAGAAAAACAAATTAGAAATAAAAATAGCATTTTAGCAGATTACCCAATTTTACTTTATGTGTCCTTATTTGAAAATTACAAGTACCTTTACTCATTATTTCCATACGCATTTAAATTTATTCTTGTCCCTTTTTTTTTTCAGTCTAAATCATAGATGCCGTGTTTCACCATCTTCCACAGGGCACAGTATTTTGATTTTTCAGATGCTCTGTAAACCTAAATAGTCATTATTATGTCAGACTTGGACACATCTCGACCTTCTCTGACTTCTGTTTGTTACTGCTTATATGCTAAGGTGCTTCAGCTATTTGTAAGAGTGTCTTTAGATGGTTCTGAAAGGTAGATAACTGAACATCTCAACATTACCTTTAAGTATTTCTTATGTTAGCAAAATCCAAAACTCCCTCTCTAAATAAAAAGGGAGATTTAGTACATTCTTCCTCTGATCCTAGAAATTTCTGAGCACTAAGGAAAATATAAATTAAAATATAAAATCATGTATTACAGAGGGCAGGGCAATTTTATTTAATAAACAATTCCCTCCTACATTGGTTCATGCTGTTCTTTTTAGTCATACTTGGGACAAGATGCTGGGCAACAACCACGTTTAACAGAAATACCCAAAATACCATCCAGAGAAACAAATTGGGTCATATTAAGGTTCTGTTTCCATATCCACTTAGATATGGAACAGTTAGTGCTTGGAAGTTCCCAGTTTAGTTCCTAAAATAAGAGAAGTCCTCTAATTTGTCAAATAAAAACTTTCCTACACTTATACCAAAGTGGAAAAATCTGTGCAGATCAAACTTAGCATGACAAAAGATGAAGACACAAAATGATTTAATTTAGGATCTCTGGTGTGTATTTTTAGTTTAGGCTAAATCTTTTCTAATACCAGTTCTTTAAGTTCTAGAAGTCAGAGAGCATGTCCAGTGAAATACTTCAGAATTTTTCTGACAAGGGCAAAAGAGAAGCAAAAGTTTAATCTTGCATGCATTCCAACCAGCCTTCCACATTTAGGAATTTATAGTATAAAAATAATTTAAAAAAACACAAATAAGAACATGTAAGGTATATTCATCATATTAATTACAAAAAATATTTGCTAATAGTGAAATCTGCAAGTCACTAAAATGTCCCCAAATAACGGATTGGCGAATTGCATTATGACTATGCAATGAAATTCTCTGTAGGTCTTTGAAACAGCAATAAAGGTCACTATTGATATTGCAAAGATAGCCACAATTCAGTGTGATAAAGAGGAAAATCAGCTTATAAAGCAATGTATGCAGTATGAGCTCATTTTTGCAAGAAGAGTACAAAGATGCAATATGTTAAGAAAAAGTATTAAAAAGATATGCTCCAAAATGTAAACAGTGATTGTGACTGGGTTTATTAGGTCATAGACAATTTTCACTTTTTTCCACAGTAGACAATTCATGTTAAGGTCTCAGCATAGTATCTGACACATGGTCCATATATATTAGGTACTATTCATATTAGGCTTTTAATTTATCAGTCATTGCCTCTGATGTGTCACTGTTTTTTGTCTCCTAAGTAATTTCTTTTTCTTTTTTTCTGACAATAATGAGAAAACTATGCAAGAAGTGATTTCCATTTTGAGAAAAAAAAGGGGGCCGGGGGGAGGTTAGGGAGAGGTTTCTGCACCAATACTTGTCTTCCCATCTGGGTTAGTGACATGCATGCAAAGGGCCTAAAAAGAGAGGTGGAGGGGAAGCGAGAAGGAAGACTTCGCCACAGTAAATGAAAAGCAAACAATATGCATATCAGCATCCCAAGATGTACCACTCTGCTGGGAAAATCCAAGACAAAAGAATTTTCGGACACAGCAGTTCAAAGCATATTGCACCTGTCAAAACGTCTGTCATCTTCTATAGAAAGGCACCATTCTAAGAGAGAAAAGGGAAACTTTCGCAAAGTCACTCAGGAACAACAGCTTACTTTGTCTCCTTCCTCTGGTCAACTCCTCCATCTGAAAGCCATTTAGCTCCATGCTATAGCTTGCCTGGAAGGACCAGACAATAGGAAGGTCTCTTTCATTGTCAAGGACAGTTACACTTTGAAGATGACGCTCAAAAGAGGTTAAAATGGGTCAACAAGCAATTGTTGGCCCTATGCAAGGACATGCGAAGAGGACATTGTTAAAGTCACACACACATAAAAAAAATCTCTATCTCAAAGAATTCAACTTTAACCTAGAGGAGGTGTGGGAAGGAAGAAACTAACATGCAATACTGGTTTTATCCCAAAGAGGAATTCGGAAAGGAAGGGATTTACCCCAAGAGGATTAATTAATAGATAGTTTGGGGATGGTCTTTGCCATTCCAAATATCCATCCACACTGTGTATTAAGAAGGTAAGTGTAATTTAGGGCAAAGTGAGTGACTTTTCTAAAAATAATTTATGCTAGTGGTGTTAATTCCATGCTGGCTATTACATTTGTTAAGAGTTTTATTTCCTAGATTCACTTTGGGAAAAGTGTTTGACATGTAGTCAGATGATGGGTAAAGGTTGAGTGGGTGGATATATTTAAATAGTAGTTATTTCTTTTGTGCAATTTCTTAGATATCTTTAAAAGGAAAGTCTCAGAACCCATCAGAGCAAAGATGATCTAAAGAGAAGTAACAAGGAAAATCTGAATCAGCCCAACTCTATGCCTATATTCACAGCCTGATTCTGCCTTGTTTAGGCCATGTGACTCTGGACGAGGAACTTAACCTCCTTCTTGTCAGTTTCCACTTGTGTAAAAAGAGGTAACAACAGACCATCAGAAATATTGGGAAGATTAAAGGAGAGACTGCATCCTGCAGAAATGAAAACATATATTTACACAGAAGCTTATACACATAAGTTTTTCATAATAAAAATGTACACACCACATCATTCATAATAGTCAAATAGTGGAAATAATGTCAATGGAAAAACAAAAGTGGTCTAGCCACACAGTGGAATATTATTCAGTCATAAAAAGGAATAATATACTGACATCCTATAACATGGAAGAATATTGTAGGTGAAATGTAAAATTTACTGTGATGATGGCCGCATATATTTGTCAATATACTAAAAATCAGTGTATTGTACACTTTAAATGGATGACTTGTATAGTGTACAAATTATCTCAATAAGGTTGCTAAAAATAAACAAAAGAGACCAAGCAAGAATGATGGACAAACCTTTGTGGCAAAAAACAAAACAAAATACTTTTTTTAAAGGAGGGTGGAAAAATACTATAATAAAAGAATTAGGACTGTGCTTGACACAGAGTAAGGGCTCAATAAACACTGAGCATCAGTAATTATTTTTATGAGTAAGTATAAATCATTGTGAATAGCTTTGGAAAAAAGAGTACTGTTATGTAGTATGACTAAAAGTAAGACTGAAATTTCAACTTTAATCTTAAAAGATTAATCTTTAAATATATTTCAAAATTCAACCTTATCCCCTAAAATCTAAAGATAATCCATTCCTAAGTAGTCTACTTAAAAGGTAAATTTCAAAATGAAATGCAGCCCTTTCTCCTCTTTAATGAGTTTGCTATGTAAGTATATTAAATTATCTGTGATTGTCAAATCTTCTTTAAGGTTTGGAAACTGACTAACTACAGAGTCAAAACATGAGAAATGTGATAAAGTTCTTTCATTATGAAATACACTTACAACTGGAATCATTCTTTAAAAAAAGAAAAAAAAACTTGGAGGGACTTTCCTGGTGGTTCCATGATTAAGAACCCACCTTCCAATGCAGGTAACATGGGTTCAAATCACAGTCAGGGAACTAAGATCCCACAAGATATGTGTCACAGCCAGGAAATTTTTTTTTTTTTAAGTTTAAAACCACCTTTAAAAAAAAAGTTACTTGTGATGGTAGATACTGCCGACTATCATTTTGTACTCTGAACTCTTCTAAACTGAAGGTTCTTAATGAAATATTTTGTTAATTCATCAACTATTTACTTCATTTTAAAAATACAGAATGTTAAGCATGAGTATTGGAGGAAGTCACTGTCTGAACAAATTGCTTTGTCTGTTTCCTCATCAATAAAAGAGATACTACAGTACTACTTAACCCCACAATGCTCTGATGAAGGTAAAGAATATAGAGACATGATCACCTGGTCACCAGAAATAATACTCACTGTCAGTGTAAGGCAGCTGTATCTAGAAGCCTTCCATTAGCCCTGCATAACTGATGGTGATATTTGCGCTAATTATTGTTGATACTTGTGGGAGGAAATGGCAATCTGCTCCAGTACTCTTGTCTAGAGAATCCCATGGACAGAGGAGCCTGATGGGCTACAGTCCATGGGATTGCAAACAGTCAGACATGACTGGGTGACTAAACCACCACCACCATCTATACTAGTCACAAAATAATTATTTGCATTTGCACTGCCGTTGCGCTTTTCAAAATGCTTTGATTTGGTAGAAACTTGATCCCCAAAGTATTCCTTGCAGTAAACAAAATGTTACCCCAATTTCACTGAGAAGATACTGCAGCCAAAAGATAGAGAGACAAGGTGCTAAGTTCAGATCACATTTACAGGAACGTGCTCCCGGCTCTTCAGACCCAAGTCAGCCCAGCTCCTGAGCTCTTCCTTCCCTCTCCCTCTGTGATGTCCCGTCCCTTCCACCACTTTGATGCAGGTCAGCTCTAGTAATCTTGGAAAGCACTACCATCTTTAACAAACCTCAAAACCACCTTCCCTTTCTTAAGTTTCTGAGACTTCATTCACAGAGATGATGTTGCTTCACACAAAAAGAACTACGTGACAATCATCTCTGCTCTTCAAAGTGTTCAGACATATATGTCCTCAACTCACAACACTCACCTCCCACTCTCCACTTTGTTACAAGGAAGAGGGATATAAGTAGAGTTTCTAGACTTACCTCACTTAGGTACCAATAGCATGAAATAAAAACTAATTTATATATGATATCTATATAGATAGAATATACACATATATTCATTGTACTTATATAATATTTCTAATGACACAGTACACAATAACATGGCTTATATACAAAAAAATATTGTTTAGTATATAATAATATCACGTATAAAGCTTCCTTGATGGCTCAGACAGTAAAGAATCTGCCTGCAATGCAGGAGACCTGGGTTTGATCCCTGGGTTGGGAAGATCCCCTGGAGGAGGGCATGGCAAGCCACTCCAGTTTTCTTGCCTAGAGAATCCCATGGATAGAGGAGCCTGGTGGGCAACAGTCCATGGGGTGGCAAAGAGTCGGACACAAATGAGTCAATTAGCAGGTATAATTATAAGCTTCAAAATATACAAACATATATATAATCGTTAAGAATAAAGCTTCCTCATATGTGAAGTGGCACTAATGACAATAGTAACTACTTCATGAAGCCACTGTGAGGACTTAAATGAATTAATATATTCTAAATGCTTAGAACAGTCTCATATAAAATACACACTCAGGAAGCATTATCTGTCATAACTATTACTTATATATTAAAAAGGAGTCCTCACTTGTAAACATTGTTCACTAGAGATGCTCTTAAATATTTTGTTTCTTCCATGTACTAGTTTTATCACTATTTTTCAGCAAAACTTTAAGAAAAACATTTTTTTCCCTAAAGTGACACATTATCTTCTTAGGAAGACTATTATAGCGTGTGATAATAAATATCCCTTATGGCAAAACCAATACAGTATTGTAAAGTAAAATAAAGTAAAAAAAAAAAATCCCTTAAATCAAATCACATACCCCTGAAAAAATAAAAGCAAGCTGTAACCCAAAACCTTAGCAACATTGATTTTATACTATGGGACCTTGTTCTAGTCCTCAGTCACACTCCAATGCAAATACACATATTATTTATTTCTTAAAATTGATTCATACTCAATTACAATTGTTCAACATTATTTTCAGAAAAAATGACAGTAAGAAAGATTTAACTATGCTTACCTTGGGGCATTTTAGTCTAAGTTCTAGTGCCTCTCAGAAAGACCTGAACACCCGTACCCCATAACTATGACAGTCAAAACTGCAAATGTTCTTTACCATCACTATCTAAACTATGGTCATAGTTAGGCCAGCTAAACTCCCAACCATATGCATCCAAAATGAGGTAAATTAAGACAGCTCTTTACATTTCCTCCAAGGAAGAACGGGTTTCTGGAGGTATTTATGAAGGACTGCTCTCTTTAGCTTTGATCCTCTTTTTTTTTTTTAAAGAAGCCCTTACTTTGACCTCTACTGGTTTACATGGATTCTAGTATATTTAGAATAGAGTTTTGAGTCATGTTATCTCAAATGCATTCCACAAGACACTAGTGTCCAAGGTATTTATAGGCATTATATTAAAAAAAAAATACACACCACATCAGAGTTCCCTGATCACAAAAATGTAGACATATTACATATAGTATATATACAGTAGTATATATGCTTTTTATATATTTTATATATATTGAACTGAAGGGGAAAATGCAGTAGGATTTTACAGCCTCCATGTATCAAATTCTATAAATCCAAGTTTGTGGAAAAATTGCAAGAAACTTGCAATTCAAACTGTATGAATGTCATGGTAATATTGATTTGTGTTTTACTCTGTGAAAAAAACAGTACATTAAAAAGAGAAAAAACTAAACTCATAAAATCATTTGCTAAATTAGTTTCTGCATTGCCTCACAGTGAAAAGCTGCTAAGTTTAACTGACCTTAAACCAAAATCGAAAACACTGCCTAAAACCACAAGTTGATATAAATGTTCCCTAAGTGTCTCTTCTGCATTAACCTTAGTTCCATGTGTTTCAGGGGCCTCCAAAGAGGTTCTAGCTTCAGGTTTCTAACAGAAAAACCTTAATATAGCCTGAAGAATTCCCCTAGGCAAATGGAGAGTAATCAAATTTCATGTTAACTATTAAATTACAGACATTCAATTATGTTTTCCAAACCTCTGTTTAGAGATTCAAAAGGCCCTTAGAAAACATCCTTAAACTGAAGCCCAAGTTGGCAAGTGAAACCGTTTACCTGCGAGAGAAGAACAAAGTGGGGTCGGGCCCATCCCTGGGCACATGGTGAAGTGGCACGCGATGTACCCCATCCCCATTGTGAGGTGCAAATTCTTTGTGACACTGGGAGACACCGCAGAACAAAAATACTATTAGAAATGCTTCAAAAGGAACATTTTTTGGCTGCGATAGAGACTTTTGACATTATTTATTAGGTTCAAAACGGCCTCTGTGAAGCCTGACAATGGTTCTGTGGAAACCAGTACATCTGAGGCCCTTTCTGTTGTTCTGGGCAGGCATTGATTTGAAGATAGGCAGCACTCACCGAACAATTCCCTCGCAGCGGTCAGTGTAAGTGAGCATTCACCCCCGGCCTAGGAGGGGCCTGTGAACAAACCGTATGGAAACGCGGGGGTGGGCGGGAGTGGGGAGAGGAGCAAACCTTGATTAACCTCTTGGGGAGGAGACGGGTAGGAGTACTGGCAAATCCAGGAAGGGGAGCTCCTGCCAGACTACTGTGGAGGGAGGCGTCTGCCCCGGGCCCATTTTCCTCGGGGGAATGAGGATGCTTGGGGAGCATCTTTGGTGCCATGGCAACTGTGCCTATTCGGACTGGATTTCCGGGCGCGCCTGGGAGCCGGCTTTGGGAATCTAGGCTTGCGGGTCGGTGCACCTACTGGGGCTGCTGTCTTCTCCACCAGCTCCAGTTCTGAGGAACTCCAGTAGACTCTGGGCGATGCAAAGGGGGTCTGGCTTCTCCGGAAGAGACCAATGGCAATGTAAGGCCTCAGAATAAGACCTGGAAGGCAAGGAAGAGCCAAGGTGGCACTCAAGTGTGAGGAATTTACACCGACCGACCCTCCACCCCCGCTAAAACTTAAAAAAAAGAAAACTCTCCTGATGACTGGATGTTTCAGAAATCCACAACGTTTGTATCAAGCTGAGAGAAAAAATTTTAAATCCCCTGACATTATGCTCGTATGCTTCCCATGTTTCTTTAAGAAAATAAAGTGCTATCTATTCCTTTCCTGGAGAAGGCGATGGCGCCCCACTCCAGTGCTCCTGCCTGGAGAATCCCATGGACAGAGGAGCCTGGTGGGCTGCAGTCCATGGGGTCGCTGAGGGTCGGGCACGACTGAGCGACTTCACTTTGACTTTTCACCTTCATGCATTGGAGAAAGAAATGGCAACCCACTCCAGTGTTCTTGCCTGGAGAATCCCAGGGACGGGGAAGCCTGGTGGGCTGCCGTCTCTAGGGTCACACAGAGTCGGACACGACTGAAGCGACTTAGCAGCAGCTTTCCTTTCCTATTGTTTGAAAGAATCTCCTCCTCCCAAAACAATTTTTACAGAATCCTCCTAAAACTTTTAATTTCAAGGAAAACAATTCAAAACTTCTAAAGAGAGGGAAGAATGAGTGACTAAAATAAAGCCTCATATTTGAAATCTGGGGAGAGGTTTTGAATAGAAATTATTCTGGAGTTAGAGATCATGGAAAAACAAACAGTTTTACAGCCATTTAGACTATGACTGACAATTTAAAATCCAAGAGGCAATCATTTCATGAGTTTTATTAGAAATATCAAACCATGTGAAAATTAAAACTGTGTTTTAATCTGATGTTGGCTCTACACAATACATACATATACACTAATAATAGATTTGATTTTTTCTTTATTTAAACAATATATATGTATATATCACATGCATTTGTATGTAGAGATATATGTATATATATCAAATCTTAATATATGTCATACATATAAAACCATTTTCGGGGGACTTTCCTGGCAGTACAGTTGTTAAGATTCCCCATTTCAACTGCAGGGGGCACAGGTTCAATCCCTGGTCAGGGAACTAACATCCCATGTAACAAGGGCAAAAAAATCATTTTTATGTAACAAATCCTGTCCATTGACCTTGCAAATTAAAATCTAATTCTTCAGTAGTGTATTAAGATAACTTACATACTTTAAATTGCTTTTTATGAGCTTTTAAAGGACTTTGAATAGCATGCAGATGGCTCAATTATTTGGAACAACCCAAGACATCACCAGATGGCCAACACCAAAATCAGACTGATTATATTCTTTGCAGCCAAAGATGGAGAAGCTTTATACAGTCAGCAAAAACAAGACCGGAGGCTGACGGTGGCTCAGATCATGAACTCCTTATTGCCAAATTCAGACTTAAATTGAAGAAAGTGGGGGAAACCACTAGACCATTCAGGTATGACCTAAATCAAATCCATTATGATTATACAGTGGAAGTGAGAAATAGATTTAAGGGAATAGATCTGATAGACAGAGTGGCTGATAAACTATGGACAGAGGTTCATGATATTGTACAGGAGACAGGGATCAAGACCATCCCCAAAAAAAAGAAATGCAAAAAGGCAAAATAGCTATCTGAGGAGGCCTTACAAATAGCTGTGAAAAGAAGAGAAGGGAAAAGCAAAGGAGAAAAGGAAAGATATAAGCATCTGAATGCAGAGTTCCAAAGAATAGCAATGAGAGATAAGAAAGCCTTCCTCAGCAATCAATGCAAAGAAATAGAGAAAAACAATAGAATGGGAAAGACTAGAGAGCTCTTCAAGAAAATTAGAGATACCAAGGGGACATTTCATGCAAAGATGGGCTCAATAAAAGACAGAAATGGTATGGACCTAACAGAAGCAGAAAATATTAAGAAGAGGTGGCAAGAATACACAAAAGAACTACACAAAAAAGATCTTCATGACCCAGATAACCACAATGGTGTGATCATTCATCTAGAGCCAGACATCCTGGAATGTGAAGTCAACTGGGCCTTAGGAAGCATCACTGCGAGCAAAGACAGTGGAGGTGATGGAATTCCAGTGGAACTATTTCAAATCCTAAAAGATGATGCTGTGAAAGTGCTGCACTCAATATGGAAAACTGGCAAATTTGGAAAACTCAGCAGTGGCCACAGGACTGGAAAAGGTCCGTGTTGATTCCAATCCCAAAGAAAGGCAATGCCAAAGAATGCTCAAACTACTGCACAATTGTACTCATCTCACATGCTAGTAAAGTAATGCTAAAAATTCTCTAAGCCAGGCCTCAGCAATATGTGAACTGTGAACTTCCAGATGTTCAAGCTGGTTTTAGAAAAGGCAGAGGAACTAAAGATCAAATTGCCAACATCTGCTGGATCATCAGAAAAGCAAGAGAGTTCCAGAAAGCATCTATTTCTGCTTTATTGACTATGCCAAAGCCTTTGACTGTGTGGATCACAATCAACTGTGGAAAATTCTGAAAGAGATGGGAATACCAGACCACCTGACCTGCCTCTTGAGAAACCTATATGCAGGTCAGGAAGCAACAGTTAGAACTGGACATGGAACAACAGACTGGTTCCAAATAGGAAAAGGAGTACGTCAAGCTGTATATTGTCACCCTGCTTATTTAACTTTTATGCAGAGAACATCATGAGAAATGCTGGGCTGGAAGAAGCACAAGCTGGAGTCAAGATTGCTGGGAGAAATATCAATAACCTCAGATATGCAGATGACACCACCCTTATGGCAGAAAGTGAAGAAGAACTAAAGAGCCTCTTAATGAAAGTGAAAGAGGAGAGTGAAAAAGTTGGCTTAAAGCTCAACATTCAGAAAACAAAGATCATGGCATCTGGTCCCATCAGTTCATGGCATATAGATGGGGAAACAGTGGAAACAGTGTCAGACTTTATTTTTTTGTCCTCCAAAATCAGTGCAAATGGTGATTGCAGCCATGAAATTAAAAGACGTTTACTCCTTGGAAGGAAAGTTATGACCAACCTAGACAGCATATTAAAAAGCAGAGACATTACTTTGTCAACAAAGGCCCATCTAGTCAAGACTATGGTTTTTCCAATAGTTATGTATGGATGTGAGTGTTGAACTATAAAGCAAGCTGAGTGTTGAAGAATTGATGCTTTTAAACTGTGGTGTTGGAGATGACTTGAGAGTCCCTTGGACTGCAAGGAGATCCAACCAATTCATCCTAAAGGAGATCAGTCTTGAGTGTTCATTGGAGGGACTGATGTTGAAGCTGAAACTCCAATACTCTGGCCATCTGATGGGAAGAGCTGACTCACTGGAAAAGACCCTGATGCTGGGAAAGATTGAGGGCAGAAGGAGAAGGGGATGACAGAAGAGGAGATGGTAGAATGGCATCACCGACTCAATGGACATGAGTTTTGGTGAACTCTGGGAGTTGGTGATGGACAGGGAGGCCTGTGTGCTGCAGTTCATGGGGTCACAAAGAGTCGGACACGACTGAGTGATTGAACTGAACTGAACTGAAAAGCATCACTGGCAAATTCAAAAATATGCAGACTTCAAATGCATATTGCATTCCCAACAGTGGGTGTTGAACTGTGTGCGTATGTGCTCAGTCACTTTAGTCATGTCCAACTCTCTGCGACCCCATGGACTGTAGCCCAACAGAATCCTCTGTCCATGGGATTCTCCAGACAAGAATACCTGAGTGAGTTGCCATTTACTTCTCCAGGGGATCTTACCTACCCAGGGATCAAACCCAAGTCTTCTGCATTGGCACTCAGATTCTTTACCACTGAGCCACCTGTGAAGCCCTTGCATTTCTTCAAACTAAGCAAGTATCTAAGGGAAGAACATAATAAAATGTAAACCATCTAGTATATAGTAAGTGCACAATTGTTGCTGTTGTCGTTCAGTTGCTAAGTTGTGTCCAACTCTTTGGACCCCATGAACTGTAACATGCCAGGCTCCTCTGTCCTCCGCTCTCTCCCAGAGTTTGATCATATTCATGTCCATTGAGTTGGTGATGTTATCTAACCATCCTATCCTCTGCTGTCCCCTTCTTCTCCTGCCCTCAAGCTTTCCCAGCATCAGGGTCTTTTCCCATGAGTCGGTTCTTTGCATCAGGTGGCCAAAGTATTGGAGCTTCAGCTTTAACATCAATCCTTCCAATGAATATTCAGGGTTGATTTCCTTTAGGATTGACTGGTTTGATCTCCTTGCAGTCCAAGGCACTCCAAAGAATCACATTTCGAAAGCATCAGTTCTTCAGTGCTCAACCCTTCTTTGTGGTGCTCAGTACCCAAGTGCTACTAGTGTCATGTTTAGAATCTTAAAATAAGAGTGCTCTGACATGGAGTCAGAATGGAGGCTTGAATCCTGGTTCCTCCCTCCCTAAAGTAACAGAATCTCTATAAGCCTCTAGTTCCTCATCTAAGCCATGGGGAGATAACAGTTCTTTTCTCAGAAGGTACCCATCTGGACCATAATTGCAGATGCATATTCAGATTTTATTATATTGCCTTATACATAAGGCTCAAAGTGTATTAACTAGCCAACATCCTCAACATCCCATCATCAAGCCCATCCTCCCAGAAAAGAAGAATCTCTGACTCAACATCTTTGGTGGAAGTCTCCCAGCACCAACCTTACAATTTACAGCCCAGGAAGGACATTATCCTCTAGTTCAAAGAAGGCTCTCAAAATCTCTTTCTTCTATTGGTCAATTCCAACAAACTGTACAAATATTTGCATCAAAATTAACCCATGCTGCTGCTGCTGCTGCTAAGTCACTTCAGTCGTGTCTGACTCTGTGCGACCCCGTAGATGGCAGCCCACCAGGCTTCCCCGTCCCTGGGCTTCTCCAGGCAAGAACACTGGAGTGGGTTGCCATTTCCTTCTCCAAATCAACCCATAAAGTTACCTAAAAAACAGTATGGCCATCATCAAAAAAAAAATCTACAAACAATAAATGCTAGAGAGATAAATGTGTTTTCTCCACAATAAATGTGGAGAAAAGGGAATACTCTTGCACTGTTGGAGGAAATATAAATTGATATTTAGCCATTATGGAGAATAGCATAAAAGCTTCTAAAAAAAAACTAGATATAGAACTACCATATGACCCAAGAGTCCCACTCCTGGGCATATACCCTGAGAAAACCATGATTCAAAACAACACATGCATCCCAATGTTCATTGCAGCACTATTTGCAATATCCAGGACATGGAAGCAATATAAATGTCCATCGACAGATGAGTGGATAAAGAAGATGTGGAACATGCATACAATGGAATATTACTCAACCATAAAAAGGAATGAAATTGGGTCATTTGTAGAGATGGAGATTGACCTAGAGTCTGTCATACAGAGTGAAGTAAGTCAGAAAGAGAAAAACACATGTCTAATGTTAATGCATAAATGTGGAATCTACAAAAACTGTATGGATGAACCTGTTTGCAGGGCAGGAATAGAGACACAGATGTAAAGAACAAACTTGTGACACGGTCGGGGGAGAGCAGGGTGGGATGAATCAAGAGATTAGGACTGACATATATACACTACCATGTGTAAAACAGATAGCTAGCGGGAACCTGCTGCATAACAGGGAGCTCAGCTTGGTGCTCTGTGATGACCTAGAGGGATGCGATGCTGGGGAAGTCCAAGAGGGAGGGGATATATGTATATATATAGCTGATTCACTTTGTTGTAGAGCAGAAACTAGCACATTATAAAACCATAAAGGAGCTACATAAAATGAGACTAATCCTTATTCTACATGACACTTTTTAGAATATTTGGAGGTACACATTGTTTCCTTACATTTCATCTCCTGCAGTCAGAACACCACCAGTATCCTCACAACCACCATTTAGTCAGCCCTGCTGTGTTCAGGGAATTTTATATCAACAACATCTCATCAAGGCAGTGATTGTCAGTTTACAGAAAATACCAGGCTCAAAGAACATTTATGGGACTCGATAATGGCTAAAGAACTGAAACTGGAGACAGCAGAAATTTGAGGTCAAGTCTTTCTGGTTCTGAACTCAGGTTTCCATAATTTCAAAGCTTATTCTTTCTGGTCCATCTTCATTCATCCTATTATGCAGTTTTATAGTTAATTTTTCTATACATTAACTTGTGCTATGAATTTACACCTTCTTTATCTGTTTGTACATGCATCCTAAGTCACCTCACTCATGTCTGACTTTTTGTGACCCCATGGACTGTAGCCCGCCAAGGATCCTCTGTCCATGGGATTCTCCAGGCAAGAATACTGGAGTGGGTTGCCATGACCTCCTCCAGGGGATCTTCTCAACCCAGGGATCAAACCTGCATCTCTTATGACTCCTGCATGGGCAAGCAGGTTCTTTATCACTAGTACCACCTCCTTATCTGTAAACTGGGGATAATAACATTAACTGCCCAAGAGAGTTATATGAGGATTTCATAAAATAATGCGAAATGCTCAGCACAGTATCTGGCATGTGGTGAGAGGCTAGGTTGCCGATGATGACAATTGCCCTCATCACCATTATCAGGTACAATAACTGAATCATCAAACATGTGTCATTAGCTCACACCTGTTCTCTCCTCCAATATAATATGTGGCAACAAGTGGATTTTCATGAAAACTTGGCAACTACAGTTTTTATAGAATGTTTTAGAACAGTATCTCAGAGAAGGCGATGGCCCCCACTCCAGTACTCTTGCCTGGAAAATCCCATGGACGGAGGAGCCTGGTGGGCTGCAGTCCATGGGGTCGCTAAGAGTCGGACACGACTGAGCGACTTCACTTTCACTTTTCACTTTCATGCATTGGAAAAGGAAATGGCAACCCACTCCAGTGTTCTTGCCTGGAGAATCCCAGGGGCGGGGGAGCCTGGCGGGCTGCCGTCTATGGGGTGGCACAGAGTCGGACACGACTGAAGCGACTCAGCAGCAGCAGCAGCAGAACAGTCTCTGCCCTTGAGTCAAATAATTTTGCTTGTTTTTATTGAAGTTAAAAGCAAAATATGGCCAAATGAAAAGAGGTAAAAAACAGAAAGCACGAACTGATACTCAACCGATGGGACAGAATCTCCCTCGGAACTGCAAGAGGGCAGGTTCTGAAGTCTCATTGGCCCCTGGATGTGTGTCCCTATGGCCTCCAGGTGCATAGGATTTACTAAGTGGGCCTGAACACACGTTTTTGTCATTGACTGTTCTAGAAATAAACTACCCCAGGTCCGTTTGGGTGTGCCTCTGGCTCCCATGTTCACATTTTGCCCAACAGTGAAGATGAGTGGGGTCTCTTCCCACTCACTGGGTGGTGTTGGGGAGGGACTCACTTCTCCATGGCTTTCTTCTTTGCAAGAAGCTGTACTGGAGGCCCAGGGGGTGCTGTACTAGTGAGTGTAGCGCTGTCTTCTCTATGCCATTGGAGACTGAGTCCTTTCTCTAAATACTATAAACGGTAAACTATTTTGAAGGAATACACTTCGATAGCACCTACTAAATTAATGGCAGGAAGGGTGAAATCAAGTCATGGATGGATTTTGTTTGTTTCATGTTTCTTTCCTGAGCAAACAAAATGACAAAGAAGCTGAGGATCCAGGTGCCCAAGCAAGAGAAGAAGAGGAGAATAAACACGTGGACTGGAAGAAAAGACATGGACTGTGCTTTCACTGAGGTCAAGCTATGCTGCAGGTGCTGAATGAGAGCCTGGGCACGCTGGTCATTTAGCCTCATCAGAACATCATCTAACAAACAGAATTATTGGCTCTATTTTTTTCAGGTCAGAAAAGCTAGTTTGAAGCTTATGGGTTTAGTTGTGTCCCCCAAGAAGATATGTTGAGGTTTTAACCTTCTATATCAGTGAACATACATTATTTGTTAATAGGGTCTTGTAGATGCAGTCAAATCAGGATGAGGTTGCTGTGTTTTGCGCTAAGTCTCTTCCATCGTGTTTGACTTGTTGCGAATCTATGGACTGTAGCCTGCCAGGCTCTTCTGTCCATGGAATTCTCCAGGCAAGAATACTGGAGTGGGTTGCCATATTCCCCTCCAGGGGTCTGCCCGACTACCCAATGATCAAACCAGCATCTCCTGTGTCTGCATTGCAGACGGATTACCTGCTAAAGCATCAGGGAAATCCTGAGGTTGTTAGTGTTAAGGCCTTAGTCCAATGTGACTTGTGTCCTTATAAGAAGAGAAAACAGACACACAGGAAGAATGCCATGTGATGGCAGAGGCAGAGAGTGGAGTGGCGTAGCCACAAGCCAAGGTAACCGAGGGCTGCAGCATTGTCCAGAAGCTAAGAGGGAGACATGAAATGGCTTCTCCCTTGGAACCTCCAGAGGGGTCAAGCCTGATGACGCCTGAATTTCCAACTTCTGCCTCCAGAACTGTGAGATAATAATTCTTTTTTAAGTCATCCAGTTTGGGGTTTTTGTTATGACAGTCCTCGGAAGCTAATATACCCACAAAGAGTCCAACTCACACGTGTTATCTAAGAATAATTATTAATAGCAGCCCTTTTCACTGAAAAAAAAAATTGTTTAGGTTTGGGGAATAGGAAAGAATAAAACCTAAGAGGTAAGGAAGTGTGGAGTGGAGACAGGAATGAAGTGGATTTCTTTGGTTCTACTATGTGGCAGAAACTGTGCCAGGACACAACTCCCTTTTGGGGAAAAAAAAAAAAAATTTTTTTTTTTTTAGATTTTATAATGTGGACCATTTTTAAAGTTTTTATTGAATCTGTTACAATATTGATTCTGCTTTATATTTTACTTTTTTTGGGGGGGGGGGGCTTGAGACATGTGAGATCTTATTTCTCTGACCAGGGATCAAACCTGTGCCCCCTGCATTGGAAGGCGGGGTCTTAACCACTGGACCACCAGAGAATTCTCCCAGGGTGTACCAACTGTTAAATAGACTTGCATTCCCTGTGCTCAATGTTCAGTCAAGTGGCAAAGACACTCACCATGTTAGGTACCAGGACACACCATTCCTAAACCACAGCTTTGTCTTCAGTAGGGAATCAAAAGAAATGCCTCCAGAGGCCCCACATATAATATTAGAAATGAGAGAAGAGGTCAAGTGGGAGCACCCTGGGAGTATATTCCATCAGAAGGGGCAGTCACTTCTCAGACCTTCTTTTATTGTCCTGAGGGAATGTGGGCCCAGTGAAGACAGATTTTTCTGGATTTCAGGAGAAGCAGACATATGGTTTTTATATATGTAAAAGCTTCCGATTTTTAAATATTGGTAACTCAATTTGGAAAAATATATGGTTTGGATTCCACATAACACCTGCTCTTTGAATCATCACGGGCCACCAGTGTGCATCTTTGAGCTGCAGCCAGCCCTATAAAAGTCACACCATCATTCACCTCCTCTCATACCATCTTCATCTCAGAACATGACTTGTTAGATACTTGGCTTGGAGCCATGGGGATTTCTTTGCAAGCTCTGTGCCTAAGCAGACTATAGAGTTCTAGAAGTCTCAACTTCCTCCAACGCTTTAGGAAGACCTAGCTTTTCATTTTAATCTTAACTGTCTCGTCCTTTTCATCATAAAGCCCAGAATTTGAAATGGTAAACAAATCTAATAGTCTTTCCCAAATGCAGAGAAACTTCTAGAATCTTTGAAAAGAGTAGCTATGGGACTCTTGATCCCAAAGGAAAATCTACAGCCTTGGAACCCACAGCATTTGATCTGCCCTCTCTTTTGTTCAAATATCAAGAACAGATTGGAAGGCCTGAAAGCACTTTAAGTACCCTCACACTCCAGAAGTTATGGGTTGAAAGAGAACTTAAAGGCCATCTGAGGCTGACCTTCACCATCCATCATCACCCACTTCTGTTTATATACCACCAGGGCCCTCAGTCTCCCTACCTCTGCATCAGAGATTTCACTGCTTATCATAAAAGCAAGTAAGTAACTTTGTATTTGCTACATAAAAAGGCACATTTAGATAGAAAGGAAAATAAGCAAGTTTTATATAGGGAATAATTATCAAAGTCAACTTATATGATGTTGAGACAGCTGGTGACTATGTTTGTTTAGTTATTCAACCAATATTCCTTGAACTCCTATGATATACTAAGGTACCACAACAAAGGCAAAATGTTACCCACATCAACAGAGTCCATCATTTTGAGGTTAAATTGATCAGCTGATTTTTTGCAAAATGGACTTCAGCACAGGAACTCAGACCCTCCCAGTTTCACCTGCGTGAATTTCAGGTTTCCTCTATGATACAACTGCCAGGTTGCCTGAATTGAATAGAAACACCAGTAGTCTGGGCTTCCCTTGTGGCTCAGCTAGTAAAGAATCTGTCCACAGTTCAGGAGACCTGGGTTCAATCCCTGGGCTGGGAAAATCCTCTGGAGAAGGGAAAGGCTACCCACTCCAGTGTTCTGGCCTGAAGAATTCCATGGACAGAGATCACAAAGAGTAAGACACTACTGAACCGCT
This sequence comes from Capra hircus, assembly GCF_001704415.2. NCBI lineage: Eukaryota > Metazoa > Chordata > Mammalia > Artiodactyla > Bovidae > Capra > Capra hircus. The sequence goes on from NC_030812.1 coordinate 65,718,140, forward strand.
TTCACTTTCACCAGTTCGGTTCTGTTCAGTCACTCAGTCACGTCTAACTCTTTGTGACCCCCATGAACTGCAGCATGCTAGGCTTCCCTGTCCTTCACCAACCCCCAGAGCTTGCTCAAACACATGTCCATTGAGTCAGTGATGCCATCCAGCCATCTCATCCTCTGTCGTCCCCTTCTCCTCCCGCCTTCAATCTTTCCCAGCACCAGGGTCTTTTCCAATGAGTCAGTTCTTCACATCAGGTGGCCAAAGTATTGGATCTTCAGCTTCAGCATTAGTCCTTCCAATGAATATTCAGGGCTGATATCCTTTAAGATGAACTGGTTTGATCTCCTTGCAGTTCAAGGGACTCTCAAGAGTCTTCTCCAACACCACAGTTCAAAAGCATCAATTCATTGGCTCTCATCTTTCTTTATGGTCCAACTCTCACATCCATACATGACTATTGGAAAAACCATAGCCTTGACTAGACGGACCTTTGTTGGCAAAGTAATGTCTCTGCTTTTTAATTTGCCATCTAGGTTGGTCATAGCTTGTCTCCCAAGGAGCAAGCATCTTTTGTTTCATGGCTACAGTCACCATCTGCAGTAGTTTTGGAGCCCAAAAAGATAAAGTCTCACACTGTTTCCATTATTTCCCCATCTATTTGCCATGAAGTGATGAGACTGGATGCCATGATCTCAGTTTTCTGAATGTTGAGTTTTAAACCAACTTTTTCACTCTCCTCTTTCACTTTCATCAAGAGGCTCTTTAGTTCTTCTTCACTTTCTGCCATAAAGGTGGTGTCATCTGTGTATCTGAGGTTACTGATATTTCTCCAGGCCATCTTGATTCCAGCTTTCCAGGATTTCTCCTGGAAATCTTGATTTCACTAGTAGTCTGGGCATTAAACAACCAGAGAGTGCTGATAGAAATGCAATGGGCTCTCTCAGTTTCCAATGGCTGTGTCTTTATTTTTTTCAGTTTTTCAAATCTCCCTACCAAGACAGTGGCAGAACTTGAGCCCCAGTCCATTGCTCAGGATTGAAATTCCAGTGCTCTTTGTTACATTATTTGGCTCTTGAGTCTGCTTCAGTATTTCTCAGTCTTAGCTGTTCATGCACCAATATCTGGCAGGCTCTGAAAAATACAAGCACATGGTCCCAGGGTCCCAGTCTTGTAGTTAGTAAGCCCCTTGGGGATTATGATGTGTAGAGCCACCAGTCTCAGTTATCAGAAGTGTCAGGTACTGTTACAAACTGTACACATCCCAAACATTCATGAACAAGCTAGAGCCATGACCTCAGGGATGTCTCTCTCCTCCAAGCATTATCTCTCTGTGAACAGTCCTCATGACAGATACCAGAAGTATCTGCTACTTTACAGCTTAGATATTCCTTATGCTGTTTGCTTTCATACCAGTAATCACCACTTGATTCAGACCACAACTCTTCAGTTTATTCACTCAGGAGGAACCTGAGGTTGAAAGTAAGCATCTGTCTATATCATGAATCAAGCACCAGAGAAGCTGGGGTTGGCACACAGGTCTTAGATTTTGAAGGAGTTTGTTTTTTTTTCTACTGCCCCATTAATGCCAGTGGTACAAGAAGAAACATGACTACCGTGAACTGGGCTTGATGAGGTGCTAAGTCACTCAGTTGTGTCCAACACTTTGTGACCCCATGGACTGTAGCCCACCAGGCTCCTCCGTCCATGGGATTTCATAGGCAAGAATACTGGAGTGGGTTGCCATGTCTTTTTCCAAAAGATCTTCCTGACCCAGGGATCAAACCTGTGTCTCCTGTATTGGCAGGTGGATTCTTTACCACAGAGCCACCAGGGAAGCAGCTTAATGAAGGGAGGGATACATATGTCCGTGACAACAGCTTGCAAATAGTGATCACTGACCACCTTTCTGGACATGCCTTTGCCAGCAGCTGATGCAACCAGCATGTGACTTCTGTGCAGAAGAAGGCAGGGCACTTTAGGCTAAGTACTCTGCCTGAAGACCGGTGACTGAAATCAGGTCCCATGAAAGCCCGCAGTCTAACCCAAACCTCTCCCTAGGCTCACTCACTGATGTAAAGACTCTACTTTTCTCAACTACTTGTTTTTGGGTGTTTCTCATCTTAAGAAATTCTTCCTGACATTCAAGTTTAGCAGGTTATTTCAATGTGTAGGCAACTGTGCCTCTTAAGCTGTAGCACAGGTGTTCCATCTGTTGCTATTTCTCTTGAAATAATATTGTGGCAGACAGGAGATTTCAAGGCAAATAAGATAAACCTCAGAGCTGAGTGTTATTTTTTCACAAAAACAATTCATCTTTCTCTTGAGCTGCAAAATAGCTCACGATACATCATGACAGATGCAGATTTATTCATTTTCCATTCATTAGGAAAAGACAATTGTGGTAGCCCCCTGCACGCGGCGTCCCTCTGGGCTGCCACAGAGCAGGGTGGCATACTCCTCACACCTACTCCTGGCATTTTCCCCTCAACACAGAACTTCTAAGTCTTTGAGTCCCAGACCTATGTCTTTTTCTCTCTTGGGCTTCTAACTCCAGCATGTTATGAAGAGACTAGAGGCACTTGTCCTAGAAGGAGAAATAAAAATCCAGAGGAAATTCATTCCCTAAGTTCATCTTGCCCTGAACTGTATGCATAAATAGGGGCTGTGTGTGTTAGTCACTCAGTTGTGTCCAACTCTTTGCAACCCCATGGACTGTAGCCCACCAGGCTCCTCTGTCCTCAGGATTCTCCAGGCAAAAAGACTGGAGTGGGTTGCCATTTTCTTCTCCAGGGGATGTTCCCAACCCAGGGATCAAACCCAGGTCTTGCCCATTGCAGGCAGATTCTTTACCATCTGAGCCACCTAGGAAGCTCAAAATAGAGGCTAAATAATTTATTTCATCTCCTACATGAAAGTGTGTTAGTTGCTCAGTTATGTCTGACTCTTAGTGACCCCATGGGCTGTAGCCCTCCAGGCTCCTCTGTCCATGGAATTCTCCAGGCAAGAATACTGGAGTGGATTGCCATTCCCTTCTCCAGGGAATCTTCCCAGCCGAGGGATGGAACCCAGGTCTCCTGCATTGCAAGCAGATTCTTTACCAGCTGAGCCACCAGGAAAACCCATCTCCTACATAACTAACATCAAACCTAAACCTTAACTAGGTCTTCATTTAATATTAAAAACTCTAATGACACATGCTTTTAAAGTATTCTTAGACCACACAGTGGATTTGAATGAAGTCTGCCACCTCAATGTCACCACTTCCCATAGGGGCAGAGTGACAGTTTTTTAAGTCCATGGGAAGAGGCTGAAGGCATCAAGCCCTGACCTGAACATTGTAGAGCCTAGAGGCCAAGTGCACAAGCTCTGAGCCCAGACTTCTTGGATCAAATCTGGCTCACCTCTTCCAGGCTGTGCTGCTTAAGTCAAGCTACTTAAGTGCCCCGTGCCTCAGTTTTCCCATTTACAAAATGGCAATAATGATCACATCTACCACTTAGGGTTGAGGTGCAGATTTTAAATAGTTAATAAACAAGAGTTTAGAGCCCTGTGTGACAGGTAGGGGGTACTCAGTAAGACTTGGATGCTATTATTGTTGTTGCTGTTGGAAAATGTTCTTCCTTTCCCTCCTTCTGTAGCTCCTAAATGGACTCTTTCAGCAATAAGGACTCAAGTGGAAAATAATACCTTTTCATTCAACCAGTTTACCTCACTTTATTCATTCTGTCCACCTCATCCCCCTCCATCCTCCCTTTCTGCAGACTTGCCTGGGTGCAGCAAGGCAAGTCTTTCCTCGAGGATGAGTCCATGTTGCTCAGTTCACCACAATCATTCTTTCTGGCTCTAGTGTCATATCCAATACGAAGAAGCTTCCATTTTGGGCACCAGTACCCCTTTGTGCTTCAGTTTTTCAAAAGTTCCAGGACTGTGTCTCACTCTAAGGGAAATTACCGATGTCTGTCAGGGATGTGGGAGGATGAAATGACCACAAGGGGGGCAGGCAGTTGTCCTCGCTGAGGGACTCTGCTAAGTAAGAGGGTGCGTCCCTGCCTTCTGGGGGAGGGATGTGCCTTCTCCTGGGTCACTCAACCACCTCTCTTCCTCTAGTAAAAGACGCAGGGGTCAGAGTCCTTGGGTAAAAGGACACTGGAAGGTCACCCAAGTGCATCCAGATACACTTCCCCTTCTCCCACGACACCATCCACCTTATGCAGTTGCATTTGAATCACAGAGTCTTCAGACCAGGGACACAGATGCATGTCCAAATATTTTGTTTTTAATTTTTTTAACCATAAGGTATAATTTAAGAGCCACTACGTTTGGTTTCTGGTGGATCCATTGAATAACTGTCTGAAGGCCTCGATTTCTTCAGTGATGGAAGAATTAAAATGACCTTTAAAGTATCCTCTAGCCCTAATAATTCTGTGAGTCTCTGACGTTATTTTTCATTGCATGAAACATCTTTTATTTAACTACTTTATTTTTGGAAACATTATGTTACCATACAAAATGGCTGTTTTGTAGGATAAAAATTGTTATATGTAGGGAATTTCACGTTTTATAACTTAATATCATGGTTATAAGAGTATAGGTGACATATGCCGCTGTTTAGTTGTTAAATTGTGTCCGACTCTTTGTGACCCCAAGGACTATAGCCCACCAGGCTCCTCTGTCCATAGGATTTCCCAGCGAGAGTACTGGAGTGGTTTGCCATTTCCTTCTCCAGGGGATCTTCCCAATTCAGGGATCAAATCCATGTCTCCTGCTTGGCAAATGGATTCTTTACCAGTGAGCCACCTAGGAAACCAATAGATGACATATCCATATTGTTTAAAGGAAACAAATAGCCATAGACCAACTCAATTTCATTATACAAATATCTACAAATTATTCATCCATTCCCTTACTGGTGAGTATATCCATGAAATTTGCTTTTGTTTTGGTCTTAATATTACAAAAAAAGGTTGCTGTAAACATTTTTATGCATGTCCTCTGTTGCATGTACTCTAGTTTCTCTAGGAGTAGAATGGCCAAGTCCTAGGGTATCCATGTCTTCGATATTACAGTTTTCCAAAGTGGTTTTACCAACTGACACTCCTACCAGCACTGTATAAGTCTTCCTATTATTCCACATACTTGTCAACACTTGCTATTACTTTATTGTGTTTTTCAGTGTGTGCTATTGTGATGGGTATAAAACAGGACTGCATAGTGATTTTAATTTTTTCATTTTCCCAATAGCATCTCTCCTCCCACCACATCTTTAATCTGAATTGCTTACAAGCAATGTGATTGTGGGTTGAGATTCCACCCCTTTCCTTTCTCCTGCCTCTGATATTCTAACCAGCTGATACATAGTGGCATAGCCCTGGAGGACACAGTGGGGAGCACATGGATAATCCACAAAGTCGATAATTTGCCTCAAAATAAATAACCAGGAGTTGACTCTTGGGGATTGTACTCAGGCAATTCAACTGCCATGACCCAGTGTAATATTTCATGTCTTGCTAAAACTCTGGCCAAGCATTGTTTTGCATGCAACTAAGTACTTGGACAATTCTTTCATCTGAATGATGAGCTATTTCAGCCACAGCTTGCTTGAGACACAAAGGGCTTCTGCTACCTGTCTGTCTATCTGTAACACTCCAGATGGCACCCCAGCCTTCTTACATGAAATGGTTTTTAAGTTGCTCACCCTTTCCCTCTTGAAAATGTGCAGTTTCTCAGTGACCCTTTTTAAAATGAGATACTAAGACTGAAAAACATTTTAAATCACACCATTCAATGGCACATATTCAGGAAAGAAACCTTTTATTGTATTTATTCTATAAGAAAAGAGGCAAAAGTGTTTTCCCCTCAAGCCAGAGAATGCAATGGGAATGATGATCTTTCTTAAATGATGCTGATGAATAACATTAAGAAGGGTGGGAAGAAAAAGTCACACATAGAATCAGAAACAATTGAAAAAGGAATCCAGGCTACCCCCAACCCCGGCCTTTGTTGAAGGGATCACCGGAGATCTATGTAGATATTATTTTGAAATTTAGAGCTTCAACTTGTATGAACATGAATGCCCATGCTGAGTTTTTGCATGCCTCTGTGAAACAGCAAAAAGAACCCAACAGACCCTATTCTTGCATTAAAGCAACACACTGTGGAAAGCCTGAAAATAAACCATCTATGCTTGATTAATTAGGTTTGTAAGTATTGTTTCAGAACCAAACAATATTTCTAAAGATTTCAATAGTTCAAAGATTGCCCTATGGCCGTCTGGCCAATACATCTTCTAACACACGCAGTTTACAAGCATTTTTCTTCCCAATATGTTGTCTTTGGTTGGTGCGACATTGTTTGAAGGCAGGGCTATTTGGGTCATAGTGGTTTTCTCCCCTGCACAGCAGTGGTGCTGAGCACAGCACTTCGACCATACATCTTCCATGTCATTTCCATCAAAGGCACATGATACTTCCTAGTGACCAATCAGGAGTAGTCCAGCATCCTAACAGAGGGCATATTGGCAAACCAAGCTTTCTTAATGACAGCCATTGTTTGAGGCCAACAAAAGGAAGGTCCTGAATATTAACATGTGGCCTTGTGTAAAGGTCACTGGTATGGCACATCCATCATATTTCACAACTGAGAAAGAGAACTTTATAAACTGTCAGAAACTACTGTTGTCCAAATAAACGTATTAGTCTGACAGGTGACAGCAACAAGGCAATGATCTTGAGTGATGATCTCCTCTCTTAACAAATCTCCTTTCACTTCTTTGAAGCAGCAGACATTATGGCGAGAGATTGTGTTTAAGAAATATACCTCGAGGCCGCAGGGGGTTAGAATAATCAGGCAACCCAATTAAAATATTAATTTAATAACATGTAATCATTAGACCAAATGGCATCTCCTTCTTAAAGGCATAACTTTCCACACTGAGAAGAGAAATCACATAGTTTAACAGCTTAGAGTCTTGAATGGTCTTCTTAATAGTAAAGACCAACAAGTTCATGAAAATTCTGTCAATAAGGTTTAATACAATTGGCACCAAAGAACTCAAAGGTCTGGGACTGAGGACAACACTGCATCTTGGTTAAAACCTACATAAAGTATGACAGCAGAATTGAATAAAACTAGATGGTAGCACATGCATTTAATATGAAATCTAAGAGTAGGATTAGTAACCATTATGAAATAATGAAGCTCCAATACTTTGGCCATCTGATGCAAATAGCTGACTCATTGGAAAAGACCCTGATGCTGGGAAAGATTGAAGGCAGGAGGAGAAGGGGACAACAGAGGATGAGATGCTTTCATGGCATCATTGACTCAATGGACGTGAGTTTGAGCAAACTCTGGGAGACAGTGAAGGACAGGGAAGCCTGGTGCGCTGCGCTCCATGGGGTCGAAAAGAGTCGGACACAACTGAGTGACTAAACAACAGCAAAGAGCAGGTAGCAAGCTTTCTTACTTGATGGTCTTGATCAGAAACTGTTCTATGTTCAATACTAGAAATATGGTGTTCTGCTTATTAAACGTCATTTTAAAGTAAAAGTTGAAAATTATTGAAGAAAGCTGAAAGAATATAATCAAGAGTATGATTAGTGAATAAGTGTATATCTCAGCTCCCTCACTCTGACTTCACTATCACAGTCATGCGTGGGGTCAGGGAGGGAATAAAAGAGGGAAAGAAAGAAAAGAGAGAATTCTGTTTAGTTCCTTGGATGCATCATGCTCTCATACTCTCTCCTGACATTTAGACAGTTTCTTTCTATCTGGTGTTTTTCCACAGCCCCTGTTCCTCTGACTAGTTTCTACTCCCTCCACGGTTTTTCACAACTCCCAATATGCTCAGATCCTTCTGCTGTATGTTGTCATCATTCTTCTGATTTGCTTTATCATAACACTCAACACTTTAAAATGCTTATTGAATCAACTTATCTTCAAAATTACTCCAAACTTCATAAGAAGAGAGACAGGATATGTCAATTTCACTCTCATAGGTGCTCCACAAACTTTTGTACATAAGTAGTAACTTTCAACAACAAAACTGTAACAAAGCCTGAATTTATCATCTCTTGACTTATAACACGTTTCTGTTAAATAAAAGAAATTTTTGTGCACATGAAGGAAGGATTCAGCATTGGAGCAATTCACCTTTATTGTATTATAGAGTAGACACTGAGCAACTACAACGAAGCCTCACCGGTTCATAATCCATTATTTCAGAACAAAGCATAACCAGATAAGGGATAGGAGAAAGTCAGTTTAAACCATCTTTGTAAAGGGTGTTTGCTAGGCAAAGTACTTACATACATAATATATCAGTGACAACACTTAGCTACATGTTTTGGCATTAAGGTCTTCTTTCTTCCTTTGTGTGTCAATTCCACTTAGAAGGTCCTCCGTGTAGAATGCGGTCCACCTGTCAACAGTGTATTAGCCTTCAAGGCCCAGGATATGTACTACTGTTTTGATGAAGATTCCCCCTCACAGCCCTCTCCCTGAATCCTGAATGGCTCTAGTTCTTCCTGTATTCCCAATGGAAATGAACCACACTGTAATCAAAAGTCTTAGATAAGTGTGCATTTTTTAACAAAAAAATATATATATAAATTATTTGAGGGAAGAATCTGTATAGTTATACTTTTCTGAATTCAACACACTGCCTACCATGTTGCACTCTGTGAGTGAATATTTTCAAAATAAATGCAGTAACTTATAAGGACAAGCATTTAAGTATGTAAGGAAATTCTGAAGAAATCTCTGTTGGCAATGTTTTGTTTACATATAATCATATTTTAGTCTGACCACTCAGACATACACTTGGGACAATGATTCTATGGCTCTAAGCGGTTTGAATGAGTCTTGTGATTATTAGATTTCACTACAATGACAAAATCACTCAAGATGGTACCCTACTTCCTTTCCAGAGTTGATGGGTCCAGGTTCATGCAATTGATGCACTCTTGGACAATGAGACTGTTTCAATGGGTTTTTATTCTTAGGACCTAAGAGACTATATTTCAGTTCCTTTCCAGAGGGGATGCTGTGACATGTGAAATGAAAATTATTGGAGGCCATGTTTTCAGCTTTCATTGAAGAAGCTGCTCTGGGAAAATAAAGGCAACATGCAGAGAGAATGAGAGGCACAAGATGGAGGGTCTTAAGGAAGCTCATATTCCCTGGTTCAGACTTTCCTTGAGGCCTGACTCACCCCAAATTCCATTTAATTTAGATGTATAAGATATCTCTCTTTCTGACCAACGCAATTCTGATTGATCTCCATGAGTATTCAAATAGTTTTAATAAAACTAGTCACTATTATTGTATCACGTTAACTGAAACTGTGCTTCTTTATAAGTTTAAACTGATCTCTCCATTACAAATGTCTAAATTCACAAGAATGCTATTAGGTTCATCTGTTGTTTCTCTTAAATAAATGGGATATTTATTTTAAAAAGTTACTTAGATGAGTTATGAAGAATTTTGATCCTCATAAATATAGTAACACTTATTACCACCTCTTAATAAATTCAAAAGACAAGAACAATAATGACAAGGCTGCCGATAACAATAATAATTGCTCATTTTCTACTGGAAATATTGCATGTATGTACATGAAAAAATGAAATATTGCTCAGTTCCACTCTATCTGTTGCACTCTACAGATGATGAAGAAATAGACCTAGTGAAATTAAGAGGCTTGTCCCAAACTCTTCCAAACTCTTCATCGGCAGAAGCAATCCTCTAGGCTTGACTTAAAGTACTTAGCACAACGGTTAGCACCCAATAGGTATACATATCCATGAGTTCTCTTCCATCTCTTTTTCCCCCAAAGTCTGTTTTTTTCTCACCACATTAATCCCGAATACTATAGGGATTCGTAAAGCTGAATTCCACAACCGTCATTTTTGACTTAGGGCAGCCACTAAGCCTCTTTGCCTCTGTCTCCCATTAGAAAGAAAGACAGAAATAGTTATTATGTTCATCCAACAAAAAGGAAATTAATGGTTGATTAGATGCCTGTTCAACACACTGAGGATAAAAACCAGTCTTCATGGTGAATTATTGAATTAGGGGGCCAACTTACAGTGAGGCTGTGTCTACACAAAGCCAAACATCCAGTCAACTCAGCCAAAAAAAAAAAAATACAGTTTAGCAACAGGAAAAATTAAATTAGTTGATCAGGACTGTGCAGACAACATAAAATGAAGAAACAAAGGTCAGTACAATAGCATGGTAAAAGCGCTGGTGGCGATTACAGACTTGAAAGGGGTAATAAGCAAGAGGAAGATTTTTGATGCTCACTGTCAGAAATATAGAGGTGCTATTGAATATACAAAAACAGATTTATTAATTTTGTATGGGGTTATATATTTCTCTCTTTTTCCTCTTGATTACATTTCATTTTCAAAATTCAAGCTTAAGATGCAAATCAAGAAAAAAACAAAGCTGGTATCCAGAGATCTGAGTTCCACCCCAACTAAGGATATTAAAAAGAAGCACTCTCTTTTGCTAAGTCTGTCATATGACAGACTCTGATGTGATCATTCTATGTGGCCTAGCTTCATATTTGGTAGATCAAATATTATCTTCATTTTCTACAGGGCAAAAAGAATATTGAAATGCATACTGTCTATGGAGAATTCTAAATAACAAAACTTGTTTGATGTTCACATCAATTTCCCCAAATCATTTTTAATACTATGGCAAAAATCAGAAAATCCTCTGTTGACTCTTTGAATAGTAATCATTCACTAGCATTAACGGTGTATGTCAACTGTGCTTTTAGGGGATGTCATTGTAATGTCCTGTATCATTTTTAGATTGATGTTTCAATTATAAACCCTGCAATATTACTATGCTATAATATTTAGAGTCCATAAGCTTTCAATAAAGTCTAAAATTGCATGAAGTTTTCATAACTATTGACTCATAACTATTTCATAACTATTGACTTCTAAGTAGGAAAGGATGAGAAATGATGATGACTTATGAGTAATGTATCACTTCATTAAGAGTGAAATATGATTAATTAAAATTGCAGATCTTAATTAATAACTTATTAGTTTAACTCTCCCCCTAACCCTAAAAGAATTAGTCCCAGGAGTTAGACAAAGGAGGCCTTCTTCAAGACAAAGCGAAAAGTACAGTTTTGTGAACTGAGTCCTGCACCCCAGGAATGAACATTTGCAGCTGCACCATGGACTGTTTTCTGTTACCTTAAATACCGCTGGGCCATATGGAGCATTTCTGAGGACCTTCTATTTTAAAATGTTCTGTTCATATTTTATGCTTTTCCATATGTCTCATCCTTATTTCAGAGTTTCTATTCATTTCCATGAAAATAAGACCTTTGTTTTCCAAGAGTTCATTTTCCTCTCTCTCCTCATCTCTATTATGGCCACAAACCTCTACTCGGGTTAGTTCAGCCACTCTAGGACCGGCCAATTGTGACAAGATGAATAGAGAATTATTTGGAAGAAAAACAGCAGCCGCAAATGATCCGCGGTGCCGTGGTGCCCCTGTTTTCTTTGCTCCTTCCAACCAACCCAGCGCAGAGGATAATAAACCTGATGGTGTTGAACTGCTTCAAAAGGAAGAAAATGCCTACAGAAATCATCGCTGAACCCCTGAAGGAGGTGCCGAAGGAAGGTATCATTTGGTGAACGGAAAATTAACCAAAACGTTTTTTCTGAAAAAGGGAGCTCCCTGTAGTTTGGGGTTGACTTGGAGCAATTATCCAAACAAAACAGTTGGCGCCTGTGTTGGCGACAGAACTGTGTTTGCATAAAGTAGAGCGAGATGACAAATATGCATGAAAATTAAATTTAGGGCTCGGGGACTCCTTTCGGGGCCATAGAAGAGCTGATTACATGTTCACAGCTGGAACTGGTGTTGGCAGGCGGGCCTCATTCACGGGCAGAGTGTGGGGACTCCCTTTCTGAGCACCAACTCTGTGGCAAAGCCAGAACAACAGCGTTAACAGAATCTGATGTTTATAGACCCCGAGCCCCGTGGCCCCAAGCTTTACCATCCAACTGGAACTGTCTTCACTGAAAGATCATTACATGGCTTGAAGTGTGTGTGTCCAGTGGCACACAGGTCCTCCTCCTTCACAGCCCTGTCAGGCTCTCATCCCCCAAAACTGCCTTTTGCAATGTCTCCCTTTAGAAAGTAGCAAATCCGGCCAAGAGAAGAGCCAGCACTCTGGACGGCAGGGAAACTGGTTCTTATCACCCTCAAAGGTCACAGCATGATGCTTATCTTGGATCAAGGCCCTTAGGGTACTTAAATGACCAAAAGTGTGTGTTTCAGCACCTTTTGGCAATGCTTCTCTTGGCTTCTGTGGTGGAAGATTCCAAAAATGGCCCTAATTCTCCACCCTTCCTTTGGAATACAACTCTGCGCCATTGCAAAACAAGAGTGTGTCTCCCTACCCCTGGACTTGTGACTTGTTAGGTCCAATTAAGTGGGGCAAAGGTGATAGGGAAGACTTCTTATGACAATAGGAAGTGTAAAGGATGAGCAGAAATTAGCCAGATGACTAGGGGGAAGTGGGCAATATTGTCCTAAGGAAAGAAACAGAGTGCTGTGCGGAGTCATCATAGTATCTAATATTTATTTGGGCATTTATTATTTACTGTGATATGCCAGGAACTGTTCCAAGCATTTTGCATGTACTTACTAATATAATTTCCCACAACAACCTGATGAAGTAGGTATAATTATTATCCTCATTTTCTTTTTAATTAAGAAAACAAGGCCCCAGGTAGTTAAGAGTCTTGGCTAGTATCCCACAGATACTAATTGGCACAGCTGGCCAAGGCCATTGGGTGTCGGAGCTCATATTCTTCAACTGATTTGCTATAGAGCTCTAGAGAGGACTGGGAGAAAGTCAGTAAGACAAGAACGGGTTGCCAAAGGCAGGAACCAAGACCCTGCAATAAGCTCAACATCAGGGTCAATGTCCATCCTTGTGCTCCTCAGTCTATTCTCCATGGAGCCATCAGAGGCATCTTTTTAAAGATTAAATCAGATTAAATTAAATCTTCTTTGTCCAAACTCTTCCAATGACTTCCCCCTGCACTTACGGAAAGATTAAAACCTCTTAGATCCCCTGGAGAAGGAAATGGCAACCCACTCCAGTATTCTTGCCTAGAAAATTTCATGGACAAAGGAGCTTGGCAGGCTACAGTCAACGAGGCTGCAAAAGAATCGAGCATGACTGAGCAACTAAACAATAACAAATCATGGTCACAAGATCTGACGTGGTCTACTTCCTTCTTACCTCCATATCAACCTACCACCTTACCACACCCCATCTTTTTAGGTCCACTCTAGCCTCTTGACCTGCCTGAGATTATTCCCTCCCAGATCCCATGCCTTTGCTCTTGCCTCCACTTAGAATGTTATTTCCCCTGGACATTGATATTGGCTCAACCTCTTGCCTCCTTCAGACTCTGCAGAAATCTCACCTCCTTTGAGAAGCCTTCTTTGATCACATTATCTAAGATATCACCTCTCAAATCTCAGTACTTTTTCCTTATCTTGACTTGGAGAAATATGGCATGAAGAAAATAACATAGGACTTATCACTGCCTGAAGTGATATAATCATCTATTTGTTCACTTGCTTCCTGCCTTGCTCTCCTACTGGAGTGTCCGTTCCATAAGGCAGGATCCTATGTACTCTTGTTCATTACCTAAACCTGTGTCTGGTATATAAAAAGCACTCAATATGTTTCACAAAACTCCAAAGCCTTGATGCTGCTTAAGATTGCTTTACTTTTGAGCATTTCAAAAATGTGGAACATTATTCAAGAAGAGCATGCCTGAGAAAGACAAGTAGGAGTATGAGAAATAAAGTGGTCATTGTTAAGCTTCAGTGAACAAGTGTACACCTTTTGAATCGGGACCTCCAGGGTGGGGAACACCCAGGTGATTCTGACCCAGATTCTCTGTGGTTAGGGTTGTCAGATTTAACAGGCAAAACTCCAGGGTGCCTAGGTAGGCCTGAATTTCAGATAAACAAAAATGTATTGCATGGGACATGCTCATACCACTAAAAATGATCTGAAGGATAAACTGAGTGTCCTATATCCTATCTGAAAACACTGCAGACCACACTTAGAGAAAAACCTTGTACTAATAGGAAAAGGAGTCCGTCAAGGCTGTATATTGTTACCCTGCTTATTTAACTTATATGCAGAGTACATCATGAGAAACACTGGGCTAGAAGAAGCACAAGCTGGAATCAAGATTGCCGGGAGAAATATAAATAACTTCAGATATGCAGATGACACCAACCTTATGGAAGAAAGTGAAGAAGAACTAAAGAGCCTCTTGGTGAAGGTGAAAGAGGAGAGTGAAAAAGCTGGCCTAAAGCTCAACAATCAGAAAACTAAGATCATGGCATCCAGTCCCATCACTTCATGCCAAATAGATGGAGAAATAGTGGAAACAGTGACAGACTTTATTTTTCCAGGCTTCAGAATCACTGCAGATAGTGACTGCCCCCATGAAATTAAAAGACACTTACTCCTTGGAAGGAAAGTTATGACCAACCTAGACAGCATATTCAAAAGCAGAGACATTACTTTGCCAACAAAGGTCCATCTAGTCAAGGCAGTGGTTTTTCCAGTGGTCATATATGGATGTGAGAGTTGGACCATAAAGGAAGTTGAGTGCCAAAGAATTGATGCTTTTGAACTGTGGTGTTGGAGAAGACTCTTGAGAATCCCTTGGACTGCAAGGAGATCCAATCAGTCCATCCTAAAGGAAATAAGTCCTGAATATTCATTGGAAGGACAGCTGTTGAAGCTGAAACTCCAATACTTCGGCTATCTGATGTGAAGAGCTGACTCATTTGAAAAGACCCTGATGCTGGGAAAGATTGAAGGCGGGAGGAGAAGGGGACAACAGAGGATGAGATGGTTGGATGGCATCACAGATTCAATAGACATGAGTTTGAGTAAACTCCAGGAGTTGGTGATGGACAGAGAGGCCTGGCATGCTGCAGTCCATGGGGTCACAAAGAGTCGGACATGACTAAGTGACTGAACTGAACTAAACTGAAAGGGAGAGATGATATTTAGTCTGGAGAAGATAAGTTTGATTGAGAAAGGAACCTGGTTTTCAGTGATACTCACATAGCTGAAGGGAAACGACCTTCATAACTGAAGGGAAATGACCTCTGTTACTCTAGAGGACAGATGAAGACCAGATGTTGAAGACATCTTTCCAGTAAATACAGGCAGGCAAGAGTGCAATGGCTTATCTCTCCCAGCACTGGTTTTCCATTCCCATATTGTTGAAAGAATTGAGTGAATGTTGAGACAGGTGGTCTGTTCTGGGTGAGGGTGGATCAGTTCCAAAGATTCTTCCAGTGCTAGAAATTCAGTCCTACAGAGGAATGAAAACAGACCTCTGTATTAGATGGGTTTCCATTCATTGCAAAGGACTAGAATCTACTTAAACAGGCTTAAGCAAAAAAAAAAAAAAATGAGCTTATTACTTTGCACTGAAAAAAAAAAAGAAGATCTTGACTCAGGAATAACTGAATTGAAGTGTGTAAAAATGATGCCCTCAGAATTCAGATCCATCTCTGGCACTACTTTCCCTGCATCAGCTCCATTCTCAGGCAGTCTCCTCTGGTGGAGATAAGGATAAGGATAAGGTAGGTCACCCATGCTCCAGGCTGATATCCTCACAGGTTAGCAAGCTCATCCAGGAGAAAGCATTCCTCTTTCATCAGTTTCAGTAAAATCACCAGGACATGATGTCATGGTCTCTCCTTGTATCAGATGCCAATCCCCAAACCCCCTTCACAGTGCCCAGCAGAATTAAATGCTCTGATGAGTATTTAACTCGTTTCGATTATGGACTCATTCATTCCTGGAAATTTGGAGTAGGGTCGCCCCACCCAAGTTGTAGGAAACTGCTAGCAGAGGAGGATGGTGATTTTACCAGAGGAAAAGGGAAATCAGAGCAGATAAAAACATCAGAGAGTTTTATATTCCAAATTCAATCTCTGCCAGCTATATAAAAAGTATCATACACCCTAACACACTTTTATTAAAATCATCCTCTTCCAGCTATGCTTTCATTATTTCTACAACAATACCAGAATGCATCTCTCCCCCTCCCGCAAACCCAATCCTTTACCCACCATCCAGTTCCATTTAGTGAAAACAATTATTGAACTGAAAATATTTCAGTTCTTTAGAAGGCTTCCCTGGTGGCTCAGAAGTAAACAGTCTGTAAAGTGGGAGATCCTGGTTTGATCCCTGGGTCAGGAAAGATACCCCGGAAGGGGGCATGGCAACCCACTCCAGTATTCTTGCCTAGAGAATCCCATGGACAGAGGAACTTGTGAGCTACAGTCCATGGTGTCACAAAGAGTAGGGCATGACTGAGTCACTACCACTTAGATGGACCACCTTTCCAATAAGTACAGGCAGGTCGTGACAGAATGCATTTCCTCTCCCAGCACTGGTTTCCTAGCTCCAGGAGTAGGCAAGCCATCGTGCTGACAGAATGGAATGAATGTGGAGGGGGCAGTCCGTCCTGGATGAGGACTCCAATTCCAAAGATTCTTCCAACACTGTGAAATCAGTGCCTTGGAAGGAAAGGGAGTTGGTCCTCCTCTGTATTTCTTGACCATTTCTGAGTTGAAAACAATTATGGAGCACCTAGTATGTTCTAGCTACCATGCCGAAAGCTAAGAATACAAAGATAGCTAAAGCATGGTTTGTGCCCTTCAGAATATCCTGACCTAGGGAGGTGGGGGAAAAATGCGGAGGAGACTGTGAAATGATGCGATGAAGATAGTGAGATAGATATGCATTCGGGGCCGAGGCAGCACAGGAGGTGGCACTTAACCCAACAGGGACACACAGAGGGCTCCTGCCACTACCTTTTCACAAGGGGCCACAGGTTTGTGTGTAAGAATTTTTAACATCTTTTAGTTTGTCACCTTGCTCTTTCAGTGGCTACTAAGATAGTCCGAAAGAGACTAAACCAAATAATGTTATAGGTCTTTTCAAAACAGAAAGGCTTTCAATTTGCTAATATAAAAGCATAAATGCTCATAGCACAAAATTTGGCAAATAAAGTATTAAAAAGGAAAAATGTATAATCACTATTAGCATTTTCATGCTATTTTTATTGTGGTTTTTCTCTGTTCTTTCTTTACAAATAGATAATTGTAATCTATATTAACATAATATATGTAAAATGTATAATGTATATATGTAGCCATGGAGATATATATATACACACATACACATACATATATAACACCTACAATAATGCAGATGATTTTATGTTTATGTGTCTTTAACCTAACTCTCTGCTGTTAGAAATTTTCCATGTCAATAAATATTCTTTGAAGACTTTTTTATGACTCTAATATTGCTGTATGATAATATCACTGTTCATTTTGGACAGTCTTTTTGACAAAGGCGATAAAAAGAAATTGTCAAGTGAAATGACTCATTTGGGCAGGCAAAGATGTCAGACTGCAAAACAGACTGTGATTTATAACTCTGAAATTTAAGAAAATTAAAGTGCCATAAACTTTTAAAGGAGATAAAATGTTGGTGTACTTCCTTTGCTCATTCACCTTTCAGATGATAGAAGCATGACAAAATATAAGTAACAAACAACCCTCATGTGATTTTATAATACTCTCCCTTACACTCAGACCAATATCAAAGCATTCTCTATTTACACTGTTGGGTTGGGATGAGTATTATACTTTTAATACTCCATTTAAAAATTTAATGGGTCAATCCTATTGAAGATCAAGCTATACACAGAAGATGTGGTTCTTAATTTTGCAGACCTATATCTGTGTTAATGTTACTAATGATTTTCAGACTGTCTTATCTTATTTTGTAAATTCAAGAATGAGGAAGTAGTTCCACTGGAGGTAAAGGAATCACTCCCAGGAGTGCAGAGGGAGTCCTAATAGGATTAGACCCATTAGCTTCAATAAGTCCCTTGGTGTCAAAGTCTGTATAATCTGTAACCATTAACTTTACACTGAAGTGGTTGGCTGCTCAAGCCCACAGAATAGAGGCACAATATGGTCTGAATTTATTTCAATAGTTGGCCAAGACAAGCACAACTTTGTGCTTGTCTATCATTTCTATTCCTAAATCCTCATCTTTTGCTTTCTAGTTGTGTCCTTTTTCATCATTTTTCTCTGTTCTAACCCTCCTTGGGCTTTATTTCTTGCCACTTGTATCATCATGAATTATAGTTATCTGTGTTCCTTACTGGACTCCTTTGTTTGCAAAGATGACCTGCCTTTCTCATCTATTTTGTTTCCATGTGTTTATATTTAAGTGTAGGAGGAACTCAAGGTCCGGGTCTCATTGGTCCTCTCTCCCATCACCAAGCTTCCTCCCCTTCCCAGGGTGAGACTGGCCAGATTGCCAGCTACAGGAATCACTGTTCCCCAAAGCAGGAAAATGGAATGTTTTCCTTTTGTCATGCTCCTGTTCTCTTATATGCCTGCTGCTCTTCTTCAGGATGGACTCACCTGGTCCTTTCAATGCTCATGCTGTAAGCACACCAAGCAAAACTGCCACTTTCTCCCATCCAGCTTTACCATTAGCTGGTAAAATTTAGGCTTTGATTCTATTCTGTCTTCTTATGTCTACTGTCACTTGGATGGGGAGGGATTAATGACTACTCTTCTACAAACTTTTAGCACTCCCATTTCTCCAGAGTGCACAGAGGCACACATGACTGGGTATGCTTTCATGAAAGTCAACAAGACATCTGCCACCTCTTGGAAAGGCCTTTGCTCCATGCATCATTCACTCTCAAAGAAGACTTACAACTTTCACCTAACAATTCATGTTACCATCTACTCTGTGCAAGGCATTGTAGCCTACCAAGCTCCGCCCTCCATGGGACTCTCCAGGCAAAAGTACTGGAGTGGGTTGCCATTTCCTTCTCCAGGGGATCTTCCCAACCCAGGGATCGAACCCGGGTCTCCTACATTCCAGGCAGACGCTTTAACCTCTGAGCCACCAGGAAAGCCCCAAAGAGTGGTCTTATAGCAATAACTAAATGAAACCCCATCTCTACCTTCTAGAGACTCCAGTCCAGAAGGAGCAAAATAAGTAAACATACTGTTGCCACATAGTGTAACAAAAGCTGCCATGGAAACCTGCACCAATGGGATAGGAGCATCTCACAGTAGTTCTGGCATGTAGGGTTAGTAAACATTAATATTCCCATTTTACAGATGAGATAACTGAAGCTCAGAAACATCAGGTTCCTGAAGGTTGTGCTGTGCTGTGCTAAGTCTCTTCATTCGTGTCTGACTCTTTGTGACTCTATGGACTGTAACCCACCAGGCTCCTCGTTCATGGAATCCTCCAGGCATAAATACTGGAATGGGTTGCCATGCCTATCTCCAGGGGATCCTCCTGACCTAGAGACTGAACCTGTTTCTCTGGCATATGGCACAATATAGTTAGAATCAGAAAAGGTTCTGGTCTATTACATGTCTACAGCATGATACCTCTGCAGAAACACAGGACTTTTTCTAGAAGGGGAGGGAAGCTAGGATGATTAAAGTAGTCATCCATTATTGTGTTATGTTTACGACTGATTGCTCCAGCCATGTAAGTGGGATTATCTGAACCACTCTTCTAGATCTGCTGCTCATAAGAAATCATCTAGCACTTGGTTTCAAGCTATATTAATGAGTCAGTTTAAGACTCACTTATGCTGCAGTAACAAACAATCCACTAATTTTGTGGTTAATAGAAATAAAGAATTATTCTCATGCTCTATTCCTGTTCATCTACCTGTTGGCATTAGCTCTGCTCCACATTAACTTCATCCTGGGTCTCCAGCAGAGGAGCAGGCTCTACGTGGAACACTGCCGGTATCAGAGCAAAGGGAAAAGAGGACACAGCTCTTACAATTTCTGCACAGAAGTGACACACTTCTCTTCATACCTCACTGGCCAAAACAAGTCACATGGCCAACCCTGATGTCAATGAGGCAGAGAAGCAAAATCTTCCCATAATTCAAGGCAATAAATGTTTTGAACAATAATGCACAATTTTCACAACTATAGAGGTGCAACTAAATGTAGAGACAGAAGATTTGGGGATGAATATTAGCTCATTTGGGCTTCTCAGATGGTGCTAGTGGTAAAGAACCCATCTCCCAATGCAGAAGTTAGAGATTCCCAGATTTGACCCCTGGGATGGGAAGATCAGATCCCCTGGAACAGGAAATGGCAACCCATTCTAGTATCCTTGGCTGGAAAATTCCATAAACAGAGGAGAATGGTGGGTTATGGTCCATGGTGTCAAAGACTGACTGAGCACACACACAGCAGCAGCGTTAGCTCTTTCTTGGCAGATGAACAGAAATCAAACTCTCTGAACCTTAGTAATATCACCCATAAAACAAGGATAACTATTTCCCTCTATCTCAGGAACTTAACACAAGATTCAAGTACAATGTGCAAGAAAGTTCCTGATAAATCATGGAACACATTGCTCTCACGTATTGATTCATGTTCAAATATTACAGTCCTACCTGTAGACCAGATGTTCAGTCAGTCAGCTCACTCAGTCATGTCTGACTCTTTGCGACCCCACAAACTGCAGTACGCCAGGCTTCCCTGTCCATCACCAACTCCCGGAGTCCACCCAAACCCATGTCCATTGAGTCGGTGATGTCATCCAACCATCTCATCCTCTGTCGTCCCCTTCTCCTCCTGCCCTCAACCCTTCCCAGCATCAGGGTCTTTTCCAAAGAGTCAGCTCTTCACATGTGATGGCCAAAGTTTTGGAGTTTCAGCTTCAACAGGTGTTAACAACTTCAAATATCTATAGAGTGAAGTAGATGACACAAATATAAACATGTAAGTTATTTGCTCTGAAAAGAAAAACAAAAAACCTTAATATCCACCTACTTATACTTTTTTCTGGTGAGTTTTTGTCTTTCTTTCTTTTTAATCTGCTTTCCAAGGAAAGCTGTGCACATCTGAAGGCCAGACTGGCCTGTAGAACTGCTGTCTTAAACTGTACCTTTCTTAGGAAAAGAGCATAAGACTCATATGTCCAATCCACTGCTCCAAGTACAGTTCTGACCCTCAGCAAATCTGAGATTAGGTTAATAAAATTCAAGTCTATTAACAAATAAATATTTATCTTAAAAAAACTATGAACAACAGCCAAATGTGTCAGCATCCTAAACATAAGGAATTAAACAAAAGAGCTGGACATAGAAATAGTCCTTGGCAACCAGGGGAGATGAGTTAGGACACAGCGTAGAAGCGTAGGCTTGGAGGTGTAAAGTGCTACAGAGAAGTCTTAAGTGGATGGGTTCTAACCTTCCCACCCTATGCAGTGGGGAGATGCACAGTCTTTGAAATGGGCTCTGGAAAATGGTGAGGATTTCAATTAACAGAAATTGGGAAGGGGAAGTTCTAAGAAATACACAGAGGAAGAAAAGAGAATGACAGTGAAAAAATTTGTTCAAAAGAAGTATAAAGAAAGAAGGAGTAAAAGAAGAAAATGAAAAACCTCACACACTGGAGCATTTGCTTCTCAAGGACCTGTGTGTGTGCTGGGTACTGAACTTAGTACCTTCCACAAAACTAGCTCATTTAACTCTCACAATCATCTCATTCCAGTAGTAGCAGCACTGAAGATTTCTTCTAAAGTAACTTTCTTCTGTTCCAGAGGCACTAAGTCAGAGTCATGAAAGCAGTGTTTGGGGAAAATCCTTTAGGCAATGAAGTGCAGGTGAATTTGAAACGGAAGGCTAAGAACAGCACAGGGAAGTTGCTGACTTAGCCATTAAGAGTTCTGAACTATCCAAAATCTCCCCCCCAAAAGAAAAGTACAAAACCAGGTGGCTCTATTGGTGAATTCTACAACACATTTAAGGAAGAATTAATACCAATCCTCCTCAAACTCTCCCAAAAAAATTGAAAAGGAAGAAACACTTCTAAGTTCATTTTACAGAGCCAGCAGTACTCTGATACCAAAATCCAGTAAGAACACTACAAGGAAAGAAAATCACAGGCCAAAATACTGATGAACATAGATGGCAGAAATTCTCAAAAAAAAAAAAAAAAAACTAGCAAACTGAATTCAGCAGCACAATAAATGAATCATATACTGCAATCAAACGGGACCCATCCCTGGGTTGCAAAGATAGTTCAACATACACAAATCAGTAAATGTGGTACTCCACATTAACATAATGAGGGATAAAAGTTATATTATCATCTCAGTAGCTGCAGAAAAAAAAATCTGACAAACTTCTACATTCTTTCATGTTAAAAACTTTCCATAAATTAGGTATAGAAGGAATGCACCTCAACATAACAAAGGCCATACAAGACAAACCCATAGCTAATATCACACACAATGGTTTTCAGCTTTTTCTCTAAGATTAGGAATAAGACAAGGTTATTAATCACAGTATTAGAAGTCTTAGTCACAACAATTAGGCAAGAAAAAGAAATTAAAGGAATCCAAATCAGAAAAGAAAAAGGAAAATTATCTCTGTTTGTAGATTACACAATCTTATCTTACATGTAAATTACATGATAGAAAATCCTAAAGTGAAAGTGAAGTTGCTCAGTCCTGTCCCACTCTTTGCAACCCTGTGGGCTGTAGCACACCAGGCTTCTCCATCCATGGTATTCTCCAGGCAAGAATACTGGAGTGGGTTACCATTTCCTTCTCCAGGGGATCTTCCCAACACAGGGATCGAACCCCAGTCTCCTGCATTGGAGGCAGATGCTTTAACCTCTGAGCCACCAGGGAAGCCCAAAGGCTCCACCAAAAAGCTATTAGAACTAATAGATAAATTCAGTGAAGTTATAGAATACAAAAGTCAACATACAAATTCCTCATGTTCCTATATACTAATAATGAACTTTCCAAAAAATTAAGAAAACAATCCCATTTATAAAAAATTCAAAAAATAAAATACTTAAGAATAAATTGAACCAAAGAGGTTACATATCTATACACTGAACACTATAAAACATCGATGAAAGAAAATAAGGACACAAATAAGTGAAAAGATATCTTGTATGCATGAGTTAGGATTAATATTGTCAAAATGTCCTTCTTATCTAACAAATTGATCTTCAGTTCTAACAAACTTCCAACAAAGTGATCTTCAGAGCACTGCCCTCAGTGATCTTCAGATTCAGTGCAACCTCTATTGCAATGAATCCACATTCAATGCGATCCCTATCAAAATTTCAATGACATTTTTTTACAGAAATAGAAAAAAAAAATCCTAACATTTGTATGGAGCTACCAAATACCCTGCCTACCTAAAGAAAAACAGAGCTAGAGGTATCATATTTCCTGATTTCAAATTATATTACAATGGTACAGTGACCAAAACAGTAGGTATTTTCATAAAACAGATATATAGGCCAATGAAACAGAACAGAGAGCAGAGAAAGAAGTAAACCCATGCCCATCCAGCCAACTTATTTTTGACAAAGGCACCAGGGCAAAGGCAAAGGAGAAAAGAAAGTCTCTTCAACAAATAGTGTTGGGAAAACTAGATTCCCAAATGAAAAACAATGAAATTGAATCTGTATTTTACACCATATAGAAAATCCAACTCAACATTGATTAAAGACTTAAATGTCAAACACCTAGAAGAAAACAGAGGAAAACTCCATGACATTGGTCTTGGCAATTATTTTTTGGATATGATATCAGAAGCATAGACAAAAAAAAAAAAAAACAACACAAAAATAAACAAGTTGGACTATATCAAACAAACAAAAAACCCCTGCATAGCAGAGGAAACAATCAGTGAAATGAAAATGTAACCTATAGAATGATAAAATATATTTGCAAACCATATATCTGAAAAGTGGCTGATATCTAAAACCCATATAACTCAATAACAAACAAAGAAACCATCTTATTAAAAAAATAGGAATAGGACCTGAATAGATATTTTTCTAAAGAAAACATATAAATGGCCAAGAGGTATATGAAAAGGTGTTCAATATCACTAATCATCAGAGAATGCAAATCAAAACCACAATGAGATCTCACTCTACACCTGGTAATATGGCTATTATCAAAAAGCCAAATGATAAGTGTTGGCAAGGATGTAGAGAAAAGGTAACTCTTAAACATGGTTGGTGATAATTCAAATTTATATAGTCATTATGGAAAACAAAATGGATAAACCTCAAAAAATAAAAAATAGAACTACTGTATCATCCAGCAATCCCACTTGTGGATATATACCCAAAGAGTTGAAATTACTGTCTCAAAGAGATATCTGCACTCCCATGTTTAGTACAGCATTGTTCACAATAGCTAAAATATGGAAATAAGTGTTCACCAACAGATGAATGATAGTGAAAATGTATATATATATGAATATAAATATTAATATTGTAATATAAATAATATTAAGCTTTAAAAAAAAAGGAAATCTGCCATTTGCAACAACATAGATGAACATGGAAACCTGGGGAACATTATGCTGAGTGAAATAAGCCAGACACAGAAAGACAAATACTGTGTGATCTCACTTACATGTGGAATCTATGAGGTTGGACACACAGAAACAGGGTGGAAAACTGGTTACCAAGGGCTAGGTGGGGGGGAAATATGGTGAGATGCTGGTTCAAGGGTACGAACTTTGGTTATCAGATAAATAAATTCTGGAAACTAAAGGGTGACTATAGTTGATAATGCTGCTGCTGCTGCTAAGTCGCATCAGTCATGTCCGACTCTGTGTGACCCCATAGACGGCAGCCCACCAGGCTCCCCTGCCCCTGGGATACTGCACTGTATAGTTTAAATTTGCTACAAGAGTTGGTCATAAGTGTCTTCACCCCAGAAAAAGTTAATAAACATATGGTAACTATGTGAAGTGATGAATATGTTAATTAGTTTGAATTTGGGAATCATTCCACAGTGTATACATATATCAAAATATCATCTTTTGCACTTTAAGTATATACAATTTTTATTTGTTAGTCACACCTCAATAAATCTGAGGGGGCAGAAAGGAGTCCTTTACTGACTGCTCCAGTTAAAATAGCCACCTGTATTTTAATATTTTTACCCTGTCTGATTTTCTAAATAGTACTTATCCCTACCTGAAAATCCTAAAGGAAATCAACCCTGAATATTCATTGGAAGGACTGATGCTGAAGCTAAAGCTCCAATATTCTGGCCACCTAATACAAAAAGCTGACTCATTGGAAAAGACCCTGATGCTGGGAAAGATTGAAGGCATGAGGAGAAAGGAATGACAGAGAATGAGATGGTTGGATGGCACCATCAGCTCATTGGACATGAGTTTGAGCAAACTCTAGGAGGTGGGGAAGGACAGGGAAGCCTGTCGTGTGGCAGTCTGGGATCGAAAGAGTCGGACGTGACCGAGCAACTGAACAACAACTACCTGAAAATACTGTATGTGCTTGTCTTTCCATCTATTTCATGGAGGCTCCCCAGGGGCAGGACTAGGTCTGGTTGCTACTGTCTTCTCAGCCCTGCCGTCCCATGCTAGGCACCTGCTATGAGTTGAATTTTGTCCCCAGAAAGAGCTATTCACGTCCTAACTATGTACCTGTGAAAGTGACCAATTTGAAAAGAGTCTTTAAGGATGAAATGTAGGTGTATGTTAAGATGAAGCCAGTTGGACTAGTAGTGGGCCCTTAGTCTAGAATAACCAGTGTACTTAGAAAGGGAGAAGAGCCTCAGAGACACCCAGTAAGGTCGTCTGATGACGATCAAATGATGCAGCTGAAAACTAAGGAACACAAAGGATTGCTGGCAAAGACCAGAATCACAAAAGGGGCAAGGGAGAACCCTCCTGTAGGGAACATACCCTGCCCACAGCTTGATTTCAGACTTCCAGCTCCCAGAACTATGAGAAAATACTTTTCTGTGTTTTAACCACCTGGCTTCAAGATCGTCTTCTTGTACTAGGATCAAATTTTCAATGATAAAATTTCAAAATGTAGGAAGACAAGAAAAAATGCCTATAATTCTTTCATTTCAAACCACCAAGAAAATTTGCTTTTAAAAGCTCTGAAATGTAAAACACAGTAGTTGTCATTCAAGATATCTCTCTCTGTGAGGAGTCAGCTTTGGAAGTCGAAGTCCAGAATTATGACCAAGAACAAAGGCCTATACTTAGTATGAGTTCCAGGGCTATCATTGCAAAGCAAGAATGGCAGCCTAAGTACCTTCCCAAGGCTGTAGCTTGCAGGCCCTCCCTAACTGCTAGTGCTTCTTAATTAAAGTTGAAGTTACTGAGTGAACAATTTCAGTTTAATCTGTTTTATGCATATTAATACCCAGCTACTCTGTAATTGGTGACTTTTTCCTCCTTCTTCTATCTTGTTCCTTTTGGATAATGTAATACCCAGAAAGCACCCAAGCTGTATCTCTTCAATGCCCATATGACTCTCAGCATTGCTGCCTGGGATCCTCTGAAGAGAAAATAATAATAATAATAACCCATACTAACTCGCTTCAGAAGGTTTGAGTATCCTATCTGAACCAGCTCTTATCTTAACCTGCTGATGTGAGATTTACAAATGGGAGGAGAACAAACAAAGGGTAATTTAAATTTTAATTTTAAAAAACCCTCTATTTTCTTATCCCTTATCAAACTGCCAGCATTTTTCCTGCTGACAATGAGCAAGGGTCACTGGCACAGGCTAGACTCTACCCACAACCAAGGAATCTCTTTCATCTAAAACCCTGATCCCTTTAATAAACAAAATACGAAAAGGCAGTCAAAATTACGCTGTGGCTTTATAAAAGAAGGCAGGGAAATCCTCTGAGTACAATCCCCTACTTGTTATTTTCGCATGCCATGTGACTCCAAGTCATTCTGAAGGATAAAGAGACAAGGGCTGCCACCAGATCCCAGCCACGACGTCCCCTCCGTTCCCAGCCCTGGCCCATCTGTTCTCCAGAGGCCACATGAATGGCATATGTCAAGAGAGTCAGAGCTGTGCAAACTGCCCAAAGAAATCACTCAGCCAACTTCCCTTTGCTTCCACGACTTTAGCAATTGTTGCTGCGCCAACCACCATATGGTGAATAATTAGTTTTTCGACCCTACTCAAGAAAAATGTCCGCTTCATTGCCAAACATTAGCAATATGTGTGTTAATGAACAGTGTGAGCTGAATGCCTATACATTCACAAAAGTTAGGATTTTTTTTTCTTTGCCAGCTTCAAGCTCTGTCCCTTTTTCTCTGCCTCCTTTCAGATAGGTGATGATAGGGAGTCCATAGTATTTTAAAGCAAACTGTAATTATTTTTTTCTTCTTCTGAGAGGCTGCAACCCAATGTGAGATGCCCAGTTTTCACAACCAAATGCATTTCTTTAAATAAACTGGCTTCCATCTTCTTTTTCTCAAAATGAGTGACTTAATCCATGTCAATATGGCTCGTCAAAGCCAAGTACCAGGATGCTCTCTGCCCTTGATGCAGAAGAGGTGAACATAAATTTGTAGTGAGTACCGTTAGTGCTGTCCCAAGCAGGATGAACTTTTTGATCTCTTTAAATAAACACCTCCTCATTCCATCAGAAAGTAGGCTTGGTGCTCTTAGCATAAAGATTTAAGAACCCAGTCAAGATTTCAAGCTCACTGACCCCGAGGTAGAAGGCTTAATCAGCAGATAATTTCTCTCAAAAGAGGGAAAGATCTCTGTGCAGTCAGAAAATAATCATTTATTCCATATACAGTGCAAGATAAAAATACCTAAGTTTGTATCTATTTTTGCATTTTCTAGGGTAAGGCAATGCTGATTTGCTCCTGAGAGGTTTTACATCAAACTGCTTTCTGACCTTGGCCTTCACTTCTCTGCATGCAAATGTATGAACTCTGAGAAGAGAGATGGGGAATTGAAATGTTCTCTAATGCAATTCTCAGGGCCTTGCTATAGGTCAGTGGTTCCCAAATATCTTTAGTTTGCAGACCATTTTACCATAGCCAAGTCCTCCAAGATCCTCCCTCCTATTCATGGCTGAAAAAGAACTGCCTCATTGGAATAAATCAGCTGAGGAGGAGCTGATTTAATGAGCCAGTCAAGAGAGGTCTCACAAGAAAAAAGAGTCAGTGCCATAAAATAACAACTGTTATTTTCATTTTATATTTTTAATCAGTTAGGGAAATACCTACATCACCGGCTAGACTATCAACTCACTGAGGACATGGTGGGTTCTATTTGCTATTTACTGTGTCTTCAGTACCTAGAGCTTAGCATCAGTGAGATGGTTGGAATCACAGGATATAAATTTTAAGCATGCAGAGGTCAAGGAACTACTTTAAATTGTCTTGAATATTACACAAGAGCAGTCTAGGAACCACGAGACCTTTGGTAGACCATAGTTTGAGAATTCCTGCCCATGGGCACTGGAAGTTGATATTGAATATAGTAACTAGGGGCATCTTCCATTCCATCTAATTAGAATTATCCTTTTGACTGCCACTGGCCTGTAATTGTCATATTTTTCTCTCTACTCTAAAATTGTAGCTATAGGAAAAAACATTTCATTTTTTCCTACATTTCCATTTTTGGTCAAAGAGCACCTGCCATGGTGTTTTCCATGTACTTTTGTCCAGAAAAGGTAGGGACAACAGAATAATTTGGAAGTCCTACATCCCGAGCTTCGTGCCAGACGTCGCCACCCAGTCACCACCCGGTTCCTTTAAGCCTCAGTTCCCTCATGTGTTTATAAAAGGTAAAGAGAAAGAGAAAGGATAATATCTCCTTTGCAGCATTTTATGGATTAAAAGGTAAGCTGTGCAAACTGCCTAATATGTTTCTTAACAAAGTCTATCATCTATGAAATGTGGTTATTCTTAGTTACAATCAATGACTAAATCTTCAAAGCATCCAATCTACTTAATCCTGGGGCATCCAATTTGAAGGAATCATTAATAAACACTAACCTGGAACATGAGAGGAGCTGATTATGGATCTACCCTCTTATTTTGAGCAAAATATTATTTTCTCATAGATATCAATTCATAAAACACTAAAAATACATTACTGGGAAAAATAAACAGCTTGAGGTGACTCTCAAGCTGGTTGGGCAAACAGGAAGTGGCACTCAATATTAATTCTGTGGAGAGTGGCATAGACTCATCCACGGAGTGAGCTGAGGTGTGCTATAGAGTCTCCCTTCCTTTCCCAACTTATGTCATTACTAGGTTACCCAGAAATTCTTACCCTTTCATGTAGTCGTGATTTGGTGTTAAGATGTTGTCTCCAGAAGTCCTCCATGTAAAATCCTACATGGTGCTTAGAAGGGAATACCACATTAATTCCCTTAGCACTCATTTCCTCACCTCTGTGGACCTGCCAGGGTAACCACACGAACCTTCTCCAATCTCCACAACCTCAGGAGCCATTCCCAGCATGATCACTTCTGATGCAGCCATCTACCATGAACTCCTTCATGTTCTTCCTCTCTCTTCCCACTCACCCAACTTTTCCTGTCCTCTTTTCTTTGTTAAGATTCAATCCAGAGACTTCCCCAGTGGTCCAGCAGTTAAGACTTTGCCTTCCATTGCCGAGGATATGGGTTTGATTCCTGGTTGGGGACCTAAGATCCCACATGCCTTGGGGCCAAAACACCAAAATAAGAAACAGAAGCAATATTCTAACAAATTCATTAAAGACTTTTAAAATGATCCACATAAAAAAGAAAAAAGGAAAAAAATAAAAAACACACACAAAAAAAACAAAAAACTCAATCCAGCCTTGACCTGGCCTCTTCGTTTCAGCCCTTGTCACTTCTCCCCATACGACATTGTAGTAATTGTCCATGTTTCTGTTTCTGTTGGGAATTTCCATCTCTTCTTCTATACCCCAAAGTGAGTCAGACCTCTACTATTGCTCTAATTGCTATCTTATTTTTCTTTTTCCTTTACACAGCCAAACTTTTGGTAAGTATGGTTTACCCTGATCACCTCTACTTTCTCGTTCCGAACTCCTATTTGAATTCTGTCTCCACTACTGAAACTGCTCTCCACATAGTCAGCACCAAGCCTTAATCACCTAAGCCAATAATTACTTCTGTATCCTCTTCCTCCTTGTCTGCTGGGCAGTATTTCTCTATTTGGTATGTTCCCTACTTTTGTAGCTCATGTTGTCTCTTTAGATGTTGCCCTCTCTGGCTCTCCATCCATATTTCTGATTTTCTTATTTTCTGTCTACTGCTTAACCATCTCTGCTTAACCATCCACCTCTCTAAAACATAAAGTGTAACCTGGTGAAAGCTCTTTGCGACCCCATGGTCTACAGCCCAACAGGATCCTCTGTCCATAGGATTCCCCAGGCAAGAACACCGGAGTGGATTGCCATTCCATTCTCCAGAGGATCTTCCCAATCCAGGGATTGAACCCAGGTCTCCTGCACTGCAGGCATACTGTTTACCAACTGAGCCACCAGGGAACCCCCTAAAATGTAAGTATCCCTTTAAACAGCACTGACTAAGAGCTTTCTACACAGATGGAAATGTTCTAGGTGTGTGCTTTGGTAGTGGCCACCAGTCAGATGTAGCTAGTAAATATTTGAAATGTGGCTAGTGCAACTGAAAAACTAAAGTTAATATTTTAAGTAATTTACATTCGAACGGCTGCATGGGGCTGGCGGCTAGCATGCTAAGCAGTGCAGACATAAAGTTCTGTCACTTCTTGTGTGCATCCTCTCTCAAGGAACCCTCTCCCAGCACCTGCCCTATCTTACCTACACAGAGAAAAACCAAAGCATCCTCACAGGGCAAAGAAACAGACCATGTTTCCAGGTTCCTTTAAAAAATCTATACAAATTCTTTCACCATTATCTAGAACTCAGCACTTCAGCTTCTGTGTTTCACTGCTATACTGATACACTTGAAATGGAAGCCATCCAGGGACAGCTCACAGTAGCATCTGGCTTCTGGACAGCAAACTCTTCTAAGGAGGTCTGAAGAAAGGTTTCCTGGTCACTTGAAATGGTTCTGTTGTGTTCAATCTTTATAATCCTCTCCTCCAAGCCCAGATTTCTCTATAAGGTACGAGCTTCCAGAAGGGTTTTTATTTTCCCCCAACACTTTTATCCTTTTCAGATTTCAGACTGCAGCTTCATCCTGTTGTTGCCAGATCCTTGACACTTGTCAAATGAAAGAGATGCTCTGTGGGGTTTCTTGCTGATTCCTGGTTCACAGGGTCTGGCGAGGCATGAACTGGCAGAAAAGGGCTGGAATGGGGAGCAGTGCAGCAGGGGGAGGGCAGGAGAGGAGGAAGAAGGCGAGAGCCTGAGACTGATCTCAGCAGTTTTTTCCAGCGTATTAGCTGAATCCAACTCTGTAGAGACACAACCGTGGAGCCGCAAGGGACGAACCTATCTCTCCTTTGTCATGAAGATACATAGAAGCACAATTTTATAAAAACAACTTGGAATATTCATTCACATTTAACATAAACATGCTGATGTTTCATCATCTGACTGATTTTTAAACCATAAACAGATTACATTTAGATGACTTCTTTCGTAACTTTCACAATAAAAATAATTCAAGACATAAATATTCTAGTGGGTCCTTGAACAACAGAGTTGAACTGCATGAGTCTGCTTATACAGATACTTTTTTTTTCCAAGAGTAAATACTACAGTACTGCACAGTTCTTGGTTGGTTGAATACATAGATTAGGTGTCATGAATCTGAGGGAACTATGGATACAGAGGGCTATTAGTCATTCACGGATTTTAGATGGTGCAGAAGGGTTGGTCAGCTGTATTTGCATGTTGGGTGTCAAAGACAGGATGACATACTAAGATATATACATTATTGGGTAAATTCAAATATAGATTTGAATTTATATTTCATTTACATGTTACTTGTACTCTAGTAAGGTCATGGTATTTCAGAATTTCCAGTGATATTCAAAAGATCATCTGTACTCAGATAATTCACTCAGAATTTAAATAAAATCATCTATTATGAAATGCATTTAACAGTGTTTCTTAGAAAGTGGGAAAAACTTTTTAAAATTTGCTAGAAAAAAATTAACATGGAAATCAAAAAGGACAGTGAACTTAGAGAGACAGGAGAAAACTGAGATGGTTGCTAAGACTGTCTAGCTCACCACCTTCTAAGAGATTCCTGGCCATGACACAGGGAAGCGGAACCCTGGCAAAATATTTGAACACTTCTCCAGAAAAGATATGTCAATAGCAAATTGGAGTGTAAAAAGATATTCAACATTAGTCATTAACAAGCAAATTAAAACCATTACACACCTATTATAGTGGCTAATTAAAACAACTAAACTGTTGCTGAGATGATGGAGCAACTGGAACTCTCAGACACTGCTGGTGGGAACTTGAGCAGATCGATCACAATGGAAACAATTTAGCAGTTTCTAGAAAAGTTGTTAAGAAGAAAGTTAAACTATGGGATGATCTAACCATTTCCATCCTAGGTATTAATCCAAGGGAAATGAAAACATATGCCCATATGAAGACTTGTACACAAATGCTTATACCAACTTTATTTATAAAAGCCCTAGGCTGAGAACAATCCAAATGCCCCTCAACAAGTGAATGAATAAACACACTATGGTGTATTCATGTAGTGGAATACTACTGAGTTTTAATAAGGAACAAACTGTTGGTATATGCAAAAGCATAGACAAATCTCACAATAATCATTCTGAAAGAAGCCTGATCCCCCCTCCAAAAAAGAGTATATACTGCATGATTTCACATTCATAAAATTCTAGAAAATGCAAACCAATCTACAGTGACAAAAAAGTAACCAATGAGTGGTTGCCTAGGGATGAGAGGCATGGAGAGATAGGATGGAAGGATTACAAAAGCAAATGAGGAAACTTTGGGGGGTAATTGTTATGTTCACTATTGTGAGTGTGGTGAAGGTTTCATAGGTGTATATATGTCACATCTTGTATTTGTGTCCCTTAAATATGAGCAGTGTATTTTATATCCATTATGTCTTGATTAAAGAGTTGCCTAGCTTAAGTCTATTTTACATTTTAAAAAGAAAGAAAGATCCCTTAGACTAGAGGGAAAGTACACTTTGATGTTATATGCCTATCATTTCTCAGTTTCTTCCTTATCTACAACATTCTTTACCTACAATGCATCCACTGGGTATGTTGTATAATCAATATTTCAAATAAATAATATGTGATGATGTTGATGGAGAAGAAGAAAGATAGACAGACAAGGATGGTTATTGCACTTCTACAGACTTTCAAGGTAGAGGGGTGCTGGGTTGGACACCTCTGGCATGTGATGGGCCTCAAAGGCTCAGCAGATACCCAAGTTAATTGATGGTCCTCCTCAACCTTCTCCTTTTAACTGAAGAAACAACTTTCGAAGACTAAAAGGGTTGTAAGGATATCAAGTGACAGTAACAGACTTTCTCTCTCTTCCCATTAGGTCTGGGATATGGCATTCTATGGGCTTTCTTGGTGGCTCAGATGGTAAAGAATCTGCCTGCAATGCAGGAGACCCATGTCCAATCCCTGGGTTGATGAGAGCCCCTGAAGAAGTGAATGGCTACCCTCTCCAGTATTCTTACCCAGAAAATCACATAGACAGAGACCTGCATGCCGTTCATGGGGTTGCAAAGAGTCAGACATGACTGAGCAACTAAGCACTCACACATGACCTGCTACTCTAATAGAGATGTAGGCAAGGAATGATGCCTTTTTGGATCTCATTACAAACAGTGTTCACATTAAGAGAGGTGGCAGAAAAGAATGAATACGCATTGAGTTCCTATTGTGTATCAGGCACTGTAGTCAGTCAGTCAGTCAGTTCAGTCGCTTAGCCCTGTCTGACGCTTTGTGATCCCATGGACTGCAGCACGCCAGGCCTCCCTGTCCATCACCAACTCCCAGAGCTTACTCAGACTCATGTCCACTGAGTCAGTGATACCATCCAACCATCTCATCCTCTGTCGTCCCCTTCTCCTCCTTCCCTCAATCTTTCCCAGCATCAGGTTCTTTTCAAATGAGTCAGTTCTTCACATCAGGTGGCCAAAGTATTGGAGTTTCAGCTTCAGCATCAGTTCTTCCAATGAATATTAAGGACTGATTTCCTTTAGGATGGACTGGTTGGATCTCCTTGCTGTCCAAGGGACTCTCAAGTCTTCTCGAACATCACAGTTCAAAAGCATCAATTCTTCAGCACTCAGATTTCTTTATAGTTCAATTCTCACATCCATACATGACTACTGGAAAAACCATAGCTTTGACTAGACAGACTTCTGTTGGTAAAGTAATGTCTCTGCATTTTAATATGCTGTCTAGGTTGGTCATAGCTTTTCTTCCAAGGAGCAAGCATTTTTTCATTTCATGGCTGCAATCACCATCTGCAGTGATTTTGGACCCCAAGAAAATAAAGTCAGCCACTGTTTCCACTGTTTCCCCATCTATTTGCCATGAAGTGATGGGACTGGATGCCATGATCCTAGTTTTCTGAATGTTGAGCTTTAAGCCAACTTTTTCACTCTCCTCTTTCACTTTCTTGATATTTCTCCCAGTAATCTTGATTCCAGCTTGTGCTTCATCCAGCCTGGCATTTCACATAATGTACTCTGCATATAAGTGAAATCAGCACTGTAGTAGGTGCCCTATAGGCACAACCTCTAGTCCTCCAATCTGCCCAAGTACAGCTTCATGACTTTACCATATAAACTCTCTAAGAAGTTTAAGCAAGTTAATCAGAGAGCTTGTAAATGACCAAAAAATCCAAGCTCTTTTTAAAGTTAAAAAAGATTCGAAGATTACATACGCATTTCCCCCCTGTCTTTCTAGAAAAACAAATCTACTCTTAAACAAAACCCCGTGACAGAAGCCACAACATGCAGAGACGATGGGACTGAATTAAATTACAGAGATGACGTCAGTTTCTGAGGGTCAGCGTTGATAGGAAAACCTCATTGTCCTGTCACCAGGTCTCTGTTGCCCTTCCAGATGTCAGAACGAAAATAACCAGACAAGTACAGGGGTAAATTCAAGGGTACTGTTCAAGAACCCTTTGCCTGTTTACCCTATTTACAACCGGCACTCCACATCCAGGATGCAGAGCATTGTGAGGACCTGTCGGAGCTGTTGTAACATTGAAGAAAAGAAAAAGAAGACTGTTCTATACATCTGTGTCTCTTTTGTTCTCTCGCATACAGGGTTATCCTTACTGTCTTTCTAAATTCCATATATATGCGTTAGTATACTGTATTGGGAAAGGGAGAGGGTGGGATGATTTGGGAGAATGGCATTGAATGATATGATATGATATGATATGATATGATATGATATGATATGACATAATATCATATAAGAAACGAATCGCCAGTCCAGGTTCAATACAGGATACAGGATGCTTGGGGCTGGTGCACTGGGATGAACCAGAGGGATGGTACCAGGAGGGAGGTGGGAGGGAGGTTCAGGATGGGGAACACGTGTACACCCGTGGTGGATTCATGTTGATGTATGGCAAAACCAATACAATAAAAATAAATAAATGAATAAAAATAAAAGATGTATATGTTAGAGTTTTAGTACAAATCCAACTGGAATGATCTGTTTTCAAAGTAAAAATGTTGCTGCCAATGTAGTTAACAAAATTTTAAAATTCTAATGTTCACAAAGGAAAGCAAAACTCTTCTATACCAAGTACACACAAAGTCTTCCACAGAAA
This sequence comes from Capra hircus, assembly GCF_001704415.2. Lineage (NCBI taxonomy): Eukaryota > Metazoa > Chordata > Mammalia > Artiodactyla > Bovidae > Capra > Capra hircus. The sequence goes on from NC_030812.1 coordinate 65,753,858, forward strand.
TTGAGATATTTAATATCCTCTTTTAGCTTATTTCTATATAGGTATTTGAATCACAAAATCAATTCAGTTTGAGTTCTTTTTACCCTGAGAAAAAAAATAATTCAGGAAAGTGAAATTAAAGGATTGCTTTGAAAAGAGAAGTATGCTAAAATCAATGATTTTTTTAAAAATTGTGGACACAGTTCTCCATTTCCTAAAGAATATTTACGAAAGGAATTATGTAGTTGAATAATCTTAAAAGAAGCAACACAGTCAGCCGAGGAGTACCTCCTGACATGCCTTTTAATGGTATTTCAGAAGGCAGAATTTTTAGTAATGCTTGAATTGAAACATGGGGATAAAGTCCAACGTTTCTCTCCAGGGCTGCTAGCTTTAATAGTACAAATTTATTGATTGTTACCATAATAAGCACTACCAATTAGTCTAGCCACATGCCCTGCATGTATATATCCAAAAAAAAGATTTTTATCTTTGTCATCTTTAACCCAGACCAGAAACAGTGGCCAAGCTCACGCATGTTACCAGATGTCAGCTGATGCGATCAAACAGGGAAAGGCCATGCATCTGAAGGCTCTCCTGTATCTGTGTAAAATTGTTATTTTCAGCCATTTTCATCTTTGTTACACAATAAAGAGGGGTGGGGGCAGCTTCTTCTTGGATCAAGATAAAGAAGTCCTCCTCACTCATCCACAAAGATGAGAGTTAGTCTAATTCAAACTTCTCGAGGCTGTTTTCATGGCACAAAGGGAGCAGCTGCTGAAATGACCACGATGATGCCAGAGGGTTGGCCAATGGACAATGAATCCCTCCATGCAGAATTCCACTTGAGAATTCTGAAGGATTCTGTGTATGAGCTGAAGTAGGCGGCAAGGAGCTGCTGCTGCTGCTGCTGCTAAGTCGCGTCAGTCGTGTCCGACTCTGTGTGACCCCATAGATGGCAGCGCACCAGGCTCTTCTGTCCCTGAGATTCTCCAGGCAAGAACACTGGAGTGGGTTGCCATTTCCCTCTCCAATGCATGAAAGTGAAAAGTGAAAGTCAAGTCACTCAGTCGTGTCTGACTCTTAGCGACACCATGGACTGTAGCCTACGGGACTCCTCCGTTCATGGGATTTCCCAGGCAAGAGTACTGGAGTGGGGTGCCATTGCCTTCTCCAAGGCAGCAAGGAGTACACTGTCCGTTTCCTCTACTGGGAGAGCTCAGGTTTTTGCCTATTTCATTTCAATCAATAATAAATATGTCAACCCCTGCTTAGAGAAAGGGAACTACCCACAGCCTGGTACCATGTCAATACACACATACACACACACACACCACAGGTGTTTAGATAAATCCTGGGCCAAATTGGACCACTCAGACACTCCATTCTCAGAAATCTGAAATCCAGACACAGGGAATAAATCAAATGGCTGGAAAATTCTGGTGGATCTAGGGAATACAGGCACATTTAGGGAGGTCCATGATTGGCTAAGTGCAAGCAGTAAGAGAAAGCTGGTTTACAGAAAGAGAAGAGTGAAGGATCAGGTACCCAGAGAGAGAGAGAGTAACACTGTTAGCAGAATAATGTGAATGTCTAGCCATCATTCCAGGCTCAGCGTCTCTTTACTTTTTGTTAAAATCTAAGCCTCAGAGACACCCTAGGCTAGATTTTAAGAGGCATTTATATCCAGATGAGATGGAATGAGAACAGTCATCAGTGCCATATATAATCTTTAAATAATTAGCAAAGGAGTCCAAGCTGATTGGAAAATAGGAAAGAGACTTTTTCCTCTTCCCCTGTCTACCTCCTGGCCCAGTGAACAAGGGTTTGTGGTCAAAAAATAGAAATTAAAAAATTTTAAAGGCAGAGCCTCCTGTACATATTGTAGACACTGATTCTTGAGGCAAGGCATGTACTCCACTCCCTGCCCTAGAGCCCTGCCTGGATGTACAGGAGAGAGTGGCAATTGTGCAGTCTATTCCAGAAAATACAGACCCTGCACATCAAGTGTCAGGTCAAACAAAAGTTTCCTTCTAACAATGCTTATTGGAGTTGTAACCCTCTTATATTCCATGAGTACCAGATAATCAGGCAGTGAGAGGGAGGTCTCACTATATCAGGAAGAGCAGCATGAGATAGAGGTGGAGGTAGGCCTGGCTTAGGGCTGGGTAAGGGTTAGGTTCCAAATAGGAAAAGGAGTACGTCAAGGCTGTATATTGTCACCTTGCTTATTTAACTTATATGCAGAGTACATCATGAGAAACACTGGGCTGGAATCAAGATTGCCGCGAGAAATATCAATAACCTCAGATATGCAGATGACACCACCCTTATGGCAGAAAGTGAAGAGGAACTCAAAAGCCTCTTGATGAAAGTGAAAGAGGAGAGTGAAAAAGTTGGCTTAAAGCTCAACATTCAGAAAATGAAGATCATAGCATCTGGTCTCATCACTTCATGGGAAATGCATGGAGAAACAGTGGAAACAGTGTCAGACTTTATTTTGGGGGGCTCCAAAATCACTGCAGATGGTGATTGCAGCCATGAAATTAAAAGACGTTTACTCCTTGGAAGGAAAGTTATGACCAACCTAGATAGTATATTCAAAAGCAGAGATATTACTTTGCCAACAAAGGTCTGTCTAGTTAAGGCTATGGTTTTTTAAGTGGTCATGCATGGATGTGAGAGCTGGACTGTGAAGAAGGCTGAGTGCTGAAGAATTGATGCTTTTGAACTGTGGTGTTGGAGAAGACTCTTGAGAGTCCCTTGGACTGCGAGGAGATCCAATCAGTCCACTCTAAAGGAGATCAGTCCTGGGATTTCTTTGGAGGGAATGATGCTAAAGCTGAAACTCCAATACTTTGGCCACCTCATGCGAGGAGTTGACTCATTGGAAAAGACCCTGAGGCTGGGAGGGATTGGGGGTAGGAGGAAGGGGACAACAGAGGATAAGATGGCTGGATGGCATCACCGACTCAATGGACACGAGTTTAAGTAAACTCCAGGAGTTGGTGATGGACAGGGAGGCCTGGCATACCATGATTCATGGGGTCGCAAAGAGTCGGACATGACTGAGTGACTGAACTGAACTGAACTGAACTGAGGGTTAGGGTAAGGATTTAGGCTATTCCCTGAGAACAGACTTGGCTCTTATGAACCTACTTCCCAGCATCAAGCCTAAAAAAGAACAAATAACTTCCAAGCAGATAACGAACAGAAGCAAAGCACATGCTGTGCCTTCTAGAAAGCCTCAAGGAAAATATACTGCTGCCCACTCAAAGATGAAAAAATAAGAGGGACTTCTCTGGTGGTCTGGTGGTTGACTACAATCCCAGTGCAGAGGGCCGGGATTTGATCCCTGTTCAGGGAACTAGATCCTACACACCACAGCTAAGACCAGGTACAGCCAAATTTTTAAAAAGATGAAAAAATATGAACTTATACAATGCTATGTATAAATGGATAAGTAGTTACACACAATAGAGCCAACTGAGGAAGAGAACACATCATCCCAAAAGCTCAGAAAAACCTCCTGCAACGAAACATTTTGGAAATTCTAGAAAACAGTTTGGCATCCTTAACAGGATACAAGACAGAGCTTTATGAAACAGGAACCTGCAAAAGAACAGAATAAGATGAAAGGACAAGAGCATTAAACGGTTTAAAAACATCAGGATGACCAGCAAAGACCCGTAAGAAGAGACAAAGCAGAGCAGAGCGAGATAAGGAACAATTCCACGGAAATTAAATGTCCAATAGCAACATCAAGTAAATGGATGAGTAAATGGAATGAGCAACACTGCAAGAAAATCAAATCACTAGCAAGTAAGGTGCAGCAGACGCCGCTGGCACAAACAGAAACCATAATCTCTGCAAACAGAAACCACCTTTGATTCAAGTACCCACAGCTCAGAAAGAGTCCAATTCTTCAGTTCAGGGGGAAGTCCCTGTGAATGAGAACCACATTCCTTCTACCATGATTGGTTCAGGGGAGAGTGGGAGACTTGGGTAAAGTCAAAGAGACCTGAGGGAAGTCTGCTGGGGGCTTCAGAGAAGAGTTCGCTGGGGATGGTGATGACACACAGATACAGTGATTTTCTTCTGGAATGCGAGACTACATTACTAATTCAAGGGCAGGGCCCCCACCGTGGGCATGGCTTCTGTTGGTTGTATTTAAAAGAATCCTGATATGCAGGACAAACTTGAAAAGTGCACCCATTCTGAGGGGGAAAAAAAGGACAAAGAAATGAAAACCATCATTGAATAGTAAGTAAGGAGGATAAAGACAAATAATACAAATTAAACCTAAGAATTAAAGGAGTTCCCAAATAAAACTAGAGAACAATTGAAATTCATGCAATGAGCAAAGATATAATTTAAGAAAAATGAGAGCTTCCCTGGTGCCTCAGTGGTAAAGAATCAGCCTGCCAGTGTAGGAGACACGGGTTCGATCCCTGGTCTGGGAAGATTCCACACAGCACTGAGCAACTAAGCCCAGGCACCACAACTATTGAACCTGTGTTTCGGAGTCCAGGAGTCCCAACTACTGAAGCCTATACACCCCAGAGTTCGTACTCCTCCACAACAAGAGAAGCGACCATAATGAGAAGCCCGTGCGCTGCAACTAGAGGGCAGCCCCCCACTCACCACAACTAGAGATAAGCCCACACAGCAATTAAGACCCAGAACAGCCAAAATTAATTAATGAATTAAAGGAAAAATGATCCCGGGATGAAAACATCCTGATAAATCAGACCAAAGCACTCAGTGTGTTTTAAATAAAATTAATTTTAAGGGTATCATATAGGCTTATAATAGCAAATTTTGTTTTTCATTTCAAGGATAAAGAAAAACTATGCAAGCATTTTCATAGAAAAAGAACAGATATCCATACACCTTAGTACCAGAATTAAGCTAGTATTCTGCTTCTTATGCAATTTTAAATACTAAAGACAATGAATTATCATCTACAAACACCAAATAATTTTACTTTTAGTTTTCATTCATATGAAAAGACAACAGAAAAAAAATGCTTTGTTAAGATATGCAAGGGATCAGAAGATATACCAAGTAAATGTGCATCTTTAAAATTTACTTAAAAATGTCCTTAATAAACTGAAAGGTTAATCAAGATAAAAGGCCATGGTAAACACAGAAAAAATTTAAACATAGATTGGCCTGCCTGAAATGGTTATTATAAATAATATAATTCAAATACATGAAAGGAGCTATATAATTAGTCAATGGATTTATGATTAATTAAATTAAAGGTTTACAAAAAATAATCCCAATAGCTTAGAGGCCTCAAATAAACCTTGTGCATACCAGGAACCAGGGACCCCACAGAGACTGAGACAGAACTGTGTTTGAGTGTCTCCTGCGGAGGTACGGTCAGCAGTGGCCTGCCGCAGGGGCAGGGCCTCTGGGTGCAGCAGACTTGGATATGGAATAAGCCCTCTTGGAGGAGGTCACCATTAACCCCACCATAGAGCTGCCAGAACTTACACGGAACTGGGAAATAGTCTCTTGGAGGGCACAACAGAAACTTGTGCACCAGGTCCCAGGAGAAAGGAGCAGTGACCCCACAGGAGACTGTCCCGGACTTGCCTGTGGGTGTCCAGGAGTCTCCAGCGGAGGCGTGGGTCAGTTGTGGCCTGCTGCAGGGCTGGGGGCACTGAGTGTAACAGTACATGCATGGGATCTTTTGAGGGAGGTCGCCATTATCTTCATTACCTCCACCATAGTTTGGCCCCAGGTAAATAGCAGGGAGGGAACACAGCTCCATCCATCAATAGAAAATTGGATTAAAAATTTGCTGAGCATGGCCCTGCACATCAGAACAAGATCCAGTCAGTCTCTCCCATCAGGAAGCTTCCATAAGCCTGTTATCCTTCTCCATCAGAGGGCAAAGAGAGTGAAAACCACAATCACAGAAAACTAACCAATCTAATCACATGCACCACAGCCTTGTCTAACTCAGTGAAACTATGAGCCATGCCATGTAGGGCCACCCAAGACGGACGGATCATGGTGGAGAGTTCTGAGAAAATGAGGTCCACTGGAGAAGGGAATGGCAAACCACTTCACTATTCTTGCCTTCAGAACCACAAGAACAGTATGAAAAGGCAAAAAGATAAGACACTGAAAGATGAACTCCCCAAGTCAGTAGGTGACCAGTATGCTACTGGAGAGCAGTGGAAAAATAACTTCAGAAAGAAAGAATGAAAAGATGGAACCAAAGCAAAAACAACACCCAGTTGTGGATGTGACTGGTGATGGAAGCAAAGTCCGAAGCTATAAAGAGCAATATTGCATAGGAACCTGGAATGTTAGGCCCATGAATCAAGGTAAATTGGCAGTGGTCAAACAGGAGATAGTAAGAGTGAACATCAACATTTTAGGAATCAGCAAACTAAAATGGACTGGAATGGGTGAATTTAACTCAGATGACCATTGTATCTACTACTGGGGGCAAGAATCCCTTAGAACAAATGGAATAGCCATCATAGTCAACAAGAGTTTGAAATGCAGTACTTGGATGCAGTCTCAAAAGCAACAGAATGATCTCTATTTGTTTCCAAGGCAAACCATTCAATATCACAGTAATCCAAGTCTATGCTCCAACCAGTAATGCTGAAGAAGCTGAAGTTGAATGGTTCTATGAAGACCTATAAGACCTTTTAGAACTAACACCCAAAAAAGATGTCATTTTCATCATAGGGGACTGGAATGCAAAAGTAGGAAGTCAAGAAACACCCGGAGTAACAGGCAAATTTGGCCTTGGAGTACAGAATGAAGCAGGGCAAAGGCTAATAGAGTCTGGCCAAGAGAACGCACTGGTCTTAGCAAACACCTTCTTCCAACAACACAAGAGAACTCTACACATGGACATCACCAGATAGTCAATACCGAAATCAGAATGATTATATACTTTGCAGCCAAAGACGGAGAAGCTCTATATAGTCAGCAAAAACGAGATAGGGAGCTGACTGTGGCTCAGATCATGAAGTCCTTAATGCCAAATTCAGACTTAAATTGAAGAAAGTAGGGAAAACCACTAGACCATTCAGGTATAAGCTAAATGAAATCCCTTATGATTATACAGTGGAAGTGAGAAATAGATTCAAGGGATTAGATCTAATAGACAGAGGTGCCTAAGGAACTATGGATGGAGGTTCATGACATTCTACAGGAAGCAGGGATCAAGATCATCCCCAAGAAAAAGAAATGCAAAAAGGCAAAATGGTTGTCTGAGGAGGCCTCACAAATAGATGTGAAAAGAAGAAAAGTGAAAGGCAAAGGAGCAAAGGACAGATATACCCGTTTGAATGCAGAGTTTCAAAGAATAGCAAGGAGAGATAAGAAAGCCTTCCTCAGTAATCAATGCAAAGAAATAGAGGAAAACAACAAAATGGGAAAGACTAGAGAGCTCTTCAAGAAAACTAGAGATACCAAGGGAAAATTTCATGCAAAGATGGGCACAATAAATGACAAAAACAGTATGAACCTAACAGAAGCAGAAGATATTAAGAAGAGGTGGCAACAATACGCAGAAGACCTATACAAAAAAGATCTTCATGACCCAGATAACCACAGTGGTGTGATCACTCACCTAGAGCCAGACATCCTGGAATGTGAAGTCAAGTGGGCCTTAGGAAGCATCACTACGAACAAAGCTAGTGGAGGTAATAGAATTCCGGTTGAACTATTTCAAATCCTAAAAGATGATGCTGTCAAAGTGCTGCACTCAATATACCAGCAAATTTGGAAAACTCAGCAGTGGCCACAGGACTGGAAATGGTTAGTTTTCATTCCAATCCCAAAGAAAGGCAATGCCAATGAATGCTCAAACTACTGCACAATTGCATTCATATCACATGCTAGTAAGAGGTGAGGTGAGGTGAAGTCGCTCAGTCGTGTCAGACTCTTTGCGACCCCGTAGACTGTAACCTACTAGGCTTCTCCATCCATGGGATTCTCCAGGCAAGAATACTAGAGTGGATTGCTATTTCCTTCTCCAGGGGATCTTCCCGACCCAGGGATCGAACCCGGGTCTCCCGCATTGGAGGCAGACTCTTTAACCTCTGAGCCACCAGGGTGCTAGACACACTAGTAAAGTAATGCTCAAAATTCTCCAAGCCAGGCTTCAGCAATATGTGAACTGTGAACTTCCTGATGTTCAAGCTGGTTTCAGAAAAGGCAGAGGAACCAGAGAACAATTGCCAACATCTGCTGGATCATGGAAAAAGCAAGAGAGTTCCAGAAAAACATCTCTTTCTGCTTTATTGACTATGCCAAAGCCTTTGACTGTGTGGATCACAATAAACTCAAAAATTCTGAAAGAGATGGAAATACCAGACCACCTACCCTGCCTCTTGAGAAACCTGTATGCAGGTCAGAAAGCAACAGTTAGAACTGGGCATGGAACAACAGACTGGTTCCAAATAGGAAAAGGAGTACATCAAGGCTGTATATTGTCACCTTGCTTATTTAACTTATATGGAAAGTATATCCAGCCCAGAAACACTGGGCTGGAAGAAACACGAGCTGGAATCAAGATTCCCGGGAGAAATATCAATAACCTCAGATAGGCAGATGACACCACCCTTCTAGCAGAAAGTGAAGAGGAACTAAAAAGCCTCTTGATGAAAGTGAAGGAGGAGAGTGAAAAAGTTGGCTTAAAGCTCAACATTCAGAAAACTAAGATCATGGCATCCAGTCCCATCACTTCATGGCAGATAGATGGAGAAACAGTAGAAACAGTGGCAGACTTTTTTGGGGGGGGGCTCCAAAATCGCTGCAGAGGGTGATTGCAGCCATGAAATTACTCCTTGGAAGGAATGTTATAATCAACCTAGACAGCATATTAAACAGCAGAGACATTACTTTACCAACAAAAGTCCATCTAGTCAAAGCTATGGTTTTTCCAGTAGTCATGTATGGATATGAGAGTTGGACTGTAAAGAAAGCTGAGCACCGATGAATTGATGCTTTTGGACTGTGGTGTTGGAGAAGACTCTTTAGTGTCCCTTTCGACTGCAAGGAGATCCAAGCAGTTAATCCTAAAGGAAATAAGTCCTGAATATTCACTGGAAGGACTGATGCTGAAGCTAAAACTCCAATACTTTGGCAACCTAATGTGAAGAGCTAACTCATTTGAAAAGACGCTGGTGCTAAGAAAGATTGAAGGCAGGAGAAGAAGGGTATGACAGAGGATGAGATGGTTGGATGGCATCACAGATTCAATGGGCATGAATTTGAGTAAAATCCGGGAGTTGATGACGGACAGGGAAGCCTGCATGCTGCAGTCCATGGGATCACAGAGTCGGACAAGGCTGAGTGACTGAACTGAACTGAACTGAACTGAATATCCCAAATCTTAAATTACATAAACAAAGACTGAAAAGTTAAGAGATACTGGATGTAGGCATAGCTTGCTAAACTCCTTGTTTCAAATACATTTTTTCATAAATTTTCTCAACTACAAATATATATTGAAGAATTTATTTGAAACTATTAGGAAAAAAAAGGGAGCTATTAGAGGTAACCCCTAAGAAATGACAGTATTATTACCCACATGTTTCAGTGGAAGCAAAAGTTAGTTAGTATCTACCTTTAGAAGAAAAGACAGATAAATGTATCATTTATCTCCAGATGGGCAAGATTTTCTTGGCATGAAAATTGTGGTTTTTTAATAAAGTCTTCTTGATCACATCCCTGTGAAAATCCCAGTCTCTTTAGGGACTGCACAAAATGGTCTCACACATCATATGCAACAGTTATGGAAGGCAGTAGTTAGTGTTGAGGTGAGAGGAGGTTCTGAAATCAAACTCTGGTTTGAAAATTTAACTCTGCAGTGGACAAGCTGTGTGTTCTTAAAATAAAATAACATATCAAAGTGCTAAGCAGAGTTAATGATACCACTAAACAGTCGATAAATGTTACCTACAATTATTATTGCTTCTATCTAATCTTTCCAATATCGGAATAAATTGCTACCCACCAGATGTAGCTTATAGACCCCGCTTTTATGTGAAGAATTCTCAAATATGTTGGCCAAAAAATGTAATAACACTATTCTGTTATTTTGCTATTAATATCTTATGGAATAAGAAGTTAATTTCTCCCCGAAAAGCATAATCTGTGAAGCAGATGGATCATGGTAAACAATTAAATATTACTCGAATTCTTCATATATGGCCTGTTACAGTGTGCATTTCTATAAAGAAAATTAGCTCATTTGTCATTGGTAAATAACGGATGAGGTCAATATAATGTAGTCATTTGAAAATCACATTTTTTTTCATATCTAGCTTTCCCAATGTGTTAATGTTTGAACCACTAGTAAAAGCAGCTGAATTTAACTTGCCCTAATATAGCTTCCTGGTGGCTCAGACAGTAAAGTGGAGAAGGAAATGGCAACCCACTCCAGTACTCTTGCCTGGAGAACCCCAGGGACAGAGGAGCCTGGTGGGCTGCCATCTATGGGGTCACACAGAGTCGGACATGACTGAAGTGACTTAGCAGCAGCAGCAGATGGTAAAGAATCTGCCTGCAATGAAGGAGACCTGGGTTCAATCCCTGGGCTGATAATATCCCCTGGAGAAGGGCATGGCAACCCACTCCAGTATTCTTGCCTGAAGCATCCCCATGAACAGAGGAACCTGGTGGGCTACAGTCCATGTGGCCGGAGTCAGACATGACTGAGCAATTAGCACAGCACAGCAATATAACTGAACACAGCAAGTTACGGAGGATCCACCATCACATCCTTCTTACTCTGTCTGACCAGCAGCTCAGTCCTGCAAAGTTAATCATGAAAATCTCCCAAATCACTATGCATTCGCCCTTGCCTACAAAATTTAGCAACCTCAACACTTCCTTGTATTTTCTAACATTAAACTACCTTAAGATTCTTTAAGAGTCATATTTAGCAATGAAAAGGAAATGTTCTGATGTGGAAAGAACTTCAAGATAGATTATTAACTGAAAAATGAAAGATGCAGACACCTTGCACAATGTGCTCTCTTTTGCATCCAAAAAGAAGAAAAAAGTTAAAAATTATGCCCTGCTTTTACATTTTTAAAAAAGCAGTAAAAAAAAAAAAAAAAAAAAAAAAAACAGAAAAAGCTGTTAAAAGGGGCTACCTTGCTGGGTCTGGAAACTTGCTCTTTATTTTTTTTTAATTGGAGTATAATTACTTTACAATGTTGTATTACTTTCTGCTGTACAACAACATAAATCCACTATAAGCACACATATATCCCCTCCCAGCTGAGCTGAGCAATCTGTGCTGTATAGCAGCTTCTCACCGGCTAGTTATGTGCACATGGTAGTATATACAGCTCAGAGCTACTCTCAGTTAGTCGCACCTTCCCCTTCCCCCACTGTGTCCACACGTTCGTTCTCTACGTCTGCATCTCTATTCCTGCCCTGCAAAGAGCTTCATCTGTATCATTTTTTCTAGATTCCATATGATGTGGATATTGATATAGATAAATACATATGTGTGTTAATATACAATATTTGTTTTTCTCTTTCTGACTTACTTCATGCTGTATAACTGACTCTAGGTTCATCCATGTCTCTACAAATGACCGAATTTCATTCATTTTTTATAGCTGAGTAGCATTCCATTGTATATAAGGACCACATCTTTATCCATTCATCTGTTGATGGACATCTAGGTTGCTTCCATGTCCTGGCTATTGTAAATAATGCTGTGATGAACACTGAGGTACATGTGTCTGTTTGAATTACGGTTTTCTCAGGGTATATGCTTGCAGGGAGATTGATGGGTCATGTGGTTCTTTGTACTCTTCAGCCATTTAGGGAATTTCCCATACTTTGGGAATGCAATAAACAAAAATTAAAAGGTTTTAAAATGTTGTATTTAGTGCTCTGGTTCTTTAGCAGAAATTCAACATATCTTTTTAACAGCATCAGTATTTTTGTCTTGTTACTATTTCTGTAACTTTCCAAAACTGCATATGCTATGAGTGATCAGTCCAACTTTACTTTTTCCATTTTTGTATATGATTTTGAAGAACATAGGTTTAAAAAAAAAAACATAACTCGTAATAACTGTCAACTAGCCATAGCTCTTTCTGTCTCCCATGTTCTCCTTCTCTTTCCAGGCTCCTATCAAATCCAGTCTTACATCAATCATCTCATACTGTCTACCATGTAGAGAGACAGGTCTTAGAGATCTTCTAACATCTGTTACTTCCAGGAGAGACAGAGGAGTGTATTTGACACTTGAAGTGACTGTTTGTCATGACGAAGCAATGCTATGTCTCCAAAGGAGCAGCCAGATACCAAGCAAAGCACTTTAGTTCTCATACACAGTGGAAATAAATTAAGGACTATTTCTTCTCAAAAAGGCTTTCCAGGTGCTCAGAGGTAAAGAATGCACCTGCCAATGCAGGAGATACCAGAGATGGCAGCTCGATCCCTGGGTTGGGAAGACCCCCTGGAGGACGAAACAGCAACTCACTCCAGTGTTCTTGCCAGGAAAATCCTGCACTGTCCATGGTATCACAAAGAGTCAGACACAACTGAGTACACATACCATTTCTCAAAAAAAAAAAAGAGTTCCTTTTAAAAGCATTTGTCTGTAGAGGACACCATAGAATTTCAACACTCAAGTGATAACAGCAAGTCATTCAATAGCAAATATCTTTCCATTTCATAGCTCATACCCCCAGGCCACCCAACATTTCTTGGATAAACACAGTTTCACAATCTCAAGACACATGCATTAGTTTCTAAGAAAATGGTTTAATTTCACAAGGTACTAGCCTAGACTCAGAAGTATTAATTAACTACCTAACAGTCTATGAAGTCTTAATCCACAGGCTTCTGTTTTTAGTAGCTTATGAAGTAAGTTTAGTGACAGTTATTTCTTACAGAAGAAAAACAGGCTAAACATCAAGGATAGTATAAGCATTCTAACCCAATTTGATTATATCTAATAAATGATCGGTTAATCAAAAAAAGGCAAGAAATTCAAATATTCTTCCTATATATATATTTTTTATTTGTTTAAAACATACATCTGCATATGTCTGCATACTATTAACCAAACTTTTGATGTAGGGTCAAGGCCTTTTCTTTGAGCATGGGTCTAAGAGCTGATGGAGTTTCAAGTTTCCTTTCTTGCATAAGCTGCATTCATAATGTACATCTACAATTACCCACCTGCAGTTTCTAGTTTCCATTTCCTAAAGTAGAGTGGAATGCTTCCAGAGTGAGCTAAATGCAAATTCATTCTAGGTTTAGTAATTTCCTCTTATATTCTTACTACTATCAATAATTGTAAGCCTAATTTAAAACTATTTCTGAAGCATTCAACTTAGTACTTTCAAAGAAACAACTCTTTTGCCTTCATGTAATATTTAATTGTTACATGATCATAATACATACACAACTGGCAGACACACGTTAGAGAAAAGACAATGGATTCTTGACAAACATAATACTCACCGGTGAGAGAAATAGATGGATAAAATAGACACCCACAGCAGATAGCAATATGCTGTGGGTATCATAATGTCCTGCGAAGGAGATGGGGGAAGTTGGTGAATCTGGAGGAAGTAGAAAGTCAGTTAAGTTGAGGTTTGTAAGAGAATATTTACTGTCATCTGGGAGTATATAATCTTTAAATACTTCAGTTTTGGAATAACTGAAACCCAGATGGCATGTGCCAGCAGCTGTGACATGGAACTTTTACAGAAGACAAAGAGTTGAAAGATAATATTCAAGATTTTCTAATCTCAAGCCTTTATGTAACAGAGAAGTACATTTTAGCTCAAAGAATACCGGTGACTTTTCCAAATTCACTCAGCTGATTAATAGTGAAAACAAAAGTCCTCACTCCTGAGTCAACATACAGTTCAGTTCAGTTCAGTTGCTCAGTCATGTCTGACTCTTTGCGACCTCATGAACCGCAGCACGCCAGGCCTCCCTGTCTATCACCAACTCCCGGAGTTCACCCAGACTCAAGTCCATTGAGTCGGTGATGCCATCCAACCATCTCACCCTCTGTCGTCCCCTTCTCCTCCTTCCCTCAATCTTTCCCAACATCAGGGTCTTTTCAAATGAGTCAGCTCTTCACATGAGGTGGCCATGGTACTGGAGTTTCAGCTTCAACATCAGTCCTTCCAATGAACACCCAGGACCGATCTCCTTTAGGATGCACTGGTTGGATCTCCTTGCAGTCCAAGGGACTCTCAAGAGTCTTCTCCAACACCACAGTTCAAAAGCATCAATTCTTGGGCACTCAGCTTTCCCCATAGTCCAACTCTCACATCCATACATGATCACTGGAAAAACGATAGCCTTGACTAGGCGGGCCTTTGTTGACAAAGTAATGTGTCTGGTTTTTAATATGCTATCTAGGTTGGCCATAAATTTCCTCCCAAGGAGTAAGCGTCTTTCAATTTCATTGCTGCAATCACCATCTGCACTGATATTGGAGCCAAAAAAAAATAAAGTCTGCCACTGTTCCCCCATCTATTTGCCATGAAGTGATGGGACTGGATGCCATGATCTTAGTTTTCTGAATGTCGAGCTTTAAGCCAACTTTTTCAGTCTTCTTGTTCACTATCATCAAGAGGCTCTTTAGTTCTTTTTCACTTTCTGCCAGAAGGGTGGTGTCATCTGCCTATCTGAGGTTATTGATATTTCTCCCGGGAATCTTGATTCCAGCTTGGGCTTCATCCAGCCCAGTGTTTCTGGGCTGGATGTACTCTCCATATAAGTTAAATAAGCAAGGTGACAATATACAGCCTTGATGTACTCCTTTTCCTATTTGGAACCAGTCTGTTGTTCCATGTCCAGTTCTAGCTGTGGCTTCCTGGCCTGCATACAGGTTTCTCAAGGGGCAGGTCAGGTGGTCTGGTATTTCCATCTCTTTCAGAATTTTCCACAGTTTATTGTGATCCACACAGTCAAAGGATTTGGCATAGTCAATAAAGCAGAAAGAGATGTTTTTCTGGAACTCTCTTGCTTTTTCCATGATCCAGCAGATGTTGGCAATTTGATCTCTGGCTCCTCTGCCTTTTCTAAAACCAGCTTGAACATCTGGAAGTTCACAGATCACATATTGCTGAAGCCTGGCTTGGAGAATTTTGAGCATTACTTTACTAGCGTGTAAGATGAGTGCAATTGTGTGGTAGTTTGAGCATTCATTGGTGCTGCCTTTCTTTGGCACTGGAATGAAAACTAACCATTTCCAATCCTGTGGCCGCTGCTGAGTTTTCCAAATTTGCTGGCATATTGAGTGCAGCACTTTCACAGCATCATCTTTTAGGATTTGAACTAGCTCAATCGGAATTCCATCACCTCTACTAGCTTTGTTCATGGTGATGCTTCCTAAGGCCCACTTGACTTTGCATTCCAGGATGTCTGGCTCCAGGTGAGTGATCACACAATTGTGGTTATCTGGGTCATGAATAGTTCTTCTGCGTATTCTTGCCAGCTTGTCTTAATATCTTCTGCTTCTGTTAAGTCCATACCATTTCTGTCCTTTATTGAGCCCATCTTTGCATGAAATTTTCCCTTGATATCTCTACTTTTCTTGAAGAGCTCTCTAATCTTTCCCATTCTATTGTTTTCCTCTATTTCTTTGCACTGATCACTGAGGAAGGCTTTTTTATCTCTCCTTGCTATTCTTTGGAACTCTGCATTCAGATGCTTATATCTTTCCCTTTCTCCTCTGCTTTTTGCTTCTATTCTTTTCACAGCTATTTTAACATGTCCTCAGACAACCATTTTGCCTTTTTGCATTTCTTTTGCTTGAGGATGGTCTTGATCCCTGTCTCCTGTACAATGTCATGAACCTCTGTCCATAGTTTATCAGGCACTCTGTCTATCAGATCTAGTCCCTTAAATCTATTTCTCACTTCCACTGTATAATCATAAGGGATTTGATTTTGGTCACAACCGAATGGTCTAGTGGTTTTCCCCACTTAAGCCTGAATTTGGCAATAAGGAGTTCATGGTCTGAGCCACAGTCAGCCCCCAGTCTTGTTTTTGTTGACTGTATAGAGCTTCTCCATCTTTGGCTGCAACAAATATAATCAATCTGATTTTGGTGTTGGCCATCTGGTGATGTCCATGTATAGAGTCTTCTCTTGTGTTGTTGGAAGACGGTGTTTGCTATGACCAGTGCGTTCTCTTGGCAAAACTCTATTAGCTTTTGCCCTGCTTCATTCTGTACTCCAAGGCCAAATTTGCCTGTTACTCCAGGTGTTTCTTGACTTCCTACTTTTACATTCCAGTCCCCTATAATGAAAAGGACATCTTTTTTGAATGTTAGTTCTAGAAGGTCTTGTATGTCTTCATAGAACCATTCAACTTCAACATACAGGGTGCTAGTTATTATCTATTTACCTCCGTCCCACCTACAATTATTTTCCTCTCTCTTCTGGCAAGATCTGTGCCACAGGTGGCTTGTCTCCACTGAGTGTATCACCAGTCTTCCTCTTCTTTTGCCTCCCAGTTGGGTTTGGATTGCAGGAGGCACTGAGAGACTGAGGGGATGAAAGAGCAAGGCGTCTAGTTCTCCCGCTGTGTTTCACCACAGTACCAGCACGCCCTTCTACATTATACTTTCTTTCAGCAGACAGCTCCACCTTCCACCAGGCGCTGGGAACACCACCTAGAAATAGCCACTGCCTTCCAGCCTCCTTATCTTAACTCCCTCGTGCCTCAAGTTATAGAGCCTAAATCCTCCCACTTCTCGGCATATTGCTCCTTTACTAACCTCTTTTCTCTGAGATGCCCACTTCTTAGAATATCCTGATGTTTTATTTGTTTATTTATTGACTGAGAGATCCTAGTTCCCCAACCAGGGACTGAACCCAAGCCCCCTGCATTGGGAGGTCAGAGTCTTAACCACTGGACCACAAGGGAAGTCCCTGTGAGACTCTTTTAAATGTGCCAAATATTTCTTTCTGGATCCTAGTTATAGGGCCAGTTATCACTATATGATTCTCCAATCATATTTTCCCCTGCCCTGAAAACACAAAATCTTCACTTTTTAAAATTTACGCCAGCACTTTAAGGGCAACTAATGGAATATCTTGATTTTATCTTGTGTTTTCAGACATTTCTTTAGGAAGTGTTGTAGCCTGGATTTCTTTGGGTTTATCTACTCGGGATTCTCTCAGCTTCCTGAACATGCGGGTTTATGTCTTTCACCAAATTTGGGGAATTTCCAGTCATTATCTCTTCAAATAGTTCTCTGTGTTACTCCTTCAGTTCTCCTTCAGGGACTCCAACCACTCTTGGTTATCATCGTGTGTGTCCCCCAGGGGTTTGTTGTTGTTTTTATCAGTCCATTTTCTCTCCCTTGTTCAGATTAGGGAAATTCTGTTGATCTGTCTGAATACTTGGATTTTAAAAAAGAGAGAGATGTAAAAAAATCTTATTAGAAATGTATGTCTGAGGCATTTCCCTGAAAATTCATAACATACTTTTCTTCCAAAGCTCTATATACAACTGCTGCTGCTGCTGCTGCTGCTGCTGCTGCTTCTAAGCCGCTTCAGTTGTGTCCAACTCTGTGAGACCCCATATATACAACTAGATTCTTATTTTCCTGTCATGATTTAATTGTTACTTTTGCAGGAAGTAGCTCCAATTTTATTTCCTTTATTGATCTTTTCACAATGTGTACTGATGTTGTTTATAGGTTTTTAGTGGTTTCTTTTCTGCTTCCTTCCCTGGGGAGCCAGCTTTCAAGGGCAGGGATCAAACCTTGTTTACTACTGGTTTGCACTGAGCTGGCTCTCTACAAATATCATTATGAACAAAAAGTGAATAAATCTACTACCCCTTATATATCCAAGGAGAAACACCTGGCAGATCCACATATTTTAGTGATGGGGCTGAAGCTGGACCAAGAAAAAGATAACACCTATGCTCAAAACCTGGGAATTTTAACTTCCTGGGGTGTGTAACCTCCAAAAAGGGGAGCCCACTTGTGGCCCCTTCTTACCCAGATATGCCTATAAGTCTTAGTAAAATCAAATTTAACTGGTATTCAAAAATTGTTCAGACTAAAAGATTAATACAAATCTTTAATTCCAGTCTGTTGAGAAAAGACGGAGGAAGGTTTAGATTCATTTCTGTTGTTGTGTCCAACTCTTTGCGACTCTTTGCAACCCCATGGACTGTAGCACACCAGGCTTCCCTTCACTATCTCTTAGAGTTTGCTCAAACTCTTGTCCACTGAGTGATGCTAACTAATCATCTCACACAACAAATTTCTTAAAAGCCTTTTCCCCTAACTTCCTGCCCCATCTTTTCCCCTTCCTTCCCCACTTCTCCTTACTCTCTCCCCTTCCTGCTCTCTCCTATATTGCAACACAGTCCTCCATTTCTCCCCACAACAAGCCCCCAAAGCCCTCCTCCACACCAGCTGGCACCATAGGCTCCTTTGCCCTTTCTTCTCTGCCCTCCTTGACATTGTCATTTTTCTTCTTCTCTTGCTCTGCATACATTTTGGATTCTTTTTTTTTTTCTTCTGGTTCTTTGCTCTCCTCTCACCCTGCTCTGATATACAAGGCCAAGAAGCTCCCTGGAGAGGGCAGAATCTTCCTTGCCGGTCAGTTTGAAGAGGAGACCAAGTGGGCGGAGGCACAAGAAAGGATGCTCACTCTGGAAGGAAGGGGAGGGGGGAGGATGCTGTGTAAAAGAGAGGTGACAAAAAGCAAAAACAAGTCCCTTCCCCCACCTCACAGTGACATTCGCACAGACAAGGACAAGATGCCATTGTAACTGTACCTGTTGGTTCATTTCACAGCTTTCTCTCCCCTCCCTAGCCACTCCCCTGTCCTCCAGGTGTTTCTCCCTCTCTGTTGTTTTGTCCTACAAGGTTTCAATCAGGGTTTTCCAGCCTATGAATGATAAGAACTATGCACTGTGGGCTCAGAACAGAAACTGCCATTTTACTTCCTCACTCTGAAGAAGGCACAATTCAGTAAGAAACTTGAAACACAGCCTAGAAGTATTTATCTCACTGTTGAAGGTAATGGTTTATAAAAGCTTAAATGAGGGCTTCCCTTGGCTGCCCAGTGGTTAAGAATCTGCCTTAGCTGGGGACATGGGTTCACATCCCACATGCCATGGAGCAGCTAAGCCTGTGCACCGCAACTACTGAGCCTGTGCTCTAGAGCCTGGGAGCACAACCCCTGAGCCCACGTGCAACAGCTGCTCACCCTAGAGTCTGTGCTCTGCAACAAGAGAAGTCACCACAATGAGAAACCTGGGCACTGCAACTAGAGAGAAGTCCCCATTCGCTGCAACTAGAGAAAGCCCACAAGTAGCAATGAAGACCCACTGCAGCCAAAAGATGCTTAAACAAACTGGCTTCAAGCTATGAAAAAGTAGCAGCAGAGGTTCGGGTCCTAGGCTCTGGAGAGTGACTGAGCTATTTCAGTCCCACCACTAAGCAGTGGCCTAAGCCCCTATCCAGATGCTGAGCATCCCTGATGCCAGCTACTCTGTCAGGAAATGCAAAGGATAATATGCTGCCCCAGAGGGGTTCTCTGAGGGTGAAATAAATACTTCAGGTGAAGTGTTAAATCAATACCTGGCAGATAGTTAAGTTCAACGAACTTTAGCTGTTGTCAAGGCTGTTGTTGAATCACACATAGGTTGACTGATCTTATCCCAGAAAACAAGGAAGTGTGGGTTTATGAAAGACAAACAGGCCAAAAAGGGTTGGGACCAATATTTGCATATCTATCTAGCCAAGGGCCTTATCGGCTACCCCTCAACATGTCCTAACTGGCTTTCATTCAGTCCTTCCTCTGGTTTACATGTGAAGGACAGCAACATGCAACTTTTCACTCACAGGAAATCATGCAGAATGTAGGGCCCACAAGACACCGTGAGTCTCCCCTGGGGCACAGAGGTACAAACAAGCGCTTTGCACACTGAGAGATTACAGGAGCCCACCTTCCAGAGGGGCTGGGCCAATGGACCCAATGGCCGGGGCACTCATAGAAGATTCCAGTCCTTCTGTTCTCTCAAACGTCCACAGAATTTAAATGGTGGGAGGTGGGGGCGGGAGTGAGGGGCCAGAGAGGGAGGGTGGTCAGCACAAAGGCACCATGAGTAAAGGCGACTTGCTATATTAATCCGTGTGATTAATCCAGCAGGCTAAGGAAGAATCTTTACAGAATCGAAACTTGTGTGGTTTTGATCCGGGGAGATTAGAAAAGTGTTGCTTTTACTTGCCAGTGCCTCCGTGGCTTGGCGCTAGAGCTGTATTCTTCGGAGTCCAGTAGGAACAAAGGAGGAAGCATTTCTGTGAGCATGGGGAGCAAGGGCACATTGACAAACGTCCTTCTTCCCCTCCCCTTCTGGGAGACCCTTCCTGAATTTCCCAAGAACTAGGCCCAGGGATTGTGTTTGCATCATTTCCCTCCAAAAGCCAAACGACTGAAAATTTCACCCCTCCTCCACCCAGTGCAGATTTCTGTCAACCCATGAAAAGTGGTTTTCACCCAGGCCTGGGTGGATGGCAGATTCCACCCCAAGCTCTTTGCAAGACAGCGGCAAGAATGGCGCAGAAGCTTTCACGGTTCCAGTGGGAATCACAGCTTCTTCAGGAGGGGAAGTAGCCTGAAAGCATCCTGTCAGAAACCGAGAAGAACGGGAGCCCTTGGAAATGGCAGGGAAAGAGCAAGAAAGCCTCCAGCAAATGGAAACTTATCTGGGCGAGGCCTAGTCAGGCTTCATCCACCTCTGGTGGGCTATGAGGTAATTCTGAAGACGGACGTGAGCTACATCTGAGCAAACAATGACATTTTGAAGCCATTTCATCTCTCCTAATTATACTTGGGAAAGTAAAAGTGAAAATGGCTCAGTTGTGTCTGACTCTTTGCAACCCCATGGACTACACAGTCCATGGAATTCTCCAAGCCAGAATACTGGAGTGGGTAGCCTTTCCCTTCTCCAAGGCATCTTCCCAACACAGAGATCAAACCCAGGCCTCCTGCATTGCAGGCGGATTCTTTACCAACTGAGCTATCAGGGAAGCCAAATTATGCTTGGGAGGAGCAAATATAAGTCTTTTCCTGGAAGCTTCCGGGGTCTATGTTACAGGGGTCTCCAACCTTGGGAAGACTTTTCCAGCCAGTGGATTGTGCTGAAGCCACCCTCAGTGCCAGCAGAATGGTGGTGAGAGGTAGCAGTCACAGGAAGCTTCCCAGGGCATGTTTAGGGACAGAGAAGCACTTCACTCTCAGTTCTAGAAAGAGAACCATGGTTTGCCAGTGAAGTGACATGAGTGAGGAGAACAAGACCCCAGCTCTCCCTCTCCCCTTCCTGACCCTTCTTATAGTTCTCCAGGCCATGATCCCTAAGCTACTGCCAAGACTAAGGCCAGCAGAAGGAGAGCTCCCAGCTGAATGCCAAGGTCACCCAGCTACTATTAGTCAGTGTGTGAAAGTGAATGTGTTAGTAACTCAGTTGTGTCCTACTCTTTGCAACCCCATGGACATAGCCCACCAGGCTCCTCTGTCCATGGGATTCTTCAGGCAAGAATATTGGAGTGGGCTGCCATTTCCTTATCCAGGGGGTCTTCCTGACCCAAGGATTGAACCCAGGTCTCCTGCATTGTGGGGAAGACTTCTTACCATCTGAGCCACCAGGGTTCATAAAAAAGCTGAAAGTTTATGAGGCCTCACCACTAGAAATAATTTTACACTCCCCTGACTTTTCTCACTGTTGTTCCCCTGTTCCCAGCATGGTGCTTAGTGCAGAGTCAGCATTTAATAAATGTTTGAGCTGTGTCATAGAACTCATACCAGCCAGCTCTCTTGCCCTTTGATAAATTCTTAGTCTTGCTACTAAATTATAAGATCTTCAAGGATAATCACATTGACAGATTTATCCATGTGTCCCCTTTCCCCTGCCAACACCTAGCAGAACATCAAGAACATGGTAAGTTTTTAGTAAGTGGTGGTTGACTCTGTGGTCTGTGGCATAATCTCCTTACATGCAGTCTTGTCATAGGGATCGCTGGACAGCATGACTTGTGTTTGCACATGTGTGTGTTTGTGTTTGTGTGCATGGACAGACACATACTCTTGTCTGCATTTACATCTGTATTGGTGTACATGTGGGGTTTCCCTGGTGGCTCAGATGGTAAAGAATCTGCCTGGATTGCAGGAGACCTGGGTTCAATCCCTGGTTCGGGAAGATCTCCTGGAGAAGGGAATGGCTACCCACTCCAGTATTCCTGCCTGGAGAATTCCATGGACAGAGGAACCTGGTGGGCTATAGTCCATCAGATCATGTACATATCTTGCTCTGAAAGGAGCAGCACCAAGGAAAGTGAGAAGTGGGAGGCCATAAGTTTTGGCTAGTTATCAACCCTACTATCTGCAATTTTTTTTAAATATATATTTCTATAACATTCTGCTGAATGACCCTCTGGGTTCTTATCAGTTGACTGAAAATATTCAAAAACAGATAATAGATCATCTGGTCTCCTTCTCCTCTTGCTTTATAGCTTGGGAGACTGATCCAGAAAGGTTAAACAGCTTGCCCAAGGTCACACAGCAGATGATGGAGCCAGGACCTCACATCCTCTCACCTCCTGGAGTCTCAGCAGCCTAGTTTGAGCTCTATGACTCTTGAAAACCTACTTTTGTTAAAGTTACCAAATGGTGCCAGTTGTCAAATTAAATGAGCATCCCTAGCATGTTTCTTTTCTCTTTCTTTACTATTTTATGCCAACTAGACTCTCCCTCCAGTTGAAACCCATGACCTCCTTTAAACGCTGCTAACAGTCATGCTAATGGTCATCGGCCATGTGATGGGGAACAAGCACATTCCAAGAACTCTATTTTGTGACCCTTATCCCCCACAATGAACTCTAGCAGTCAGATATATGATTGTCCTCATTTTTTAAACTTTATTTGGCTGTGCTGTGTCTTAGTTGCAGAACATGGGATCTACTTCCCTGACCAGGGATTGAACCTGGCCCCCTTGCATTAAGAGAGCAGAGTCTTAACCACTGGACCACCAGGAAAGTCCCACGATTGTCCCTATTTTAACTTAGGAATACTAGGAGAAATGAGGATGAGGAACTTGGCCAAGATCACACAATTCATCCATGGTTAACTTGAAATTTAAACTCAAAAGTCAGCCTGTGGATTGGGTACTTCCCACCACAGTTGGGAAGTACCAAGGAAAATGAGAAGTGGGAGACCACAAGTTTTGGCTAGTTACCAACCCTACTATCTGCAATTTTTTTTAATGCATATTTCTATAAGATTTTGCTGACTGACCCTCTGGGTTCTCATCGGTTGATTGAAAATATTCAAAAACAGAGAATAGAGCATCTGGTCTCCTCCTCCTCTTGCTCCTCCACAATTGTCAGCTCCTGCCTCTTTCTCACCTTTCTTGGTCACAAGCCTTCTCAGTTTCCCCCTCCTTTCGTGTCCCTGAAATATTATCCCTCTGAGTTCCAGTCTCAGCTCTCATTTCTTTTCCCCTCTTTTTATCATCTCATCCACTCTCAAGACTTTCTTACAACCCCTGTATGACTCCATAACCTTTCCCTCAAGCTCAGACCTCTATTCTAGGTCACAAACAAATAAAAGCTCTATATACAGCTCTACTTCAATATCTGTGTCTGCTAAGGTCCATTGCACAGAATGGTCTCCTTTCCTAACTTCCGCTCTGTTCAGTTCAGACGCTCAGTCATGTCAGACTCTTTGCGACCCCATGGACTGCAGCACACCAGGCCTCCCTGTCCACCACCAACTCCTGGAGTTTCCTCCTGCTCAGCTGATAAGAAATTTGGTTTAGCTTTATGATATTCCAGTGTCTTTTCTCCTCATGCCACTTGGGTTTGGTTTATTTAAGGCAAAAATAGCAAACTAATCCTTCCTTGTTATTTTAACTAAAGGTATATTTGTTACTTTTAACCAAAGGGTTAACACACGCTGCAAGAGGAACACTCCACCTGTCAGCTGAGGCAAGGTCCCAGTTGCTCAGGAAGCCAGTCGAGACTCCAAACACTCCTTCTTCATCACTACCATCATCCTGGGCCTGGCATCTGATCTCATGATCATGGTCAGAAATGGAAAATCAAAGGCTGATTTTGATTTTGGCTACCATCCATGGGATCGCATAGAGTTGGACACAACTGAGGCAACTTAGCACACACGTAAACTAGACAACTAATGAAAGCATATTGTATAGCCCAGGGGACTCTACTCAGTGCTCTGCGGTGACCTAAATAGGAAGTAAATCCAAAACACAGAGGACATATGTATACATATAACTGATTCACTTTACTGTACAGTAGAAACTAACGCAACATTGTAAAGCAACTCTACTCCAATAAAAATTAATTTTAAAAATTCCCAGATGATTTGTATATACAATAAAGACATAAAACACACTTTTACCTAAAGAATAAAATATCTTTCCCATGGTATAGGAGGCTGATCATGACCCATCATCTATTTATCCCTTTCCCAACCCCTGATCTCACAGGGCTCTCTCTGTGATCTGTTTGACAAATTAAGGAACCTGAGGCATCAAAAATCTAAAGAGGCAATTCCCCATCTTCTCCATCCTGGCCACCCTAGAGCCTAGCACAGTCCCTACCTCACAAGACACATGCTGAGTCAAACTGAACTGGATCAATGAACCCTTTAAAACATGGATTTCTGAAATAATACAGTACTACGTTCACATTGCATCTTTCATCCAGGTATGGTCTAACCGGAACAAGAAACAATGCAAGGAGAAAAGACAGTCAGTGTCATGAGCTAGATGCATCTTACTGCTTCAAACATGGAAGAGGGCATCATGGGGCAGGGGAGGTGGGGACGTGGTCTTGCCTGTGAAATCCTTGCTGCTGTCAGTTAATTTACTGCCTGAAGTCAAACCCATGCTCTATATATTAAAGCACAACCCCCACCTTTCTTTTGTTTAAGAAGAGCAAACTTTCACCACAAAGATACAAGAACAACAAATATTGATATTCTTGACGGATGGTACACCTCACACCACAGGCCACTCAAGCATCTGCTCGTTACCACCCAGCCCTCCCCTTTGTGGGGAAATCGTGCCAAGTGGCCTCCTGTGTTGAGCGACTGCGGACCGCAAATATTTAAAAGAAATAAATTTCTCTGAATGAAAGCACCTTTCTTTGTTCTTCAACCCCCTCTTCTCCCAAGTCATGTTGATTCTGGGGCTCTGCATACTGCCAGCACCTGGACTTTCAATTGTTTGCTTGCCAAGATCGCTGTGGTTTCCTTGCTTGGTTTTAGGAACCATTATAAGTACAGTAGCCAATGAAGGTGTGTTTTCTTTCTCTCCTGGCAATCTGTAGGGGAAGCATGGGCTTCAGGACACCTAGCAGCAACTGTTATTAGAGTGCAAGGGAAGAGGGATACAAAAATTAAAACTCCTCTGTCTGAGCACTTGTCTCCTAGGAGGATAGGGAATGGACCACTGTTGCAGATCAAAAGGAAAGGACTGGATTTCCTCAATAGCCTTAGTATTTGGCAGAGAAATTTTTGAACCTGGTTTTTCTGAAATCCAAAACCATTCTTTTGTTTTAATTAATGAATTTATTTTGTTTCATCAGGTCTTAGTTGCAGCAGTTGGGATCTCTCACTGCGTCATGGGTACCTTCCGTTACGGTGCACCAACTCTCCAGCTGTGGCTCGTGGGCTCTGGAGTGCAGAGGCTCAGGAGTTGCGGTACACAGGTTTAGTTGCTCTGAGGTATGTGGGGTCGTAGTTCTCTGACCAGGAAGCAAACCCACATCCCTTGCATTGAAGAGAGAATTCTTAACCACTGAATTACTCTGGAAGTTTCCAAAACCATTCTTTAACTGAGCATGAAGACTTGCAGTCAGAAATAAGTATGGAATTTCAGCAAGCAGAAATTCAAATTGTGACTGAGGGTGGCCACTTAGAATATTACCCCAAGTGTCTAAATACAAATACTGAATAAAGCTACTATTTGACATTAAGCATCACCCACCATTCAATGGAGTAGGATGATGCCCCATGTGATCTTGATTGCTGCTCTTAATCTCTCTCCACTGAGCTATGTTTCAAGGTAGCATTAGAGTTAAGTAAACTTCAACCAAACCGTGTGATCAAGTTAGCATTGATGACAAACTGGATGGAGGGACAAATGGTCGGTGTAAAGCTTTAGCTTTTCTCTTACCCAAAGCTGACTTCTCAAAGTGTTGCAGCCTCTGTTAATACTACCAATGGGAAGGATGTTTGTTACTTTTCATTCCCTATATATCTTTATTCTACTTCCAGAAACAATTATTGGGAATCTACACAGCTCAACATTCAAAGAACTAAGATCATGGCATCTGGTTCCATCGCTTCATTGCAAATAGATGGGAAAACAATGGAAACAGTGACAGGCTTTATTTTCTTGGGCTCCAAACTCACTGCAGATGATGACTGCAGCCATGAAATTAAAAGACACTTGCTCCTTGGAAGAAAAACTATGACCAAACTAGACAGCATATTAAAAAAGAGACATTACTTTGTCAAGAAAGATCCGTCTAGTCAAAGCTATGGTTTTTTCAGTAGTCATGTACGGATGTGAGAGTTGGATTATAAAGAAAGCTGAGCACCGAAGAATTGATGCTTTTGAACTGTAGTGTTGGAGAAGGCTCTTGAAAGTCCCCTGGACTGCGAGGAGATCAAACCAGTCAACCCTAAAGGAAACCAACCCTGATTATTCATAGGAAGGACTGATGCTGAAGCTGAAACTCCAATACTTTGGCCACCTGATGCAAAGAACTGATTCATTGGGAAAGACCCTGATGCTGGGCAAGATTGAAGGCAGGAGGAGAAGGGGATGACAGAGGATGAGATGGTTGGATGGCATCACCAACTCAATGGACATGAGTTTGAGCAAGCTCCAGGAATTGGTGATGAACAGGGAAGCCTGGCATGCTGCGGTCCATGGGGTCGCAGAGTTGGACACATCTGAGTCACTGAGCTTAACTGACAATACTCAAAATCTTGATCCATACTGTTAAATGAGTGATTCCCCAAAACTTCAGGGATAAAACAAATGCTCAGATCTGACACACCAGCACATTACAATGCTATTAGAGCTGCAGGGTTTGAAGTTCAGAACCAAAGTGATGTAATGAGATCTCATTGGGGCAACCAGGGTCAAGGTTTGACAGTAAGAGACTGCAGGGTCTGGAGTGGCTGCAGCCATCTCATAAACACAAGACAAGTGTCTGCTGACTTTAAGTTACTTTTTGGTGAGACAGCTTGAGTTGGGTGAGCTCTACTACTATGCCGATTCTGTCTGGTTCTTAGATACTTGTATTTGTGATATGAGGATCAAAATGCAGTCTGTGGTCATAGGACAGTCTGTTTCACCTTGGGGAAAAGTGATCAGTTCTGATAAGGGTTGTACCAATAAAGAATGATGTGCACTTCACCTTGTTGACACATTCCCTAACCAGTTGAGCCAAAAAGTCCTAGGTAATTTACTCATTCCAAAAGTGAAAGATAAACTACAAACCCTTACAACTAAAATAAAAAGATATTTTGGTCTTGTCAACATACAGAGGAGCTGAAACCAGCCTCCCTTTGGGGGCTAGATTAGGAAGATCAGCAAAGAATTACATAACAAGTGTTTTGAATTATATGAAAATCATTAAGCCGCCTTCATTTTCTTATAAGTGAAAGTGAAAGTGAAGTCACTCAGTCGTGTCCGACTCTTAGCGACCCCATGGACCGCAGCCTACCAGGCTTCTCCATCCATGGGATTCTCCAGGCAAGAGTACTGGAGTGGGTTGCCATTGCCTTCTCCATCGTTTTCTTATAAAGCCTCCACAAATTACAAGAAATATCAGAGGAAACATGAAAAAGCCACTATTTAAATTTAAATTTAAAATGAAATTCTGATTTACATAGAATGGATTTGCACAAAGTCAAATATTTTTAGGAAAATTATTCTATAAAAATCATCAACTCTAGATGTACTAAAATTTATGTTTCAAAATAATCTATCATAAATGTACCTTTGTATTTCACCCTCCATAAAATACACAGTTGTTAGTTGCATCAGCAGAAAAACTCTCCTGAAAATCAAAATTTATCAAAAGTTATTGGCAATCTTGGCTATCCAATCATATTTAATAGTAAGGCACTAAGAGGCTGACTGCAAACTCTGGACTCACTGGAAGCCTTGTTGATTACTGGGCTTCACTGTGGCATGAGTCATTTATCCTGCCCTTTCCTTGAAAGACTCCTCAATGTCAGAATGTGAGGGTTTTTCTCTGGTTTCTCCAGAGAAGATTCCTCCAAATCCCAGCCTAGGAAATTGTTGCTTGGTTGATGGCACTCAGGGAACAGAACAGGAGAAAGGGTCACTTTCTAAATTTCAGGAAACCCCTTTTTGGAGATCCCACTTTATCTCTGAGGCCAGTGTCCCTCTCTAACTTAATTTTTACTGGATAATAAATCTCTTCTCCTTGGAAGGAAAGCTATGACAAACCTAGATGGCATTTTAAAAAGAAGAGAGATCACTTTGCCAACAAAGGTCTGTCTAGTCAAAGCTATGGTTTTTCCAGTAGTCATGCACTGATGAGAGTTGGACCATAAGGAAGGCTGAGTGCAGAACTCTTGAGAGTTCCTTGCACTGCAAGGAGATCAAACCAGTCAATCCTAAAGGAAATCAACCCTGAATATTCATTAGAAGGACCGTTGCTGAAGCTCCAATAATACTTTGGCCACCTGATGGGAAGAGTCGACTCACTAGAAAAGATGATGCTGGAAAAGATTGAAGACAAAAGGAGAAGGGGGCAGCAGAGAATGAGATAAGATAGCATCACTGATTCAATGGACATGAATTTGAGCAAGATCCAGGAGATGGCTGGGGACAGAGGATCCTGGCATGTTAGAGTCCATGGGGTCTCAGAGTCAGACACGACTTAGTGACTGAACAACAACAAAATCTCTGCCCTGACTCTGGAGGTTGAGCTAAGGAAGAGTGGAGCCCTGCATCCAGACTGTCACCAGCCCCTTATTTTAGCCCTGCTTTAGAAAGTATGTGAAACCTTCGAGTTCCAGTTTTCTCAGAGGTAAATGAATTGACTCACTTCTCCTTGCAGGACCCCTGTGTAGACTTGCACTGGGAAATCATGCCTCCTGTAACCACTTTTTAACCAGCTTCACAGCTTTCAAAAAATTGTTGAAAATGCCTACTTGATATTGTCTCCTCTCTTTGTCTTTGTTTTTTATCCTTGTGGGTGAATGTTTTTGTTTTAAAGCAGTGCTTCCCAATTTTTTCAAAGTCACAAGGGACAAAAAAACATATAACATTTGTTGGAAAGTAGTAAAGGCAACTCTTCTTACCCTCATCCTCCCCATCTAAGACAAATACCTCCATAATCAGTCACTTAAGTCACAGAGGCTTGAACCTCAGACACATTCATCCTGGTCCCTGGTGACTGGAGAAAAAGGAGCATCTACCCCAGCCAATGAAACAAAACTGCAGTGAAGTCAAAGGGAATAATCTAAAAAGAAACTAACACACAACTTGGCAGGACAGTATAACACAGCACTAAAGACCATAGTGCCTGAGCTGGAATCCTGCCCTCCACTTTTTACTGCATCTCTGATCCTAGGGAAATTGTTCTCTCTCTTGATGTCAATGCCCTCATCTGGAAAACAGGATTTAAGAGTAACTCCTGTTGCTATGAATGTTTAAGGGAGAATGTAACTGCAAAGTGCCTAGCACAGAGTTGGTGAAACAATGAGTGGAGGAAATACTGATAAGGGTTAAAATGAAAAAGACAACATTCACAAAGGAAAAGGATAGTCTTAGGGAAAAAACATTAAACAGAGAATAAAAGGGATCCGAGCCACAGTTTACAAATACATAGATCCTTAGGCCCCCACCATCCATGAAAATACAGAACAGATGGACAGAGATATATAATATATAAAACAGGATATGTGTATAAATATATATATAATTTATTAAAAAGAATATATACATATATAATGGAGAAGGAAATGGCAACCCACTCCAGTATTCTTGCCTGAAAAATTCCATGGACAGCAGAGCCTGCCAGGCTACAGTCCATGGGGTCACAAAGAGTCGAATACAACTGAGCCACTGCACATACTTACATACAAATATATATTTGTCAATAGTATCTGAGTTCCTTTTATGTGACAGAGGTTCTAAGAGTTAGTTTGTTTTCAGGAGAGGAACAAATTTACTATCTCCACTTGGTTATTAATTAGCCCTTCAAATGAGGTCAGGCATTATTGTTAGCTCTCTTTTTACAAGACTATAAATAAAAGTACAACCCATCTCCCATCTTATCATCTGCCTCACTCAGATGCCAGCCCACACATTATTCTCTGTGGAAAAAAGTCCAATGTGAATATTTAATATTAAATTGTTGAGGGATGTATATATGTGAAGGGCCAGACCATCACACACTTGTAACTATATATTCCAGTATGTGAAAACAAAAAAAATTACTAAAGTAGGAGACACTAAATAAAAGGTCAGTGGCTTTTGGATAGCTATGAGTACATATGTTATTAAACCTACAAACATTGCTTCTCAAGAAAATATAAAGTTCCTTCCAGGTTCCTGTTAGTGTTTGAGGTTTAGATTGTACGTGGACAAAGGAATCATAATTCAATTATCCAATGATTTATTACAAAACACTTTGCCCACACTGGCTATTCTGATGTGTAAACATCAGAGTATTACACTCCCTCTAACCCAGGCTTCGCATTTCAGATTTCATTAGCCAATAAAGCCAGGTTTATTTATAATAAAGTTAAGCCCTTCAAACCACTGACCATGGAAACCAGATTTTGAAATAATTCAGATTTGTGTTTCTGTTCTTTCTAATTAAGGGTAATATCGGGAAGCACAGACAGTGGGTAGCATTGTTGGAGCACCATGGATTTAAGCAAGAAAATCTGATTATCAGCTCATGTCAGAAGCCAAGCGATAATGCAGCTTAGCATTCGTTTGGGTTTTCTCTTTGGCCAAAGATAATTACCGTTCGTGAGGCCTTACGTAAGTGTATCTAATATCTAGGGCCCTAAAATTTATGAATAGCAAAAGCACACAATAGGCAAAGAAGAATTACTGTATTTATTATTTCTATGGCTTGTTCCACCATGATAATTTTGTTATCTAGCAGTCAAACCTCTAAAATCAAAGTATAATTTCTTAAAGGACAAGAAGTTAGCTGTGCTGGCAAGGTTTTCTGCCCAATTTCCTCTGATGAAAGTTTTTTATACCGAATTAGAAGTCGAAGAGCCAGAATTTTAAAAAGAAATTTACAAAAGGGGAATCAGAGTTACCTACTAAGGTCACTGCACAAACAGATGTTAAGCTTCTGCAGTAAGATTTCTTTTTTCATTAAGTGTAATTTCTTAAACCTGTGCTGTTGATAATAAATGCAATGCTTCCTACCAAACAACACCAAAAGATGTGTAAGATGTAAAACAGTTCTTGGCAAAGAGGATGGTGTCTCAGAGAGTAGTGCTGTGTTACAAGCAACTTGAGTACACATCACATAGAATAAATTTGGGAAACCCAGAGGGGGGGAGAAATTACTGGAACTAGGGATTAAAAGTTTGATAAAAGCAGATCTAATTATGAGGAGGAAAAAAATACCAAGTTGTAAAATTGCCAAAATAAGAATGCCGAGATCCACCAAAGGAGAAAGATACAATTGCTTTTGGAAGAAAAAGATAGTGTGATTCTCCGTAAGTGTAGTTTACTTTTTAGGAATATGCTTTATAATTTGTTTACTACTCATTATATGCCACCAGTAACTAACACTTTATTGAGTATCTACTACCCTGTTCTAAACACTTTCAACATCCTAAATGCCTCAAATCTTCCCAGTAACCAATGACATCATTATTTTATCCTCCCCATTTTACAGAGGAGGAAAATGAGTCACCAAGAGGTTAAATAAATTTCCCAGCTGCCTTCCACTACTCTCAAAGTTACATAATATTTTTGTTGATGAAATCCATCATGGTAATTAGATTTGGCTTTATATATCAAACTTCTAACTCTAATTCAAACAAATTTTCCTCTTCAGGGTCCCAAAATCTATTCTATGTGACACTGGGTTGGCCAGAAAGGTCATTTGGGTTTTTCCATAAGTTGGTATGGGGAAACCTAAACAAATTTTTTGACCAACTCGATATACACTCAGGCTGCTCACTTTATAGCACTTTACAGCAATGCTCACTCTAATTCCAACCTGAAGGAAATGGCGTGTC
This sequence comes from Capra hircus, assembly GCF_001704415.2. Taxonomy (NCBI): domain Eukaryota; kingdom Metazoa; phylum Chordata; class Mammalia; order Artiodactyla; family Bovidae; genus Capra; species Capra hircus. The sequence goes on from NC_030812.1 coordinate 65,786,146, forward strand.
AAGACCCATCAGAGTAGCTCCACTGCTAGCTCAGGCTCCAAGCACCAACTCTCCATCCTTGAGCAAATCACCCAACTCTCTACTGAAACAAAGTCCAATGGGAGTAGTGTCATTGACAGGATAATGACAGGTGAAGGTAAGGTCAAAGACAAAGCTCTTACAATCTGAATCTAGAACATTCCCTGCACTCCCCCGCTCTGCTCCTGAGCTCTCACTTGCAATCTAGGTTTATTTGAGGTGGGTGGGAGGAAGGCAAAAGCACAATCGGAGTAACAATGGTGACAATGACAACAGGTGTAACAATAAGAAAGAGAAGTGCTCATCAGCACATAGAAGCAATGTGTGCAGTGGATTATAGCACGCACCCTGGGGCCAAACTGCCCAGACCAGATCCTGGATCTACCACCTGGGCAAGGTGCTTTCCTTTTCTTTGCCTTAATTTTCTCACCTGTAAAATAAGGATAACAGCAACTCTCATCTGATAAGATATTTATGACAATTCAATGACAATATTCACAGAGAATTTATAATAGCCAGATGGAGGGTCATCAACATGTATTAATACCTATACACATTGGAGAGTTATGGGTAGTAATACAACTAATTGTTCAGTGACAGGTGCCATCAACTGATTGGTTATTGTACTGGGAAGTTAAAAGATAGAGTCATGACTTTTCTTTGTTTCTACTTTTTATCCTGATGAAAAGTGAGTGATTTTTTTTTTTCCACCTTGGCCAGAGAACTAAAACAGGAACTTGTGCTTCATGATTTACGTGGCTGATTTCATCTACTTCCATTTTTACATTTTAATAACATAATGTTCTTTTGAGCACTGTAGAATCATATTAGACTATTGAGACTTTAGGATTTCATGAGGACTGCTTTATGGTGTTCATGAAGATACTAAGGCAGAAGTAGCAGAGGAGAAAATAGTCAAGTCACTAGGGGCCATGAAGAAGGAGGGAAGAAGGTACAGACGAGCAGTGGGCCTCCTGCCCCCAAACCCATGGCCTCTGCTCTTCCTCTGACACTAGAGAGATAAAATAAGGAAGAAGAATAAATATAGCAGAAATGAACCTAAACCGTCATGGCAGCCATTCCAATGAGCGTGATATGAAGAAGGAAGGAAGGAAAGAAAGGAAAATGAACAAAGGAAGGAAGAAAAAGAAGCTAGGGAAACTGGTTCAAAATGGGTCATGTGGCTATGCACAGTTGCATGGGATAGAAAGTAGTTGAGAGGGTAACTCAGATTCAGTGACTGAAGAAGCAGATGAGCAATATCAGTGCCCAGGCATGGCGGTGCCTTCAGTGTCTGGCTAGAAGCTTCAGTGATGCACCATTAAGGAGGCACCGGTAGTTCAGAGCAAACTGACCAGTAGTTCTCTTACCTTTCATGTTTGCTTGGACTACAGTTTAGTCGATTTCCCCATACTTTAGCTTTCCTCTTGCATTGTTTCGTTCCTATCATTTTGCTTTACACTCTAGGAGATTTTCCACAACTTTTTTTGCAATTTTCTGTTAAATTATTGACTTTCAATACGTATATGTTTGATCCTTGAACTCTTTCTGTTTGCTGACTGCTTATTTTTCCAAGACGCAGTTGTTCCTATTTTATGGATTTTCTCAGAATCTCCCAGAGGATATTAATTAGGTATCTTTTTAGAGTGAAATTTTTTTCTGGTTTCTGAAATATGCTTGTGTCTTCTGATGCCCATTTTTCTATTGAATCTTCTTGGTCCTTTTGTGCAATTGCTGTTGTTCAGTCACTAAGTCATGCCTGACTCTTCACAGCCTCATGGACTGCAGCATGCCAAACTTCCCTGTCTTTCACTGTCTCCCTGAGTTTGTTCAAACTCATGTCCATTGAGCTCAGTGATGCCATCCAACTATCTTATCCTCTGTTGCCCACTTCTCCTCCTGCCCTCAATCTTTCCCAGAATCAGGGTTTTTTCCAATGAGCTTGCTCTTTGCATTAGGCAGCCAAAGTGTTGGAACTTCACCTTCAGCCTCAGTGCTTCCAATGAACATTCAGGCTTCCCTGGTGGCTCAGTTGGTAATGAACCTGCCTGCAACCCAGGGTTCGATCCCTCATCAAGATCTTCCCCTGAAGAAGGGAATGGCTACCCACTTCAGTATTCTTGCCTGGAGAATCCCATGGACAGAGGAGCCTGGCAGGCTACAGTGCATGAGGTCGCAAGGAGTTAGACACGACTAAACAACTAACACTTTGTGCAATTGGTTTTTCTTAAAATCTGGCAGTCCTTGATATGATGGCTCAAAGCCTAGTGAACGGGCTTCCTCTCTCTTTTTGCCAATGTTTATTCTCTTATTAGAAGATTCAGGGCTACCCCTCAAGGACCATGATCTTGGTAGACACTGTCAAAGCATGTGAACTGAATGGCTTCTTTATCGGTATGGGTGAGCTGGCTGCAGCTCTTCCAAATGTCAGAACGGGAGGGCTTCATTCTAAGACACCAATTCCCATACTAAGAGTCTGGTCCTCCTTCTACAAACTCCCACCCTCTTTATAAAAAATACCCTCCGGTTTTGTTTTGTCCTGAAGAGAAAACCCTGCCTGCAAATCACTCCTGGCCCCTCTTCATCCCCTGAGGGTGGAATGCCTTGCCCGATTGGAGAATGTGGAGGAAACAACTGAATACCTTTGGCTCAGTGAACACTCCTCCTTCATCTTTGGGGGTCTATGGAATGCATGTGGCTCCCCTGCACCTTTAGACATGAGGTTAGTTTTCAGAAAGCATCTGCTGTCCCCCACCACAGGGGAATTCTGTCATATTAAAGTGCTACCACAGAGCCTCAGGCAAGCCGGCCATTCTGGAAATCAGAAGACAAAGCCTATTTTTGGCACAAACTTAAAATCACATTCCTACCCTATCTGGTGTTTTGACCTCTTTTAGCAAATATTTCTGTCTCTCTCCCTGCTTCAAAATTCATGCAAAGAGTTAAAACAAACAAACAAACAACTTATACATTGATTCACAAATTCGTGTTAATGTATGGCAGAACCAATACAATGTTGTAAAGTAATTAGCCTCCAATTAAAATAAATAAATTTCAATTTAAAAATTTTTTAAAAAGGAAACATTAAAAAATATTTGATTCCTCAGATCCCCCAGTAGGAACATTTGTCTGGTTTTGTTTGGATTGGAGTTTTGTGTTTGTTTTATTTTACCTGGTGTTATTTTCACTTTTGTTTTCTGGTCTATTCAGCATCAAACCAATTCTTCACATCGTGGGGAAGAAATTCTCCACTGGGAAGCAGCACCCACTAGAAACCGAAGGGGCAGACAGACCCTCCAGTTTCTGCCCAATCCTTGCTTGTTGTTTAGTCGCTCAGTTGTATCCAACTCTTTGTGACCCCCATGGACTGTAGCCCACCAGGCTTCACTCTCCATGGGACTCTCCAGGCAAGAATACTGGAGCACGTTGCCATTTTCTTCCCCAGGGGATCTTCCCAATCCAGGGATTGAACCCGGGTCTCCTGAGCATCTCCTGCATTGCAAGCAGATTCTTTTACCACTGAGCCACATGGTACCAGGCAAACGTTTTTCTCTCCTAACCTATAGAGATATCTTAGTTGCTATTTTCCAAACCCAGCTCTCTAGACTCATACAGATGCTATGAAGACCTAATGTCCATTCTGCAGTTTGAAGCAGAGAAGGCAATGGCAACCCACTCTAGCACTGAAGCGACTTAGCAGCAGCAGCAGTTTGAAGATGGAAAAGCCCTCCCTGATATGTCACCTAGACGGCTTGTGAGGAATGAAACCATGCAGTGACTTAACTCTGATCTGCCTTTTCATCTGTGCACTATTCTGTTTCCAAGAGCCTTAGTGTAATTATTTAAACTTGTTAAGCATTGCATTAGAAGCAGTTTTATCCACAATCTTACATTTTAAAGCCTTTTGAGGCAAGAAACATAACTGCTGCTTGGGACAGTTCTTCCACTTAAGAAAGAAAGAAAGTGAAGTCACTCAGTCGTGCCCAACTCTTTGCGACCCCATGGACAGTAGCCTGCACCAAGCTCCTCTGTCCATGGGATTTTCTAGGCAAGAGTACTGGAGTGGGTTGCCATTTCCTTTTCCAGGGAATCTTTCCGACCCAGGGATCAAACCCAGGTCTCCAGCATTGTAGACAGACACTTCACCATCTGAGCCACCAGGGAAGTCCTCCACTTAAGAGAAATACTGCTATTCAATTGATAAGAAAGACAACCTGTATCACTAAATATATCTGTTTTCTAAACTATAAACATAATGAATGCTCACTCAAAAAGTCTTAAACAGTACAGAAGGGCATGCTGATTTTATCACTCTCAGGAACCAAGCAACACTACAACAATGTTCTGGAGTTGCTTTCAGTAAATTTTGATGCATATATAGTGCCATTACACACACACTTTTCTTTTCTTTTCTTTTCTTTTTTTTTTTTACACAAATGCGATCACAGTGCAACCCAGATAAAGCTATGTCACTTCATGGTCCACTTCAGTGTGGGTGCCACAAGAAAGCAAGCCCAAATTCCACATCCCAAAACTGGCTGGAAGGTATAATGTACAGACCAGCGAGTCAAGAAACACGTATCACTGCCCCAAAGCTCCATTTTAAAGTCTAAAGGCTAAAAATTAACCAGTTACTTCATGTTTTTAGCAAACACACGTGCCATTGTGCGGGGCTTTATTGTCCCCCCAGTGAATAGAAGCCTTTAAAAATGTATACGCCTAGAACTGAATACCGTGTCAAATCTATTGGCACTGCATGTTTAAACACCTGCATGTCATCATCAGCCCTTCATAATATTGTTAAACAATAATTACACTTATGATGAGTAATGAACCCAAATATATTCTTCCTTGAGATGTACGCACTCTTGTGTTACATAAGTAACCCGTTGGTAGAATATGAAAGCGACACAGGTAAAACCGGATTCATAAATAAATTCCTATAATGCTCAATAAAGTTTTTAAATGATTAAAACAAGCTGCAATGATGTCATCTTCTTCATTAGAGAATTCTGGACTTATTTTTCTGAGGACAATGTATTTCATCATTTCTGTTTACCAGAGTACTAAATTTCATTTGTCTAATCAGATTTAAACATCCCCCACCACCCCAAAAAAGCAGTTTTACTTTGAAATCCGATGAAGTTTAGCTTCATTTTTTTTTTCATATTTGAAGTGAAAATGAAAACTTGAGATACATGTTACGCCTGACTTTGTTTAAAACTAAAAACATTTGCTGATGGATTTAGAGAGAATCTCAGAGGAAATAATTCACCTACTTCTCAAGCCAGAAAGATGACAACGTGCCAATCACTGTGATCAAAAAGGACCAGCCTTGTGAAAAAGAGAGATTCAAATATAAAGCGCACTAGTCAGAAGAAATGCTAGTAAAAGCTAATGTATGTAGCTGGCTTTCCGTGCATGCCAGGCACAGTGGTAGGCATTTGACATTGAGCTCACTTAACTCCTACAATAACCTTATGAGGTTGGTGCTATTATTTCCCCATCTTGCAGACGAGGGTGCTGAGGCATAGAAAGATGAGACCTATCTCCCAAGTCACAGGCCAAAAAGCAGCAAAGCCAAGATTTGAACTAAGGATGTCTGCCTTCAGAATCTGTCTGTATAAGCATTATTCTTTACCATTTATTCAATTTTCCACTCACTCAAGCCACAGCCTGAGAACAGGTACCAGTATCCTCAGCATCACATTTCTAAGTAAACTGGAACACAGTAATCCGGAACACAGTAATCCAAAACTCGGTGGTAGTTCCAAACTCTTCTCTAGAACTGAATTGACCTCTTGAAATTCCATCTTGTCCTGACCCCAGGTTATCTCTGGCTTACTGATATGGACTTACTCCTCCTTTCTCAATACTCTAAGCCCTGAAACTCATCTGATCAATGTCACACACACTGTAGTAAGGGAGGTTACTCAAATACTGGCTAAGTGTTCAAAGTCCCTGCCACTTATCATCTTCCTGAATTTGTCATGAATATGACTTTGGTCCTTAGACATAAAGTTTATCACAAAAAAGGGTTAGCATGATCCAAAATACGGCAACTGCTCTTGCAGTGTGGGACCACTTAGAAGACACAGAATAAGCTGAAGTCACGCACACTATTTTCAGCTGTTTTTGCTGCAGCTGTCATGAAGTGAACCAGCTCTGAAATGGGTTGAACTTCCACACATGTTGGAGTGTTGACTGAGCCTCCAGATGTTAGATCTTGGAGGGAGTCCTGAGGATCAGACTGGGCTGCCCAGGTACCTCTCCTACCCAGAACCCCGATCTCTTGGGGGAAATCCACACCTGCTAGCTCTTTCTTCAGCTCCAAGAAGTCAGCCAGAATGGTCCTGTTAAACCCAAGTCACATCCAGCCACTCACAGCCCTCCAGTGGCTCCTCATCTCATTCAGAGTACAATCCTCAACGACTGCCTGGTAGACTGAACAGGATCTAGGACCAACACCTCCCACCCCCACCCCGCACCCCCAACCATGACTGCTTTGAACAATTTGAGACATTTTTGAGCATGAAAGGGGAGCCTACTAAGAATTACTCTGGAACCAATGACAGGTGTAAACCTGGACTGTCCTAGGCAAGTAGGGATGTCTTTCATGGAATGAAAGTCATAGACCTTCCCTTGAGTGCCCCCATTATTTCTATCTTATCTTCATGGATTCATTTGTCAAGCCATCCAACCAGTTTCTAACCCTGGGGTCACGGAAGAGGTTGACCTCAGATCCAGGGATTTTGCTGAGGAGCCCACTGTCCCTGAAGACAGGAGGCCCAGAGAGGCTGTGAAGTTCAGTCTAAACTCAGGCAGCACATGCTGAACTCCCCTGCACTCCCAGCTGCCCTGTTTTCACATTTTGTTGCATCTCAGGTCTCTCTGGGGCCATACTGCTCTTTCTTGAAACAGCAGTTTTAGAAATTCCTTTCATATTGTCTGTTTGTGGTAAAATCTCTCTGTTTTCACTTTAACTCTCTTTATTTAATCCCCCTCCTTGAAAGATCATTTTGCTAGTGACTCAAGGTTAGTTTATTCTCAGCACATTAAAGATGTTATTTCAATGTCTTTGGTCTCCAGCATTGCTGCTGGACATTCTGCTGCTAGTCTGATTTTCATTCCTCTGTACATGTCTTTTCACTCTCTTACAATTGCATCCCCAGTATCTCATACAAAATTAACATTTGTGCCACTTATAGAGCACTTACTAAGTTCCAGGCATAGTTTTAAGTGCTTTGCATCATTTCATCTTTATTTTTTATAATTACAAATAATAGTATCTTTCTAATTTTTTGTAATTATAAAAATTATAATTATATTGTAATATAATTATTTTTATAATTACAGAAATATACAAAACTAAAAATTTACCATTTTAGGTACTTTTGAGTATATAATTCAGTGGCATTAAGTAGGTTCACAATTTTGTGCAGTAGTCATCATGACTAATCCCAGAAAATTTTCATCATCTCAAACAGAGACTCTATATTCAATAAGGGATAGCCCTCCCTTTAACTCCTTCCCTCAGATTCCCTGACAAATTCTACTCTGTGTCTCTCTGAATTTGCCCATTCTAAATACCACATATAGGTGGAATCATGCAATCTTTTTTTTACCTAGAATACTGTTTCCAAAGGAGAAAGCAATGGCACCCACTCCAGTACTCTTGGCTGGAAAATCCCATGGACAGAGGAGCCTGGTAGGCTGCAGTCCATGGGGTCGCTAGGAGTTGGACACGACTGAGCAACTTCACTTTCACTTTTCACTTTCATGCATTGGAAAAGGAAATGGCAACCCACTCCAGTGTTCTTGCCTGGAGAATCCCAGGGATGGGCAAGCCTGGTGGGCTGCTGTCTATGGGGTCGCACAGAGTCAGACACAATTGAAGTGACTTAGCAGCAGCAGCAGCAGCAGCTGTTTCCAAGGTCCATTCATGTTGTAACAAACATCAAAATTTCATTCCTTTTTATAGCTGAGTAATATTCCATTGTATAGATATACCACATTATGACTATCCAGTCAGCAATTAATGACACTGGGTTACTTCTACATTTTTACTATTGTGAATAATGTTGCTATGGACACTGGCATAATTGTATCTGTTTGAATCTCTGTTTTCAGTTCTATAACCTACAGTGGCTATTTCATTTTACATTCCCACTAACAATGCAACAGTCCATTGTATATATATGCTGCAATGTATTTATCCATTCTCCTGTTAATAGACAGATATGTCTTTTCAGTTTGTCATTACCAAAAATTAAGGCAACAAAAACATTTTTCAGTGTGTATCCCTGAGTACACAGTCTCTAAATTCACAGATTATGGGAATTGTTGGGATAAATGTTTGCATTCTATTATTGTGTTAGCTCATGAACATGCTCTCCAAAGTGATTCTACAGCAGTGAGTACAAGACTTCTTATTTCTCTATACATTTGCCAAAGTTGTTAACTTAAAACCTTATCATTTATGTCAACTGATGGATACAAGTAAACCTAAACATCAATTAGCACATTTATTGGATATTCAGCTTTCCTGTTTGTGAATTGTCAGTTTCTATTCTGTGCTCATTTTTCTACCCCATCATTTATCTTTTTCTTATCAACTGCTATGAATTCTCTGGATATTCAAGATACCAATCCTTTGTTAGTATTTACTTTCCGAATATTTACTGTTAACTCATCTTTCCAGACTGAGTGAAAAAAAATCTTGTAAAAAAAAGTTCTAATTTTGTAGTAAAATTTATCATTATACTGTTTTTATTTTTTAATTTATTTATTTTTAATTGAGGGATAATTGCTTTACAACATTGTGTTGTTTTCTGCCATACATCAGCATGTATCAACATAATTTCAAAGTTTGTGATTTACATTCGTTGCTGAAGAAAGCTTTTTTAAACATTTAATATCGCAAAAATATTTTTATTTTCTTCTAAAAATTATTCCTTTCATATATGGGTCATAAAATCACCCAAGATTTACTTTTTTATATGCTATGGGAGATGATCACTGGAAAAGACCCTGATGCTGGAAAAGATTGAAGGCAGAAAGAGAAGGGGACAACAGAGGATGAGATGGTTGGATAGCATCACCAGCTCAACGGACATGAGTTTGAGCAAGATCCAGGAGTTAGTGATGGGCAGGGAAGCCTGATGTGCTGCAATCCATGGGGTTGCAAAGAGTTGGGCATGACTGAGTGAATGACCTGAACCGAACTGATGAGAGATGCATTAAGGAATTCTTTCTTTCCCCACCAGTATCTAATGTCCCTTCTCATATATAAGATTTACATATTCTATTCTGTTCCATTGGTCTATACTTGATCCAATAGCTCATTGTCTTGTATCTTTATGAAAAGTGTTTATAGCTGATACAAGTTCCCATATGTTCTTCTTCATAACTCTTTGATTTATACTTAGTCTTTGACCTGCCAAACAACTTGTAGGATCAGCTATTTAGTTTCACCCAAAACACTGTGATTATCTCTCATTCCTTAGCCTAGTGTGTCTCTTCCTTAATCCAGGTCCTTCTTTGATCATCAAGTATTTAATAACATTTTGTACTTCTCTCCACATGTGTCTCAAAAATATTTTGTTACATTTTTTTCCAAGCTAATTGGTAGCTTTGGTTTTAATAATTTGGAGATAATTTTCAAAGTATATAATCAATATTGTCCTTTTTCTCCAATGCTTGTACCTCTCACTCACTCAACTGCTATGAACCTAGTCCCAACCACCACTGGAGTATTCTAGTAACTTTCTGCTGGGACTCAAGGTCTCTTATTTCCCCAACACTTCATCATATGCAAACAGCCAGAGAAACTTAAAAAGCAAATCAGATCATTGCATCCCCAGCCATAAAATAAACTCTCATATTGCTTCTGCCTTACAAGCAGAAAAAAGTACACGCTCCCTTCATTGGCCACAATTCATCACACAAGTTCCTGTATAATCTGGCCCCTGCCCACTACTCCACCTGCTTCCAGCTGCACTGACATTCTGTCAGCTCTTAGATGTGCTAAGCCCAGCCCATCTCCAGGATGTTCTTTCTGCTAGGTGCAGTCTGCCTCCAAGGACTTTCTGCCAACCAGAGCTTTACCTGAGTGCCTTCCTCTTATAGACTGCCTCTTCAGAAAGAGCCTCTCTGGCCACCTCACCCTAGCTAAAGCAGCAACCGCCTGCCACCATAAGTCACCCTCAATGTCAGTACCCCAACTTACCTTCTTTACACCACTGCAGTTTTCATTACTTTATGTTTCAATTGCCTTATGTATTTGTGCTACTTATTTTCCACTATTTCTGTTTCTCACTTTATGATGGGTTTCTAGAAGGAAAAGATGTTTCTTTTACTGTTGCTTTTAAAACAGCCAGCTGACCCCCACTGGTGTCGGTAAATAGAATACAGCATATAATATATAGTATTGGAACACACATCATATAATTATTTGAGGTATAATTGTTGTTGTTGTTTAGTCATTACGTTGTATCCAACTGTTTGGCAACCCTGTGGACTGTGGCCGGCCAGGCTCCTCTGTCCATGGAATTCTCCAGACAAGAATATGGGAGTGGATAACCGTTCCCTTCCCAAGGGTCACACCCATGTCTCCTGAATTGCAGGCAGATTCTTTATCATCTGAGCCACTAGGGAAGCCCATAATACATGGTAGTATTATATATGATGTCTAATATATTACATAAAATATGTTCTATATACAATAATATACAATGTACCACACATAATACACAATGTATAATATATACTATGTAATAAAATGTATAGTAGTCAATCTACTACAAACAATGACAAGTAATATGAAAGCCTTTGAAAGATGTACATCTTAAAATTTTGTATTCCTACTTCTATAATTCCTCCAAAGTCACACACATAGAGAACGAGAAAGAAGAGGAGCAGAAAGGAGGAGAACGGAGGAGAAAAGGGAGGAGATTTCAACAATTTGAAAGAGGATCCAGCTGACGCTGATGCTTTCATAGGACTGCACTTGTTTCCCAGTCCTTGCCATGAGGAAAGGGGTGATGGGTATCCATGTGGCACCTGTCTGTAATCCTGAGAGGTTGTATATGGCTTTAGCAAAAGCTAATTACAATGTATGGTTCTCACTGTCACCTGCACCACTCTCTGCCAAGTGGACGGGCCTGTGGTCCCTTCTTATAAAGCCTTGACCTCTTGGGGCCTGTGCATGAAGAGTGGAATGGCAAGAATCAGGGGAATTTGCTGGAGTCTGTTTCCTCCACAACACAGTCCATGCTGGGAGTCATGGAACCCCTTCAGTTACTCAAAGTCCAAACGGAAAAATAACTAATGAAACAGCATATCGTAGATGCCTTATTTAGATATATTCCTGGGTTTTAGCAGTTAGAAAACCAGGTTATGCTTTTTAACCAGGTCATGTTTTGCATCTTCCCTCAGCTGGCCTTTTACTTTCATCTTTAAACATGTGATTTTCCACATCACTTGATTTCTACTCTTGATTTCTATTTCCAGTCAGCATATGCTACTTTTCAGCAAGCAGTAACTTGGAGCAATTTGGCCCACAATTTTTGGAAAGTAGAAACAATTGATGATAAAACTAGAACTGCCTCCTCCCCTAAGGTTTGGGACTTTATGATTCATCAGTGTCTCTGAGATCTGTAAGTAAGTAAGTGAAAGTCACTCAGTCGTGTCCAACTCTTTGCAACCCCATGGACCATGAAGTCCATGGAATTCTCCAGGTCAGAATACTGGAGTGGGTAGCCTTTCCCTTCTCCAGGGGATCTTCCCAACTCAGGGATCGAACACAGGTCTCTCGCATTGCAGGCAGATTCTTTACCAGCTAAACCACCAGGGAAGCCCTTGTGGTCATCTCTAAAGCCCCCTGAGCTCTGTGGTCATCTCTAAAGAACATTACCTTTCTCTTCATGGTAAACAGGAAGGAAATGAAGGCAATTAGAGCCCTTAGGATGTAAATTTCAGTGTTGGTTGAAAGGTTCTTTTTTCCCCCTGGTCCTGCTTTTATTAAAATAAAATTAAAAAAAAGCTCTAGTAGGACTAAACCTAGGAGCTACCAAATCTCCATGCCAACTGGCTGGGCCAGCTATGGCGACCATCTCCATGTGCACATCACAGCCATTTACAGACATGCATATGCACGCTGCAGGACAAACAGTCACTTATGCTCTCCCCAAGAGGGGATCACTAGCAGCTTGTGTGTACAAGGTAGGCTAGGGAGAACACTACTAATACATCAGCTTTTTGCTTGATGAACTCAGTTGTTTCTTTTTATTGATTATGCTAAGATAACATCATTATCCTCTTTTCTGCATGTTATACCAATACAAGTACTGCCTTTCTATTCTTGCTTATCAGATTGATTAATGATACATGTTGTTGTTTTTCCCCCCTCAGTGCACATATCTGTGTGTAAAGGAAAAAGGGGTAGAATGATTTTCAAACAGGGATCCAAAGTACTATGGGAAATGTCTTTTAGCATTCTTATTTTTAAATCTAAAAAATAAATCTTTCTCCAGTTATACATTTTTTAAGTGAAGGAACAAATCCTTTTATGTACTGAGAAATGGACTATTTCCTGCCATATTAGTAAACAAGGATGTCACAGTCATCAGAGATTGCAGCCCTCCAATGTGAGCTGGTGAGCCTTCAGGGTTCAGGAAGGAGAAGAATACCTGTGATCCAACAGGTATCAGGCTGCAGCCACTCCATATGGTGAGCCCCCAGGGAGCTCAGGATGTGAAAAAGCACAGGATAGCAGCTCAGGATAGCTGAGATGCATATGAAAGGAATGATTTTACTGAGCCCAGACTCTTGCATCTTCCCATACACAGAAAAGCACAAAATTCTTTAACTTGGTATGTCTGGTTTTCTATAATTTACAATAATCTTTTGATGTTCAGACTATCTGCCCTTTGTTGCAAAACTTCTATATAACCTGGCTGCTCCCCCTCCTCACCTTCTCAGAACAGTTCTCTCAAGATTACTTGAGATGCTGTTTCCCAGGCTTGAGGTCTTAAAAATTCCCACCAAATAAAACATAACTCTTAACTTTTAGGTTGCGACTATTTTTTAAGTCAACAGTATCAAGCGACTGAACTCCAAATGATGACACAATGGATACAATCCTGCCAAGGACATCCTGCTTACTCACCTGTGCATGGGACACCCTGTTCTCTCAGAGTTGCACTTCTCACAGTGGGAATATAGCTGGAGGATTTCTGAAAAAAATTTGAAACACTTTAATAATTCTTATAAAACTATATTTCCATTCCTGAGTTAAATTGCGGGAAGATCAGAAGCCATTTCTCTTTTTTTAAGATGGAATATTACCCAGTGATGAAGGAAATGGCAACCCACTCCAGTATTCTTGCCTAGAGAATCCCATGGACAGAGGAGCCTGGCAGGCTACAGTCCATGGGGTCACAAAGAGTCAGACACGACTGAGCGAGTTCACTTCACTTCACCCAGTGATGAAGGAGAATGAAATTCTGCCATCTTCAGTGATGTGGATGGACCTAGAGAATACTATGCTTAGTAAGTCAGATAAAGACAAATACTATATATCACTTACATGTAGAATCTATAAAAATAATATAAATGAATGCATATGCAAAACAGAAACAGATTCATAAATATAGAAAACAAACTAGCAGTTACCAACAGGGAGAAGGAATGGGGAGGGGCAAATTAGTCGTACAGGATTAAGACATACAAACTACTATGTGTAAAATGATAAGCAACAGGAATACGGCACAGAGAATTATAGACATCATCTCAATAACTTTTAGTGGATTATAAAGTGTAAAGATACTGAATCCCTATGTTGTAGACCTGAAATTAATATAATATTGTAAATCAATTATTCTTCAATTTAAAAATTCAGACAATGGCTATTTACTCACTCAGTGTCTGACACTGGCCAGGACATTGCCCAGGGTGCTAAGGAAGCAATGGTGAGGCCAAACAGACACAATTCCTACCATCAAGAGTCCAGAGGAAGACACGGGTAGTAATTAAGAATTATACAAATAAATGTAAATTTTCAACAATGACAGATGTTATGAATGAGAGAGACTAAGAATTTTGGGAGCACAGTGATGTATTAGGATGAAATAGAATTATACATGTCTACCCTTTGCCATGTGACTTTGAAGTATCTCCCACTTGAGTAAATGAAGTATGTTTCATTGTCCCATTGGTGCTGACAAAGGCCCCATGACTTGTTTCAGCCAATGACATGTTTGTAAGCATGACATGAGAAGAGGTTTTAAATATATGTGCAGGGTTGGGCTCCGCCTCTTGCAGTTGTATGTTGACAAGAGAAAAAAAAATGCCCTAGGCAGCTACTGGTCCCAGATAGGAGGAGACAAGTGTAACAGATTCAAACCTAACCCGCAGCCTCAAGCTAATCCCAGATGTGGCTAGAAGAGACAAAGCCAACCCACAGACCTGCAAACATGAATTTAAAATGGCTGCTGATGATGGTAAGCTACTGATTTAGGTGCTTATTATGCAGAACCATTATTGCAGAAATATAACTGAAACAGATATACAATAGATACAGTAAGTTCATTCATGGAGGTCAGGAAAGGCAACCATGAGTATGTGGCAATGGTAAGGAGCCTTGTAGTTTTACTTAAAATACCAAACCTTAAAAAGACCATCTCAGGATTTATTTTCATATTTCTGTTTTTCAACTTGCTGCTTTTTTGTTTGGTTAGCCAGTCCTCAAAGTCTTTGGCTTTTTGTTGGTCAATGTTTGCTAATATTGTGCCTCAGCCTTTTATTGGCCCAAATAACCTGGCGTTAAGAAGGAGAGACCCCAACCGAGCTATGACCAGGACATAAGCATATGATGAAATACCAAAGTGACTCCACCACTTCCTCTCCTCAAGGTGATTAGAGTCCAAAGCAGAAGATGGTAGGCAAAAGAATCACATAAATAAAGGCAAATTTTCAATGATACTAAATGTTATAAATGAGAGATACATGGGATCCAGGCATGTGGGGAGCCAAGGAGTACAGATTATGTTGACTTAGACAAAACTGGAAGAAGGAACATCTTAGAGTGGCATCTATGAAATCAAAGTAACCAAGACTGAAAGAGTATGACAAGAGAAGAAGGAGTTTCCAGGTGGAAGAAGAACAGTAAATGACAGGAGGAAACCACTGAGGGAGTGGGAGGTGCCTAAAAAGCTGTCAGAGCACTGAGATTCAGTGGTACCATAAACATACCCCACTGGATACAGCCTAGCAGGTGCAGCTGGAGGCATTTAAACCACTTATTTATCTCTTCATGAGGTCAGAAAATGTGTTTTTCACACAGTAAGGGAAGAATCTACTTTTACAAAGTAAAAAAAGAACCAGAGATTGGAGTTATCTGTTCCTTGACATCAACTTTGTGCTGGGCACCAGGTAAGCATCCTATCAATGTATTTAAAGAACACAGGTGGATCCTCCCATGATCCTAAAAGAATACAGGTGAACTCTGTCATGATCCTCTCCCATGTATTAAAGAATCTAGAATGTAAGAACTGTAAGATATCCTAAATCACCAACATTCTCATTGAATAGATGAGAAAAATGCTCAAAACCACACACACGTGCAATGACAAGCCAGCGGTCAAATTTCAAAGTCTGGACTCCCAGGTCTATCCCATAGCCCTATATTCAGTTATGAGCACATCTGGTCCTCAAAGTCCAGCTATTAGGTTTGATTGAGAAAGCAACACGTTGTCTTCAGGAAGGAGAAGGAATCTCAGTTACAAAGCAAGAATCACCAGATGGAGAGTTAGGCTCAGTTCCATAACTTCCATCTCAGTCCTCTTCAGTGAACTTCCTGCTACTCACTCCAACCACATTGCTTCACACATCTACTTGTCTTCTGAGTAGGTAACTCTTGCCGAGGGCAGTCAGCACTAAGAACTGGATGCTGTCCCAAACTACACTGCTCTTAAATCAATGAAGATTTCTCAACACCACTACTCAGAGCTCTGCCTGTTGTAGATGGAAGACCTGAGTACTATAATTCACAGAGTGTGCGATACAAACAATGCATCCCTTTGGTTGTTCAGTGCACCACCTGAACATCTATACACAGCCATCCTGAGACTTCTGCTCTCCAAACAACAAGCCATCATGGTAGCCAACAGTCCAAGGAAATCCTGTGCATTCTGTTTCATTTTAATAGGAGACTCTCTCTAAGGGGTAAAGGCAGCTGTAAGAAGAAAGAAGACTTAGAGATGGGCTTATCTGATTCCTTAGAAAAGCTCTATCCTGAACTTTTAAGCAAGCCTAGAATGCAGGTAGACTTTTTTGATAAACAAAAAAGCTATTGTAATCAACAAGCAAAAAAAAAAAAAAAAAAAGGCTTGAAAGAATAAAGTAGCTGGGATATTCATTGCCAGTCATTAACCTGATTTTCTAATGAATATGGCATTAGGCATTCATTAACAATCATTTGTGTTTATGTTGAACAGTGGATGTATAATGAAGGTTGGTAAATGAAAGCAAAATTAAACCAGGGGATTTTGGACACTTATAAAGCAATTAACTTGTTTGGCAGTAATTACACATTGAAAGCTAAATCAAGTGCATTTAGAAAGCCACAAGAGTCGCCACATAAACCAGAGGTGCTTTGCTCTAAAATAATAGAAGAACCTCCCTTTCTTTCAGAATGAAAGAAAAAGGCAAAAGTATGGTGTAAATGACAAATAAGGCCCAGGTCTAATGAAAAGAAATACGGTTACAGCCCATATGTTAGAGAAGAAGCAAGTTACTGAAAAATAGGACAGCTCAGCTAATTAAAAAAGAGAAAGAATGGGAAAAAAAAAAAAACCCTTTGTGACCACAATGATGTGAAAACAGGTGGTCTGTGACAGAGTTCAAGTTTTTGTTCTGCTTATGCACACAGGCGTGCACACACTTGCACACACACACAGATTCTACATTCTTGAGATACCTATTAGATGTGTGAATCATAAAAGCTGAACCCTCAGTGAAGTCCTTACCAACCCCTGCATCTCAGCTTGTAGTTACCAGGTCTCTGTCACTGGCAGTTCTGTTAACTCGAGTTTCCAAATCAGTGCTGGACTACAGCTTTTTACTCAAGTTAGCACACGGCATGAAGCGGTGTGTGTGCTCAGTTGTTTCAGTTGTGTCTGACTTTTTGTGCCCCCACGGACTACAGCCCACTAGGCTCCTCTGCCCATGGGATTTTCCAGGCAAGAATACTGGAGAGGGTCGCCATGCCCTCCTCCAGGGGATCTTCTTGACCCAGGAATCAAACCCATATCTCCTACACTGCAGGCGGATTCTTTACCACTGAGCCACTGTGGAAGCCCATGGCATGAAAGGTCAGCCATTAAATGCGTGCAAGGCTCCTTTTAAAAAGGAGGGAAGAAGGGTAGTGGTAGGGAAAACAAAGGTGACCTGCCCCGGGAAAACTCTATCCTGGAACTGGTTAGAGAGCAAGGGGAAAAGACAAAATTCCAGGTGGTCCCAGCATTCATCAACAGAAGCATTGCTCCAAAAATACACTCATAATCCAATGAAGCCTTCAAAGTGAAAAGCACTTCAGAATTTTAACCCAGCAATTGTCATTCAGGAAATATTACAGAGGCGCTGGCTGGATGTGTTTATTTATTTTGCTTTCCTCAGGCTGCAAGAGGATGGCTGGGCTGGAGTCTTCAGATGAGCCCAAAGGTCTGAGAGGGGACAAAGTCTTCCAAACAGGAGTCTTGAGTGTCCTCCTCAAAAAGAGCTGAAGACACATAAGCCCTCCCCATCTGACAAATACCTTTGCAAATGGGGGTTGTAGGCACTTGACGGTTAGTAACCAAAACAATGGTTCCCAGGGGGATCCTTAAGGGGCAGCTGGCTTTGTGGAAACATTTGCCAAGAACTTGGATGTCCACTATGGTAAAAGCAAATACTTGCTTTGCCCTGGGATTGGAACAGAACACGGAAACCAGGAGTAGCTTTTGAAATCCTTACATAGTCATCTAACTGACACCAAATTTAAAAATGTATTTGCCCTGACATGGTGTGTACATATCTTTCAAGACATGTGGTCTCACTTTTAAAAGATAAATGTTTGGTTGGGTCCTAAGATGGCAGAGGAATAGGATGGGGAGGCCACCTTCTCCCCAACAAATTCATCAAAAGAACATCTAAACGCTGAGTAAATTCCACAAAACGACTTCTGAAGGCCGGCAGAGGACATCAGGCACCCAGAAAAGCAGCCCATTGCCTTTAAAAGGAGGTAGGAAAAAATATAAAAGACAAAAAAAGAGACAAAAGAGGTAGAGATGGAGCTCTGTCCTGGGAAGGGAGTCTTAAAAAGAGAGAAGTTTCCAAACACCAGGAAACACTCTCACTGCCAAGTCTGTGGCAAGCCTTGGAACCAGAGAGGGCAACATAACTGGGAGGAAAAATAAATAAATAATTAAAACCCATAGATCACGTGCCCAACGGTAACTCCCCCAGCAGAAAAGCAGCTCAGATGCCTGCACCCGCCACTAGCAAGCGGGGACTGGGCAGGGAGGCGCAGGCTGCATTGCTTAGAGTAAGGATCGGGCCTGAATGCCCCGAGGGCAATCTGAGGGAGCTAACTTGAGACAGCAAACCAGACTGGGCCACGCGAAAAGCCCGACTTAAGACACCGCCAGGCCCGCTCACAGAACAAAAGACTGTACAGAGCTAGTCGGCTGCATACCAACCCCCTCCAGGGACAGGCAGCCAGAGCCGGAAGGGGGCAATCACACGCCCAGAGAGACATTATCTACCAAACTGCAAGCAGGCTTCTTTGCTAACTAAGACTTCTTGGGGTTTTGGACAGTCAACATCCGCCTGAGAAGGCGCGCCAGGTGTACACCCAGAAAACCGAGCGGCACGGACGGGGGAGGCGATAAGTCGCAGCGACCGCGCTCGCCAAACACCTCATCACCTGAGCTGCTTGGACCTGGGAAGGGCACAAAACACGGGCCCAACTGAGTCTGCACCTCTGAGGACTACCCGAGTGCCTGCACCTGAGCGGCTTAGACCTGGGAGGTGCATGCAGCTCAGGGCCGGCCTCGGACGGCTCCTGGTGGAGCAACCTAGAGCCTGAGCAGTGTGGGCAGGGAGGGCACACATGCCGTGAGCAGGGGCAGGCCCAGTGTGGCTGAGACACTGCGAGCACACGCCAGTGTTATTTGCTTGCAGCATCCCTCCCTCCCCACAGCGTGACTGAACAAGTGAACCTAAAAAAGTGTCCACCACCACCCTGCTTGTGTCAGGGCGGAAATCAGACACTGAAGACCAGCAAACAGAAGCTAAAACAGAGGGAACCGCCTTGGAAGTGACAGGTGCAATAGGTTAAAACCCTGTAGTTAGTACCGACTACATGGCTCAGACGGTAAAGCATCTGTCTACAATGTGGGAGACCTGGGTTCAATCCCTGGGTTGGGAAGATCCCTTGGAGAAGGAAATGGCAATCCACTCCAGTACTCTTGCCTGGAAAATCCCATGGACAGAGGAGCCTGGTAGACTACAGTCCATAGGGTCACAAAGAGTCGGACACGACTGAGCGACTTCACTTTCACTTCACTACATAGGAAGGGGCCTATAGATCTTGAGAAATATATAAGCCAGACCAAGGAACTATCCAAAGATGAACTGACCCCACACTGCCCACAACAACACCAGGGAAAGTCCTAGATATATTTTTACTATTTTTATGATCATTCTTTTTTAAAATTTTTTTAAATTTTTAAGTCCTCTATTACTCCTTTAATTTTCTTTTTTATAACCTATTATTATTTTGCAAAAAAAAAGACCCTATTTTTTAAAGCAAACTTCATATATATTTTTTAAAATAATTTTTGTGACCTTTTTTTTTCTTTTCTTTAATATTATATTTTTGAAAATCCAACCTTTCTACTCTAGATTTTTAATCTTTGCTTTTTGGTATTTGTTATCAATTTTGTAACTCTAAGAACCCAATCTTCAGTACCTATTTTTACTTGGGAGCAAAATTACTGGCTTGACTGCTCTCTCCCTCTTTGAGCTCTCCTTTTTCTCCACCAGGTCGCCTCTATCTCCTCCCTCCTCCTTCTCTTCTCTAACCAACTCTGTGAATCTCTGTGTGTTCCAGATGGTGGAGAACACTTAGGGAACTGATTACTGGCTGGATCTGTCTCTCTCCTTTTGATTCCCCCCTTTATGCTCCGGGTCACCTGTCTCCTTCCTCCTTCTTCTCTTCTCTGTATAACTCCACGAACATCTCTGAGTGGTCCAGACTGTGGAGCCCACATAAGGAAGTGATTACTGGCTAGCTTGCTCTCTCCTCTTTTGATTCCACCTCATCTCATTCGGGTCACCTCTAACTACCTCCTCCCTCTTCTCTTCTCCATGTAACTCTGTGAACCTCTTGGGTGTCCCTCACTGTGGAGAAACTTTTCATCTTTAACCTAGATGTTTTATCAATGGTGCTGTATAGATAGAGAAGTCTTGAGTCTACTGTAAAAATAAGACTGAAAACCAGAAGCAGGAGGCTTAAGTCCAAATCCTGAGAACACCAGCGAACTCCTGACTCCAGGGAACATTAATTGACAGGAGCTCATCAAACGCCTCCATACCTACACTGAAACCAAGCACCACCCAAGGGCCAACAAGTTCCAGAGCAAGACATACCATGCAAATTCTCCAGCAACACAGGAACACAGCCCTGAGCTTCAATATACAGGCTGCCCAAAGTTACTCCAAACCCAGTGACATCTCATAACTCATTACTGGACACTTCATTGCACTCCAGAGAGAAGAAATCCAGCTCCACCCACCAGAACACCGACACAAGCTTCCCTAACCTGGAAACCTTGACAAGCCACTGTCCAACCCCACCCACAACAAGGAAACTCCACAATAAAGATAACTCCACAAACTACCAGAATACAGAAAGGCCACCCCAAATGCAGCAATATAAACAGGATGAAGAGACAGAGGAATACCCAGCAGGTAAAGGAACAGGATAAATGCCCACCAAACCAAACAAAGAGGAAGAGATAGGGAATCTACCTGATAAAGAATTCTGAATAATGATAGTGAAAATGATCCAAAATCTTGAAATCAAAATGGAATCACAGATAAATGGCCTGGAGACAAGGATTGAGAAGATACAAGAAAGGTTTAACAAGGATGTAGAAGAAATAAAAAGAGTCAATGTATAATGAATAACACAATAAGTGAGATCAAAAACACTCTGGAGGCAGCAAATAGTAGAATAACAGAGGCAGAAGATAGGATTAGTGAATTAGAAGATAGAATGGTAGAAATAAATGAATCAGAGAGGAAACAAGAAAAACTAATTAAAAGAAATGAGGACAATCTCAGAGACCTCCAGGACAATATTAAACGCCCCAACATTCGAATCATAGGAGTCCCAGAATAAGAAGACAAAAAGAAAGACCATGAAAAAATACTTGAGGAGATAATAGTTGAAAACTTCCCTAAAATGGGGAAGGAAATAATCACCCAAGTCCAAGAAACCCAGAGAGTCCCAAACAGGATAAACCCAAGGCAAAACACCCCAAGACACATACTAATCAAATTAACAAAGATCAAACACAAAGAGCAAATATTAAAAGCAACAAGGGAAAAACAACAAATAACACACAAGAAGATTCCCATAAGGATAACAGCTGATCTTTCAATAGAAACTCTTCAGGCCAGGAGGGAATGGCAAGACATACTTAAAATGATGAAAGAGAATGATCTACAGCCCAGATTACTGTACCCAGCAAGGATCTCATTCAAATACGAAGGAGAAATCAAAAGGTTCACAGACAAGCAAAAGCTGAGAGAATCCAGCACCACCAAACCAGCTCTCCAACAAATGCTAAAGGATATTCTCTAGACAGGAAACACAAAAAGGGTATATAAACTCAAACCCAAAACAATAAAGTAAATGGTAATGGGATCATACTTATCAATAATTACTTTAAATGTAAATGGGTTGAATGCCCCAACCAAAAGACAAAGACTGGCTGAATGGATACAAAAATAAGACCCCTATATATGTTGTCTACAAGTGACCCACCTCAAAACAGGGGACACATACCGACTGAAAGTGAAGGGCTGGAAAAAGATATTCCATGCAAATAGAGACCAAAAGAAAGCAAGAGTAGCAATACTCATATCAGATAAAGTAGACTTTAAAACAAAGGCTGTGAAAAGAGACAAAGAAGGACTACATAATGATCAAAGGATCAATCCAAGAAGAAGATTATAAATATATATGCACCCAACATAGGAGCACTGCAATATGTAAGACAAATGCTAACAAGGATGAAAGGGGAAATTAACAATAACACAATAATAGTGGGAGACTTTAATACCCCACTCACACCTATGGATAGATCAACTAAACAGAAAATTAACAAGGAAACACGAACTTTAAATGATACAATAAACCAGTTAGACCTCATTGATATCTATAGGACATTTCAACCCAAAACAATGAATTTCACCTTTTTCTCAAGCACACACGGAACCTTCTCCAGGATAGATCACATCCTGAGCCATAAATCTAGCCTTGGTAAATTCAAAAAAATTGAAATTATTCCAACCATCTTTTCTGACCACAACACAGTACACAAAAATAAACTCAAAACTATAAAACTCCTAGAGGAGAACATAGGCAAAACACTCTCCAATATAAATCACAGCAGGATCCTCTATGACCCACCTCCCAGAATATTGAAACTAAAAGCAAAAATAAACAAATGGGACCCAATTAAACTTAAAAGCTTCTGCACAACAAAGGAAACTATAAGCAAGGTGAAAAGACAGCCTTTGGAATGGGAGAAAATAATAGCAAATGAAGCAACTAACAAACAACTAATCTCAAAAATATACAAGAAACTCCTGCAGCTCAATTCCAGAAAAATAAACGACCCAATCAAAAAATGGGCCAAAGAACTAAATAGACATTTCTCCAAAGAAGACATACAGATGGCTTACAAACACATGAAAAGATGCTCAACATCACTCATTATCAGAGAAATGCAAATCAAAACCACAATGAGGTACCATTTCATGCCAGTCAGAATGGCTGTGATCCAAAAGTCTACAAGCAATAAATGCTGGAGAGGGTGTGGAGAAAAGGGAACCCTCTTACACTGTTGGTGGGAATGCAAACTAGTACAGCCACTATGGAGAACAGTGTGGAGATTCCTTAAAAAATTGGAAATAGAACTGCCTTATGTCCCAGCAATCCCACTGCTGGGCATACACAGCAAGGAAACCAGAATTGAAAGAGACACATGTACCCCAATGTTCATAACAGCACTGTTTATAATAGCCAGGATGTGGAAGCAACCTAGATGTCCATCAGCAGATGAATGGATAAGAAAGCTGTGGTACATATACACAATGGAGTATTACTCAGCCATTAAAAAGAATACATTTGAATCTGTTCTAATGAGATGGATGAAACTGGAGCCTGTTATACAGAGGGAAGTAAGCCAGAAAGAAAACCACCAATACAGTATACTAATGCATATATATGGAATTTAGAAAGATGGTAATGATAACCCTGTATGTGAGACAGCAGAAGAGACACAGATATATAGAACAGTCTTTTGGACTCTGTGGGAGAGGGCGAGGGTGGGATGATTTGGGAGAATGGCACTGAAACATGTAAAATAGCATATATGAAATGAATCACCAGTCCAGGTTCAATGCAGGATACAGAATGCTCGGGGCTGGTGCACTGGGATGACCCAGAGGGATGGTATAGGGAGGGAGGTGGCAGGGGGGTTCAGGATTGGGAACACGTGTACACCTGTGGCGGATTCATGTTGATGTATGGCAAAACCAATACAATATTGTAAAGTAATTAGCCTCCAATTAAAATAAATAAATTTAAATTAAAAAGAAATAAAAGATAAATGTTTTATTTCCAAGCAGAGGATCAAGGTGTTATACTGAAAAATATTTTTCTCCCTTGTTTAAAACCATTTTAAATATTTAGATCATCTACCTAGTTCTAATCTAATGTGGAGTGTTTCATTCGAGATTTTCTTAATCTGAAAATTACTTTCTGGTTTTGACCAAGACCTCATCAATATTTCATTCTCTTTGCAACAGTCCCAATATCATTTGCTGAGTCTTCATAAACAAACATGTTTCTTTATATATCAGGAGAGTCAGGGAATAGACTAATCTTTAAGGCACCTGCTACTAATCCAGTGTTTCTCACATTTTATAAGGCGTTCACATCACCTTGGAAACTAGTTAAAATGCAGATCCTGATTCAGAAGGTCCCAAGTGGGACCTGAGATTCTGTTTTTAATATAACAAGCTCCCAGGTGACACTGGTTTCCACACAGCAAGGTAGTAATCTACTAATCTTTGTAGCTGGTAACTGGTTTTAAAAGGTTGTACTATCAGGACTTGGGCTTCCTTGGTGGCTCAGTGGTAAAGAATCCATCTGCCAATTCAGGAGATGTGGGTTCAATCCCTGAGTCTGAAAGGTCCCCTGGAGGAGGAAATGGCAACCCACTTCAATGTTTCTGTCTGGGAAATCCCATGGACAGAGGAGCCTGGTGGGCTACAGTTCATGGGATCAAAAAGGAGTGAGACATGACTTAGTGACTGAAACAACATGGCAAAATCCCAAAGGAAGCGGTGGCGCTCAGTTCAGTTCAGTCACTCAGTCGTGTCCGACTCTTTGCGAGCCCATGGACTGCAGCGCACCAGGCTTTCCTGTCCATCACCAACTCCCAGGGCTTACACAAACTCATGTCCTTCAAGTCAGTGATGCCATCCAACCATCTTCATCCTCTGTCATCCCCTTCTCCTCCCGCCTTCAATCCTTCCCAGCATTCCCATGTCTCTTTTCCAATGAGTCAGTTCTTCGCATCAGGTGGCCAAAGTATTGAAGTTTCAGCTTCAGAATCAGTTCTTCCAATGAATATTCAGGAGGCAGTGGAGCTAGAGTCCAATACAAACCTGCCTAGTAGCTACGCCTGTGTTAGTTCTCTGCGTTCTGGAGTCTTTCATGACTATTTCAGTGTGACCGGGCTAAGGGGTGTGAGGCAGAGACTGATCTGGTAAGATGCTTACATTAATTTCTCATAAGGATCCCAGCTTTGAATTTTCCTTCCTTCAACTAGCATTTTGCTATTCATCCTGACCCCATAGTGATTTAAGATTTTAACTGTCTTGTGCAGACACCAATTGGCAAAGAATTGTGGACTCTTTAAAAACTAATGATTTCCCTCTTGACTGCATGCTTATTTATTATCTTTTAAAAGGTCTAGATTTTGAAGAATAAGGTCAGGGAGCAAAGGCTGAGACTGGACCAAGAATACCATCAAAGAAGCTACAGCTAATCCAATGGAGACTTTGGGGAAACTGCAAAAAAAAAAAAAAAAAACCTGCCCCATCTGGGCAGATACAGTCCCAAGACAGGACTTGGTTTCACCAGTAAATGGGGCTGAATTTTAGCCTGATTTTTATCCCCTTGGACTGGAGCCCTTGAGTAGGGTACACCCTTCCTGCCTTCTTACATGGTGGCCCTGATGCTGGTGATTTCATCTGGAGTACACAATACACGACACAGGGGTGAACATAAAAACTAGACTTCGAAAAGATAGCGAAGCAGACACAAGAGCCATTAAGTGCAGAACACTCAGCCCTTAGGAGTTTAGCCATGAATAGAAGACAGGAGATGAGACCAAAACCAGACAGGGCAACAGGGTCAAGTGTTGACTTTCCCCTCTAAATAATTAGAGACCTGGGAAAGCTTAGAAATAGAGGGAAAGGGTGTG
The DNA here is from genome assembly GCF_001704415.2 of Capra hircus. Taxonomy (NCBI): domain Eukaryota; kingdom Metazoa; phylum Chordata; class Mammalia; order Artiodactyla; family Bovidae; genus Capra; species Capra hircus. The sequence continues at coordinate 65,811,993 of NC_030812.1, forward strand.
GAGGTGAGGAAGCAGGCTTCACACACACAATAGTCAACTTTAAATTCAAAAGCATCGATTCCTTTTTCTAATCCTCTCTTCAAGGAAAACAAAATCATCTCAGGATTAAAAGGTTCTTTGAATCGAAGAAGATGTAAACTTAATTCCTCCTAAAATAGGCGCTAAGACTTAAACTTGAATAAAATAACCTATTCTCTCCATATGTCACCATAATAAAATTGATTCCTCAGTTTCTAAGAGTCAGCTACTGATTTCAGAAGCCCAAGAATAACAATGGGAAAATGGATTTCTAATCCACATATTTGTGTAATTATTATTATTTTTTAATCAAATTGTAACTTAGGCTTCATATTTAGCAATATGCATAATAATAAATGGTTCATAACCAAAAACTGTATAGTCTTTGTCAACACTTCTTGTTATAGTTTCCAAAAAAAAGCACTAAAACTACATCTGCTGCCAGTTCTCTTCCTCTGGTGACCAGAGATTCCTGGAGATGGACGTTTTATTTTGTGTGGTCAAATATTAGTAACCTCATTATAAATCTATAATCCTAATTTCTACTTGAGGACAAATAAATATAGTAAACTCTTTAAAAAATATTAGCCTTAACAATAATTATCAGGAATAAGAAAAGTTAGGCTTTTCGTCAGTTATGTTCCCTCTTTTATTGTGGGTACCGTTTCAGAAGTCTCATTGAATTTTTAGGAACCTGCCAGTCCAGTCAAAAGAAATCACAAATCCTTAACTAACGTATGCTAACTTTTCTTTGAGGAACAAAAGAAGCATCTTTGTTTGTTCCTCACCAGCAAACACCAAGCCATCTAAAAGGAGTCCTTTCAGTGGCAGTGTTAGCAGGGAAATTCAATTGTATTTAATTAAGTTCTTCCCCCAAAAACTGCACACAGAAGCACCAAAGAGGTTATCAGAGGTCAGATGCCTGTCATGACTTTCTGACCCTCCCAAAATGCAAAATAAAAGATAGAGGTAGCCCCGCTGGTAGGATGGCCTTCCACATTTGTGTGTCTCCCTTTCTGCTTTAATTTAATAGCAATCAGCACAATATGTCTGCTTTTTTCTGAACAATGGGACAGGCAGAAGTTAGATTTACAGCTCTGCAAGGGGAAGGCAGGAAACAAGAGAGGCTTACTATGGCTTTTAACGTTCAATAAGAACATCACTTTGATACCCATTAAAGAGAAAAAAAACTTGAAATCTACTTAACATTCATTGCTGTCAGAAGTGGACAGATGTGCACTTCTTGAAATTTCGTATTCTAGAATTATCTTAAATTATCAACTCTCTTACAGATTCTTTTTTAAAAGGATGCTCAGATGAATAAGATTTCTTTCCTACTGAAAAAAATAGACGTGATATCTAGTCGTGCATTTAGGAGTGCCCTGACTTTAAAATATTAGGTATTTATGTAACGATCCTTATTTTCCAAATTTCCCAATTTTTACAAGTCTACTGATAACTTTATAATCAGCAAATGTACCGACATGATCAAAAGTGCTAAGTGTGTTGTATGAAACCAGACAAAACTTAATTAACTGAAATGTCATTTAGGGTCTTGAATGTCTAGTAACAAATGAGCGCCAGACATGGAACTTACTTCCTGAAATATCTGAAGCTCAGGAAATTGCATTCTTGAGTGACATCATAAGGAGAATCTTAGAATCAGGGCCCTAGGAGACATCTTAAAGATGATTTAATCTGACATCCCAGTGGATGTGTGAATGGCTGCATCCCATTCCCACCCCACTGTCACCCAGTCTGTGGCTGGATAATTCCACGAAGACTTCAAACTCTCTGTTTCCTGCAGCCACCCATTTCCAGGGAGACAACCCTTTCTTTCATAAGTGAAAATCGAAAACCTAGACTAAAAGGAGGCTTAATTTTGAGGTCAAGAACCCCAAATTTTAATCCTGGCTCTGAACCCAAAATAGGATCTTGAGTAACACTTAATCTCTCTGTGCTCGTGTAAAAAGGAAGGCAAAAATATTTGTGGGATCATCTTTGGGTCAAGTTCTTTGTGTTCAAATCTGTGTGCTATAAATTTTCTTCCTCTAGACCTATTAGGTCAGGATAGAGAACTGGCTTCAACTTGGATACCAACTCAGATCCATTGGTGGCAGCTATCTGGACGCTGCATTAAGAAGGACGTTGAGACCATCCAGGTTTCATGGGAAAGAGCATCCTGTCTCAGGGTGGGGGAGGAACGTGCCCATATTGGCCACCTTTGCTCTAAGTAATGCCTAGGAAAGGGCTAGAAGAAGGACACTTGAGACCAAAACTTTGCTTCAGCAAGAACAGCTGGGAGATTGGGGCAGGTGAGAACATAGAAACTAGTTCCAAAATGATTCCAGTCTTGGGGATCAGAGGAGACTGACCTCTGTCCTTTCAGATCAGCAAATCAGGTTAAAAGAAATAGACTGTAAGTTCAGGTCCATCCACTCTCTTGAAAAATCAAGCACAGAGTCGGCAGAAAGAAGTTACTGAGCACATCTCAACAGCTCTGAAGAGGAGTTTGTCTCTATTCAGGCGAGAAAGCTGTCTGGAAGATTAAATGATAGTCCTAAGGATACTTGGCGCTACTAAACAAGGGGGATTTGAATTAAATCTGTCCCCAGAATGCTGCCAAATGCACGTCAATAACTTTTACCATTATTCTAACTCCGTTCAAATCAGGAGTACAGAAAAAAAGACTATCCTCCAGTGATTTCCATCCTCCCCGACACTTCTGACACAATGCACACCTGCAAATTTGCTTGTCAGCTTTCTGCATTACATCAAGCTAATAGGCAACTAATTTGCTATATGTATATATATGTATATTCTAAAAAAATCATTAACCTTCTATTGTAATAACATCATTCTAATGGGGTCATCTCACATGCTAGTAAAATAATGCTCAAAATTCTCCAAGCCAGGCTTCAGCAATACGTGAACCGTGAACTTCCAGATGTTCAAGCTGGTTTTAGAAAAGGCAGAGGAACCAGAGATCAAATTGCCAACATTTGCTGGATCATCAACAAAGCAAGAGAGTTCCAGAAAAACATCTCTTTCTGCTTTATTGACTATGCTAAAGCCTTTGACTATGTGGATCACGATAAACTGTGGAAAATTCTGAAAGAGATGGGAATACCCGACCACCTGACCTGCCTCTTGAGAAACCTGTATGCAGGTCAGGAAGCAACAGTTAGAACTGGACATGGAACAACAGACTGGTTCCATACTCCAGGAAAAGGAGTATGTCAAGGCAGTATATTGTCACCCTGCTTATTTAACTTCTATGCAGAGTACATCATGAGAAATGCTGGGCTGGAGGAAGCACAAGCTGGAATCAAGATTGCCAGGAAAAATATCAATAACCTCAGATATGCAGATGACACCACCCTTCTGGCAGAAAGTGAAGAGGAACTCAAAAGCCTCTTGATGAAAGTGAAAGAGGAGAGTGAAAAATTTGGCTTAAAGCGCAACATTTAGAAAACTAAGATCATGGCATCCGGTCCCATCACTTCATGGGAAATAGATGGGGAAAGAGTGGAAACAGTGGAAACAGTGGAAGACTTTATTTTTTTGGACTCCAAAATCACTGCAGATGGTAATTGCAGCCATGAAATTAAAAGATGTTTACTCCTTGGAAGGAAAGTTATGACTAACCTAGATAGCATATTGAAAAGCAGAGACATTACTTTGCCAACAAAAGTCTATCTAGTCAAGGCTATGGTTTTTCTAGTGGTCATGTATGGATGTGAAAGTTGGACTATGAAGAAAGCTGAGTACAGAAGAACTGATGCTTTTGAACTGTGGTGTTGGAGAAGACTCTTGAGAGTCCCTTGGACTGCAAGGAGATCCAACCAGTCCATCCTAAAAGAGATCGGTCCTGGGTGTTCATTGGAAGGACTGATGCTGAAGCTGAAACTCCAATACTTTGGCCACCTCATGCAAAGAGCTGACTCGCTGGAAAAGACCCTGATGCTGGGAGGGATTGGGGGCAGGAGGAGAGGGAGACGACAGAGGATAAGATGGATGGATGACATCACCAACTCGATGGTCGTGAGTTTGAGTGAACTCCGGGAGTTGATGATGGACAGGGAGGCCTGGCATGCTGTGACTCATAGGGTTGCAAGGAGTCGGACATGACTGAGCGACTGAACTGAACTGAACTGAGTGGGGTTATATATTTAACCCCATTAACCTTTCTTAATATGCAAGTTTTAACCTAAGTAAAGATCAAGGAGGAGTTCCTGTTAATTTTATTATGAAAAACTGTAGCAACCTAAGCTTTTTGCAACTCTCTATTTCTATTTGATATAGTATCATTGGGTATTCGGACAAGGCAGTGGCAACCCATTCCAGTACTCTTGCCTGGAAAATCCCATGGATGGAGGAGCCTGGTAGGCTGCAGTCCATGGGGTTGCTAGGAGTTGGACACGACTGAGCAACCTCACTTTCACTTTTCACTTTCATGCATTGGAGAAGGAAATGGCAACCCACTCCAGTATTATTGCCTAGAGAATCTCAGGGATGGGGGAGCATGGTGGGCTGCCGTCTATGGGGTTGCACAGAGTTGGACATGACTAAAGCAACTTAGCAGCAGCAGCAGCAGCATTGGGTATTATAAAATACAGTTATTCAAAAGTGAAACCACTGAAAGAAAATCTGAAATAGGGACAATTAGAGAAAGACAGAGAAAGAGAGAGCAAGAAACTTAAAACTGATGACTTGAATTCCCCACCTCAACCCCACTCTAAAAATAAGTCATAAAGAGCCCTGGGAACAGGCTGAATGACAGATGAGTGCCAGTGGGTACTGGCAGCTAACTCCAGTGCTCTGAGTTTGTAGATGCAATTAAGTAGACGCTGCAAACACTTAGGTGCCACATCTGGACTGGTTACCAAGGCAGTGCAACACCATCTGATACCCCAGCATTAGGCATATGTTCTGGAGCTTATCCTGCTAACTAACATTTTCACTGGGTCCAAAGTTTTAACATTTGAAACGGCACAAGTGAAATGTCAGATTTTGGAATCAAAATGAGAAATACATTGAACACTGGGTCCTTTATTAATGAACAGGCTTTCAGATGAACATGAAGATTATTAGACCTCCACTAAATGGTAATAACCAGATAGAACTGTAACACAAACATATGTTATGGTGTTTAACAAATGAACTGGAGTTAAACGGTAGAGAGAGAGACTCCTCTCCCATACCAAAAAGCGAATTTGGCTTTCCTTTTCACATGGAAGGATGTGCCATGAACGAGGCGGGTGACATGTGGGCTTTGCAGCCTGGGTTGCTGTGCCTATCCCTCCTCTGCTAGCCCTAGGACCTGGGGAGATAATCATGAAAGCAATCATTTATCAAACACCTACCTACACCCAGCATCTTACCTGTGTTAGCTCTTCTAATACCAGCCCAGTGAAGTATCAATTGATAATAGAGGGCTCAAATGGTGAGTAAAACTTATGATGTGATATAAAGATACCTATACCTATATGTAAATATAATCAAATTATATGGGCTTCCCTAGTTGTTCAGATGGTGAGGAATCTGCCTGCAGTACAGGACATCTAGGTTCAATCCTTGGGTCGGAAAGTTCCCCTGGAGAAGGGAATGGCTACCCACTCCAGTACTCTTGCCTAGAGAATCCCATGGACAGAGAAACCTGGTGGGCTACAGTCCATGAGGTCGAAAGAGTTGAACACAATTGAGTGACTAGTACTAGTACCTTTCACTTAATTGTTATATATATATATATATATATGGTTTCTCTGATAGCTCAGTTGCTAAAGAATCTGCCTGCAATGCAGGAGACACAAGTTCAATTCCTGTGCTGGGAAGATTCCCTGGAGAAGGGATAGGCTACCCACTCCAGTATTCTTGGGCTTCCCTGGTGGCTCAGCTGGTAAAGAATCCGCCTGCAATGTGGGAGACCTGGGTTTGATCCCTGGATTGGGAAGAGCCCCTAAAGAAGGCAAAGGCTACCAACTCCAGTATTCTGGCCTGAAGAATTCCATGGCCTGTATAGTCCATTGGTTGCAAAGAGTCAGACACTCACTACTGAGCAACTTTCACTTTCATATATATGGTGTTCATATATATAGTCAAGAAAAGTTGTAGTTTAGAAATAAACTAGTTTAACTATCTGAGGAAGAGCCAGCCTTCACCAAACATGAGAACCAAACATAAAAGGACAGTGGAAACCTATGAATGTCATCTTACTGCCGAATGGGTCTATAACACATTATGAATTAAGGTGATGATTGTTGCAAGATCTCGACCACAGAGGCATGGTAGGGCAGTGTGTGCTTGGTTATAGCTGAGTCAGGACGACATGGCCCATGATGGGCTAGCATGCAGTAATGACATGGTTATACAGGTGGTGATAGATAAGCCCACTGTGGTCAGAGAGTTAGGAAGCCCTGTGAGACTCCCCTGGATGTGGCACAGAGTGCCTCGTGGGAATCAAAAGAAGCAAAAAAGAAAAGTAAATATTTAGAGGAGGGTGACTTGTTTAAATTGTCAATTCAAACATGAGCGTCTGAAAACTTCTGGGTACCAGAGACCCCTTCCTTTTCTTGTGGATTCTGGGCAAGTCAATGAAATTAATACACTATCTATCTAGACAGTCAGGCTTCCCTGGCTGCTCAGTGGTAAAGAATTGCCTGAAATGCAGGAGACACAAGAGATGCAAGTTCAGTCCCTGGGTGGGGAAGATATCCTGGAGAAGGAAATGGCAGTCCACTCAGTCTTCTCGCCTGGGAAATCCCGTGAGCAGAGGAGCCTGGCAGACTACGGTCCATGAGGTCACAAGAGTTGGACACGGCTTAGTGACTAAACTACCACAACCTATACATTCACATAGTCTCACCTGTCCCTCAAATTACTCAACCTGCTACTGGGAGAAAGCCACAGAGTGACACCATACCTAAGGCAGCCTGTTCGTAGGGCTTTCCCTTCACCTTGCACCACCCAGGGGTGTAGGGCCTGCCCAGAGGCAGCTCGGCCACACTGGCTCTTGCCTGCATTTTCTGAACAATGATGCTGTCCCCCGTCAGGTCAGCTCTTCAGGTAAGAGGTGATACTGTGAGTTCCAGTCCTCAAGCCCTTGAATGCAAAGCTTATGCCTCACCCACCACCCTCCCTGAATCAGTCCACAAATCCATTAATACAGCCTCTGCCGAGTGATAAGCATTTAGTTGAGGTACCTCTTTGCTCTTTAATTTTTAAGACAGCTGCTGAATAATCTGCAAAATATGACAACAGTCTGTGACTCGAGCTTTATTTTTTTTTAATTTTTACTTTTTTTATTTTTTAATTTTTTTTTTTATTTTTTAAATTTTAAAATCTTTACTTCTTACACGCGTTCCCAAACATGAACCCTCCTCCCACCTCCCTCCCCACAACATCTCTCTGGGTCATCCCCATGCACCAGCCCCAAGCTAGTAACATATGCTTTCGGAGTTTCATTTCACTTTGAGCAGAATTAAATGTGCTGAAAATTAGACTGCAAGATATTCATAATGAGGGACAGCATACAATAGTCACCTTACACAAAGAGCAATTATTTAACATGAATTCACGGACTGCATGATGGTGCTTTCTGGTGAAGACAGACACAGCTGCTACACTGAGAAAGGGCCAGATTTCATTCATTTCCCCCCATTTCCAGGAAGAGAAAACCCCTTGGCCTTCTTATGCAGTCTCCCCCTCATCTGAGATGGGTCCACATGATCAAGGAGTGAAGACTGAGGCCCCCTTGCCTTTGTTTCCAAGTGTTTCTCACTTGCCTTTTTGCAACTCAGTGTGTGTGCACGCATGTGGTATGGTGTCGCTTTGGTTCCTTTTTTATTATAATTAAAATATATGTTATTCAACAGGGGCGTGTGCACTTATATAAAATAATACAGAAAGTGATACACAAGAAAGGTAGAAAAAAGTATCGACTCCCAGAGCTTTTCAGTTGATCTGAAGAGCTGAAGTTCTCAAAATCCGACAGTACTCTCTGAACCAAAAGGTTTACTTTTGGGGGAAAGGGGAGCTGACAGTGTGGGGCCCTGGGCAGAGCTCCACAGACCAGGGAAACAGGCACATTTTCTTGGGAGGCTGGAAACCTAGTGGTAACCAAGGCACATTTCTGCAATGAAGTTTTAGGTTGGTTGGTTGTTTTTAAACAAGGCTCAGCAGGAATGATCAATGGGTAGGGACAAGATATTCTCTTAAAGTGGAAGAAAGCATTAAAGCAGCCCACTCCCCCAAAATGAAGGAGTTTATTTGTATCTGTGCTCTGATTACAACTGCATGCAGGCAGGTAAAACAGAGCTTACTTCAGAGACAACAGAGAGATTCTTGCCCTTAAGTAACTGGTGGCTCAGATGGTAAAGAATCCGCCTGCAATGCAGGAGACCCAGGTTCAAGATCTGGGTCAGGAAGATCCCCTGGAAAAGGGAATGGCTACCCACTCCAGTATTCTTGACTAGAGGATTCCATGGACAGAGGAGCCTGAAGGGCTACAGGCTATGGGGTCAAAAAGAGTCAGGCATGATTTAGCAACTAAATAGCAACAACAGCTAACAACTTTGCAAACACTCTATCCACCCTGTAAGAAAGGAATAGACTGTTCATACTTTGCATGATTCTAACTTTGTTTCCTTTGAAATTGGTGGCCTTGAGAACAGAATTAGAATTCTTCATCTGTCTTAGTCTTCCATATCCCCAGCATTGGTTTCAAAGCAAGCTATATCATTAATGAGTCAAATATTTGTTTTCACGGTAGTTACACAAAAGATATCACAACCAGTATGTGTAGGACAAAGGTTTCTAATGCTGATGTTATTTTACTAAGAGAAGAGGCCCCTCTTTCCCCCAATCTCAAACCTAGACTTTGATAATTGTATCTTTTCTCTAAGCCTTCATCTGTCACTCCAACAAAAGCTACCTGAAGGTTTCAGCTCAAGAACAGTACTTTTCAATGTACAAATTACCCTCCTGAACACTTAGGAGAAAGTCAACATTGGACGTAAACCAAAGAGTCACATAAACATAACTGCTCTCCTCTATTCCTGAAATATGACCAGTACCTGAGGAGTTTTAATGGGAAAGTCCCCTAACTTAACTATGACACAGTCCATGTGTTGTAAGCGACCCGGATCAGAGCAAACCTAATTATCTCGAAGCACTAACCAGTCTCTCTGCCTCTTATCTCTCTCTTATCCCACTCCTCCAATCCATCTCCCAAATTGACCTGGATTGATCTTCCTAAAGAATAGTTAACCTTCATGTTATTTTCCCTGCTCAAAAATCACCCCAGGTTCTCCACACTCCTTTGTTTGACATTTAAGACCCTCTGCCCCTTTATCCTGGGGAAGGTAATAGCACCCCACTCCAGTACTCTTGCCTGGAAAATCCCATGGACAGAGGAGCCTGGTAGGCTGCAATCCATGAGGTCGCTAATAGTCGGACACAACTGAGCAACTTCACTTTGACTTTTCACTTTCATGCACTGGAGAAGGAAATGGCAACCCACTCCAGTGTTCTTGCCTGGAGAATCCCAGGGATGGCAGAGCCTGGTGGGCTGCCATCTATGGGGTTGCACAGAGTGTTCTTGCCTGGAGAATCCCAGGGATGGCAGTGTTCTTGCCTGGAGAATCCCAGGGACGGCAGAGCCTGGTGGGCTGCCATCTATGGGGTTGCACAGAGTGTTCTTGCCTGGAGAATCCCAGGGACGGCAGAGCCTGGTGGGCTGCCGTCTATGGGGTTGCACAGAGTCAGACACGACTGAAAGGACTTAGCAGCAGCAACCCCTTTATCCAAATTGCCTTTCCAACCACGGGCACTGTTCTCCCCTGGACACACTCAGCTCCTCTTCCACAAACCTCAGGGTCCCCGCCATCCTTCACACTTTTCCAGCTGCATAGCAGCATCACACTCTGTCTTCTTCCTTGGCTCTCTTTCCTCCATATTTAGGTCTTAATTTTAATGCTCTAAGAGACCATTAGAGTCTGGGGCTTCCCTGGTGGCTCAGATGTTAAAGAATCTACCTGCAGTGCAGGAGAGTCAGGTTCGATCCCTGGGTCAGGAAGGTCTCCTGGAGAAGGAGATGGCAACCTACTCCAGTATTTTTGCCTGGAGAATTTCATGGACTGAGGAGCCTGATTCCATGGGGTCTCAAAGAGTTGAACATGACTGAGTGACTAACACTTTTACTTTTGCTTTCAAGAGACCATTTTACTAATGGTAAATTAGCACTTTGAGAAGAAAGACTGCCCTGATTATTTCTGAATCCCCTCAATGACTAAGAAAGCCTAATCCTGGGTAGATGCTTACACAACTTTTACAGGGTAGATAAATGGATGGATGCAGACATAGATAGGAGAAGAAACAACTGGATTGATGGGTGGACAGAAGGATGAGGAATGAACAGATAAGTGGATAAATGGATGAATGATTCAACAGTTGAATAAATGAACCAATGAAAGTGAAAAGTGAAGTCACTCAGTCGTGTCCGACTCTTTGCAACCCTATGGACTGTAGCCTACCAGGCTCCTCCATCCATGGGATTTTCCAGGCAAGAGTACTGGAGTGGGGTGCCATTGCCTTCTCCAAAAGAACATCAGTTGAACTCTGTTTCTAATCTAATCCAACTTTGTTCACAAAGACATTTTTAAAAGATAACTTAGGGGCTCTGATTTACATCCAAGAGCTATTTAGAATAGCTATTTATTTCTAAAGCTAGCATGGGAATGATATTTAAATTAATCTCAACCCAGATCTATTTCTAAAGTACTACCTAACCAAATCCTCCTTTCACTGACTGGGAACTTATATTGTTTTCTCAATACAATCATCTTCATCTCTGAAAAATTCAGGTTTCTGGATCCATCAACAGCTAGACACAGGTTTTCTGAGTTTTCAAAACAAGGATAGGAAAAGTCTGATACCAGCAGCCATGTGCCCCTCTTAGATAGAAGTGTGCAGTCTTCACGGAAAGTCCACAGACTCTTACGTAACACACAGTGCTGCTGAGATAATTTGATCTCCAATGAGATTGCAAGAAGCTACTTGGATATGGCAAAAAGGTCTGGCATAGACCAGTGTCTTTACTCAAGTAAGAACTAATAATTTGTAGACAATTGCTAACCAGAGTGTCCAAAAACTGTTTTTGGAAGCTCATTTTTCATATGTAATAGTCCATTAAATTTATTGTTGCTTTCTGTCATTAAGCACGAGAGGGTGGGGTAGGGCGAGTAGAGTTGGTAGCCATATCGTACAGCTTACTTATATTGTCTCTACTGCTGACAAAAGTCTGGCATTTTTTATACATGTGCTTCTGGTTCTCTGAGTCTATTGGTGAAACAGAGAATTAAACAGGTGAGTCTCAAACAGCTTCACTAGAGGAGGGCCATCCAAGCCAGTCCAGGGATATCACAGAAGGCTTCCTAAGGAAAGCACCATCCAAATTAGGTCCTGAATGTTGGATAAGCAAGAAGGCAGCACACACCACACACCTGGGAAGATGATGGTAACTTCAGAGAACCATAAGTAGTCCAGAGAGATGGCAGCCGAGAGAAGAAAGGGACTTTGGTGGCAGATAAAAGCTGGAGAAGAAACTGAGTTTAGATGGCAAAGGACCTTGCACATTCATAAAGGAGTTTGGAATTTATTCTGGAGGCAATGGAGCAGGAGGTATAAGAAGGTTTCAAGCCAAGGTGTGATTTTTTTTAAGTAAAAGTACATTTTAGAAGGGTCACCTTGGCCCCAGGTTGGAGGTTGTGTGGGTTAAAATTGACCAGGGGCAGTGTGATGACAGGGGACCATGCCATTGATGACTGTAAGGATCCCAGGGGGGTTCGAATGGCCCCTCCATGAATTCTCCAGGCTGATCTCCCACATTCTCCAATTCTGCTCAGTACACACACCAGTCCTTTGGGCCTGTTTGTGTCCATTCCTGTAATTGAACTTGGCTTCTCCAGGTTTTCCAGAGAAGCTCAGGTGAGAATCACTCTTTGGTTCTTACAATTTTCAATTTCTGTCCCCTCTGGGGATACCATGTTCTGCCACCTAGAACCCAAACCTACCATCTACAGGGGTTTTACACAGATAGTTCTCTGCCACAAAACTGAACTCGTACAGAGTCTTCTGCAACAAAAACTTCCATAATCATTATTAACCATATAAAATTATCTATGCATTTCATATAATGTTGCCTTTTTTAAATCCAAAGGAAATATTAGAAAGGGGAAAACTCATGTTGTCCTGGGCACACACACACATTTTACTGAGTCCTTATCACCATAAACATAAATATAGAGGTACGGGGGGGAAAAAATCCCCTGAGACTAATAAGAAATGAGAAAAAGAGAGAAGGGAGGAAAAGAAGGTAGAAGGGAGGTAAAGAGGCAACGAGAAGATAAGACCAAGTCAAGGTAAACTCAAAAATACTTTAGAAAATAAAGCACAATGATACCAGATTCCCAGGTGGCACTAGCGACAGTAAAAGAAGCCACCTGCCAGCGCAGGAGACACAAGAGGCACGGGGTCGATCCCTGGGTTGGGAAGATCCTTGGAGGAGTGCATGGCAGCCCACTCCAGGATTCTTGCCTGGAGCATCCCACAGACAGAGGAGCCTGGCAGGCTACAGTCCGTGGGGTCGCAAAGAGTCGGACACGACTGAAGCAACTTAACACAGAATACACACATACTGATACCAACATGATCTATTGGCCAGAAGTAGCAAAAGAACCAACTAAAATTTGACGGAACTAATATTCTGGTACAGTAGCACTGGCTCAATACTGCTACAAAACAGCTCTTCCAATACATACCCTTGGCTCTAATCCCCTCTAGCAACTGAAGGTTGCAGGGCTTCCTGAAGTCTACACTAGTGTTTCTGCAAAAGGTACAAATTAATTGCTAAAATTGCCAGTATAAGAGCCTTCGAGGAGTGACTAAGCACAAAACCCTCAGTCCTATTCTCTGGCCCTGTATACTTGGTCTGTTCACTTTCCAAAAAAATTAAATAAAATAAGATGGTCAGAAAACACATTATTTGTACCTGAAATACATGCCTTAGAGGCAGAGGGGAAAATTCATGTATAATGCACTTGATTAGATTTGGTGTTGAATTATTAAATCATTTCTTTAAAAAGGAAAAAAAAAGAAGTGTTGCTCTGAAGCACAAGAATGGAATATGTCTGAGTGAAAGCTCTATTTTTGAACAATCTCTTGTTCTATTCAAATCTCTTTAAATTCACCAAAATGAATTTAAGGTCTGTAAAGGCCATGATTCAAAAAAGAAAAACCCAAAATTGATTTAAAGGGGCTAATCAAGGAGGAGATTTGCAGTACTTTCAAGAAACAACCTTCTGAAATGGAAGAGAATTGGCCAACAATTCCATTTTACTGAGCCACATGTTAATATAACAGCCAATTATTGTTCAACAAAAGCCATATCCCAATTCATTCTTGTTCACAAAGTAACGACTCTGGTCTGTGAGTTGAGAAAATAAAATGATGGGCTAGACACACGCCGCAGAGGAAAAGTGTGGGGTAGGATTTGAGGTTTTTTACGGATGCAGTACATTTCATTAGAGGTTCGGAGTCTCCCGCTGGGCTCTTATTTCTCAGGCTTTTGTGTGGGATTTTCCTTTTAAAATGATACCTCAATGCAAACGTCCACATTAATGTAAGAAAGCACTTAGCACACGCCTAAGAAACCTGTAGAATGGTCATGGAAAGCACAGAAATTTTGTCAAGGAAAAAAATACAGGGGGAAAAAATGGAATATTTTAGGCTGTGCTAGCAGGTGGGTATTCGGTGGTTATAGAACGAGTAGGACTGTAACTGTAGCAAAAGACATTGTGTTCCCATATTCCCAACAAAACTAAATTGCAGACCTGGGAACATTAAAAAGAAAACACACACACACACACACATCACCCTTCAAAAGAAAAATAAAACAATGCTTCCCAAATAGGCCCGATTATGTGGGTCACTGCATACTGTGTATTTCCCCTGTAGCATTTTCTCGTGGTTACTGTTGCCAGGGGACACTTGATGCTCTCATTATATATGTTTGTCTTTCACATCAGAGCCAGGCTTTTCCTTTGGATGCTCCCAGAACTGTAACAAAAATAAAAATAAGGACTGGACCCCATTCTTACACAAATACCTACAAAGCCGAGGGAGTGACCCCCGTGGGTCACCGTGTTGTCCCTGGAAGCATTGACGCCCTTGCCCCGGGGGCCCCCGGCCTTTTGTCACAGGGTCAAAGCCAGGACCTCGGCTGAGTATCCTCTGTGAAGAATTAACAAGTGTGACAATTTGTGGGCCCTCCCCCCGCAGCCCTCGGTCCGGCCTGCCTGAACGCGGTAAATAGAGACATCTGGATGGAGCCCTTTCACTGCAGTAATTGAAAATGAACACGGATCAAGTTCTGGCCTGTTGTATTCATAAATCTTGAGGCTTAATTACATTAAAGGGAAATCTAGGGCCCAGCGCTATGGAAACTGCAGCTTCTATCAGGCGCTTCAATCATGAATCTTTAAGATAAGTGGGTTTTCTCTCCCCACCCCACCCCCGACTCTTTAGTAGGGTTGAATGGGAAATTTCCAAATCAAGCCCTTCAGTATTAATGCACCAGGAAACTTCTGGGGAGATTTGGGCTCCACTATTCCTACATGTGCCCGTTCGATGGGTGACATTTGTGGCATTCCTCCCAGCAGATCAGCATTTCCAGGCTTACAAGTAGGCACATTTCTACGAGCAAGGATGACGGACTTGACAGATATTTAAACTACGCTTTTCCCCCCAAGTTGAGCAGAAAGAGTGTGCATCTAGTTAAAATTTAACGAGTTGCCAAAAAAGAACTAGCAAATGAACACTCCGAATGAAGTCAAAACTCTCAGCAACTCTTCTGAAGATAACAGGTGGAAAATTATATTCCTAGGTAATTCTACTGAGATTTCAAATTTATATTTCTATTTTTTATATACGAAATTTTTTATCTGCTTAACATAAAAATTCACTCAACTTTATTAACTGAAGATGAATTTAAAAGGAAGTACATGGCACTGGTGGTTTGTCTGGTTTATGCTTCTGTGATAATCTTTGTGTTGTATGACGTTGGGGCCATTTTGGAAAACAGATGGATGGAAAACACTGGCACTTAACTTGCAAGAAACACATCTACATCTGTCTTCACCTAGCAGTGAAGCGCTTTGAGGTCAGGCTCCCTATGGACAGGGCCTTTTCCATTTTCTCACACACAGAGAGCACAAGATACATACTGTGGGTATGAACTTATAAATGAATCTACAAACCTGATCTGCAGCTCTGAGGTCAGCTGTAATAATGTAATCTGTTACTAAACCCTCTTTATCTTCATTCCTTTGTTCTAACTACCTATCACCAAATAAGAAAAATCACTGAGCATAGAAACATAGGAAGAATGGTAAGGAGACTGGAAGAGTAGTGATCACCCAGAATCTGATCTTTCAGACATTGTGCTAAGATCTTTGTAGACAGCCTCTCAAATGCTCACAACAATCCATTAAGTCATATTATCGTTATTTCCATTTTCTAGGCTGGGAAACTCTGACTCAGAGAAACTAAGGGTCCAAGACTACACAGTGAGGAGTGATGGAGTTGAGAATTAAATAAAGGCCATTTTGACCCTAGAGTCCATGCTATTTGTGTCAAACTGCATTTATATCTAACCTTTTATGAAGGCCAACCATTTATGAAACACTTTCCTAAATATCATGAGTGGTGTAATATTGTGATAAAACCATGAGCTGTGGGTTCACATCTTGCATCCTATACTTAGTCCTTCTGACCGCCCAGATAAGTCAGCATCTCTTACCTCTCAAGTTCCTCTCCCTTAAAAGTTAACTGTGGGTTCTTTTGAAGCTGAAATAACATATGTAAACTACTTAGCCTAATCCACAGTGAGTGCCCAGGAAACAAGAGTTATACTATTTTCTCCTTCACACAAGCTTTCAATGAATGTTTTCTACTGTGACTTAATTTTCTAGAAACCTCTTACTAGAAATTTACTAGAACTGTATTAGGAATTTATGAGTTATAATAGAAGGTCCCTGCTCCCTAAAAAGGCTTGAAGCTAGTGAAAGAGACAATGCATAAATACTCAGCCTTACCTTATTCTCCTTGGAAGGAATGTTATGACAAACATAGCATATTCAAAAGCAGAAACACCACTTTGCCGACAAAGATCCATATGGTGAAAGCTATGGTTTTTCCAGGAGTCATGTACAGGTGTGAGAGTTGGACCATAAGGAAAGCTGAGTGCCAAAGAATTGATGCTTTCAAACTGTGGTGCTAGAGAAGATTCTTGAGAGTCCCTTGGACTGCAAAGAGATCAAACCAGCCAATCCTAAAGGAAATCAACCCTGAATATTTATCAGAAGGACTGATGCTAGAGCTGAAGCTCCAGAACTTTGGCTACCTAATGTGAAGTGCTGATTCATTGGAAAAGACCCTGATGCTGGGAAAGATTGAAGGCAGGAGGAGAAGGGGACGGCAGAGGATGAGATAGTTATATGACATCACCAACTCAATGGACATGAGTTTGAGCAAACACCAGGAGATAATAAAGGACAGGGAAGCCTGACATGCTGCAGTCCATGGGCTTGCAAAGAGTTGGACACGATTCAGAGACTGAACAACAACTTTATATTATGGGCTGAACTGTGTCCCCACAAAATTCATATGGTGAAGTCCTAGCCTCCATTACCTCAGAATGTGACAGTGTTTAGAGATAATCCCTTTAAAGATATAATTAAGGTTGTGCACTAGCTAAGTTGCTTTAGCCATGTCCGACTCTTTCCAGCCCTACAGACTATAGCCCACCAGGCTCCGCTATCTATGGGATTCTCCAGGCAAGAGCACTGGAGTGACTGCCATGCTCTCCTCCAGGGGATCTTCCCCATCCAGGAATTGAACCCTTGTCTCTTATGTCTCCTGCATTAGCAGGAGTATTCTTTACCACCAGCACCATTTGGGAAGCCCATAATTAGGGTTAAATGAGATCATAATGGTGGATCTTAATCCAATCTCATTACTGTCCTTTTAAGAATAGATCAGGGCACAGAGAGCTACAAAGGGAAGACCATGTGAGAACACAGCAGTAAAGAGCTGAAAGCTTAGAAGAGGGGTCTCAGAAAATAACAACCCTGCTGCACCTAGATATTGGACTTCTAATCTTCAGTATTTTGAGAAAACAAATTTATGTTGTTTAATCCATTCAGTCTATAGCATTTTGTTATCGCAACTCTAACAAATTAATGCACTATAAAAAATAGATTAAAAGCAATAATATAAGACCCAGTCCCAGAAGGACTCCCACAGAACCGAGTACTATATAATATTCCACACAATATGGCAATCATTTATTCACTCATCTGCATTACTGGGTTCACAAGCTTCCTAACTGGGTCCAGAGCTTTCCTGGTGGCTCAGATGGTAAAGAATCCACCGCAGTGCAGGAGACCTGAATTTGATCCTTGGGTTGGGAAGATCCCCTGGAGAAGAGAAGGGCTACCAACTCCAATATTCTGGCCTGGAGAATTCCATGGACTGTATAGTTCATGGGGTTGCAAAGAGTCGGACACAATTGAGCAACTTTCAATTCAGGCTTCCTAACAGTAAAGTGCAGATATGGTTGCTGTTGTGTCCTCAACAATTAACATTATTTCTGGGTCACAATAGATATTCATTAAATGAGTAAAACCAGAAGAAATGTTTTATCCTTCCTTTCCTGTGGTCTTGGATAACCAAATAGTTGATGTCAGAAAGTTCTTCTTTATAGGAATATTATAGCCAATAAGTCCAAAGGAATGATAAAATTATGCAATTGCCAGCTTGTTACTCAATGTAAAAATGGGGCTATGCTGATTGCTTTCACAATTAATGCTAAAATGACTAAAAATGGATGTTAAAATTATTAGTGAATGACTGATGGGGAATTTACAATGATAGGATCATGTTAAAACCATCTGTGTTCATTGATCAATCTTAAAATATCTAAAAAGGGGGTGACTAGTATGCCTCATGATATGATATAACAAGGACATAGTACCATCTTTGAAGTACCTTTCCTAAAAAATTGTGCCAATGTCTAATGGAACCTCTAGATCTCACCAGCTCTTGCTAAAAATATAGAGGTTGAGAGGACAAGTTAAAAGGTATATCAATGAGGCAATCACTGAAATCCAGGATGTGGGACATTTTACAAATATATGACCTGTTTTCTCTAATAAAGCAATGGCGTGGGCTGGAGGGAAGAGGAAAGGGAGGGTGTCACAAAATTAAAGAGAACATAAAAGAAATAACAGCATATTCAGAGTGTACAATTTGTTTGAATCTTGATTCAATCTTATTAAACATAAAATGACATTTTTTAAGACAAGTTGAGAAAAAGAAATGGGAACTAATATTTCACTGTGTTGATGAATTATTGTTAATTTTGTTATGTATGATCATAGTATGGGCTTCCCTGGTGGCTCAGCAGTAAAGAATCTGCCTGCAATGCAGGAGATGTGGGTTTGATCCCTTTGGGAAGATCCCCTGGAGGAGGAAATAGCAACCCAATCCAGTATTGTTGCTGGGAGAACTCCATGGATAGAGGAATCTGGTGGGCTATAGTTCAGGCGGTTGCAAAGAGTTTGACTCTACTTAGCTAGCGACTAAATAACACCACCACAAATCATAGTATGGTCTGATGTATAAATGTAGAGAGATATAATTTAGATATAGATATGGACATCCTAAACAATGAATGATGCACACTGAAAAATCTATGGATACAATAGCATGATGTTTGAGAATTTCCTAACAGTTTTAAAATTAACTTGATTCTCAAGTGCTCTACAGAAGAGGGAAGATGTTATTGTTGTTGAAGCTGAAGACATTGGAAACACAATTTTCTTGGTTAAGAGGTTTGCCAAGATTATTCAGTCAGGTTACCTGCTTCTTCTAAGTCCTACTCCAGTGCACATGGGTGTTTCACAATAGACCTCTAACTACAAAGACTAAGGATCAGTTTAGTTCAGTCACTCAGTCATGTCTGACTCTTTGCGACCCCATGGATCGCAGCAGGCCAGGCCTCTCTGTCCATCACCAACTCCTGGAGTTCACTCAGACTCACATCCATCAAGTCAGTGATGCCATCCAGTCATCTCATTCTCTGTCGGACCCTTCTCCTCCTGTCCCCAATCCCTCCTAGCATCAAAATCTTTTCCAATGAGTCAACTCTTCGCATGAGGTAGCCAAAGTACTGGAGTTTCAGCTTTAGCATCATTCCTTCCAAAGAAATCCTAGGGTTGATCTCCTTCAGAATGGACTGGTTGGATCTCCTTGCAGTCCAAGGGACTCTCAAGAGTCTTCTCCAACACCACAGTTCAAAAGCATCAGTTCTTCGGTGCTCAGCCTTCTTCACAGTCCAACTCTCACATCCATACATGACCACAGGAAAAACCATAGCCTTGACTAGAAGGACCTTAGTCGGCAAAGTAATGTCTCTGCTTTTCAATATACTATCTAGGTTAGTCATAACTTTCCTTCCAAGGAGTAAGCATCTTTTAATTTCATGGCTGCAATCACCATCTGCAGTGATTTTGGAGCCCCCCAAAATAAAGTCAGCCACTGTTTCCACTGTTTCCCCATCTATTTCCCATGAAGTGATGGGACCGGATGCCATGATCTTCATTTTCTGAATGTTGAGCTTTAAGCCAACTTTTTCACTCTCCTCTTTCACATTCATCAAGAGGCTTTTGAGTTCCTCTTCACTTTCTGCCAGAAGGGTGGTGTCATCTGCATATCTGAGGTTATTGATGTTTCTCCCAGCAATCTTGATTCCAGCTTGTGTTTCTTCCAGTCCAGCATTTCTCATGATGTACTCTGCATAGAAGTTAAATAAGCAGGGTGACAATATACAGCCTCGATGTACTCCTTTTCCTATTTGGAACCAGTCTGTTGTTCCATGTCCAGTTCTAACTGGTGCTTCCTGACCTGCATACAGATTTCTCAAGAGGCAGGTCAGGTGGCCTGGTATTCCCATCTCTTTCAGAATTTTCCACAGTTTATTGTGATCCACACAGTCAAAGGCTTTGGCATAGTCAATAAAGCAGAAAGAGATGTTTTTCTGGAACTCTCTTGCTTTTTCCATGATCCAGCAGATGTTGGCAATTTGATCTCTGGTTCCTCTGTCTTTTCTAAAACCAGCTTGAACATCTGGAAGTTCACGGTTCACGTATTGCTGAAACCTGGCTTGGAGAATTTTGAGCATTACTTTACTAGCGTGAGAGATGAGTGCAATTGTGTAGTCTGAGCATTCTTTGGCATTGCCTTTCTTTGGGATTGGAATGAAAACTGACCTTTTCCAGTCCTGTGGCCCCTGCTGAGTTTTCCAAATTTGCTGGCATATTGAGGCAGCACTTTCACAGCATCATCTTTCAGGATTTGAAATAGCTCAACTGGAATGCCATTACCTCCACTAGCTTTGTTTGTAAAAGGTATAAATTTTAAATTACCATTTAGCCTCAATGCAATATTCTTGCTGGGTGTTCTATGTGTATTATCTCATTGATATTCACCACAAAACCATTTAACAGGTGCTGTCAGACATATTTTGCAGATGAACCAGAGCTCAAAGAGGTCATGTGAGTCGCCCAGGGTAGCAAAGGATTCCAAGCCAGTCTGCCTCCAAATCAAATGAAGACTGCAGGTCATTGGTCAGGGAGCCAAATCAGTGTGGCAGCTTCCTTCTTGGTGAGTTGCAATGTACACTGGCTTAGCCAGTGTTGGATTAAACAACAGAAATTTGTTTTCTCAAAGTTCTGAAGGTTAGAAGTGCAAAATCAAGGTGCAACAGGGTTGTTATTTTCTGAGACCCCTCTTCCTAGCTTTCAGCTCCTTGTTGCTCTGTCCTCACATGCTCTTCCCTCTGTACTTCCCTGTGTCCCACTCTATTCTTTTTTTTAATATAAATTTATTTATTTTAATTGGAGGTTAATTACTTTACAATATTGTATTGGTTTTCCATACATCAACATTAATAAGGGACAGCAATGAGATTGTATTAGGATCCACCATTATGACCTCATTTAACCTTAGCCAAACTTTGAACATAGCCCTTTTTTACATTGAACATCTATTAACCTCATGTATGCCCACAAAATACACTTTGAGAAATGCTACATTGATCCATGTTATCAGTGGGTGAAATGTTACTATATTGCTATAATTTTTTAAATTTGAGAATATGAATGCATACCATTAAGTGGAAAAGGAATAAATCCATTTCTTTAGCAAGAAAACAGTGGATTATATGTGACCAGTATCATTTTTTGTTGGTAAGCAACTATCTTTACTCTATCGAAAACAGTATTATTTCCTTCCAAGTATTTAGTCTCCAAAGAGCTCGTGATGTCTAGGAGCTCTTCCCCAACCCAAGCTCACTGGAAAATTTTCTTCCTCAAATGGTAAATAGAAAAGGGAGAAGAAATTTCCATTTTTCAAGATGTCTACACATCTTGATGTCAGTTACTACTAATACAAATTGAAAGATTTTGGCTTACAGAAATGAGCTAATTTTTTTTCTTCAGATGTGAAACCTTTGAACTAAAACTTGATCATGAAAAGGAAAAAGGAAATTGGGGCAACAATTTCAAAGTGAACTGTTTTAAGAAATGCTTTCTACACATAACCAAAAACTTATCACCTCTTCCTGCCCCCTATATGTCTCTGTGTGTGAGTGTGTGTGTGAGTGTGTGTGTGTGTGTGTGTGCACGCTCAGTAATGTCTGACTCTTTGTGATCCCATGGACTGTAGCCTACCAGGCTCCTCTATCCATGCAATTTTCCAGGCAGGAATATTGGAGTGGGTTGCCATTTCCTCCTCCAGGGAATCTTCCCAACCCAGGGATCGAACCTGAGTCTCTGGGGTCTTCGGCATTGGCAGGGTGATTCTGTACCACTTTGCCACCTGGGAAGCCCCCCATATGTCCCAAGTTTTCATAATCTCAGATTCAGACATCTTTGTGAACCTGCCACCCAGGAGCAACAGTTTCTGAGACTGTGAGAAGCCCTGATAAAGCTTCAGTCAGGAATGAATGATTAAACTCATCACAGAAGAGTCCTAAGAAGCAATAGCAGTGGGCTGAGGGCCAGATGCTATGTCAAGAAACCCCATTTTCAGGACGTACATGGCAGCATCCTTCATCTTTCAGGGCTGGTACAATTTTTAGATGGGCAACTGTGACACCAGGAAATGTCTTCTCTAAAGAAAACCAGAACCTTCTGTTGAGAAAGGGAGAAATGTTATTCCACTTTAAAGGAAATCCAATCATTATAGACAAATTCTTCCCTCTTAAAAATCAAGAATCTGTATGGTAACCTTTAAAACTTCCACTCATATTTTCACATGCTCCTCTTCCCTCACTTTGAAAACTCTCCTCTAACCTTTGTTCCATACTATAAAATCTGGTGTACATATTTTCCCCTAGATTTTTACAAGAAGGTAATGCCAGCCACTATCCATAACAAATGTGCACCCATACTGCCATTTCTCTGCAAAAGCAAGGAGAGAACTGACTGATGGTCTCATACCTACTTTTCAGGTCTCGCAGTCACACGGGGATGACAACTCTGTGAGCTGTGACATCGGCACGCACTGGACGGCACAGACGGGCAAGTTAACAGATTGCTGGTTGAGGCACCCAAGGACTTCAGCAGACAGAGGAAGAGGAGGTTGTCTCAGGAAAACCCTATTGCTGACATTCCAACCTGGCGAACAGAACCCTAGACTGTTCCATCCTGGCTTCTTCCTGCCAAACTCTATCAGCCCTCCATCCTATAACTATATTTTTCGGTGCATATTTTTTATTTCCATCTTGGTATACATTGAATTTTCATTTTTTAAACAAATCATTCGAATCACAGTGCTTTGTGATTAGAACAATGTAGATCAATTTCTTGAATAAACAAATAAACATCTTCTATGTGTCAGACACTGTCCTATATGCTTTTCTTTTAAAAAGAAAAATAAAAAAGAAATGAATTAAGACATCATGAATACATTAAAGAATAAAAAACAATTTTTCATATAATTCAAAATGGAAATTTCCCTTCTAGTTATATGTGCACTACTTCTCTCCCAGATATATATTTTGTTTCTATAATTATGTTTAATTATATACTTAAATTCTCTATAATATAAATATATGATAGATTGACTATATTTGATATTTGATTTTGTATAATTTTATATTTAATTTTATATAATTACCAGATAATATTTAATGATATATTATAATTATATGTGCATAATTATCTATCTGTCTATATATAATTATCTCCTTTCATATAATCATTCATTCATCAAATATGTACTTAATTCCTATTAGTGCATGTGTTGCCCTAAGTGCTAAGAACAAGAGTAAACAGGGCAGGTGTTAAATCTGACTAAAAAGAGTTCACAGTCCATGGAGAGAGGTGCCAAGTGAAGACAAGGAGCCTGTAAAAAGAAACTGAAGTTTTGAGTTTGTTTACAGGCTGCTGAGGAGGTGCTAGCTAGCACTTCTGTACTTTAGAGCGAACTGACATCAAACATCAAAGCAGAGAAGGTTGGTTATTACTGAACATGTTGTCAAGATAACTGTATTGCTCACCTTGTTTCTATGACCGAGTAACAAGTGTCTATTTTATATAATAGAAAGAAAGAACAGAAGGTAAAAGAGGAAACTGATATTTTACTGGACCCTCCAATTCTGCTGGATGTTTCCACATTCATTCTTAGTCGATATCCACTAACCTTAGCAATCATTTTATAAACCTAACATTCTCTCCACTCTACAAAAAAAAAAAAAAAAAAAGAAAACCTACCAGCTCTGGAGTTTAAGTAATTTTCCCAAAACAGCCCTGCTGGTGGAAGAGAGTTAGGATTAAAACAAGAACTGCAGCAAATGGAAGAGCATGAACCCCATCTAATCCTCAGCTACGCCAGAAATACGGATTTCTAAGTGAAATCCCTTGAATTATTTTTAAAATTGGCAATAATTCAAAAACTTTTAAAACACTATGTGGGTAAAACTAAATACATCTGTATCAAATCCTGACATCCATTTGAAACCTCTGTTCTGCAATATTTTGCACATCTGAAATTACCCAACTGGGTACCTGGAGAGACGGGTATCCTAAAGACTACTAAGGCAGCATAAGAAGTCATGTTGACTCCTAGAGGAAAATGTAGGCAGAACCCTCCTTGACATAAATTAAAGCAATGTTTTTTTGGATCTGTCTCATAAAGCAAAGGAAATAAAAGCAAAATTAAACAAATGGAACTTAATTAAACTTGAAAGTTTATGCACAGCAAAGGAAACTATTGACAAAATAAAAAGATGACATACTGAATGGGAGAAAATATTTGCAAATTATATAAGCAATAAGATCCAATATCCAAAATACATAAACAGCTTATACAACTCAACATCAAAAAACAACCAATTAAAAACTGGGCAGACCTGAATAAACATTTTTCCAAAAAGGATATGCCGCTGGCTAACAGGCACATAAAAAGACTCTTAACACGGTTAATCACCAGAGAAATGCAAATCGAAACCAACATGAGATATCACCTCACACCTGCTATAATGACTGTAATCAAAGAGAACACAAATAACAAATGTAGTTGAGGATGCAGAGAAAAGGGAACCCTCATACACTGATGGTGGGGACTGATGTGGCTACCACGGAGAACAAAAAATTGAAAACAGAACTTCCGTATGAGCCAGCGATCCCAATCCTGGGCATACAGCTGGAAAGTATCTTTGACTGGGTTGTTTGGGCATATGTGTAATGGGCATGTATCTGAAGAAAACTGTAATTCAAAAAGATACATGCACCTGAATATTCATAGCAGCACTATCCACAATAGCCAACACATGGAAGCAGCCTAAGTGTCTGCTGACATGGTCACACACATGCGTAACACACACACACACACACACACACACACACACACACACACACACACACGGAATATTACTCAGCCATTAAAAAGAATGAAATAATGGTATTTGCAGCAACATGGGTGGATTTAAGATTATCATACTAAGTGAAGTAAGTCAGACAGAGGAAGGCAAATCTCATATGGTATCCTTATATGTGGAATCTAAAAAGAAAAGATTCAAATGAATTCATTTACAAAACAGAAATAAACTCACAGACATATAAAGCAAACTTATGGTTACCAAAGGGGAAATGGGGCAGGGGGGATGGGAGTGCTGGAGAGGATAAATTAGTAGTTTGGGATTAACATATACACATGACTATATGTAAACCAGGAAACCAACAAGGACATACTATATAGCACTCAATATTTTGTAATGACCTATATGAGGAAAGAATCTGAAAAATAATATATATAAACATGAAATAAAGTGAAAGTCACTCAACTGTGTCTGACGCTGACTCCATGGACTGTAGCCCACCAGGCTCCTCTGTCCATAGAATTCTCCAGGCAAGAATACTGGAGTAGGTAGCCATTCCCCCTCCAAGGGATCTTCCCAACTGTGTATTATATATGTATACGTATGTATGTATATGTATAACTGAATCACTGTGCTATACACATGAAACAAAAAAATTAAGACCTACCTTTTCTGCTCTCCTAGAAGTCTTTGAAGGAGTCTTTTCCTTCAAATAAACTCTCTTCGGCACCTTTCCTCTGTTGCCCTTTCCTCTGGTCCTCGCAACACTGAGAAGTCAAATCTCTCTCCCACTTGTCCCCTCTTAAGCTATGAGAGTCTTCTTCTACTTTCACTGATTTTCCTCTTAAAAATAAACTTTTCTGTCCTTTTCTCTCCTTAGAGAAGAGATCCTGTCAAACTCTGAATAAATAGGAGTTAAACTGGAGACATTTCAAGCATCTACTTGTACAATATTCCTTTTAACTTTCCAATACTAATAACTTCACTTACTAAGAATCCAAGATCTACAGATTCTTCTTTGTCTACTTGATGTTGGTATCAGTGATGTTTCTAGAACAGACCTCCTTTGAGTATGAAGGCTTTTGGCATTTGTAAGACATTTACTGGAAACAAACAGGGTTTTTCAAAAGTCAGTCAAAGACTTTTCAGCCCTGCCTTAGTTCACTAATGTTTGTACTCAAATCTCCAGTTTTAGAACTGCCATGTTCTCTGGACCAGGAAAAAGTAGACTTTAAACTCAATATCCACAATTCTTGTTATGCAAATAACAGAAACACAGCACATGAGAAAAAAAAACAAGACCAAAACATAAAATAAGCATTTGGAAATTGAACACTGAATATTTCCTCTGATATCTCCTTGGGTACACAGTACTACATGCATTCCCATAAAAAATAAATTCTTGCTTAAAGGTGGAGGTTTGTCAGTAGATCTTTGAAATTCGGTTGCAACTTCCCTCTTCAATCTGAACCCATCAGCGTTCCTTCATTTAAAAATTCCTCACAGATTCAAGGCAGTTTCTAATGTATCTCTTTATCAAATAAATTGGGGCTTCCCTGGTGGCTCAATGGTAAAGAATCTGCCTGCCAATGCAGGAGCTGCAATCCGTGGGTCAGGAAGACCGCTGGAGGAGGGCATAGCAACCCATTCCAGCATTCTTGCCTGGAGAATCCCATGAACAGAGGAGCCTGGTGGGCTACAGTCCATAGGGTTGCAAAAAGTCAGACTCTATTGAGCATTCATACACACACATCGAATAAATTAATAATCTAGGAAAATCCTTTATCCATTCAGATTATTTACGTCTTCTTTGATTTCTAAAGTAATATAATCTTCTTTGAAAAGTTCATCAGGATGATGAAAAGATTTCTCAAAGAAAGAGATTGTCTGGTCCAACTGCCAGTTCTGAAAACGCAATTTCTGAGAAGATTAAATAGTCCACACATGACACGGAAGGAAGGACACCTGAGCCTGATGCTTCATCTCCCTCTTGTGATCTTTCCTCAGCTAACTTGATCACCAATATGTGTTGAAGAACTACAATGCTCATAGAATTTCAACCTGTTGGCTGTAAGTTACTGGAAACCTTTATTTCTTTCCTACTTTAAACCTACTGCCTCTTATGAGAAGAGGATAATTTGGGGGAATTTGCAGTTCCAAATGAATGTGTGAAGTGAAGTGAAGTGAAGTCACTCAGTCATGTCCGACTCTTCGTGACCCCATGGACTGTAACCTACCAGTCTCCTCCATCCATGGAATTTTCCAGGCAAGAGTACTGGAGTGGGTTGCCATTTCCTTCTCCAGGGGATCTTCCCAACCCAGGGATCGAACCCAGGTCTCCCGCATTGCAGGCAGATGCTTTACCATCTGAGCCACATAAGACCAAATCTCTGGATCACTTTCCCACCAAAGACTCACTTTGAATATACTTAGGAATAGGAGCCACTGGCAGCGGGCATCCTGTCTTTCTCTGAGAAAATTCACTTCTCTCTTTTCTGTGTTTGCACCCTGGAAATGGTTAGTTTGCACCTCTCTCTGTGGTTGACAGGTGCAGAAAAGATGAAGCTAATGGTACCGTTGTACTTGTTTAGCAGGGGGGCTGTAGTCTCATCCAGCTGACCATCTCCCTGAAGGCAGTTAAGAAAATGACAGTCATGGTACCCAGACTGTCTCCTGGCAGAAGCTGTTGTTCCTTAACCACATTCTTTTGTGTAATCCCTCCAGTTGTCACAGCAATGCCTTACTTCAGTGTCAACCAGGTCAGCTGAATCGGGATCTACTTGTGTCTGTTTTTAAAATATTTTTAGTTCCCATACTTACAAAAACATATAGTTAAGTTGCCCAAATAGCTTGGTCTTCCAGGCTTTTAAATCGGTTGCCATGGTAACAGATGTTCCAGACAGGGACCTACAGTTTTATATTAAACTATGTTTTCCTCAACTTGCCACAAGATTCACATGTACGTGCTTTGTCTTGGGGAAGGAGCTGGTGTCGGGTGGTAAAGGCACAATCTTTGTTCCCACTTTGCATTGCATCTTTTTAATAAAAAAAAAAAATTCCACACTGTCCTTGTAAACTTGGCCATCACATAACGTTATTTCATACCACTCCTGGAGTTTAATAAGATCTGAAAATATTGAAGTAATAGCCATAGTAACTGAGAAGGATAAGGGGAAAAAAGCCTTAGGCTCTGTTGCCTGTTCTCTAACTACACTTCAGATAAAATTAAAACTACACAACTCCATTGACTGGTCATTTTGAAACAAAGAACAAAAGCTTAATCGCATATCTAGACAGGGCAATTAAAGTCAAGACTACAGAAATCTAATTCTCTAAGCACATCCATGCATAATAACCACTTTTGGAAATGGGGTTCATACTGAAAAGCCTCTGTGTCTGTATAGAATCTTTAGTTTTTAATTATGAGACATTTCACAAAAAGAAGACGTAGGGGGCTGGGGAGGGCAACTCCAACAAAATGTGGAAGGAGGCCTTTCCTCCTCTATGGACTCTGAAACTGGTAAGTTTCTAGCACCAGCTTGTAAGAAGAAAGCAGACAGTACTTTTCTAAAACTTCACTGCAAAACTGCTTTCTGAAGAAACATGTGGTCAAGGAGAAAGAATATGAAGGGTCACAGAATAGAGAAGATCTGGGTTCAAATATCAGCTCTGCCTCTTATCAGAACCTCACCTTTTTATCCCATCTTTGGGATAAAAAGCATCTACTTGAAATGGATTTTCATTTAATAATCCAGTGAGATCCCAGATGCAAAACATTCAGCCTAGTACGGTTTTAGTGAATCCTTTAGTTCATCATTTTTTGTTTTCCCATCTCTATTAGGAATCCTGGAGTTTAAAAGCAAGTAGCTATCTTCTTAGTGACTTTTGTACCTTGATTTTCTCATTTCTTGGGATCTTTGTAACCATACTTTACCCAAGATTCCATGTACAGCTCAAGGGGAAATACTCATAGTTTGTAATGGAATCTCACCCAATCAAGGAACTAAATGAGACAGCCACAAATTCCTTACATTTTAAGAGAATCAGACTTCCAACAAAAAGATGGGAATGATTTCTGGATTAAATTTAGGTCCTCTGAGTAGGGAACACCAGAACAGACTAAACATGAAGAAGTTTATTCAAGGAAATCTCTGTGGGAAAATGGGGCGGGACGAGCCTGACCTCAAGGGAAGGAGAGAGGAAAGGAAGGAAGGAAGGAAAGAAGTTTGGGTGGAAGCTTCCTAGACTGCCATGCCATCAAGGAAAGTACATCTAGAACTTCAAGGAGTTCTCAAGCCAAAGTCAGCCAGTCAGCTCAGTTCAGTCACTCAGTCATGTCCCACTCTTTGCAACCCCATGGGCTGCAGCATGCCAGGCCTCCCTGTCAATCACAAATTCCTGGAGTTTACTCAAACTCATGCCCACTGAGTCGCTGACGCCATCCAACCGTTTCATCCTCTGTGGTCCCCTTCTCCTGCCTTCAATCTTTACCAGCATCAGGGTCTTTTCAAATGACTCAGTTCTTCGCATTCGGAGGCCAAAGTATTGGAATTTAAGCTTTGGTGTCAGTCCTTCCAATGAATATTTAGGACTGATTTCCTTTAGGACGGACTGGTTGGATCCCCTTGCTGTCCAAGGGACTCTCAAGAGTCTTCTCTAACACCACAGTTCAAAAGCATCAACTTCAGCGCTCAGCTTTCTTTATAGTCCAACTCTCATATCCATACATGACTCCTAGAAAAACCATAGCCTTGACTAAACAGACCTTTGTTGGGAAAGTAATGTGTCTGCTTTTTAATATGCCATCTAGGCTGGTCATAGCTTTTCTTCCAAAGAGTAAGCATCTTTTAATTTCCACCATTAGCCATTGGAGGTCTCTTATTTGCCAGGATGGATCTCAGTATCCTGGCTATATTTGGCCTCATGACATATCTGAGAGGGGAAATCTAATGACTTCTACAGCTCCCTAATTGGGTTTCATATTTTCTCCAGCTGTAGAACAGCCTTAAATTAAAACTTGGATGGTTCAAGAAGGATTACTTAGATATATTTATAAAGCCAATCTCTCAATTAAGAAAGTTTTTGTGTGAAGCAAGCTATGCACAAGCAGAGCTGCTGATGACCTTGCCTTTGCACTGTCTGGAACACTTGCAACAGCTAGAAGACATTCTTTCATGGCTGAGCAAACACCTACTATTGAGGCCCCTCATACCCTTGCCTTTCTCCATATCTTTTCTGTAAGAAGCCTTCCTCCTCAGCTACCTTGACAGCTCCTTGTATCCTGAACCTCTTCCTGGCTGCCATCCCATCTTATCAAAGAATTTAGACCAAAGTGATTTATCTTCAAGGACACTGGACTCGTAGCAGTATAAGTTAATCCTCGCTGCTATGATAGATAAATTCTTTAAGCTCAGTGGCTTCACATAGTTGAAATTTATTTTTTGTATATCCAGCAATCCATGCAGGTAATTAGCAGGTAGCCTTCAACACAATGAGTCAGGGACCTCTGCTTGGTCAACTCCTAGGGGCTGGGGATCTTCTCTTCCAAACAGTAAATAGAAATTAAGAGAATGTTGGAATCACTGAGGGAAAATTTTTATGGGTTAAGCCTGGACATGGGATCTATCACTTCCATAAATATCTATTGACAAGAAAAAATTCCATACCTACATTCAGCTGCAAGGGAGGCTGGGAATTGTGATTCATCTATATCCTCCTGATCAAGAAGAAGATTTGGTTAGTCCCTAGTCATTTCTGCTAAGGTCCTACACTGGGAACTGAGAACTGGGCTCTCAGCTAACTGAGCTACTATCTATCTGTGCAACAGGACTGAGTTAAAAGGTTTTGCTTTAAAAGATTTCTGAGGTTGGCTTTTCTTTGGGAAGATCCCCTGGAGGAGGAAATGGCAACCCACTCCAGTATTCTTGCCTGGAAAATTCCATGGACAGAGGAGCCTGGTGGGCTACAGTCCCTATGGTCACAAAAAACTAAGCAACTGCACATGCAAGAGGTTGGCTTCAGAACCTAACAACAAGGCTGTGAGCTGCCTGGGGGCTCAGCCTTGGACACTTAGTAAATGTTGTTAGGTGGAAAATTCCTGTAAGAAAGTGGACTTGGGGTTATAAACAGCCTATTTATCAACAAAACAAGAAAGTCTATCCATAAACTAGGAGTTAAATATATGTGTCAGCATCAGTTCAGTTCAGTTCAGTCGCTCAGTTGTGTCCGACTCTTTGCGACCCCATGAATCGCAGCAAGCCAGGCCTCCCTGTCCATCACCAACTCCCGGAGTTCACTCAGATTCACGTCCATAGAGTTAGTGATGCCATCCAGCCATCTCATCCTCTGTCGTCCCCCCTCCTCCTGTCCCCAACCCCTCCCAGCTTTTCCAATGAGTCAAGTCTTCGCGTGAGGTGGCCAAGTACTGGAGTTTCAGCTTTAGCATCATTCCTTCCAAAGAAATCCCAGGGCTGATCTCCTTCAAAATGGACTGGTTCGATCTCCTTGCAGTCCAAGGGACTCTTAAGAATGTTCTCCAACACCACAGTTCAAAAGCATCAATTCTTTGGCACTCAGCCTTCTTCACAGTCCAACTCTCACATCCATATATGACCACTGGAAAGACCATAGCCTTGACTAGACGGACCTTAGTTGGCAAAGTAATGTCTCTGCTTTTGAATATGCTATCTAGGTTGGTCATAACTTTTCTAAGTATCTATTAAATGTGAATTTGGATACCAGGCAATTGGTTCCCATCCTCTAACAAGATTAAATTCTTACCATAAGATGAGTGGCTCACAGATATGTTAGGAAGTGACTATATGTTAGGAAGTGGTCATTCGGGGATTTTCTTGTGCAACATACAATCTGTTAAAAACACCACGACATTGACCTTTGGTGGTCTTTGGAACAATACAGACTGACTAAAAATATTGTCTTCCACTAACCTCCAATGAGGCAACATGTTTTATGAGAATAAAATTTTTGGACCCCATTTATTGCATTATGGTGAAATTTTATTTCATGTCTTTACACATATGTAAATATGCCATTTTGAACATATGCTTGGAGGGAAGGCAAAAGACTGCTGGCAGTCTAGCCACTTAGCTCAGACAACAAACAATAGAATCTTTTTTAAAATCTGAATCAGAGCTTTTTACTCTGAAGATGACAAGCAGCTTTCATAATCTCTGAACAACATAATCCTGCATTGCATTGTCCATTTTATTTTTTAACCCATTTACTTATATTTATTGGAGGATAATTACTTTACAATATTCTGATGGCCTCTGCCATACATCAACATGAACCAGCCATAGGCATACATGTGTCCCCTCCCTCCAGAACTCCCCCTCACTGCCTTGTCCATTTTAGAGGATAGACAATACCGTATGCTTACAAATTAAAATCAGGAAATTTTAGGTCTGCTAAGAAGATGAACAATACAATCCTGATTAGAGAAATATGCAAAGACTGCCTTCCAGATGTACTCTGCATTTACAAAATATTTCCATAACACTTACAGACACATGGACATAAATGATATTGTATTTGCCATGTCTGCATTTATTCTCATGAAACTGGATCAGAGATTAATTTCAGGGGGTGGTAGAAAGAGCCCTGATCTAGGAGTCCAGAGTTCTTAAATTCTTGACTCAGCTCTGCATTTACTAGCTGTGTAATTTTGAATAACTTACCTAACTTCTCTGGGCTCTGGTTTCCTCCTTTGTAAAACTGATATTTTAATTAAATCACTTCCCCCACATACAGTATATCTTTAACCTTTCTGAGTCTCCATTTCCACAAATAGAAAACTACATATAAAATTATCTACTCTTTTTCCAGCTTAGGGCTCTCTCAAGAATAAAAGAAAAAATATATGGATAAGAACTTTGAAAACTACAGAGTGATAGGCAAATGTAGAATGTTTTAAAGAGAAATAAGCACATTTGTAATGTCCAAATCTCTTGCAAACTTACTTAGTCTAGACCCAAGTATCGATACAGTGGAGTTTAAGATTCAGCTATGCTGATTCATCTAATCATCATTTCGAAAACTGAGAGTTATTTCCATTTTTGACAAGCTTTTAGTACTTCCAGCCTAAAAGTCCAAAATGGAAATTTTTAAAATTCCTTGAGATAAAGGAAAATGGGGACACCTTGATCCAAAATCTATGCGATGCGGCAAACGCAGTTTTAAGAGGGAAATTTAAGACATAGTCACACATCAGGAAATAAGGAAAATATTAACCAAATAATCTAACCTAACACCTAAAGAAACAAGAGTAAAAAAAAAAAAAAAGCAAAGCCCAGAGTTTAGTACAAGGAAGGAAATAATAAAGATCAGAGCATAAATTAATAAAGACTTTTTTAAAAAAAGAAAGATTAATTAAGCTGAAAGCTGATTCTTTGAAAAGACAAAGTTTACAAACCTCTAGCCAAACCTCATTAAGGAAAAAAGAGAGAGAGAGCCCAAATAAATAAAATCAGAAGTGCAACAGAAGTTACAACCTATACCATTAAAATACGACAGATTATAAGAAATTACTATGACTCATACATGCCACAAATAAGACAATGTAGAAGGAATGGACTTCCCTGGTGACTCAGATGGTAAAGCATCTGTCTGCAATGTGGGAGACCTAGGTTTGATCCCCCGGTCGGGAAGGTCTCCTGGAGAAGGAAATGACAACCCACTCCAGTATTCTCTCCTGCCTGGAAAATTCCATGGACAGAGGAGCCTCTTAGGCTGCATGGGGTCGCAAAGAGTCAAACATGACTGAGCGACTTCACTTTCACTTTCACTTTCTTTCAGAAGGAATGGATAAATTCCTAGAAATCTGCAGTGATTTTGGAGCCTAAAAATATAAAGTCTGTCACCCTTTCCACAGTTTCCCCATCTGTTTGCCATGAAGTGATGGGACTGGATGCCATAATCTTAGTTTTCTGAATGTTGAGTTTTAAACCAATTTTTACACTCTCCTGTTTCAATTTCATCAAGAGGCTCTTTAGTTCTTCTTCGCTTTCTGCCATAAGGGTGGTGTCATCTGCATATATGAGGTTATTGATGTTTCTCCCAACAATCTTGATTCCAGCTTGTACTTCATCCAGCCCACCGTTTCTCACGATGTACCCTGCATATAAGTCAAATAAGCAGGGTGACAATATACAGCCTTGACATACTCCTTTCCCTATTTGGAATCAGTCTGTTGTTCCATGCCCAGTTCTAACTGTTGCTTCCTGACCTGCATAAAGTAGAAAGTCAAGAAATGCCTAGAGTAACAGGAAAATTTGACCTTGGAGTACCGAATGATCCAATGTTCCCAAGAGAACACACTGGTCATAACAAACACCCTCTTCCAACAACACATGAGAAGACTACACATGGACATCACCAGATGGTCAATACCAAAATCAGATTGATTATATTCTTTGCAGCCAAAGATGGAGAAGCTCTATACAGTCATCAAGAACAAGACCAGGAGCTGACTGTGGCTCAGATCATGAACTCCTTGCTGCCAAACTCAGACTGAAATTGAAGAAAGTAGGGAAAAACACTAGACCATTCATGTATGACCTAAATCAAATCCCTTACGATTATACAGTGAAAGTGACAAATAGATTCAAGGGATTAGATCTGATACCAAACATGTAAAGAAGTGTTAATACCTCTCTTCTTGAACTATTCCAGAAAACTGAAGAAGGACCATATCTGAACTCATTCTACAAAGCTAGCACCACCCCTGATTCCAAAACTTGTCAATGACACCACAGAAAAGATAATTATAGGCCAATATCACTGATGAACATAGACACAAAAACGCTCAACAAATTATCAGCGAATCAAATTCAATAATATATTCAAAGGATTATTCATCATGATCAAAGGGATGTATCCCAGGGATGCAAGGATGGTTCAATACCTGCAAATCAGTCAATGTGAAACATCACCTTAACAAAATGAAGACTAAAAATCATATGATCATCTCAATGGATATAGGAAAATTTTTCACAAAATTCAACATCTATTTATGAGCTAAAAACTCTCAACAAAGTGTGTATAGAAGGAACACACCTCAACATAATAAAGGTCATATATGAAATACCCACAGCCAACATCATACCCCATGGTCAAAAAGTTAAAGCATTTCCTCAAAGATCAGAAACAAGACAAGGATGACCACTCTCATCACTTTTATTCAGCATAATATTGGAAGTCCTGACTGAGCAATCAGACAAACAAAAAATTACAAAGAATGCAAATTGGAAAGGAAGAAGTAACTGCTACTATTTGTAGATGACAGGACACTACATAGAAAAAATCCTAAAGACACCATGAAAAAACTATTAGAACTAATAAATAAATTCAGTAACTTTTCAGGATACAAAATTAATATACAGAAATCAGTTGTATTTCTATACACTAATAACAAACTATCAGAAAGAAAAATTAAGAAAATAATCCCATTTACAATTGCATCAAAAAAAGTAAATACCTAGGAATAAGCCTAGCCAAGGAGATGAAAAACTTGTGCACTGAAAACTATAAAGTACTGACAAAAGAAACTGAAGATGACATAAACAGGTGGAAAGATATACTGTGTTCATGAATTGGAAGAATTAACATTGTTAAAGTGGCCATAATACTCAAGGCAATCTAGAGACTCAGTGCTATCCTTATCAAAATATCAATGGCATTTTTCACAGAACTAGAATCAAGAATCCTAAAGTTGGTAGGGAACCACAAAAGATCCCAAATATCCAAAACAATCTTAAGAAAAAAGAACAAAGTTGGAGGTATCATACTCTCTGATTTCAAACTATACTCCAAAGCTACAGTAATCAAAAAAATATGTTACACAAAAACAGTCACATAGATCAACAGAATACAATGGCAAGCCCAGGAAGAAACCCATGCGTATATGGTCAGTTAATCTACAATAGGGGCTTCCCAGGTGAGGCAGTGGTAAAGAATCTACCTGACAATGCAGGAGATGCCAGAGATATGAGTTTGATCCTTGGATCAGGAAGTTCCCCTGAAGGAGGAAATGGTAACCCGCTCCAGTATTCTTGCCTGGAAAATTTCATGGACAGTGGAGCCTGCCAGGCTACAGTCCATGGGGTCACAAAGAGTCAGACACTGAGCATGCACACAAAAACAAATCTGTAACAACAGAGGCAAGAATATACAATAGGGAAAAGACAGCATTTTCAATAAATGGTATAGGGAAAACTATAGAGCTATATGCAAAAAATAAAGAAACTGGACCACCTATACACAAAAAAACTCGAAACAGATTAAAGACTTGAAGACCTAAAATCATAAAACTTCTTAGAATAAAACAGGCAGTAAGTTCTTTCGGCATCTGTCTTAGCAATATATTTTTGGATCTGTCTTCCTTAGGCAAGCGAAACAAAAGCAGAATTAAACAAATGAGACTACATCAAACTAAAAAAATAAATAAATAAATAAAACTTCTGCACAGTGAAGGAAACTATCAACAAAACAAAGAGTCAGACTATTGAATGAGAGGAGATATTTGCAAACAACATATCCTATTGAGGATTGATATACAAAATATACAAAGAACTCATATACCTCAATATTTTTAAAAACATCTGATTAAAAAATGACCAGGGTACCTAACCAAATATTTTTCCAAAGAAGACATATGGATGCTCAACATCACTAACCATCAGGAAAATGAAATCCAAACTACAGTGAGATATCATCTCACATCTGTCAGAATGGCTTTATGATAATGTTTATGAGAATGTAGAAAAAGGGGAACCCTCAACACACTGTTGGTGAGATTATAAATTAGTATGTCCCTATTTGAAAACAGTATGGAGATGGATGGGCGGTGTCTTCTCCCTGAAATGGGATTTCTGCTAAATGATTGGATGGATATCAATTTCTGTTCACAGTGCATTCTGAGACTGCTCCTCATCTCTGAATATAAAGCGTCTGTCTACAAAGTGGGAAACCTGGGTTTGATCCCTGGGTTGGGAAGTTCACTGGAGAAGGAAATGGCAACCCACTCCAGTACCCTTGCCTAGAAAATTCCGTGGACGGAGGAGCCCGGTGTCCATGGGGTCGCAAAGAGTCGGACAGGACTGAGTGACATCACTTTCACTTTCACTAACTGCGTCCCGAATCAAGCAACTGGAATTCACATGGAGGATATCTCCCTAACTTGGAGAAATCCAAGACACTGGCTTGTCCTGGCTGAAAAGTAAGCATCCTCTGCTCTGCTTCCTCAGAAGGAGTAACTGTAGGGCCCTCCATGATTAGGGGGGCAAACGCTGGATTGAGTTAAGTATATTTCAGCATAGCTGCTCTTTTCTGCAACCAAGGGATCACGAGCCTGCCTCCTGTATTTCCATTCAGCCATTGCACTGTAAAAAATGACTTCTGTTTTAAAAGTCTAGATGTCATAAGGGCTTAAACTCACATTGTGTATTTGGGCAGAATTGGAGAAAGATATTTTGATACTCAGAGCATCAACACTGCCATATGTAATTCAAAATAATATATGCTTTTTAATGACACAAAATGTCTTGTATGCTGGGATGTTGCTATTCTGATTGTAAACTTCCTGATATAATATTGGGTTGGCCAAATAGTTCATTCAGGTTTTTGCTAAGATGGTATGGAAAAACCCAAATGAACTTTTTGGCCAACCCAAATACAAAAAGCCAAACATTTCTGTATTTTAGTTTCTATTTAGTTTTTTTTTTTTTCTCAAGGAAATGAGAGATTGTTTTTCTGTCTACTTTGCTGGTTGCAAAAGTATATATGTAACCCTTGTGTTAAGTAATCTATCTATATGAAGATTAGGGAAAAAAACAGGAAAGATAGATTTTTTTTTTTCCTACCTGGCCCTCTCAGTCTGCCTGAGTCAGGTCCACTCATTTTAAAATGAAATCAATACCAACAGCAAGCTTGAATTAGTAAATACAAAATGGGTAAAGTTTCATACAATGCACCTTGGAAAAATAACATTTCTGAATGTGATCACACTGTAAGAACAAAATCGGTAGTTTAAGTTCTAATTCTACTATAAGTTCTATAATTGTAACTGGTAATATAAATTCAGCCTATAAATATTTATGTTGAATACTATATTATTTAATAAACTTGCTAACCACTCTTCTGATTTTAGCCTGCTTTTAAATTTTAACCAGAGATAGGAATGAATCCATTTGCAATGCAGGAAACATGGGTTCAATCCCTGAGTGGGCAAGGTTTCCTGGAGAAGGGACTAGCAACCCACTCCAGTATTCTTGCCTGGGAAACCTCATAGACAGAGGAGGCTGGCAGGCTACAGTCCATGAGGTGGCAGAGTCAGACAGGACTTAGTGACTAAACAGCAACAACAAAAAAGTGTTCAGACAAATATAAAATGCTAGCATTCAAAGAGTAGTTGATGGACAAAGTACAGTTTTCATCCTCATAAAGGTGGCCTGCCCTTCCAAATGCCCTGTATGCAGTTTCTTAGGACTCTGGTTTAAGAAAGGTACTTATTATCCAAGGAATTGCAAACATAATGCATGTGATAGTCACATTTATAGTTTGCTTATGTCATTTTATTAACCAGAAGCTTAAACTTCAAACTGCAAACTGCATACAAATTGTAACCCACAGTTGTTTCCTGGATCAGACTTTTAAAGGTGAAATCCCCATTGTCCCTAATTCAGACTCTTTTACTCTTGACTAGGAGGTAATCTCCTCAGTGTTTAACAGGAGGCAACAGCTTGGGAATTCTCTCCCATTTCAAGTGCGCACAGAACTGCTACTGCCTTTTATAAAAGTTGTGCATAAGCCTGGATACAAAACAAGCCCTATAGGGAAAGAGTCCAGTGAATTCAAGGAAAGTGCAAATAACCTCAACGCCTAGTCTTTCCTTTTCTGAGAACTAATAAGTGAATTTTATGAATCTGGACAAAAATATCCCACTGAAGTGAGGCTTTGAGAAACATTTGTGCTGATGATGACAGCATTTTCATGGTAATTCGTCAATGTTCTTGCAAAGCAATGGTAATTTACTCCAACAAAATCCAGCTAATAGCCCTGTAGATTTGAGGCCTTCTTCCAGGAGGCCACATGCATGCCACCCTGCTGTCTAGTGCCTGCAGACTCCATCACCACTCAAGAATTCCAAGCTGAACTGTGTTGTTCAGTCACTAAGTTGCATCTGACTCTTTATGACCCCATGGACTACAGCAAGCCAGGCTTCCCTGTCCATCACTATCTCCCGGAGTTTGCTCAAACTCATGTCCATCGAGTCGGGGATGCCATCCAACCATCTCATCCTCTGTTGTCCACTTCTCCTTCAATCTTTCCCAGCAACAGGGTCTTTTCTAATGAGTCAGCTCTTCACATCAGGTAGCCAAAGTATTGCAGCTTCATCATCAGTCCTTCCAATAAGTATTCAGGACTGATTTCCTTTAGGAATGACTGGTTTTATCTCCTTGCAGCCCAAGGGACTCTCAAGAGTCTTTTCCAACACCACAGTTTGAAAACATCAGTTCTTCAGTGCTCAGCCCTCTTTATGGTCCAACTGAATACCCGTACGTGACTATGGGAAAAACCATAGCTTCAACTATATGGACCTTTTGTCGGCAAAGTGATGTCTCTGCTTTTAAATATATTGTCTAGGGCTGAACTCCTGGAACATCCAGGCCTGATTTTTCCATGTCACAATTTCAAAGCCAGTGCCCAGTATGGGAAGCCCAACTGGGGTTAGAGGGAGTGGTGAGTTGGGGGAGGAAAGGGGCTGAAGACACAGTATTAATGATTGTCAAACTCTGAGAGGCCTTAAACTGACAGCTATATTTCTGAGCAGAAACAAGACTAAAAAAGCAAATTGTAAAAGACATCTATCAGTACCATTCACTTCCTTTTCTGATTCTGAAGAAAATACACATTCATTATAGATTTTTAAAAAACAGAAAGACTTCAAAAAGGACACAATCATCAATAATTTTATCCAGATATTTTTACCCAGATATCTTTTATCCATATACAGTTCCTTCCAGTTTTTCTCAATGCAGATTTTAATTACTCTATGCAACTTTTTGGGCTTCCCAGGTGGCACTAGGAGTGAAGAACCTGCCTGTCAAGGTAGGAGCCGTAAGAGACATGGGTTCCATCCCTGGGTCAGGAAGATCACCTGGAGGAGGGCACGGCAACCCACTCCAGTGTTCTTGCTTGGAGAATCCCCTGGACAGAGGAGTCCAGTGGGTCACAAAGAGTTGGGCACGACTGAAGCGGCTTAGCACACATGCAAATTTACTGTGTATAAGTACTTTTTTGAAAATATGATTCTTCTAGTCACAGAATATCACTATCTCTGGGCACCTGTAAGTTACAGAATGTTCATATTACTAGACAATATAGGTGGTTTCAATTACTGCATAATTAAACATAACAATGTAGTGACAATCTTCCTACAGAAATCTTGGTCTCACACTCTATTTTCTTAAGAAAGAGTCTCAGAAGCCATGAAAGGTATTGATGGATATGGACATTTCAATATAATTGATACATAAAACTGAGCCAGGAATTCCCTGGCAGTCCAATGGCTAGAACTCCATGCTTTCATTTTCTGACAGATTCAAACCCAGGTCAGGAAACTAACATTTCACAAATCTCATGGAGTAGCCAAAAATTTTAAAAATAAATTTTAAAAACTTAAAAGTTGAACGAGATTAAATAAAAAATGATAAAAATTGAGCCAAATTGCTTTCCAGAAAAGCTGTAACAATTAGACAATCTGTTCAACAGCAAAAGAGTCTCATATTAATGTACTTTCATCAACATCAAGCTGTTAATCTGTGGTAATTTCAGGTCAAAACTCACTTTTGTACTTTATGCATACACAATATGTTACGTATGGCTTTGGTTTGCTATAAAGTCAACATATTTGGAAAGCCACAGGAAGCAGAGTGACCTCCAAGAGCATACAATATGCTGAAAGCGAAGCAGCTTGCCTGGGGTCATCTGACCATTCAACCATGAATTTGGGACTAAAAACCAAGAATTCTTCTAATTCCCAAACCAGTTCCTAAGCAGTAGCAACTTTCAGTAAAAATAAAACCAATTTTCAAATGTGGAGAGAATGGGGAGATAGGAGATACTTTTCATTGCTGCTTGGTAAATAATCTTTTTAATTAACTTATTTATTTTAATTGGAGGCAAATTACTTTACAATATTGTGGTGGGTTTTGCCACACATCAACATGAATCAGCCACAGGTGTACATGTGTCCCCCCATCCTGAACCCCCCTCCCTCCTTCCTCCCCACCCCACCCCTCTGGGTTATCCCAGAGGACCAGCTTTGAGTGCCCTGCTTCATGCATCGAACTTGCACTGGTCATTTATCTTTACATATGGTAATATACATGTTTCAATACTATTCTTGCTTGGTAAATAAACTTTATCCTCATTGAATTTTCATATCTTTGCAGCACTGCCTCAGACCAGCAAGCCTGCTACCCAGCAGTTCACCAGTCATCACTTTTCAGCTCTCAGAGAGGGTTCTTTGGGAGGAAAGGAGTTACAGAGTGCAAATCTTATGTTTCAGAATTAACCACAGTAGTGTCATTAGGAAACTCAGTCTAGCCTGAAGATACCTCATGACAATCTAAAATCAAATACAAGTGAATCTTCTCTGCCTCTGTGCATGCATGTTCAGTCATGTCCATCTCTTGGTGACCTCATGGATTGTAGCCTGCCAGGCTCTCCTGTCCATGGAATTTTCCAGGCAAGATTACTGGAGTGGGTTGCCATTTCCTTCTCCAGGGGATCTTCCCAGGGATTGAACCCACATCTCTTGCACCATTCTACATTGACTGGCTTGTGTATTAAACAGCTTCAGCTGTCTGACTCTTTGCAACCCCATGGACTGTAACCTGCCAGGCTCCTCTGTGAATGAGATTCTCCAGGTGAGATTACTGGAGTGGGTTGCCATGCCCTCCTGATTGGCAGGCAGATTCTTTACCACTGATAAAAGGCTATGCAGCTTCTTCCTGGTCTGCTGAGAACACTTACTCTTGGAGCCATCATGTAAGAAGCCTGACTGCACAGAACCCCTACTGAGGAAGTCTACATCCTATTGAGAAGCCCCAGGGAGATGCACTGATTGACAGTTCCTGATTAACCCAGTCTTCCAGTCAGACAGGCACCAGGCATGTGAGGGAGGAACTTCCAGACCACTTCAGACCCCAGCCATTTGAGTCAATCACAGTCTTCATGACTTTCCGCTAATGCCCCAGACTTCATGGAGCAGAAGAAAGCCATCTCCACTGTGCTCCGGCTGAATTCCTGACTCACACAACGAGTGTAATAAAATGACACTTTGATTCATTGTATTAAGGGCAATTGGTTATACAGCAATAAGTCATACCTTATTCCAGTAATAAGATAACTGAGGCTGCTTGCATAGCTCAGTCAGTAAAGAATCTGCCCTCAACGCAGGAGACCTGGGTTCAAGTCCTGGGTCAGGAAGTTCCCTTGGAAAAGGAAATGGCAACCTGCTCCAGTATTCTTGCCTGGAGAAACCCAGGGACAGGGAAGCCTGGTGAGATCCAGTTCATGGGATCGCAAGAGTCGGACACCACTTAGTGCTATCTTTTTGCTATCTTTTTTTATTATTCCAGTAATAACCTGGAATACCTCTCCTCCGCTCCCCTATCCCTCATCCTCCCCACCTTCCTGTTCCATTGCATTATTGCTATCATCTAATCTTTGTGTCCCACCACCACCTTCAAATTACATGTTAAAATTCTAATGCCCCCATTATGGTTTTAGGATGTGAGGCCTTTGGGGTGATTAGGTCATCAGAGTGAAGCTTCATGAATGGCAGTAATGCCCTCATAAAAGAGGTCCCAGAGAGGTCCCCTTCCACCCTGTGGGGACACAGCAAGAAGTAAGCAGTCTACAACCTACAAGAGGGCTTTCCCCAGAACCTGACTATGCTGGCATCCTGATCTCCGAATTCCAGGCTCCAGAACTGTGAGAAATAAATTTCTGCTGCTTATAAGCTACCCAGATTATGGTATTTTAACAGCCTGAATGGACTAAGACAATTATTCTTCATCTTTACCTTTTCCATCTTCAGCCCATGAGCTACCAGGTCTCCTACTTTTCTTTCGAAAGTCTCTGAACATTGGATCGGGGCATTCATAGCAATATTGAATATTAATATTTTTGATGACTGCATTGACAAAGAGACTTGGAAGTCACTGTGGAGCACATGAGAATATCTAGAAATGGACTTTCCAGTTGACATTTAAATGTCTGTGATGTTTTTTCTGCTCTTTTCTATTTTGTGTCCATTTCCTATCCCAGATCCTGCTGCTGAGCCACATCTTTTTTTAATTAATTTTTGTTAGAGTATAGTTGCTTAGAGGAGCAACCCCACATCCAAGGAGCGGTGACTGTGCGGGCTCAGGAGGGCCGAGAAGAGCTATTCCACGTTCAAGGTCAGGAGGGGCGGCAGTGAGGAGACACCCCTCATCCAAGGTAAGAAGCAGCGGCTGTGCTTTGCTGGAGCAGCTGTGAAGAGATGCCCCACGCCCAAGGTAAGAGAAACGCAAGTAAGACTTTAGGTGTTGCAAGAGGGCATCAGAGGGCAGACACACTGAAACCATAATCACAGAAAACCAACCAATCTGATCACATGGACCACAGCCTTGTTTAATTCAGTGAAACTAAGCCATTCCCTGTGGGCCCACCCAGAACGGACAGGTCATGGTGGAGAGGTCTGACAGAATGTGGTCCACTGGAGAAAGGAATGGCAAACCACTTCAGCATTCTTGCCTTGAGAACCCCATGAACAGTATGAAAAGGCAAAATGATAGGATACTGAAAGAGGAACTCCCCAGGTCGGTAGGTGCCCAATATGCTACTGGAGATCAGTGGAGAAATAACTCCAGAAAAAATGAAGGGATGGAGCCAAAGCAAAAACAATACTGAGCTATGGATGTGACTGGTGATAGAAGCAAGATCCGATGCTGTAAAGAGCAATATTGCACAGGAACCTGGAATGTCAGGTCCATGAATCAAGGAAAATTAGAAGTGGTCAAATAGGAGATGGCAAGAGTGAACGTCGACATTCTAGGAATCAGCGAACTAAAATGGACTGGAATGGGTGAATTTAACTCAGATGACCATTATATCTACTACTGTGGGCAGGAATCCCTTAGAAGAAAGGGAGTAGCCATCATGGTCAACAAAAGAGTCTGAAATGCAGTACTTGGATGCAATCTCAAAAACGACAGAATGATCTCTGTTTGTCTCCAAGGCAAACCATTCAGTATCACAGTTATCCAAGTCTATGCCCCAACCAGTAACGCTGAAGAAACTGAAGTTGAACAGTTCTATGAAGACCTACAAGACCTTTTAGAACTAACACCCAAAAAAGATGTCCTTTTCATTATAGGGGACTAGAATGCAAAAGTAGGAAGTCAAGAAACACCTGGGGTAACAGGCAAATTTGGCCTTGGAATGTGGAATGAAGCAGGGCAAAGGCTAATAGAGTTTGGCCAAGAGAACGCACTGGTCATAGCAAACACCCTCTTCCAACAACACAAGAGAAGACTCTACACATGGACATCACCAGATGGTCAACACCGAAATCAGATTGATTATATTCTTTGCAGCCAAAGATGGAGAAGTTCTATACAGTCAGCAAAAACAAGACGGGGAGCTGACTGTGGCTCAGATCATGAACTCCTTATTGCCAAATTCAGATTTAAATTGAAGAAAGTAGGGAAAACCACTAGACCATTCAGGTATGACCTAAATCAAATCCCTTATGATTATACAGTGGAAGTGAGAAATAGATTTAAGGGCCTAGATCTGATAGATAGAGTGCCTGATGAACTATGGAATGAGGTTCGTGACATTGTACAGCAGACAGGGATCAAGATCAT
The DNA here is from genome assembly GCF_001704415.2 of Capra hircus. Taxonomy (NCBI): domain Eukaryota; kingdom Metazoa; phylum Chordata; class Mammalia; order Artiodactyla; family Bovidae; genus Capra; species Capra hircus. The sequence continues at coordinate 65,856,951 of NC_030812.1, forward strand.
CCCCAAGAAAAAGAAATGCAAAAAAGCAAAATGGCTGTATGAGGAGGCCTTACAAATAGCTGTGGAAAGAAGTGAAAAGCAAAGGAGAAAATGAAAGATATAAGCATCTAAATGCAGAGTTCCAAAGAATAGCAAGGAAAGATAAGAAAGCCTTCCTCAGAGATCAGTGCAAAGAAATAGAGGAAAACAACAGTATGGGAAAGACTAGAGATCTCTTCAAGAAAATTAGAGATACCAAGGGAACATCTCATGAAAAGATGGGCTCAATAAAGGACAGAAATGGTATAGACCTAACAGAAACAGAAGATATTAAGAAGAGGTGGCAAGAGTACATAGAAGAAATATATAAAAAAGACCTTCATGACCCAGATAATCATGATGGTGTGATCACTCACCTAGAGCTAGACATCCTGGAATGCGAAGCCAAGTGGGCCTTAGAAAGCATCACTACGAACAAAGCTAGAGGAGGTGATGCAATCCCAGTTGAGCTATTTAAAATCCTGAAAGATGATGCTGTGAAAGTGCTGCCTCAATATGCCAGCAAATCTGGAAAACTCAGCAGTGTCCACAGGACTGGAAAAGGTCAGTTTTCATTCCAACCCCAAAAAAGGCAATGCCAAAGAATGCTCAAAATACCGCACAATTGCACTCATCTCACATGCTAGTAAAGTTATGCTCAAAATTCTACAAACCAAGCTTCAGCAGTACATGAACTGTGAACTTCCAGATGTTCAAGCTGGTTTTAGAAAAGGCAGAGGAACCAGAGATCAAATTGCCAACAACCGCTGGATCACGGAAAAAGCAAAAGAGTTCCAGAAAATCATCTATTTCTGCTTTATTGACTATGCCAAAGTCTTTGACTGTGTGGATCACAATAAACTGTGGAAAATTCTGAAAGAGATGGAAATACCAGACCACCTGACCTGCCTCTTGAGAAACCTGTATGCAGGTCAGGAAGCAACAGTTAGAACTGGACATGGAACAACAGACTGGTTCCAAATAGGAAAAGGAGTACGTCAAGGCTGTATATTGTCACCCTGCTTATTTAACTTCTATGCAGAGTACATCATGAGAAATGCTGGACTGGAAGAAGCACAAGCGGGAATCAAGATTGCTGGGAGAAATATCAATAACCTCAGATATGCAGATGACACCACCCTTCTGGCAGAAAGTGAAGAGGAACTCAAAAGCCTCTTGATGAAAGTGAAAGAGGAGAGTGAAAAAAGTTGGCTTAAAGCTCAACATTCAGAAAACGAAGATCATGGAATCTGGTCCCATCACTTCATGGGAAATAGATGGGGGAACAGTGGAAACAGTGGCTGACTTTATTTTGGGGGGCTCCAAAATCACTGCAGATGGTGATTGCAGCCATGAAATTAAAAGACGCTTACTCCTTGGAAGGAAAGTTATGACCAACTTAGATAGCATATTCAAAAACAGAGACATTACTTTGCCAACAAAGGTCCATCTAGTCAAGGCTATGGTTTTTCCAGTGTTCATGTACGGATGTGAGAATTGGAATGTGAAGAAGGCTGAGTGCTGAAGTATTGATGCTTTTGAACTGTGCTGTTGGAGAAGAGTCTTTAGAGTCCCTTGGATTGTAAGGAGATCCAACCAGTCCATTCTAAAGGAGATCAGCCCTAGGTGTTCTTTGGAAGGAATGATGCTAAAGTTGAAACTCCAATACTTTGTCCACCTCATGCAAAGAGTTGGCTTATTGGAAAAGACCCTGATGCTGGGAGGGATTGGGGGCAGGAGGAGAAGGGGACAACAGAGAATGAGATGGCTGGATGGCATCATCAACTCGATGGACATGAGTCTGAGTAAACTCCAGGAGTTGGTGATGGACAGGGAGGCCTGGCGTGCTGCAATTCATGGGGTCGCAAAGAGTCAGACACAACTGAGCGACTGAACTGAACTGAATGAACTGATAGTTGCTTAATGATGTTGCTTTACTTTCTGCTGCATAGCAAAGTGAATCCATGTATTGAATGTAAAGAATTTCCAGAAGATTCTATTACTCAATCAAATGAACAGTTAACAGAGGTCAATTTCAGTTCAAATAGTAAAATAAGCTACCATTTGTTGAATGTAATGCTAAGCACTTTAACCACAATTTTTTAGCATCATAACCATATGAGGTAAGTCTTATTAAACCCATTTTACTGAAGGGGAAACTGTGACTTAAAAGAGTAACATGGCTCCTGCATGTTAAAGCTAGAATTTGAATCCTGGGTCATATGACTTCACATCCATTTCTCAACTACTGCATGAGTAGCTTTCAAGCCTTTTGGCCATGCCCCATGGTGAAAAAAAAAATAAATGCATCTTACATCATAGCCAATGAACACCAACAGACATGAATTAGAAGTGTCAGGAAAGCAATAAATACCTTACCAGGTATACAACATATTGATCTTCTCTATTCTTTTTGGTCTAGTTCTCATTTTTAAAATTTAGTTGTGTGTCTTAGTTGCTCAGTTCAGTTCAGTTGCTCAGTCGTGTCCCACTCTTTGCAACCCCATGGACTGAAGCACACCAGGCCTCCCTGTCCATCACTAACTCCTGGAGTTTACTCAAACTCATGTCCATTCAGTCGGTGATGCCATCCAACCATCTCATCCTCTGTCATCCCCTTCTCCTCCCGCCTTCAAGTTGCTCAGTCGTGTCCAACTCTTTGCGACCCCATGAACTGGCTCCTCTGTCCATGAGGATTCTCCAGGCAAGAATACTGGAGTGGGTTGCCACTCCCTTCTCCAGGGAATCTTCCTAACCTAGAGACTGAACCCAGGTCTCTTGCATTGCACGCAAATTCTTTACCATCTGAGCTACCAGGGAAGCCCAAGGTGTGTGTGTGTGTGTTAGTCACTCAGTCATATCCAACTCTTTGTGACGAAATGTACTTAGGAGTCCATCAAACTGATTGCATAACTTCTTGCTAATTGATCATAATACAGAGACTAAAAAAATCACTACATTCCTTATCCAACTTGACTTAAAATCTGGGAGGTCATTACTCCAAAACCCTTTTCTACTTTAAAGATTACTCACCACAGGGAAGTCTTCTACCTAATGTCCTTTTTCTGTTCTGGAATCTTAGGTAGAAGACTTCCCTATGGTCTAGTGGTTGAGAATCCACCCTCCAATTCGGGGAGTGTGGCTTTGAGCCCTGGTTGGGAACTAAGATCCCAAATGCTGTGGAGTGTGACCAAAAAATAAAAAGAAAAAGGACATTAGGTAAAAACTAAGGAAATCTGAATGATGTATGAAATTTAGTTAACAAGAATGCATTAATATTGGCTCTTTAATTGCAACAAGCATACCATATGACAGTAAGATATTAACAATAGTAGGAAATTGGATATTTGGGTACTTGGGAACTCTGTATGATCTTGGCAATTTTTATTAAATGTAAACTGTTCTAAAATAAAGTTGGATTAAAAAATTATTTAAAAAAAATAAAAAATAAAAAATAAAGATTACTCACCAAAGAGCTAAACACAAAATGTTTTAATACAACCTTTTTTAAAATTAGAAAGAAACTTTATCATTTCTATCAACCCCTTCTCTTTTTTAACATGAGACTATTTAATGAAAAGCTCTATTTGATAAATTTAACAAACAAACTGATATCTCAGTTCCATACTAGATCTGGTTTCTGGACAGCAATAGAAGATACAGGAAAGATATTCACCCTGCATTTGCCTCATTGCTCAAAGCCCTTCCCTAGGGCCACAGCCCCAGTCAGGCACCACAGCACAGGATCCCATTTGCCCCTCTGCTTCTGCTATTTGGACAATTAGCTGGGTAGAGAATGATGATGTGCCTGACATGAGAAAAGGAGCTGGACCATGTGAGGAATGAAAGTGAGGGCATGATAAGTTTCTTCAGTCATGTCCAACTCTTTGTGACGCTATGGACCATAGCCCGTCAAGCTCCTCTGTCAACGGGATTCTCCAGACAAGAATACTGCAGTGGGTTGCCATGCCCTCCCTGCCATGCAGGGATCCAGGGATCAAACTAGGGATCGACCCAGGGATTGAACTCATGTCTCTTACATCTCCTCCATTGGCATGTGGGTTCTTTACCACTAGTGCCACCTAGGAAGCCCATGAAAGTGAGAATGATGGGTAAATAATCTAAAGAGTCGAGAGAGTAGACACTGAATGGTCATGTGGCAGAATGGGGCTGGAGAGGCCGTGGTAACGACGGGCATACCCCAGCGATGATGATACCGAAAAGGCCACACAAAGCAGGAGAAAGATGTATGCGTGTGAAGAGGAGCACACAGACGCTTTGTGCCCCCAGACAAAGAGGAGCTGCTCGCTCTAGGCAGGACAAGTCCCACGGGCTTTCTGGCTTCAAATCCAGTGCTGTGTACTCACAACAAAAACATACATTTTTCTTTCTGGAGATTTGTAAAGCGTTTAGTTCTTTACAACACAAAGTTCCTTAGTTAAATGGGCTCTTGAAATATTCTCACAGCAAGAATCTGAGAGAAGGGCAGAGTGGGACAAACACAGAGTCACAGACAGGAGATTCATGGACACAAGATTTATAGAGGACTATTCCTATGCTTTTGTCTTCTGGAATATTAAAAATCTTCATTACAATGCCTTTTATTTGAGTCATACAATACTTTATAGCCCACAAAATAATCTGTAAAGTGGGATAATAATTTTACCTGTTTCATATTTTTTGTGGAAGGTGAAATAAGCAAACACAAGAAAAGTCCTTAAATTAAGACTTTCCACATAGTTGATGCTCAGTAAATAGGACTTGATCTTATGACAATACTATGACATGGGAGGGTATTACATATGACAGGTGAAGACATGGGCGCACACAAAAACCTCAGGCCATGCCAAAGGTTACACAGCTAAAAAGTGGTAACAGAGGTCTTTGGGTTTTGCATCATCCATAAATATTCCACAGATATTTATGGAGTCCAGGATCAGTGCCAGGTTCATACCATCTCAGTGAATGAGACAGATGCATTTCTTGCCTCCAGCAAAATATTCCTTCCCCACATCTTATGTTTATATAATATAGGCATCAAACTAGAGAGTTGTTCTTTTTTTACACTCTACAAATAAGATTACATTTAGCTCTAATAAGAAAAAGCCACAAGACTAGAAAGGCATGCATCTTCTGCTATCTTGAGAAATTATAGAGTTTCCTCCCCTGTACCCGTCTATAGCCTCCTAGGGTTACCACACCATGGTGCTAGGCACACTGTATTGTAATTCCTTGAATAGTTTTCAGTCCCCATTCTTCACCCAAGACCATCAGCTCCCTAAGGACAGGAGCTCTCCTCAGGGCAGCACAGTGCGCTAGTTGCTCAGTCATGTCCAATGCTTTGCGACCCCATGGACTGTAGCCTGCCAGGCTCCTCTGTCCATGGGATTCTCCTGGAAAGAATACTGAAGTGAGTTGCCATGCTCTCCTCCAGGGGATCTTCCCAACCCAGGGATCGAACTCGCATCTCTTCTGTCTCCTGCACTGGCACGCAGGCCCTTGACCACTAGCACCACCAGGCTCTTATATCAATGCAAATGCCTTGATTTTTCTTAACATTCAGGTTGGTCTTAGTTTTTAGTTCACTGAGAGATTTTTATTCCTTGTGTTTATGGGATTCCCCCTCCATGGTGATTTTTTTCAGTTTAAGAAATGCATAAAATACAATGAGACCAAGGAACTAAAATGGTTCCTCCCACAACTACCAATAACACTTCAATACATTTTCTAATTAATTATACACATATTTATTAATATAATATTATTCACTATACATATATTAGAGAGAGAAGCAAAGAGAGAGATCAAGAAAGATTAGTGAAAAAATTGGTGTAGAATCCTTTGAAGTCTTTCATTAAAATTAAATGTAATTCTAAAGAAAAAATTCAAAGCAATCTATCCACTAAAGACATAGTTCTCACTTTGAGATAAAGCCATCACTTTGGGTCGATTAAACCTTGCCCAATGTGGGGTTTGTTTTTTTTTTTTTTTTCATTATTAACATATTTCATTCCTACCAATTCAGAGTAGAGCGATTTTGAGATCAAAATGTCTTTCCACCAAAGCTGGAGTTTACAAAGTCAACAGTGCTAAATGTTAATGGATTCTGCCCTCATGAACCAGGGGTATGGGGAGGTAGCTGGACCATTTTAAAAACTTCATAAAGATCAAAGATTGGGAGTTAGCTATGAAGAAGAGAAGGTTTATAGAGACCCTCAAGATAAACTTTCCAAAGTTAGGCTTCTCTCCTGGTTAACCTAAATCAATGGCATCTTGGGGAATACAGTAAATGTGAACTTTTGTGTGGCCTTTTTATTCGTATGTGTGTGTTTTTGCAAGCACCATGGAATGGCAGAGGCTTCCTCATCAGTGGAACCATGTAGATTCAGAAAAAGCCATCTTCCATTGAGAAGACAATTGTTTTCTATAGAGACAAGAAACAAATGCCTGTGACCCAGGTCACCTTGTCCCAGCAGGCTTTTGCTGCGGCTTCCTCTGAGCAAACACAACAAAGTCCGGAGCAGTCAATCCTGCCGCCCCACACTGGGCCCCTGCAGTTGTGCTCTGCTATTTACCCTTCCTATTAATCTGTCAGTGTTCTAGTCAAACACGCAAAACAATATGGTGGGTGCATAGTTTGATTGGCCATTGCTAAGTAACTTGGGCCAAAGATGAAGAAATGGAACTTCCAACCCACAAAATGTGAGGCCCAATTTGGCTGTTAGAAAACGTTCAACAATACTGGGGCATGACAATTTTTCAGGGTGGCTGTGATTTAACATCTCTCTCACCAGAAAAGTGGTCTCATTAATGACATTCCATTCTGGAATCTAAATTCAGGTCATGTCTCTGTTCCTATCACTGTGGGATAGGACTGTCAGGGCGTTTTGGAGGGGAAGGTGCTCCGAGTAAGATGCCATCATCCTCTTAGTGATGGGACTACTAGATTTGGTTTGGCACACAGGTAAGCCCCTGGCTAACAACTGAAACATTCTTTGAAATGAAAAATTTCATTGTTGATACAACACTCTTGGAACACTAAAATATTATAGCTCCACAGTTCCAAAATATAATCCAAATTATCAAACAGTTGAAGTGAATTTAGTAGCTCATTTCCTCACTCCACTTTCCTCCTTTTCTGTTAGCCAAGAGAAAGCCTCAGAATCCTTCTCAACACAAAGCTCTAGGTGGCCATTTTTAATCTGGTAAGATTGGCACAAAAGATGAAGCAAATAAGTCATTCCAGCCCTGGAGTATCAAGTAAACAAACTCATCAGAATATAAGATGAATAGATGATCAACAACTGTCCAAGACATTCTCTGGTAGTAATACAGGGCATGCATTTCCCTGTTGTGAGTTTTCAGAAATCACACAGGATGGGAAGGATATGTAGAGGTATTCATGCATCAGAGAGGCCAGGATGCAGTACAACAAAGTGAAAGAAAATGTGGCTGTTGAAGTCAGGCTGACTTGGGGCTCAAATTCCCCCCATTTACTATTTACTAGCTACTCAATCTCTGGCAAGTATATAAGTCTGCTCTGTGATATGTTTGTTCATCCATCAAATACAGAAAACCAGGTTGTATAATACGTAAGTCAGGACTTTTCAACTCTGGTCCCTGCTCCATTTTTTCCAGCTATTTACTTCACAGACCAGAGGCATCTTTGGGTTCATATCCTTGCAGTTTTTGACCCAAGAGGAAAAAGAACCCTCTCTTCCCAGCTGGAGTTTAAAATTTGAGAAAAAGAATTCTGATTGGCTTGACTGAGTTGTGTCACCCACTGGACTCCCACTGTGGGGACTCTGATTGGCCCAGACTGGGTCAACCGCCAAGGTCCTGTGCTCAGGCTATCCTGAGAACCACCCGGTGACCGTGGTAGGAGCAGTTTCTCAAAAGAAGTATGGAGTAGTGAAAACACTTTCCTGGGATAGACAAAACAATAAATGCGTGCTCTAAAACCACATGGAGTGAAAAAAAGTAAATAAAATAATACATGTAAAGAGCTTAGTAACTGGTACATAGTAGCATCCCATAGATGGTAGCAAAAGTGATGGTATTATTACTATCAGTCTCCAGTCTCAAAAGGTACAATCAGTAGGAAGGTGATTCACAGAAAGATATTTAATGCTTCATACTGAGTTCATCACTTCCTAATGTCAGTTTTAAGTCTGACTACTCAGATTGTGTACTCAAATAGCATTCTCAGTGAAAAAGCCAAGTGCAATGGTCATACTTATCATACTTAAATTTAAATTTAGCTAATTCTAGTTGCAGAGATCTCACTTTGGTCCAGCTCACTGAAGAAAAGGTTGTGTTAAAGGATGCAATTAAATATGTGATTTATTTATGCATTTACTTGCGCTCCTATGTGTCAGTCACTGGGCCAGATGCTGGGTGACCCAGGGAAGCAAAACTGACCAAGTCTCTGCCCTCAGGGAGCTGACTTTCCAGCAGGGGAGCCAGAGAGACAAGCTATAGGGGAAAATGAAGCACCATAAAAGGGGGGAAAAGCACAGAATGGATTTCAGATAGAGCAAGGCCCTCTGAGGAATGGCATCTGGACAGAGACATGAATCAAGTAAAAGAGCTATGAGAATGCTTTCCACCAAGCAAAAGAGAGAGAATGGTGAGTACTGAGTCTGGATGTGGGGCAACGTAGCCAGAGCAGAGCAAGCAAGGTGATGGGGATAGGAAGTGATGGTAGACAGCTTGGCCACCCTCTAAGAGGCCTACAACCATGTTACCTTACATGGCAAAAGGGACTTTGCAGATGGGATTAATTTAAGGACCTTGAGGTGAGGGCTTTGGCCTATATTATCCAGGTGAGCCCAGCGTCATTACCAGGAAGTAATTACCAGCGTCATTACCAGGATCCCTAACAGTTGAAGAGGAAGGCAGAAGAGAAAGTCAGAAATGCACTATGAGAAAGAGTCAACCCAGTTTTTCTGGAGTGAAGGTGACAGGAATCAAGGGATGTAGGCAGTTTCCAGAAGCTGGAAAAGGCAAGGAAACAGAACCTCCCCCAAAGTCTCCAGAAAGGAATGCAACCTTGATTTCCTAGTGAGACCCACATCAGATATAAGACCTGCAGAAACACAAATAACAGATTGGTGTTGCTTTAAACCAGTAAGTGGGAGAAGACAATGGCAACCCACTCCAGTACTCTTGCCTGGAAAATCCCATCCACAGAGGAGCCTGGTAGGCTGCAGTCCACGGGGTCGCAAAGAGTCAGACACGACTGAGCGACTTCACTTTCACTTTTCACTTTCAGGCATTGGAGAAGGAAATGGCAACCCACTCCAGTCCTCTTGCCTGGAGAATCCCAGGGATGGCGGAGCCTAGGAGGCTGCCGTCTGTGGGGTCGCACAGAGTCGGACACGACTGAAGCGACTTAGCAGCAGCAGCAGCAGCAGCAGCAAACCAGTAAGTGTGTGATAATTTGTTACAGCAGCAAAAGGCAATGAATAGAGTATCATTCTTAACATTACGAGATGGTTATGTGTCAATGAAAAGTCTCTATCTTTTCTTGAAAGCCTTGACTTACTCAACTTATCAGGAGTAAACCAGTTGCTTTGAAGTGAGGAGATAAGCCCCACCCTAATGATCTGGAGCCATCTAATTAGTGCACAAAAGAAAGAACCAGAGAAAATAGGGACTATCTCTCCAGGTTTTCCTAGCAGAGATGTAATATATCCTGAGGGTGGCAAAATTTTTTATGAGGGGATTAAAATAACCAGCGATCAAATTGTCAACATCCACTGGATCATGGAAAAAGCAAGAAAGTTCCAGAAAAACATCTCTTTCTGTTTTATTGACTATGCCAAAGCCCTTGACTGTGTGGATCACAATAAACTGTGGAAAATTCTGAAAGAGATGGAAATACCAGACCACCTGACCTGCCTCTTGAGAAACCTGCATGCAGGTCAGGAGGCAACAGTTAGAACTGGACAAGGAACAACAGACTGGTTCCAAATAGGAAAAGGAGTACGTCAAGGCTGCATATTGTCGCCCTGCTTATTTAACTTCTATGCAGAGTACATCATGAGAAACGCTGGGCTGGAGGAAGCACAAGCTGGAATCAAGATTGTCAGGAGAAATATCAATAACCTCAGATATGCAGATGACACCACCCTTCTGGCAGAAAGTGAAGAGGAACTCAAAAGCCTCTTGATGAAAGTGAAAGAGGAGAGTGAAAAAGTTGGCTTAAAGCTCAACATTCAGAAAACGAAGATCATGGCATCTGGTCCCATCACTTCATGGAAAATAGATGGGGAAACAATGGAAATAGTGTCAGACTTTATTTTGGGGGGCTCCAAAATCACTGCAGATGGTGACTGCAGCCATGAAATTAAAAGACGCTTACTCCTTGGAAGGAAAGTTATGACCAACTTAGATAGCATATTCAAGAGCAGAGACATTACTTTGCCAACTAAGGTCCGTCTAGTCAAGGCTATGACTTTTCCTGTGGTCATGTATGGATGTGAGAGTTGAACTGTGAAGAAAGCTAAGCGCCGAAGAATTGATGCTTTTGAACTGTGGTGTTGGAGAAGACTCTTGAGAGTCCCTTGGACTGCAAGGAGATCCAACCAGTCCATTCTAAAGGAGATCAGTCCTGGGTGTTCTTTGGAAGGACTGATGCTAAAGCTGAAACTCCAATACTTTGGCCACCTCATGTGAAGAGTTGACTCTGGAAAAGACTGATGCTGGGAGGGATTGGGGGCAGGAGGAGAAGGGGACAACAGAGGATGAGATGGCTGGATGGCATCACCAACTCGATGAATGTGAGTTTGGGTGAACTCCGAGAGTTGGTGATGGACAGGAGGCCTGGCGTGCTGCAATTCATGGGGTCGCAAAGAATCAGACACGACTGAGTGACTGAACTGAACTGAACTGAAGTTTTCACATCCTTTGTGTAAATACTAAAGAGCATGGTTGCTGGATCATATGGGAAGAGTGTGTTTAGCTTTGTCACTTTGAGACCTTTCAAAGCAATTTATCAGAAGTAACTCCCACTTTCTCTAGCCTTGCCCTTTCTTCCTAAAATATGGTACTACTGCTGCTGCTGCTATGTCGCTTCAGTCATGTCCAACTCTGTGCAACCCCATAAATGGCAGCCCACCAGGCTCCCCGTCCCTGGGATTCTCCAGGCAAGAACACTGGAGTGGGCTGCCATTTCCTTTTCCAATGCATGAAAGTGAAAAGTGAAAGTGAAGTCACTCAGTCGTGTCCCACTCTTCGAGACCCCATGGACTGCAGCCTACCAGGCTCCTCCGCCCATGGGACTCTCCAGGCAAGAGTGCTGGAGTGGGTTGCCATTGACTATGGTACAAATCCTAGTAATTCCTAGAACTCGCAGGGGCCTGTGCATGCAAGCTTTATTTATTTCAGTATATCAACAATAAATCTGTTTTGGGGAAAAACATGGGTGCCTACTATCACTAAGCTGTTCAGTGCTATTTTAGAGATATAAGCTAGTGCAGTAAGACAATAAAAAATGGAAAGGAACAAACATAGTGTCACTATTAGCAGGTGATACAGTTGTTCACACCAAAACCCCAAATAATTTATAGATGTATATTTAAGAATTAATATGAGAGTTTAGCTAACTTTCTGCTTTAAAACTGTATATAAAATTCAATCACATTTTTAACCCTTAACATAATTAGAAAAACATGTAATTTAAAAGATACCATTTATAATGCAAAATAAGTAAAACTGACCAAACAAAAAAAATCCCACTAGTACCTAAGATTACATCTTACAAAAGACAATCAAGAACTTTATGTAGAAAAGTATATAATTTTATTGACAGTCACTGAAAAGAAATATGTTCATAGTTAGGATGATTCAGTATCTTAAAAATGTCATTTTTCTCATTGTCTCATCACTGTTAAGCTATTCTTTCTCCATCCACTATTTATAGGGAGTTGAACTCATGGAACGGATGTCTAAAGAGATATAGCAGGGAGCAATGGGAGAAGCATTTTCATTGACTCTAAATCAGACCCTTTGCAGTCAGGATGCGGGTAGTGTATGAGAGGTAATGCATCTTCCTACATATTTTTAGGTCAGTAGGTTTGCTTCATTTTAGCCAACAGTTTTGATTCTTGATTCAGTGCTGTTGGTCTTATAGTTTGGAACATTCCCTTCAGATCGGTTCAGTTCAGTCACTCAGTCATGTCTGACTCTTTGCGACATCATGAACCACAGCACACCAGGCCTCCCTGTCCATCACCAACTCCCAGAGTTTACCCAAACTCATGTTCATTGAGTCAGTGATGCCACCCAACCATCTCATCCTCTGTCGTCCCCTTCTCCTCCCGCCCTCAATCTTTCCCAGTGTCAGGTCTTTTCAAATGAGTCAGCTCTTCGCATCAGGTGGCCAAAGTATTGGAGTTTCAGCTTCAACATCAGTCCTTCCAAAGACCACCCAGGACTGATCTCCTTTAGGATGGACTAGTTGGATCTCCCTGCAGTCCAAGGGACTCTCAAGAGTCTTCTCCAACACCACAGTTCAAAAGCATCAATTCTTCGGCGCTCAGCTTTCTTCACAGTCCAACTCTCACATCCATACATGACCACTAGAAAAACCATAGCCTTGACTAGACAGACCTTTGTTGTCAAAGTAATGTCTCTGCTCTTGAATATGCTATCTAGGTTGGTCATAACTTTCCTTCCAAGGAGTAAGCGTCTTTTAACTTCATGGCTGCAGTCACCATCTGCAGTGATTTTGGAGCCCCAAAAAATAAAGTCTGACACTATTTCCATTGTTTCCCCATCTATTTTCCATGAAGTGATGGGACCAGATGCCATGATCTTCGTTTTCTGAATGTTGAGCTTTAAGCCAACTTTTTCACTCTCCTCTTTCACTTTCATCAAGAGGCTTTTGAGTTCCTTTTCACTTTCTGCCATAAGGGTGGTGTCATCTGCATATCTGAGGTTAATGATATTTCTCCTGACAATCTTGATTCCAGCTTGTGCTTCCTCCAGCCCAGGTTTCTCATGATGTACTCTACATAGAAGTTAAATAAGCAGGGTGACAATATGCAGCCTTGAAATACTCCTTTTCCTATTTGGAACCAGTCTGTTGTTCCTTGTCCAGTTCTAACTGTTGCCTCCTGACCTGCATGCAGGTTTCTCAAGAGGCAGGTCAGGTGGTCTGGTATTTCCATCTCTTTCAGAATTTTCCACAGTTTATTGTGATCCACACAGTCAAAGGCTATGGCATAGTCAATAAAGCTGAAATAAATGTTTTTTCTGGAACTCTCTTGCTTTTTCCATGATCCAGCAGATGTTGGCAATTTGATCTCTGGTTCCTCTGCCTTTTCTAAAACCAGCTTGAACATCTGGAAGTTCACAGTTCACGACTGCTGTAGCCTGGCTTGAAGAATTTTGAGCAATACTTTGCTAGCATGTGAGATGCGTGCAATTGTGTGGTAGTTTGAGCATTCTTTGGCTTGCCTTTCTTTGGGATTGGAATGAAAACTGACCTTTTCCAGTCCTGTGGCCACTGCTGAGTTTTCCAAGTTTGCTGGTGTATTGAGTGCAGCACTTTCACAGCATCATCTTTTAGGATTTGAAATAGCTCAACTGGAATTCCATCACCTCCACTAGCTTTGTTTGCAGTGATGCTTTCTAAGGCCCACTTGACTTCACATTCCAGGATGTCTGGCTCTAGGTGAGTGATCACACCATCATGGTTACCTGGGTCATGAAGATCTTTTTTATATATTTCTTCTGTGTAGTCTTCCCATAGTCAACACTTGTTCATGGGTACTTTAGGATATTGGCATCTATATTCACAAGTAAAACATTTTATTGACTTTGTTTTTTTACACTACTTTTGTCCGGTTGGCTGTCAAATGCATTTTTAAAATTTCACCAGTTTTTATGTACTATAACAGTTTCTATAATGTGGAACTTCTGTTTCTTTAAAACCTTGAAAGAGCTTGCCTGTAAAACTGTCTGGGCTTAGAGCCTTTTTTCGAGTTAATTATTTGAAAGCATTTTTCATCTTTGTCATGACTACTGTTTAAGTTAAGCCCTCCATCTCTCTTGAGTGAATTTTAATTGTTTTTGCATTTCAATATGACAATTTTGTTGAGGCTTTTAAATGTATCCCCCCCCCAAATTTTTCTACATAGGGGTTTCTTATATTTTAAACCTCTATATGTACTAAATTAAGAGGAAACTCTGGTTCATGGATTTTATTCCCTTGGAATTATAGGTATACTAGCTTCTGTTTTATGCCTCAAGGGAAAATATTGAAATGGTCCCCCCTTGAAGAGATAATTGGTGAGAGTGGAGAAAAGCTTATATCTACAGGGCTAAATTTATCAAGCGTTGAAGCATTAAAAAGGTAATATAGGTCTATCTCTCCCTCTGCGTTTTCACCTTGCATCCTCTTCTACTTTCCTGTGCCTGGGCATAGCAGGTATGCTTTCTGCAAGCCAAGTTCCTGGGGTCAATATGGTAAGCATACCTCATAGACCTTGGCAATGGGCCTGCCAATCACTATTGTTCTTGTGAGCTATAATCGGTCATTTCAGACTGGAGAGAGTGGGAATTCCATTCTGGTTTGAACTCAAGCCTCAATCCCCAATTCATCTCTATCAGGAGCCCTTTACTCAGAGAGTAATTTGGCCTGTGTTAATATAGATGATTAGCTTGATGCAAAACATCAGCCTTTACCCGATTAAACAGGACTGAAGAGAATGAAGGAATGACGAGAATGATATTCCAAACATAACCCCTAATTTTGTAGATACATCTCTTTTCATTCTCAATTTTATGTGTTTGTGATTTTGTTGTTTTTTTTTTCTTAAATAGGCTTTCCAGCAATTTGCATGTCATTATTGTTATTTCACAGTCTAAACTAAGAGATTCAGTCTGGGTCAAAAGTGACTGTAAAGACCTCAACTTCATGACTTTATACATCTTCATTCTAATGTTACTCTAGTCACATGGCACAGTTTCTTTACATAAACTTACTTCTCTCTGTCACTTTCTCCTCTAACAAATAATTTCCTCCCCTTCAAGTATGTTTCATAGCTTCTGCTTATTCAAGTCACCCATTTTATTATGATCTTTAATGGATTTTTCCCTAGCTGAATACTTTTCACCGCATCCTCTGATGCTCAGTACTCCTAGTTCAGATTCAGGAGGTAGGGAATCTTCCCAGTTCAGCTCATGCCTTCTTGCCAAGAAACATTAAAGATCTCAAGGAAGCTAAGGAATGACAGGGGGCCCATGCTCAGTCACTTCAGTTGTATCCAGTTTTTTGCCACCCTTTGGACTGCAGCCCACCAAGCTCCTCTGTCCCTGGGATTCTCCAGGCAAGAATACTGGAGTGGGTTGCCATGCCCTCCTGCAGGGGATCTTCCCAACCCAGAGACCAAACCCATGTCTCTTAAGTCTCCTACACTGAAAGGTGGGTTCTTTACCACTATTGCCACTTGGGAAGCCCAACAGGGGGCCTAGGGCCTCTTAAGTGTCTGTCCCTAAGCCTATCATCTTGATTTGACCTCCTCAATAACAGCTCAGAAAAAACATGTTGAAACAGATTTCTTGACTCACACCCTTATTCAAGCCTGTCTCCCATCTTTGTTCTCTCCCCTGTTTCCACACTACGATCACTGTCTCCAAGTTCTTCAGTGCTACATCCTCTCCTCTCGGTTCCTCCCTTTCTCTCATCACCTCACTTGCTCCCATCCATCAAGTCCCATCGTTGTTTCTCTAAAGTAGATCCCAAATCCATCCATTCTCTTAATTTCCATTGATGCTATCTTCATCCACACACCATTATTTCCTATCTGGATTATCACAACAGCCTCCTAAAGGTTTCCTAACCAGTCACCTCACTCCCTATTCCTTCCATTCTTCTCACTGTACTCCACAGAGCAGCAATAATGACCTTCTAAAAATATAAATTCAATCCAAGAGCTCCCTCACTTAAACTTCTTCAATAGCTCCCTATTTTTTCTAGGATAAAATACAGCCTTCTCCTATGCCTGACACAGCTCTCCGTGACCTGGTCCTGGCTAAACTCTCTATGTCATCTCATGTATGCTTCTCCCACTTAGAGTGCTCCAGCCACAACACCTTCTTTCAGAGACCCAGGACCCTTCAAGCTCTTCTCTGCCTTAGGATCTCTGCACACATGCTTCTTTTTGCTTGACCTTCTGTCTGCTCCTTCACTTACTTTACAGGTTAGATCTTCTCTGAATATCTTTACTTGGCCACTCTATCCAAAGGAAATTTCTCCCATTATAATTCTTTATTTTATTGCCTTATGTTTTCATTTTTTTAAACCTATCTCCCTAAATTATTGAAAAAGAAACTACAAAGAGTAGAAGAGAAGAAAAAGCCAAAAAGAGAAGCAAAAATAACAATTTAAAAAACCTTCAAAAAGAAAAATGAAGGAAAAGCAAGAAATTGGAAGGAAATAAGCATAAAATTATTAACCTTCCTGGAGAAAAAAAGGCTCATAAAATTTTTAAATAAATGTAAAGATTGTATGTGCTGCAAGTGAACATTCTAACCACTTTTTCCCCTAAGTCTTATGTAATGGTTCCCAACTTTTCTGCCTTCAAAATCCTATAAGTCGATTTTCCTTGAATTCTGGTGACTACAAAATTCTCTAATTTGAAAACTTATCAAAATGAAGCCTCAAAATGAGTTAGAAGCATTTGAAAAAGTCATTATGAGCCACTAGAAGAGTCTAATGCTTCTTTTGTCATTGTAAGTTTGCACAGCGAGCATCCAAGACAAGTTTTAAAATAAAACGACCCTCTCTTAGGACCACGGGTACATGAGGCATCATTTCCCCACAATAGCCTGGCCCTCTCGCCTCCTTTTCTCCTCTGCAATGCCTCTTTGTAAATCCCAGGTGTTTGCGGGCATAAAGCCCATCAGAAGGGAGTTTATTGTGAAGAGTTCTTTCTTTGCCACTTGTTCTAAACCTGTTAAGAGAGTGCTACATGCCTTAGACCAAATCTCCATAAAAATCAAGAAACAAGAAGTTTTCTGTACTCCTGCCCGACAGCCACACTATGACATCGGTTCGACAGCTCTGTGACCCTTTATTGTCCCAACTTTATTCACTAGTCTCTTTTTCTCTTTCTCCCTCCCTCCCTTTTTTAAGCCTTTATTGGCATTTTTTTATCTACTGTAAAATGAAAAGGAGGAGGTTGGTTTTTTGTTGTTGTTTTCTTTCAGCACCCTATGTGGCAGCTAGAAAAAGCTATCTGCAGTTACTGTAGTAATGGTTTCAAGAAACACCTGCAAATCAAAGAAAAGCACCAGAACAGGGTCTTCAGATTTTTTTTCCTCTTCCCTCAGAGTTCCTTCTTGGCCATTATAGAGTAGGCTCGGGAATGAATTTATGTGACAGCTATGAAGTTAGTATTAAAATTGTGAATAGTGCCTAGCAGTTTTCATGCACTTACTATGAGATCGCCACAATTTGCCACACAGCGGTGAATAGGGTGAGGAGGGCGGGGTGTCAAATGAATGGGAGGAGGAGGGACTGTGAATGGGGAAGGTTTCCCTGGAGGGAGCAACACGGTAGTTACAAGAGAAGAGTGATTTATTTTTGAAATTTCAGATAGAAAAGCCAAGAGAATCTGCCTAAACGTCCTGAAGCACGAGGGTGAAGGATGTGAGATAAATGATAGGTTTGTACACATTTTAGAAAGTGTCAACGCCAACTCTAGAATCAGGGACCGGGCGCGGGATGGGGATACGGGGTGCGATGCTAAATCCATTCCTCTGGTCTTCCAAAATTGAATATTAAATGCCAGCAGGGAGCAGATGTGGGTAAGGGCTGCAGAATGGGGGTAAGGGCCACGGAAGGAGGGGGTTAAGCGTTTAGTTCAATGGAAATTAACCACTTGGGGAGAATTAGAAGAGAGCTGGAGCGGGCTGGGCGGGGGAGCGTGTCTATTCTGGCTAAGGGATTTGGGGAGGGCATTCAGAAAAATGAGGTGAGCCAGCCTGCAAAAGCAGGGTGGGGCGTCTCCGCCGGCCTCATGGCCCCGCCCCCGCAGCACCCGCAGCACCCCCACCCCCCGCATTAGCATGCGGGCCGCAGCGGGCCGGCCGGGCGGGGGAGGGCAGCAGTGGGATCGCCGCGCGGGGCTCATTGTGGGCCGCGCTCGCCTCCGCGGGGGACCATCTGCTCGCTGTCAATGCATCACCTGCTCGTCTGGGCCGTCGCCGGGGCAACGGGGGGCGGGGGATTAAGGAGCGTGTGCTTCTCGTCCCCGCCGCGGCGGCGGCGGCGGCGGCGGCGGGGGCGAGAGCTGGGCGCTCCTCTGCTGCCCGCTCCTCTGCTGCCCGCAGCCCAGGGACAGGTCCGCCCGCCGGAGGGGCCCGGCGATCACCGTGGCGGGCGCGAGCGCTCGCCGCTGCCCCTCGAGCTTTGCAAAGGCACCCGAGCCGCCTCCACTCGACGAGGTGGCGGGAATCTCGAGGTGGGGCAGAGAGCAGACTCACCCAGAGGGCGAGAACTGCGACCCTCGCGTCTACCTGGAGCTGCGTGGGCCAGATCCGGGGGCGGGAAATGGGGGGCGGTGAGTGCCGCCTTCCGCCTCTTCCTGGGAGCTGGCCCGCTCAGCCCGTCCTTGCGGGCGCAGCGCAGTTCAGAGAGCCCTGCAATTTCTGGGCAGCCACAGTGGGATCAGTGTCACGGGTAGAACTTCCTGGGCTCCAGCCTACCAAGTCACAGATAACTGCCCCCCTCGCCCTCTCTTCTGACATCCTGGTCTGCGGATCATCGCCAAGACGGGGAGCCTTGGAGAGCAGAATATGAGTGATACCTGCTCTCTGGGCTTACCTGAATGGGCTGCTTTTCCATGGAGGGGATAGTTCTGGAGATAAACCCCCCAAGAAGTCCTGAAATCCCTCTTCCACCCACTCCTATTCCTTGCACTCAACATAATTTTTGGACAGCAGATGCTTAGTGAGTGATGCAGCCGACAGCAGGGGGCAGAGCTAGGCTGCAGATGAGAACAGGGCCACTGGGATTATATTTGATCCAAGTCATGCTGTCTGGTTTAAAAACTTCCAGGAAAATCTGTGCTGTGTCCTTGCCCATCTCCACACCATCCCGCCAATGGTCAAGGACACCAGATGCACCAACAGAGGTCAGTCATAAACAAGGGACAGTTGACTGCCCCACCTAAACCCAACACGGCCCACAAAGAGCCAAGGAATTGTTCAGCTTTAATCACAACTCATATCTGTTTTTCTTTCTTCTTTCTGTGTGGGCCAGCTGCTTTTATTCCTTTGCAGAATAACAGAAGCAGTAGAAAGTTGGGATTCAATGAGTCCCAAGCTGGATGCCCCCACTCCCTCCCAGACCACCATCTAAAACACTTTCAGCCAGGTAAAATCCCAGCATGTTTCTAAAGCTTTCTGAGTCAAGAATACCCCAAATTTTTCTAGAATAGATCTCATTCCAGAAGCTGGCAACCCTTGGAGACCAACAGTCTTTGACTAATTTAGTAACTCAAACCCACTTCCTGCGGTTCTGCTTTCTGAAGAAACAGAATTTGTCTTCTTTTCAAGTCAACCCTTTGTATTGAAGAAATTGTTACATTGTCTACTAATCTCAAATTTTCCCCAGTCCTTTGCTACATTTTTCTTTTCTTTAATAAAATCCATATTTAAAATTATGCTAAATCAGGTTTGTGATATTGACCCCCTATAATTTCTCCAACTAAAATCTCATTCATCAAATAAGTTTCTCCCACACTTTTATGATTTCTGGATATGAACACCATGAATTAGGCTAATTTTGTGATTAAAATTTCAAAATTTACTGTTACATTTATTTGTTGTTCCTATCATTTAATGTAAGAGAAAAAAGTCAACCATAAAAATATCTATGTGCTTTTCATGAGATGAAGGAAAAAGAAAAACAAGTGAGTAATGTATAAACTTGCTTAAAAGATTTTTTAAAAATCTACCCATCCAAAATTGCTTTTTTAATTTTCCAGAATTAAAGGTAAGAGTTCTTAGAAGGCATGCTCTTTGATTCAAAAGGTACTTCCAAATAGACAGAATCATGGCATCATTCCCGCTATAGAAAAGATGCTATGCTAAGTCACTTCCGTCGTGTCCGACTCTGTGGGACCCCATAGACAGCAGCCCACCAGGCTACCCTGTCCCTGGAATTCTGATAATTGAAACCAAAAGATAAGTACCCCAAGATTGTTACAGACTGAGGCTGGGGATGTTCAGGGCACCTTCAACCCCACCCACCACCCAGCAGAGCAGCTTTCCCCCGCCAAGAGCACCTCAAAATGCTCTTAATCTGCTCTATTCCCACTTCAACAGCTGCTGGCTTCACGACAGAGATGAGAACCCTTCACTCGTTCAGCAAATAATCATCGAACACCTGCCACGTGCAAGGCAAACTAGACAAAGACCCCTCGCTCATGGTACTCACTATTCGACAGGGGTACATAGATATTTTCTAATATTTATTTATTTTTGGCTGCATCAGGTCTTAGTTGCAGTATGTGGGACCTTTCACCATGTTGCCCAGGCTTTTTTCTAGTTGCGGCTCGTGGGCTCTAGAGTACAGGCTCAGTAGCTGTGGCACACGGGGTCAGCTGCCCCACAACATGTGGAAGCTTCCTGGAGCAGGGATCAAACCTGTGTCGCCTGCATCGGCAGGCGGATTCATAACCACTGGACCACCAGGGAAGTCCTAAATTGATTTTTTTTAACTCTTTATTCTTTTACCCAACAAACATTTCTTGAGCACCTAATTGACAATTTAGATAGGGGAAAATATACCCACAAGTAAGATATCACTCTCAAAAAGAAAAACACACGCACAAAAACCAGAGCATAATATAATTAATTAGAAATTATTATCAGTAGAACAAAGCGTCATGGAAGTATAGAGACAGCATCAGATGATTTTTGTGTAGATAGAGCCACACAGATGTCATAAACTGGACCATGAAGAGTTAGTAGGCATCCCCAGCACCCAGATCAGGACCTGGCACAGAGCAGATGCTCTAAAATAGTTGTTAAATGAATGATGTATTCTCCAAGTAAGGAAGAAATTCCAGAGGAAGAAATCACAGCATGAGCAAAGGCTTCAAGACATATTGTTTAAGGAATGAATGAACAATTCACTGTGGGCAAAACAAGGGAGAAGAAAGAGAAAGATGGACCGGTGGTGTGGAGGCATGTGGAGAAGAGACATGAATATCACGCCAAGAATGTGGACTTTGTCTTGAAGACCAATAGTTTTTTAAGAGCAGAACACTTGTTTTAAGTAGAATCTTGTAAGAAATTCAAATACAATGAAATTGACCAAAATACAGCTGCCCTAGCTCAAAGAGAAATAGGATCTGACATCCTGCTTCCCGTCCACAACCTTGCCCACTAGGCACTGCTGGGGAACCCTACTATTTCCCCTTGAAATACTTTTTTTTTTTTTAAGTGCACTGGGGAGTGGGCTATCACTGAACAGCATTAAGCATGAGAGTGTGAGTCTGGATGAAAAGGAGTCTAGGAAAGCATTTAGGTTGCTATTGAAATTGTCAAAGCACAAAATAATGAGGACATATTAGATAGGTGCCAATGGTAGTGAAATGGATGATAAAGAGATTTTGAAGATGAAATCCTTAATATGAACGGTCTTTCTGCTTCAGGGAAAATAATTCCAGCTCTGGTACAGTCTGAATTTGGATATTTTTCAATAGTAATATGTAACAAACTGTGCATCTTAACTATTACTATGGCCAACACATTCCCGCACTTGCAGAAGTTTTGGAAAAAATATAAATTCCTTAGTACTAGCTGCTTCAGATGTGACCCATATGTCAGAATATAGATTTTTGAGTCTTAAGCAAATGGAAGATTTATAAATATAACCAAAAGGAGGGTAGAGATGAGAGATATCTAATGCTCCTTTAACTTATTAATCAGGAGAACCAATTATTGAGCAACAATCAAAGTTATGGTGCATAGTGACACTTCCCTGCACCCCCACAAATGTAAGCATTCAAGTGGTCTTCTTAAAAGTCACATGAAATTCATCACTGATTACTTAAATTTAGCTACAACTGCACATTAAAAATTCCTCATGGGTAGAAAGCTTGCAATTTAAAGAATCCACAGCACTCTTAAACTGGGTAGGAACAAAGATATATACTCACACAAATAAGCTAAAGGAAAAGATGCAGCAAAGGGGAGCTGAGAAGCTGAGGAAATTCACATGATGAAGATAGCTGGCATTTAGCCAAAACTGAAAACTATAAATATTAATCAGATGAGAATCAGTGTCACTTTACTGCAAGAATGTTCTGTAATTAAAAGGGTGGGCATTGTGTTGTGCATGTTAGCACAATTGCCACCCATAATATTGGATGCCAGCAGCTCCTGAGTGCTAGAACACAGATCTCTAAGGATGTCACCTAGCAGAGGATTTACTACATAAGCATCAGACATTTACGTCAAATTCAAATAACACTCTAAAATAAAAGGAGAAGAAATACCGGAGTTTCAAAATTATGCTTCTGTCTTGAAAAGGCAAGAAAAGTAATATTCATTGGGTACCTGTTAAATGCCAGGCATCTTCTAGATGCTTTCCATACATTATGTCACTTAATCCTTTTAATTCAAGCTTGCAGACAAGGTGTCATCATAACCACATTTCAAAGATACAGTTCCTAAGTTGGCTTTGCAATCCAGGATATGGCTGCAGGTGAGTGCGTCTGAAGTGGAGCTAAAGCAAGGTATCCCTGACACTGACAAAGTTTACAACCATGAGATTAGGATGCCGGATCATCCACATGAGCACTGAGTCTCGCAGGAAACTGATGACCTTAGAGTCGATGAGAAGGGTGGGAAGGAGGCACCAAAGCTCTCATTTGGGAAAATGAACAGTAACTTTACTAAGTTTCAGTGGTCAAGCAAAGGATGTTTGGGCAACATACCAGGTTGTCAAAGAAGAGGGGATTGTTAATGGTTGAAAGAGCCAGTAGGGGGACAAAAGAATATTATTCCCTTCTTTCTTCTCTGTCTGATCAAAGATAAGTGAGGATGAACAGCATCTGCCCCAGAGGGGTGCAAAGGAAGTCATCCTGTCAAAGGAAAACAAGCTTTAGTTAGGTCAGAAGTGGAGGGACCTTTGAATGAAGAGGCCAGGAATGCAGAGGAGTTCCAATTAGGTCACTGTGTTGTCTCTTCCTTGCCTACAGTCTAAACCCACATCCTTCAGGGTTATCTCAGCCCTCCATATGATCTTGTCCCGTTGTGCCCTCATCAGTGTTTAACAACCAGCTCTCTGGGAAAATAAAGTCCTGATTTGTTGCCAATTTCCATGATGTAAATACTCCAACCAAACATGACTGATTTCCAGCTTCCAACATGACGTTAGTGAGAGCAGAGTTGGGGAAAGATATGCACAAGCAGCTTTGAGGAGTCAGTGCAAGTTGACTCACAAACACCACTGCCCTTACTATTTCATGTTTTCCTGTCTCTTCTTCCCACCCTGTATTCTTGTTCAAAGATGAGGCTGCTAACTTGTGCAAACTCCACACTGCACACCGTGGTAGTGCCATGTTCATCACAGTCCTCACTGGTATGTCTGTGTAATATGACAGTTACCCTTCAGATGGTGAGAAATATAGAGCAAGATGCCTTCCTTAATTTGCACAAAGGCATCGTTTGGTTTTCATGCTGGTCGAAGACCACGTACCGCAAGTCATAAGCCAAATCCAGCCCACAGACATGCTGGGTTTGAAAAATGCTTGCTTCTTTTATTTTTTAACTACCTTGCTAACATTTAAAAATAGAGAAACAAGTCCCCAAATTTCTAAGTTCTCTTGAAAAAATCAGAGCAGGCTGTTATTATTAACATATGGAAAGTTCTGACATCTAAAACAAGGTTGTCATTCAAAAGATATCAATATCCTTCAGTCATCCTGAATACTTACCATTTTTACCTCAATAATCCATTGGAATCTATGTCATCCGGACTCCCTCTTCCCTGCAGCTCCTCTTTTACCTTCGCTCAGTTTCTAGAATAGTCTTTCCACCTTGGCACCGTGCACTTGCCATTCTCTCTGAAACTCTCCACTCTCCACCCTCTTCACTTGGCCAGTTCCTACTCATCCTTCCTTTCCAATTTACAGCAGCTTCTACCATCAGCTCTCACCGAGACTTCCTAACAGCTTCCAACCTGCTTGTACCCAGGCTGTGGGCCACAGAGCACTCGGAGTGGCCTTTTTAAAATGCATATCATAGCACAGTGCAATTATAGTGAAACACAGACTCCTTAAAATGACCTTTAAATTACTGTGAGGTTTGGACCTCTCTCCGTTCTCCGTCACACTGTTCCCCTTTCTCCTTCACAAGCACTTGTGCTCTGGCTGCCCCCTCTGCCTGGAATTCTCTTTCCCAGGTCTCCATAGAGCCCATATCTTCATATCATTCAGGTCTCAGAGCCAGTCACCTGCATGTTCTCAGAGAGGCTTCTCAGTCATCTATATAAATGAGCAGCCCTCTTCCCTCCCAGCCTCCCTGCAATGACTCTTCATCACATCCCTTTGTTGCATTTTTCAGATATCCCCCAGCACCTCCAGATCACATCTCCTGGTGGTGGATCTGTCGATCTGCACTTCTATTAAGCTGCTGTGATTGGTTCTGATTCACCAACTTGGGATGCCTGGGCTATAGTGGAGGTGATGGAATTCCGATTGAGCTATTTCAAATCCTGGAAGATGATGCTGTGAAAGTGCTGCACTCAATATGCCAGCAAATTTGGAAAACTCAGCAGTGGTCACAGGACTGGAAAAGGTTAGTTTTCATTCCAATCCCAAAGAAAGGCAATGCCAGAGAATGCTCAAACTTCCACACAATTGCACTCATCTCACACACTAGTAAAGTAATGCTCAAAATTCTCCAAGCCAGGCTTCAGCAATACGTGAACCATGAACTTCCAGATGTTCAAGCTGGTTTTAGAAAAGGCAGAGGAACCAGAGATCAAATTGCCAACATCTGCTTGATCATGGAAAGGGGAAGAGAGTTCCAGAAAACCATCTATTTCTGCTTTATTGACTATGCCAAAGCCTTTGACTGTGTGGATCACAATAAACTGTGGAAAATTCTGAAAGAAATGGGAATACCAGACCACCTGATCTGCCTCCTGAGAAACCTATATGCAAGTCAGAAAGCAACAGTTAGAACTGGACATGGAACAACAGACTGGTTCCAAATAGGAAAAGGAGTACATCAAGGATGTATATTGTCACCCTGCTTATTTAACTTCTATGTAGAGTACATCATGAGAAACACTGGACTGGAAGAAGCACAAGCGGGAATCAAGATTGCTGGGAGAAATATCAATAACCTCAGATATGCAGATGACACCACCCTTCTGGCAGAAAGTGAAGAGGAACTCAAAAGCCTCTTGATGAAAGTGAAAGAGGAGAGTGAAAAAGTTGGCTTAAAGCTCAACATTCAGAAAATGAAGATCATGGCATTTGGTCCCATCACTTCATGGCAAATAGATGGGGAAACAGTGTCAGACTTTATTTTTTGGGTCCAAAATCACTGCAAATGGTGACTGCACCCATGAAATTAAAAGATGCTTACTCCTTGGAAGGAAAGTTATGACCAACCTAGATAGCACATTCAAAAGCAGAGACATTACTTTGCCAACAAAGTTCCATCTAGTCAAGGCTATGGTTTTTCCAGTAGTAATGTATGGATGTGAGAGTTGGACTGTGAAGAAGGCTGAGCACAGAAGAATTGATGCTTTTAAACTGTGGTGTTGGAGAAGACTCTTGAGAGTCCCTTGGACTGCAAGGAGATCCAACCAGTCCATTCTAAAGGAGATCAGTCCTGGGTGTTCTTTGGAAGGAATGATGCTAAAGCTGAAACTCCAATACTTTGGCCACCTCATGCAAAGAGTTGACTCACTGGAAAAAACTCTGATGCTGGGAGGGATTAGGGGCAGGAGGAGAACGGGACGACAGAGGATGAGATGGCTGGATGGCATCACTGACTCGATGGATGTGAGTTTGAGTGAACTCCGGGAGTTGGTGATGGACAGGGAGGCCTGGGGTGCTGTGATTCATGGGTTCACAAAGAGTCAGACATGACTGAGCGACTGAACTGAACTGAAGTGAACTGGCCAAAAAGTGATGGAAAAACCTGAACTAACTTTTTGGCCAACCCAATATAATAGGTGAGGGAAAAAAAAGTAGCAAGCATGTTGAGGATTGCTGTGGCTCACTGTTAGTGATTTGTTCCTTCTGAGTTTTTGTAGTTCAGTACCGCAGTGATGGTATGATACCACAAACCCAGCATGCTGTTATTATCATCGGTTCCCTGTCTGCTTATTAGTGATTTCTAATTCTTCCATCATCAAAATTCTACAGAACTTGCAAGAAACAAAACCACAAATTCCTCCAGTCCCCATGAAGTACAGTTATGATCATCCTAGTGAATGGATGGAGTGTAGGATGGACACCTAGAGGTGAACTCAGCAAGCTAATAGGATGAAACAAGCACAGACATGTGTTAGGAAGAAAGCCACAGAATCTACCGGTGCTCAAGAATTGATGGGAAAGTGTCTAATGTCACGAAGAATTGTAAGATTAAATCATACTTAATGGTGATGAAAAAACAAAGCCTAAAGGAAAGGAAAGATATGGAAAGTGCCCATGTGATTAGCAAATGTGGATAAATCTTGTGAGCAGAGCGACGGTTTTGCTGCCAGGGTGAACATGAGAGTCACAGAAAAATTATTTCCCAGCAGCTTTGCAAGCGTTTGAGTTTCTCTTAGCAAAATTGATGACATTTGGTATGTCATTTCCATGACAAGCTTCCATTTAACACTTAAATAAGAAAAAAAGGTACCAAGTCAAATCTGAAAGCCCACAGCCAATAACCAGAAATGCAATTCAGTCAGTATAAGACTGACAGTATTGCAGTTGTCCACCCTCCTGCTAAGAAGAAATATCACTCTTCTCTGAAATTTCCCTCATTTCCCAATTTGATAGGATCTCTACTAGAATCTTGTAAATATATATATATATATATATATATGCAATATTATAGTTAATCCTCACAAGAACCCTTTTAGGTAGCTACAATATTTTCCCCATTTTATGAATGAAGTCAACTGAGACTTAAGGATGTTAAGTAATTTACTCAAGTCCACACAGCCAAAAGGTGATTCAGTTCAGTTCAGTTCAGTTGCTCAGTTGTGTCCGACTCTTTGCGACCCCATGAATCCCAGCACGTCAGGCCTCCCTGTCCATTACCAACTCCCGGAGTTCACTCAGACTCACGTCCATCAAGCCCGTGATGCCATCCAGCCATCTCATCCTTGGTCGTCCCCTTCTCCTCCTGCCCCCAATCACTCCCAGCATCAGAGTCTTTTCCAATGAGTCAACTCTTCGCATGAGGTGGCCAAACTACTGGAGTTTCAGCTTTAGCATCATTCCTTCCAAAGAACACCCAGGACTGATCTCCTTTAGAATGGACTGGTTGGATCTCCTTGCAGTCCAAGGGACTCTCAAGAGTCTTCTCCAACACCACAGTTCAAAAGCATCAATTCTTTGGCGCTCAGCCTTCTTCACAGTCCAACTCTCACATCCATACATGACCACAGGAAAAACCATAGCCTTGACTAGACGGACCTTAGTCGGCAAAGTAATGTCCCTGCTTTTGAATATACTCTCTAGGTTGGTCATAACTTTCTTCCAAGGAGTAAGTGTCTTTTAATTTCATGGCTGCAATCACCATCTGCAGTGATTTGGGAGCCCAGAAAAATATAAGTCTGACACTGTTTCCACTGTTTCCCCATCTATTTCCCATGAAGTGATGGGACCGGATGCCATGATCTTTGTTTTCTGAATGTTGAACTTTAAGCCAACGTTTTCACTCTCCTCTTTCACTTTCGTCAAGAGGCTTTTGAGTTCCTCTTCACTTTCTGCCAGAAGGGTCGTGTCATCTGCATATCTGAGGTTATTGATATTTCTCCTGGCAATCTTGATTCCAGCTTGTGTTTCTTCCAGTCCAGCGTTTCTCATGATGTACTCTGCATAGAAGTTAAATAAGCAGAGTGACAATATACGCCTTGACGTATTCCTTTTCCTATCTGGAACCAGTCTGTTGTTCCATGTCCAGTTCTAACTATTGCTTCCTGACCTGCATACAGGTTTCTCAAGAGGCAGGTCAGGTGGTCTGGTATTCCCATCTCTTTCAGAATTTTCCACAGTTTACTGTGATCCACACAGTCAAAGGCTTTGGCATAGTCAATAAAGCAGAAGTAGATGTTTTTCTGGAACTCTCTTGCTTTTTCCATGATCCAGCGGTTGTTGGCAATTTGATCTCTGGTTCCTCTGCCTTTTCTAAATCCAGCTTGAACATCAGGAAGTTCACAGTTCACGTATTGCTGAAGCCTGGCTTGGAGAATCTTGAGCATTACTTTACTAGCGTGTGAGATGAGTGGTACTGTGCGGTAGTTTGAGCATTCTTTTGCATTCCCTTTCTTTGGAATTGAAATGAAAACTGACCTTTTCCAGTCCTGTGGACACTGCTGAGTTTTCCAGATTTGCTGCCATATTGAGGCAGCACTTTCACAGCATCATCTTTCAGGATTTGAAACAGCTCAACTGGAATACCATCACCTCCACTAGCTTTGTTCGTAGTGATGCTTTCTAAGGCCCACTTGACTTCACATTCCAGGATGTCTGGCTCTAGATTAGTGATCAATCATCATGATTATCTGGGTCGTGAAGATCTTTTCTGTATAGTTCTTCCATGTATTCTTGCCACCTCTTCTTAATATCTTCTGTTTCTGTTAGGTCCAGACCATTTCTGTCCTTTATTGAGCCCATGTTTGCATGAAATGTTCCCTTGGTATCTCTAATTTTCTTGAAGAGATCTCTAGTCTTTCCCATTCTGTTTTCCTCTATTTCTTTGCATTGATCTCTGAGGAAGGCTTTTTTATCTCTTCTTGCTATTCTTTGGATCTCTGCATTCAGATGCTTATATCTTTCCTTTTCTCCTTTGCTTTTCTCCTCTCTTCTTTTCACAGCTATTTGTAAGGCTTCCCCAGACAGCCATTTTGCTTTTTTGCATTTCTTTTCCATGGGATGGTCTTGATCCCTGTCTCCTGTACAATGTCACGAACCTCAGTCCATAGTTCATCAGGCACTCTATCTATCAGATCTAGGCCCTTAAATCTATTTCTCACTTCCACTGTATAATCATAAGGGATTTGATTTAGGTCATACCTGAATGGTCTAGTGGTTTTCCCTACTTTCTTCAATTTAAATCTGAGTTTGGCAATAAGGAGTTCATGATCTGAGCCACAGTCAGCTCCCCGTCTTGGTTTGCTGACTGTATAGAGCTTCTCCATCTTTGGCTGCAAAGAATAAAATTAATCTGATTTCGGTGTTGACCATCTGGTGATGTCCATGTGTAGAGTCTTCTTTTGTGTTGTTGGAAGAGGGTGTTTGCTATGACCAGTGCGTTCTCTTGGCCAAACTCTATTAGCCTTTGCCCTGCTTCATTCCACATTCCAAGGCCAAATTTGCCTGTTACCCCAGGTGTTTCTTGACTTCCTACTTTTGCATTCCAGTCCCCTATAATGAAAAGGACATCTTTTTGGGGTGTTAGTTCTAAAAGGTCTTGTAGGTCTTCATAGAACCGTTCCACTTCAGTTTCTTCAGTGTTACTGGTTGGGGCATAGACTTGGATTACTGTGATATTGAATGGTTTGCCTTGGAGATGAACAGAGATCATTCTGTCGTTTTTGAGATTGCATCCAAGTACTGCATTTCAGACTCTTTTGTTGACCATGATGGCTACTCCATTTCTTCTGAGGGATTCTTGCCCACAGTAGTAGATATAATGGTCATCTGAGTTAAATTCACCCATTCCAGTCCATTTGAGTTCGCTGATTCCTAGAATGTCGACATTCACCTTTGCCATCTCTTGTTTGACCACTTCCAATTTGCCTTGATTCATGGACCTGACATTCCAGGTTCCTATGCAATATTGCTCTTTACAGCATCGGATCTTGCTTCTATCACCAGTCACATCCACAACTGGGTATTGTTTTTGCTTTGGCTCCATCCCTTCATTCTTTCTGGAGTTATTTCTCCACTGATCTCCAGTAGCATATTGGGCACCTAATGACCTGGGGAGTTCCCCTTTCAGTATCTTATCATTTTGCCTTTTCATACTGTTCATTAGGATGCTACTTACATTTAGCCCATCCGATGCCAGAATGAAATAATTTGTAAAGCACTCAGTTCAGCGATGAATGCCTTGAGTGATCTTTTCACACTAGGGTTTCCTCATGCCCCTCCCCATCTGCACCATTTGGTAGGTATTAATCTTACACTACCTTATGCTCCAAAGTATGCAATGTTTATTGCTGAAGAATTGGGAAGGATACAAGAGTAAGTCTATAAAGTATCTCACTCCTTCTGAAGTTAATCACCACCCAACTAAGAAGCTCAAGGAAGAACCATTTTCCCAGAACATTTCCAAATCTGCCATTTTCAAAGGAAAAAATAAATAAATTTCAGCCCCTGAGCCAAGACTGAACACCTGTAGACAGATTTGAACATTCAATTTAAACAATAGCCAAAAAAGCATCCTTGTACAAAATACAGATGAGACTGTCAAGGAGCGAAAATGGTAAATCACAGTGAGTTTCCAAGCCTGAACCAATTTAGCATCACTTCTGAGCAGACCAGGTACTGGATATTATACCTGGGGACCTTGACTCTAACCAACTCACGTTTTTATTCTGAATTCCTGTTTTGAGCAGTATAACCCGGCAAGATTTCAGAGGTCACACCCACAGGTGGTATATAATAAATCCTAACAGACATTTTCTCTTTTCTTCCCTAAACACATAATAACAATTTCCACATCCTGTTTCAGCTTAGACCTTTAGACTTTCTGAACCGAGGGAGTTCTGACATGGAGATATAATTTTCTTTAAATCCCTCTGAAGCAATCCTTTCATCTGTGATAAAATTACAGTATCACACTCCCTCCCTCCTTTGTGCGATAGACTCAAAAGAAGCTGGGTCATAAGTATTCGAGGACAGAAAACTTTGATGTGAAATCAATAATCGTATATTTGCCTCTTTTCTAATGAATGACTGCAATTTGGGTTTCGGCCCATCTTTAATCCTTGTTGCACTTCTGCACACTGCGCTTCTCCTCTGTATCCTGTCCTTGTACATCAGGGCCAACTCCCTCTTCTCCCAACACTTCCCAAGCAGCTAGGAAGTGATAGACATCACCTGGACACTTTGGAGAGATGTCAAGGTACCCTTCCATGAGGCTGGATGACAAAATTTTCCATCCTGACTCTCAAGAGGCTCCCAGGTGAGAGTTCCAATTTTTAAAGCCCCCAAAGAAGAAATGGCAGAGAGGCCTGTGAAAAGAGAATTTCATTCACCAAAGATGTGAGTCTCATTATGACCTTCAGTTGGAGCCCAGTGATGTTTAGAAAGTTGAAGAAGTAAAAGAGAACCAAAACAAATATTTTCTATGTTTAATATATATTTAGTAGAATTATATTTTATATAATTTATATCAATAATAGTATGCATGCATGCTAAGTCACTTCAGTCATGTCTGACTCTGTGACTCTATGGACCATAGCCTGCCAGGCCCCTTTGTTCTTGGGATTCTTCAGGCAAGAATACTAGAGTAAGTTGCCATGACCTCCTCCAGGGGATTTTCCCCACCCAGGGATCACACCCGTGTATCTTACATCACCTGCATTGGCAGGCAGGTTCTTTACCACTAGCACTACCTGGGAAGCCCTAATAGTATACATTTATATAACTACATTATAAAATGTGTAATATAAAATTATATAATACATGTATGTATATATACATGCATATATTTTTTTTTAAGTCGCTCAGTCACGTCTGACTCTTTGTAACCCTATAGACTATACAATCCATGGAATTCTCCAGGCCAGAATACTAGAGTGGGTATCCTTTCCCTTCTCCAGGGGATCGTCCCAACCCAGGGATCAAACCCAGATCTCCTGCATTGCAGGCAGACTCTTTACCGGCTGAGCCATCAGGGAAGCACACACGCATTATAGATATGCATGTATATACACATATACATACATCTCATATATGAGATGTAACAAAGATTATCACTATAAAAACACCCTTTAATCCTCACTTTGGGGTGTAAGGCATTTCCAACTGGTTCACTCCATCACTCAACTCTCCTTTCTCGTTTCTCCTAACTTTGCTCTCACACTTTCTAGAGACATACATATATTCACTTACTCAAAAGAGCCACTGATGTATTCGTGCATCTTCAAAAAGTTTGTACAGCTAAAACCAGGGCAAGTAGACATGTGTCCCTTGGTCTCTAAGTTGGCCAATAATGTAACATCCCTGATGAAGTCAGTAATGCCTTTCTAACTGCTGCTGCTGCTGCTGTTAAGTTGCTTCAGTCGTGTCCGACTCTCTGCGACCCCATAGAGGGCAGCCCACCAGGCTTCCCTGTCCCTGGGATTCTCCAGGCAAGAACACTGGAGTGGGTTGCCATTTCCTTCTCCAATGCATGAAAGTGAAAAGTGAAAGTGAAGTCGCTCAGTCATGTCCGACTCTTAGCGACCCCATGGACTGCAGCCTACCAGACTCGTCCGTCCATGGGATTTTCCAGGCAAAAGTACTGGAGTGGGGTGCCATTGCCTTCTCCGTTCTAACTGCTATTCCTTAAATATTTAAATTTTTACATTTCTTTACATTAGTGTAAGTCTTGAAATATACAAATAAACTTTTAAAATTTACATATTTAAAGCCCTAGCTTCACTGTTAGGAAATGGAAGCTACCTATATGCTCTTGCTTCAAATGTGCTTTAATCTACTCTGCAAACCAGAAGTCCAGGAGGCACCCTGACCAGTCTCCTGAGAGCAGTTTGAGAAGTGAGTGCTCAGATTTGCACCTGCTCCTTGGGAATCTTGGTCCCTTCCCAAGAAGAGGAGCCATATTTTCTTTCCCGTCACAATGGTTCTCAACTGGAAGTACATATTTTCTCCCTCGCATTACATTTTCAGTAATATTTTGGCTCCTTTCATGGAATTTATAGCAAAGAGCCTAAGTGGCCTGCCCTCCAGTGAGACTTTGGGAAACTTTCAGGACTATCGTTGCTGGGGGTGGGAAGGACGCTGGCCTTGACTGTGTACAGACACCTAAAACACCTACTGCTGTCTGCCCAGCATCCATTTCAGTTTCTTCAGGCAAGAGTTTGCTAACAGTCCTTTAGGAAAATGCCCACCCCAAACTTTCAATTCATCTGTCCAATGGGGCATGTGTCCCAAAAATGGCACAGTAACCGATTCGGAGGTCAGGATGTTTGCATGAACCCTCAGCAAAGGGGAACTCTTTCTAGGAGGTTTGGCAAACAGTTAGAAGGGAAACCTGGAGCTCCATTTGGCCATTTCTGGCCACCATGTGAAAAGAAAGATGAAGCCACAGGGAGGGAGCAGAGATTCCAGAAAGAAAAGGATTTCTGAGGCCATGACTTCATAACTGATCTAGCCATCTGTAAGGCCAGTTATGACCCAGAATATCAATTACATGAACAAATACCTTCCCTTCTTTGCTTAAACCCATCTGAGTTAGGTGTTTTTGGTCCCTTACAACTAAAAAAGTCTGAATAAAAGCAGGCTCTATAATCAGACTTTCCCTCCATAACAACAAAAAAAAATTATTTTAAGATTTTACCCTCAGATTAGGAGGTGAGGTCTTTCTCTGAGGATGGATAACAGTCCATCTCTGGATCTGGATCTCTAATTTGCAAGAAAATTAAAACAGAACCAAAACCCACTTGAACTAAATGCATTAACAGAAAGAGCATTCAGTCCTTTAACAAGCATTTATTGAGCACTAAATGCTTGCTGGAGAAGTCACTGTGTCCATCACTGGGACAGCCTGAAAGAGGTAGCACTGCTCTCCTGTTGCTCACAGTCCCAGGAGGAAGCCAGAACATGAGTAAGTACTATGCCACGTGGTGACAGGCGTTTTGGAGAAAAATAAAGCTGGATGGGGATTGTGGGGGGGATAGGGAATGGTAGGGAATGGGGGATGGGTTGATAGGAGAGGCCTTTCATCTGAGCAGAAACCTGGAGACACTGTGGGAGGGACACACACAGCTCTCTGAGTGTGGGGGTGGCGGGGTGGGGGGAGGTGGGGAGAGGGGAAACGGTTCAGGTCAGAGGGTGGAGCACCAGGGAAAACTCAAAGGTGGGAATGTGTTGGGCTGTACCCATGATCAGCCAGGAGACTGATGTGGTTGAGACAGGTAAGGAGGGATCCAGGGGAAGTAAAGTCAGAGTTAGGAGAGAGGCCAGATCCTGGGATCCCCCAAGGCATTGGAAAGACTATACTTTGACTCTGACTCAGATGGGAACCACTAGAGGGTTTTGAGAAGAGAAGAGATATGACCTGACATCATAGAAAGAATCAAATAGTTTCGCTTTAGAAAATGAGTAAGGGGATGGGCAGGGAGGGGTAAGACAGAGGCTGAGAGATAAGTCTCTAGGTAATCCCACTAAAGCTTTTAGACAGAAATAGTATAAAAACCTCCAAATCCAAGTAGTTTATTGGTATGAAGAATGAAATGAAAATGAAGAAATTAAGACTACTGAAAATGATTCGCAATTATACCGGCCAGTAAAGAGTTCAAAGCCATAGTGCAGAAATAATTATTTCAGTCTCTCACAGTTCCAGACCAGTGGCTCTCAATCAGGGGAACGTTTGACAATATCTAAAGACCTTTGGGGTTGTCATGATTTTCAGCAGGCAAGGAGGGGAGAGAGTGCTCCTAGAAGCTTGCGGATAGA
Source organism: Capra hircus (assembly GCF_001704415.2). NCBI lineage: Eukaryota > Metazoa > Chordata > Mammalia > Artiodactyla > Bovidae > Capra > Capra hircus. The sequence goes on from NC_030812.1 coordinate 65,891,864, forward strand.
AGCCAGGGAGGCTGCTGAACATCTATAAGGCCCAGCACAGGCCCCCACTGACAAAGAACTATCCAGCCCCAGATGTCAAGAGAGCTGAGGATGAAAAACCCGAGTCTGGAGGATATAAAGATTCATTGTTCTTAGTTTTTGTGTTAGTGACTCTTAAACTGGCAATAAATATGAAATCAGAGAAGCACAAGATGGATTTGCTTATTTTCCTCCTTGGCTAAATCATCTGAAAGGCAAAGATTATAGTTGCTGTTTTACATTTAAGAACAACTTATTAAAAAAAAAAATTAACAGCGGCCTATGTTCTCAAATAGACCATTGGGGGTAAAAGTGACATAAGAGTATTCCTGAATTTGCAATAGAAGAAAACTTAATTTTTTTTTTAATATGAAAATGTCATTCCAGAGAAACAAAAGTACCTGGCACAGATTTTGCTTTGGGGAGGAAAATGCCTTTGAAAACCCAACTAGTTGCATAATTAAGTGATAATGAATGCAGAGCTGTACTTTGTATTCCATTCCAGCACATTGGAGTTGAATCTGAGCTTGAAAAGCTAAATCCCTCAGTGTTCTGGCCCCTCATCAGTGAAGTGCAAATCAAGGCCTTTAACTGCTACAGAAGGGGTGGCTCCAAAAAAAAGTGTGAACCACAAATATGATGTTTTCAAACTGCCTGCTTTCTAATGATATGCTAACTGTATGTAATAAAAAGAGATGTTTCATTGGAACAAGAAAGCGAACTATCATATGTGATGTTTTATGTACAATGGAGCAATAATCTACTTAAAATAAAAGAAAGGCTCTTAAATTCCATTTTATATGATAAGCAGAAACACTTTCTGGATTTTTAACTCACTGATGGTTGTACCTAGAGAAAGACTACATAATATTTTATATTTGTGCTCTAGCCAGCATTATATATCAGAAAGATATGTGAGAGGTGAGAGTACATATGCGTGTTGGAACGAGCTTTTTCCTAGGTTATAGAAATGCAACATTGTGCAGTTAGTCCTTGGAAACTTGTTTTAAACTAAATTGGAGAAACATTAACCTCAATAGAGGTTCTGCAAACATAAGAAATTTATGACTTGATGAACTACTTAATATTTTCTCATCATAATTAAAGAACATAATATAGCAACCTGTGGCTAGGCAATCATTCAAAGGAGCCCGTATCATTTGATTTTTTTTTTTTGTAAAGAACTAACCATTTAAATTTACTTATTTTTGGCTGTGCTTCTAGGCATGTGGGATCTTCCCCAAACAGAGACAGAACCCGTGCTCCCTTCAGTGGAAACAGAGTCTTAACCACCGGACTGCTGGGGAGGCCCTGATACTGAGGTTTAAAAATGAACAAGCATAAAGTTAGGACTTCCCTGGCAGTCCGGCGATTAAGAATCTGCCTACCAATACAGGGGACATCAGTTCAGTCCCTGATTGGGAAATATCCCACATACCTTGGAGCAATTAAGCCTGTGCACCACAGCTATTGCGCCATGCTCTAAAGCCCATGAGCCACAGCTAGTGAGCCAGCAGGCTGCAACTACTGAAACCCTCACACCTGGAGCCCATGCTCCACAAGAGAAAGCCTGCGCAGCAATGAAGACCCAGTGCAGCCAAAAATAAATAAATATATATATTTTAAAATGGGATAAAGGTGGAAGAGATGGAAATTTGTTTTTACTTCTATTCAAATTAGTATTTTCTCAAAGAAGGGATAAAACAAAAATTCCACATGCAAAGAATTTAGGAGGTAAGCCTGATAGGGAGCAAAACACACAATCTAATGTACGTTCAAGTTCGAGTACCATTTTTATAAATAGGTAGAGTTAAACATCTGACAAAAAACAGGGCTCTACAATAAAGGAGTAAACAAATGACAGAAGCTGTGAGAAAACACACATCCACTTAATACAACTAGTATCTAGTAGATTTAACAGAGAACACAGATTCTTGCTTAGCTTTGACCCCAAGCACATACCATGGTGCGACAGCCCCTGGAAGGAACCGACCAGTTACAGATCTGCTAAAGGGACCGCCAGGAAAGACCAGGCTGTCCAATCAGCCTGTTCCCTATATAGTGGTAACACAATAATGGAAGGAAGAAAATCTTGGGCAAACCAGATTGGTGACACAGTAAGACAGACCCTGTATATATATGCGTCCCTTTTGTAAATATACATCCATCCAACTCTTTTTGCTTAAGAATCCTCTGGGTGAGACAAGCAAGTAGCTGCTTCTGCTGGCTCCTGTCAAAACAGTATAATTAATTAATCATGGAGCTGCATATCCATATTGCCCTGCCTTTACTGCAAGCCGACATTCCTGTACCAACAAAACTGTGGCCTGGGAAGCTTGCAATCTGCAGCAAGAGATTTGGATAGAAGTAGTCAAGGTCATGGGTTTCCCTGTGGCTCAGATGGTAAAGAATATGCCTGCAGTGCTGGAGACCTGGGTTTGGTCACTGGGTTGGGAAGATCCCCTGGAGGAGGGCAGGGCGACCCACTCCAGTATTCATGCCTGGAGAATCCCCGTCGACAGAGGTGCCTGGTAAGCTATAGTCCATGGGGTCACAAAGAGTCAGACAGGAGTGAGCAATCTGAGCACAGCACAGTCAAGGGCAGAGCACTGAGAGTGAGATGTGGAGGAGGCCTTTGGGACGTCTTTGCTGATGCCAATCAGGAAATGGCATCAGACCGCTTCAAGTTCAGGAGTGATGTGATCTGCTTGATGGATGACCCATAAATTAAACAGACCATTTCAGGTGAGTGGTTAGAGAGTTCAGTGAGCTAAAACTTCTTTTCTGGTATTTTCAGATTTGAAGATACCCCTAAGATAGGCCACTGTCACAAGAGAGGCTGGACTCTGTGAACTGTATTACTTGAGCTGTGCTTTGAACTACCAAATTTTTAATGGTAATGTCTTTTCTCGCAAAATGGATCTCTGTTACCCCTGGTATTTAGCTTTTAAAGACAGTCTTTAGCAAGATTCTGCTCAGGGGAAAGAACTAAGAGCCACAGAGGACATAGTTGGGATTTGAAAGAAAATTCATTGAACCATCACTTTAAATAGTTTCTTCTGAAAGAAGATGTAAAATAATGGTATGTCTGTAGATTTTACCTCCATATTTTTTCTTCCTTTTTTGTCACCATAAATCAGAAAAAAAAAAAATTAAGCAGTATTGCAAAGGCAATAGAAATACTTTAACGCCTCTGAAGGCCCAGCAGAAATGAAAACACTTCTGTCTAGATAGGAAGGTTAAAGAAATTTTGACTTTTGAGAGAGATGCACAGATGTTTTTTTGAGCTCTAAGCAATAAATTGGCTCACAGGCTTGCTTCAGTGTGGCATATTTGTCAGAGTCCCTGATGACAAATAACAGAATCTACCTTGGCTGGTTTAAGCAGAGAGAGAATTTATTAAAAGGTATGTAAAGTAGCCACCCCACAGGATTCTCTAAAGAAATATTACTGTCAACTCTGCTCAGCATCCTCTCTTGGGACCCAGTACCAGAAGCTCCCACTGTTGCCCCAGATGACATTGCTCCACCACACCCAAAAGACTGAGTCACCCCTACGTGTGGCCAGCTCCTCTCACTCCTGTCTTCCAAATCAGATTTCATGTGGGTGGTCCCATCTGACAGAATCTGTCCACACACAGGCATCCCAGGTGTCAGAGAGTCCAGGAACCTGGACTTGCAAGGTGAGAAACCATCAAAATGTAGAGAGAATATTCATTCATTTAACAAATGACAGCCACAAATGACAAAAGTCCAATATGAATCCCAATCTACCTTTTTCATTCATATTTCTTCTCCCCAAACCCCACATTCTGGGCAGCCTGATCTCGTTATTATTTCCCATACATCCTACTTCCCAGTTCTGGAATATGAGGCTTATTTAAGAACACACAATGATGAAGCAAAAAAATCTGGATTTGAACCCAAGTCTATTCTCACATCCCAGGTTTGCCTCTCAGTCATGTGCCAAGAGTAAATTTAAAGTCTACTCTTCAAATTGTTCCCAAATACCAAGTTCTCTGTACTAGCTACTTAGTACCAGATACAAGGCAGACAGCAATTTCATTCACTTCAACTGTTACTTTTTTTTTTTAACTATTACATTTTTAATGCTTGCAATTGAGTCTTAGATCAGCCACCTAGAAATTATGTAATGTTTGGGCAAATTATTTAACCCTCTGAATCTGTCTCCTCATCCACAAAGTGGAAATGATGAGAGTTTCTCACGCAGTTGATGTAATGACATCTTTGGAAACAGGGCACAAACTTGGACTAGAATAGACCCAATGAATATCAGGTCCACACATCAAGGAGACAAAAACAAGCCTTATGCTTTAATGGAGTAAGTAGGTGCCTATCTGTATTACGAGGGTCCCAGAAAGCCCTTCCAGCCCTCATCCAGGGCCCCTACACACACACACACACACACACACACACACACACACACACACACACACGTGCACTCGCACAAACTGCTCATTGATGACTATAAAGTCGGGGAGCAGGGTTCAACCATAAGAAATGGGGTTGACAAGATCATGGATTTGAATAACCTACTTTGAGACAGAAGTGAGGGTTATGAGGTCCCATTCTGAGAGCAGTGGTACAGGAAGAGAAGGGCAGAAGGCACAGGACATTGCACAAACTTCTGGTGGCAGGAGATGGGCACCAGAGAGCGCCACCTGGCAGTGGAAAGGAGTGACATGGCCACTGAAGTGGCCCAGACAGCCTTCAAAGGGACAAATGACAAGCTCTGCTTGACTAACCTGGGGAGTGAGTGGGGAGTATAAACAACCCACAAGACCCAGCGTAGGGATCACAAAAGACAGGAAAACCATGATGTCCAGTTCACCTGACGACGGAAACAAACTACCTCCAATTCCTGGGCAAGGCAGCTTGGAAACAAGCCTCACTGTCAAGAGGATGATGGAAAGAGCTGACATCTAGCAGGCTCTTGTGGCCGGATAAGCACACCCCTCTCACTCCCAGAGAGGAAAATAACCCCAGCTCTGAAATATGTCAGTCTGAAGGACTATCTTTGCATAGCAAGATTATTTCCTACATCTAACTTGGTTCAGTATCAATGTTGCTATTGTTCAGTGGCTCAGTCATGTCCAACTCTTTTGTGACCCCATGGACTACAGCATGCTAGGCTTCCCTGTCCTTTACTGTCTCCCAGAGTTTGCTCAAACTCGTGTCCATTGAGTCACCGAAGCTATCTAATCATCTCATTCTCTGCCACCCCATTCTCCCTTTTGCCTTCAATCCTCCCCAGCATTGGGGTCTTTTCCAGTGAGTCGGCTCTTTGCATCAAGTGGCCAAAGTATTGGAGCTTCACCTTCAGCATCAGTCCTTCCAATGAATACTCAGGGTTGATTTCTTTTAGGATTGACTGGTTTGAGCACCTTGGTGCCCAAGGCACTCTCAAGAGTCTTCTCTAGCACCACAGTGTGAAGGCATCAATTCTTCAGTGCTCAGCCTGCTATATGGTCCAGGTCTCACATCTGTACATGACTATTGGAAAAACCATAGCTTTGACTATATGGACCTTTGTCAGCAAAGTGATGTCTCAGCTTTTTAATATGCTGTCTAGATTTGTCAGAATGGGTATAGGACTTGCCTAAGGCCACAGAGATAATAACTGCTGAATCTAAGATAAAAATCCAGGTCTATAAGACCTTATTATTACCATCACTCCCTCATTCATCCACTCAAGTGACAGGCATGTTTGGGTACATGGCATGTGCTATAAACTTTGGGTAAACATAGTTGTTATTCAACTCCTGTGTGCATGTGCGCTAAGTTGCTTCAGTTATGTCCAACTCTTTGTGATCCTCTGGACCATAACCTGCCAGGCTCCTCTGTCCATGGGATTCTTCAGGCCAAGAATATTGGAGTGGCTTGCCATGCCCTCCTCCAGAGGATCTTCCTGACCCAGGGATAGAACCTGAGTCTCTTAAACAGCTCCTGCATTGGCAGGTGGGTTCTTTATCACAAGCGCCACCTGGGAAGCCTATTCAACCCCTGCTCCTCCAAAAATGTTCCTTCTGCCAATTTAATTCAATTATTCTTTTTACTCAGCTTAAGCAGATTGAAAGGATAATAGAATCTGATCTTCCCTTTTGGCTTATTTTCACAAACCCTAAGACCCACTCTGCCTCTCCTTTTTCAAGGATTTCTTGTTCTTGTATTATCTATTTTTTCTCTGGCCTTTAGCTCACCTAGAAAGGAAGATGAAAGAGGAAATCAGCCCAGTGATTTGAGTCTCTCCCACCACCCCACTCCTTCCTTCTGTCTGGGAGGAGAGCTTGGGTCTATAGCGAGGAACCAAAAAAGTGGGTGAGAACAGGGCCCCTCGGGTTCAGCCATGCTTCCTTGGGGCACAGAGTGGGGACAAAAAAGACATGCCCAGTCACATTTCCCAATGTGCCCAAATGAGGGAGACACGCTTCCCTTGCCCCTCCCCCAGGCATGCTCCCCATTCACACCAAGCAACAGCTAACCCTGGACACATGCTCCCTTTAAAACGCTACCCATGAACAAACCTAGCAAACCCAGATGGTCATCAACCTTGCCGCTTATCAGAATGTCAGCCCAGTGACACAGTGAGGCCAGACCAAATCAACTTTGATTTATTTGAACCATATAACTCGCTAAGTACATTTATTTGTCACAATGGCTCTGATCACTCCCTGACAGGGTGTCTCATGATGAATGGCTGCTCAGGGGCATAATGAACAGAACTGTTCCCAGATCCATCAATAGACAGGACATGGGTGAGCTAAGTGCCAAGAGACCCACAAGACACCCTCCAGGAAATGTTCTCAGGGACACCTATGTTGTCACTGTGACTGGTGAAGCTCAGCATTGCAGTACCTGCATCTGGTTTTGATCTGCGTTGCCTCCTCCGGTGTCCAAGAAAGGCTAATGACAAAGCACACCTAGCCCAGCTGCCAATTTCCTACTGGACCTATTAGATGGGAGGGGCTATTGTCACCCTGCTTATTTAACTTTTATGCAGAGTACATCATGAGAAACGCTGGGCTGGAAGAGCACAAGCTGGAATCAGGAGAAATATCAATAACCTCAGATATGCAGATGACACCACCCTTATGGCATAAAGTGAAGAGGAACTAAAGAGCCTCTTGATTGATGAAAGTGAAAGAGAAGAGTGGAAGAGTTGGCTTAAAGCGCAACATTCAGAAAACTAAGATCATGGCAGCTGGTCCCATCACTTCATGGGAAATAGATGGGGAAACAGTGGAAACAGTGGCTGAGTTTATTTTTCTGGGCTCCCAAATCACTGCAGATGGTGACTGCATCCATGAAATTGGAAGACACTTGCTCCTTGGAAGGAAAGTTATGACCAACCTAGACTGCATATTTAAAAGCAGAGACATTACTTTGTCAACAAAGGTCCGTCTAGTCAAGGCTATGGCTTTTCCAGTGGTCATGTATGAATGTGAGAGTTGGACTGTGAAGAAAGCTGAGCGCCGAAGAATTGATGCTTTTGAACTGTGGTGTTGGACTCTTGGGAGTCCCTTGGACTGCAAGGAGATCCAACCAGTCCATCCTAAAGGAGATCAGCCCTGGGTGTTCATTGGAAAGACTGATGTTGAAGCTGAAACTCCAATATTTTGGCCACCTGATTAGAAGAGCTGACTCATTTGAAAAGACCCTGGGAAAGATTGAGGGCAGGAGGAGAAGGGGACGACAGAGGATAAGATGGTTGGATGGCATCACCAACTCAATGGACATGGGTTTGGGTGGACTCCGGGAGTAGGTGATAGACAGGGAAGCCTGGCGCGCTGCAGTTCATGGGGTTGCAAAGAGTCAGACATGACTGAGCGACTGAACTGAACTGAAGTTGAGTCTTAAAGGAGCCATGTGGGAAATGCTCTTTGACTCAGCAATTCAGCTCCTCTAGGAATTTACCTTAGGGCTTTCCTAGTGGCTCAGACAATAAAGAATCGGCAGGAATTTGTCTTAATGCATGCAAACGTTTCACTACAAAATGTGACCATGATGATGATGATGATGGAGAAAACAGGAGATCAATCTTGGCACTGGTCTATGCATTTCTTGTATATTAACTCAGTTTATCTTCATAACAACCCCACAGGTAAGTGCTGTATTGTTACCACTTTACAAATGAGGAAACTGAAACATCAGTTAATTAATTTCTCAGTATTAAACAGCCAGTAAGAAGCAAAGCTGGACATGCGGCCCTGGCAGTCTAACTTCAGAGACTGCTCTCTTAACCAGCTATGCTATTTGCAAGAAGCCTAGTGTGTCTTATTTTTCAATCATGCAGAACTTTCCAATTTATATCTTTTAGTCCTCAACAAAGAATGATAAAGAATCCATAATAGTATTCTTAGCTAAATCTTCAATACTCTGGCCATCTGATGCAAACAGCCAATTCATTGGAAAAGATCTCAATGCTGGGAAAGACTGAAGGCAAAAGGAGAAAGGGGTGGCAGAGGTTGAGATGGTCAGACAGCATCATTGACTCAATAGACACAAATTTGAGCAAACTCTGGGAGATATGAAGGACAGGGGCGTCTGGTGTGCTGTAGTCCATGGGGTTGCAAAGAGTCAGGCACAACTTAGTGACTGAATGACAACAGAACAACAATAAAATAGAATTACCAAGATACCTTTGCATATCTGATGTTATTGATATTTCTCCCGGCAATCTTGATTCCAGTAGATGACACCACCCTTACGGCAGAAAGTGAAGAGGAACTAAAAAGCCTCTTGATGAAAGTGAAAGAGGAGAGTGAAAAAGTTGGCTTAAAGCTCAACATTCAGAAAACGAAGATCATGGCATCTGGTCCCATCACTTCATGGCAAATAGATGGGGAAACAGTGGAAACAGTGGCTGACTTTACTTTGGGGGGCTCCCAAATCACTGCAGATGGTGATTGCAGCCATGAAATTAAAAGGCGCTTACTCCTTGGAAGGAAAGTTATGACCAACCTAGACAGTATATTCAAAAGCAAAGATATTACTTTGCCAACAAAGGTCTGTCTAGTCAAGGCTATGGTTTTTCTAGTGGTCATGTATGGATGTGAGAGTTAGACTGTGAAGAAAGCTGAGCGCTGAAGAACTGATGCTTTTGAACTGTGGTGTTGGAGAAGACTCTTGAGAGTCCCTTGGACTGCAAGGAGATCCAACCAGTCCATTCTGAAGGAGATCAACCCTGGGATTTCTTTGGAAGGAATGATGCTAAAGCTGAAACTCCAGTACTTTGGCCACCTCGTGCGAAGAGTTGACTCATTGGAAAAGACTTTGATGCTGGGAGTGATTGAGGGCAGGAGGAAAAGGGGACGACAGAGGATGAGATGGCTGGATGGCATCACTGACTCGATGGATGTGAGTCTGAGTGAACTCTGGGAGTTGGTGATGGACAGCGAGGCTTGGCATGCTGCGATTCATGGGGTTGCAAAGAGTCAGACACGACTGAGCGACTGAACTGAACTGAACTGAACTGAAGCTATCTGGCTTCCTGGCTTGGAACAGTCACCTTCTTGCTGTATATTCTCACATGGTGGAGGGTGAGCTCATCTCTGTCATGTCTCTTCTTCTAAGGGCACTAATTCCATCCTTAAGCCCTCCACCTTCATGACGTTATTACCTCCTAAAGGCCCCATCTCTGATTTCTATTGCATAGGGGTTAGGTCTTCAATTAAATGAATGTTAGGGGGACACAACATTTAGTCCATAGCAGCACCAAGACTCACTGAAGTTAACAAATGTGTTCAAAATCACACAACCAATGACTAGCAGAGACAAAATTCAAATGTTGTGAACCCAAAACTAAATGTTCTTTCAACCATTTCTGTTTCTAAAGGATTATAAGAATTTGCACCTTAAAAAAAAAAAAACACAGCAAGCTAAACTTAATATTTCATCCTATGGTTTTATGAAAATCAAAACATGCCCATCCTCCAAGTACCCGAGAGCTTCCATGAAGGATAGGACTTAAAAAATAGAGATGATTGGTGTCCTTAACCTTTATTTCATCTCAAACATTCCCAATAAAAAGTAGCTCAAGGTCCCAACCTTTGCATCCTCTGATTTCCTTCTTCTCTTTACCACGACTGGTGGCCACAATTATTATGTTTTAGTGAATCCTCTATGATTTCTTTTGATAAACAAAGGTTTATTAAAACCTTTGCTTCTGAGGTGGATTTCCTCAGAATGTGATATCTACCATGCTAGATTTTGTTGACCTATTTGTGGAACTGCTGTGATGGCTTTCCTGGTTAATGAACTATTGCAACTGTGCCTGAGCAAACCCTCCGTTCTCAGGAAAGTCAATGCCAGGTGAACACCCAATTCTGAACAATACCACCTCATAAACGAGCTGCACTGAGTTAGCACAAAACCCCACAGGTCTGGGCTGGCAGCAGGAGATAGTCAGGGACGGGGGGTTTGAGGACATGAGCTCTACAGACTGTTCTCTGGAGTGTACTGGAGGGTAGGAGTCCCGCTCTTCAGAACCCTGGCAGCTGGAATAAATGCATTTCCACTGATTAGTTCAACCTGCGATTTGCAGAAATCTGATTCCCTTTACTACTTTGGCTATTTCAGTGTTGCAGCATTACCAGCCCTCCACCTGGGCATGGAACTCCCATTGGTTTTAAACTTCTGCTTCCCCCCCTTTCCCCTGCCCTGAAAAGCAACTTCCAAAAATTTCCTTCACAAAATGATCACCTTTTGTCCTCATTCTTCCTTAGCTAGCATTACAGCTCTGACACCATCAAAATTCCCCCCCGAGACCTAGAGAATGGGTCTTAGAAACACATTTGTACAATCACCCTGTCTTGGTTTTGCTTCAGTCAATTAGCTCCAGGCACAAGTTATTAAAAAGTATATCAGCAGAGGAGATCCAGAGTGTTCAGAGTCGTATGAGTACAGAGGTAATGTGGGAACTAAAAAGAAATAATGCACACGAAATTACAAATCAGACACAGACTCACAGACTTAGAGAACCGAACTCACAGTGAGGGGTGAGGATGGGGGAAGACAGGGATAGTTACGGAGTTTGGGGTGGGCACGTACACACTACTGTACTTAAAAGGGATAACTAACAGCGTCCTGCGGTATAGCACAGGGACTTGGACCAGAAGGGGAGTTTAGAGGAGAATGGATACAGATACACGTATGGCTGAGTCCCTTTGCTATTCACCTGAAACTATCATATTGTTAACTGTCTGTATTCCAATACAAGATTAAAAGGTTTTTAAAAATACAAATATACAGCGAAAAGAAAAAGTGTATTAACGACCTGACTCTAGGCTTGCACAGTACAAAGGAGGTTGCCTCTGACACAGCTAGTGGAGGAGACACTGAACATCACAAAGCCCGGGGTGGGAACCTTCCCATGTTCTCCTTTTCAGGGCTTCGGAAGGTAAACCGTGCCAGGCAATCCGAGTCACCAGGAACTGTGTGTGGAGTTTTCCTGGAGGCCCTTCTCTTCTGGAATCCAAGCTGTCAGCAGCACATGGGGCCGGCTGACTTATGGAGAGCGGGGGCCGGGGCTTTGGTATTCTGCGGAGGCGGCGGCGCGTGCTGGGGGCCCCCGGGCGGGCGCGCTGGCGACGACGCCGGGCTCTGCCAGGCTTTGCGCTCCCTGCAGCCTGGCCCTGCCTCCCAGCAGGGGCGACCCGGGCTCCGAAAAAGGTTAACTAGCACAAACAGCCATCATTTGTGCCGAGTGGGAAAGCCCCATGTGTTGCCCCAGCTTCTCTTTATGCGGCGTGAGGGGTGGCTTTTCTCTGTCGTTCAGTCGGTTGGCACGAGGTGGGTGCCCAGCAGGCTTCCGCTTGGGGACGGGAAGGGCCGGGCTCCAGGCGAGTGCGCGGGAGGCAGAGAAAGGCGGCCATCAGCGGCCCTCCCGGCTTCAAACCAGGGAAGGCAGGGCTGCGGGGAGAAGGGGGGTCGGCAGGGAAGTCGGGGTTGGGGGGTGGGGTCCGGAGCCGAATAGCGCTCCAGTATGCGCTGAATAAAGGCGGTCACCTCGACCTAATCGGTTCAAACGCTCTGTTTTCAGACCCCATCTGCTTATCTCCAGCGAAGTTTGGGGGACAGCGCCGTCCTATTGTGGGCCCATCATTTTGCAAATCTATTCCCGTCAGGGTTCTCATTATCGCAGATGTCAGCGGAGGAATCCGAGCTGTCGGGGGACAGCCGACCATGAAAAGGAGGGGCCCAGCGGCCGGCAAGGCAAACAAAACCGCCGCCCCACACTCCACACCCCCCACCCCCGCAAACGTAAACAGGCCTGAGTGTCACAATATTTTCCCACATCGCCCGACCATTCCAGGGAACTTATTTCGAAAAAGAAAAGGGGGGAGAAAACTGTATCAATAAAGAGGCGCAATCCGCCAAGTTCATTTCCTCCAAATGGAAGGATGTGTATAACCTCTTCCTAACACCATCCCTCTCTCGGCAACACAAGTTGATCAGATGTTTATTCCCCATCAGAGAGTTTCTCCTTACCGTGAAAACCGGTGCAGTGGCTAACGTTTAGTCTGGGCAGCAATCAATGAAGTTGAATTCTTTTAGTTTCCCTTTTTTAACAAAATAAACCCTGCCTCACCTCACCTCATGTGGTGATCAACATGAGACATTTTAAAGCTTCAACATTTTGAATGACAATGGTGATCAACAAAAATGCTGATCAACATTTTGCACACTGTAGGAGTGAGTGAGTGAGCAATAGTTGCTCAGTCTAACTCTTTGCCACCCCATGGACTGTAGCCCTCCAGGCTCCTCTGTTCATGGAATTCTCCAGGCAAGAATAGTGGAGTGGGTTGCCATTTCCTTCTCTGCACATTGTAGGAAGGAGAGCACAACTGCTTGCCAGCCCTACCCTCTTGTTACCAGGTTAGGATAACCCAGGAGGGTCCTCTGTAGCAGCAGAGGGCTGCTCATCTTGGGAGGAGTTGGTCTAAACAGGGTCTTCTGTTGTCAAAGGAAAGCAGAATTGGGTCTTGGAACCAGAAATATGGAAGGATCTGGATTTCAGTGGGCTTCCCAGGTGGCACTAGTGACAAAGAACCCGCCTTCCAATGCAGGAGACGTAAAAGATGTGAGTTCCCCTGGAGGAGGGCATGGCAACTCTGGAGAATCCCACGAACACAGGAGCCTGGTGGGCTACAGCACATAGGGTCGCAAAGAGTCCAACACATCTGAAGCAACTGTGCACGCACACATGCATGATTTCAGTGGTTTGAGTGACAAGTTCTTATCATTATATTTCAAGTAAAAGAATATTAACCAGGGAACTACTAAAACTTAGCATTCATCAAAACATACTAATTCCTGGACCCTGAGAGGCTCCCCTGAACTCTCACCCAGTATCAAAGTCCATGCATGGCTTCCCTGGTAGCTCAGTTGGTAAAGAATCTGCCTGCAATGCAGGAGACCCCAAACGATTCCTGAGTTGGGAAGATCTACTGGGGAAGGGGTAGGCTACCCAGTCCAGTATTCTTGGGCTTCCCTGGTGGCTCAGCTGGTAAAGAATCCGCCTGCAATGTGGGAGACCTGGGTTTGATCCCTGGGTTGGGAAGATCCCCTGGAGAAGGGAAAGGCTACCCACTCCAGTATTCTGGCCTAGAGAATTCCATGGACTGCATAGTCCATGGGATCGCAAAGAGCCGGACAGGACTAAGCAACTTTCACTTCGCATCAAAGCCCATCAGTGATTCTGTTTGAAGGCTAAAGCCCTCACAGGACCTTCAAAGGAAAGCAGAGTCAGTCACACCAGTTCTTTGTTGAAAAGAAGACAACTTCATAAAAGTGTGTGGTGATTCCTTAAAAAGTTTTATTTTATCCAAAACTTTAAAATCTGCTTTAGGAAGAATAGAGGGATTATAGTTTTGACATAATTTGGGTTCTGATGTTTGGTGAGTTGAGACCAAATGATGAAGACAGACTCCAGTATTATAGTCTATCTCTGAAATGATACCCAAATGTTCCATAAACATATCTATAAATAAGAATTCTTTATGAGCTTAGCATGTTCTAGGCGTCACAGAAACTAAACTGTCATGACAACTCTCCAAGGCTGCCAGGCAAATATTCGTACTCCCATTTTACAGCTGAGGAAACTGAGGCCCTCACAGAGCTATGCTTCAAACCTGTGTCTGTCCTCCACACCCTGTATATGAAAAGCCCATTTGCATCACAGAATATCAAATAGCCACAAAAAAAGAAACAAATAAGTAAGAGATGATTATTTACCAAAAATAATAAGGACCTACTGTGCAGCACAGGGCAGCCTACTCAGTACTGTGTAATGGCCTGTATGGAAAAAGAATCTAAGAGAGTGAATATATGTATGGGTGGAACAGATTCACTTTCCTGTACTCCTGAAACTAATACAACATTGTAAATCCATACTCCAATGAATCCTTTTTTTAAAAGTCAATAAAATATTAAAAGCATACAAAATGGAAAAAAAAAAAAAACCCGATACCAAAAGTGTGTCTAGTACGAGGCAACTTGTTTTATAAAATGGACTTATACTTAAATTAGAAATGGAAAGCACTGGTGACTCAGTGGTAAAAAATCTGCCTGCAGTGCAGGAGACGCAGTTTCCACTCCTGGGTCAGGAAGATTCCTTGGAGAAGGAAATGGCAACCAACTCCAGTATTCTTGCCTGGAAAATCCCGTGGACGGAGAAGCCTAGCAGGCTACAGTCCATGGGGTTGCAAAAGAGTCAGACACAATTTAGCAACTAAACAACTCTCTGGTGACCTAGATGGATGGGATTACGCGCGAAAAAAGGGGGGCCCGAGAGGGAGTATATATACATATATATGTGTGTGTGTATACATGTATATATATATACGTGCGGCTGAGTCACTTTGTTATGCAGTGGAAGCTAACACAACATTGTGAAGTGGCTATACCCCAATAAAAAAGAATAGAAAAAAGTAACTAAAAATAATAAAAATCACAGTTATTAGAGGATCTCTCTTAGAAAAAAAAATAAAGATGTACTAAAAATATTCATTGTGGTTGTCACTGATTTTTTTTTCTATTGCTGCTGCTGCTGCTGCTAAGTCGCTTCAGCCGTGTCCGACTCTGTGCGACCCCATAGACTGCAGCCCACCAGGCTCCCCCGTCCCTGGGATTCTCAAGGCAAGAACACTGGAGTGGGTTGCCATTTCCTTCTCCAGTGCATGAAAGTGAAAACTGAAAGTGAAGTAGCTCAGTCGCGTCCAACCCTCAGCGACCCCATGGACTGCAGCCTTCCAGGCTCCTCCGTCCTACTTTGAATTTAAAACAGTTTATACCATAGCTCATAAAACAGTCATTTTGTCTATCAGGGGGAAAAAGTATGTATTTGTTCTCAATGAGAGAAAATTTCATAAGAAAGGAAAGTAGCTGTATCTAATTTTGTTTCATTCTCCGCAAACTCCTGATACAATGACACAGAAACTTCTTGGCTTTCAGATCTCCGACCTCCATGGCAAAATCAAACGTTGTCATCTGCCGTCAGACTGCTATGCTTATTAAATTATCATTAGTACGTGTGACCTACTAACTATGTGACTGCATGCAGGAGAATGAGGATGACTGCTGTCCCAGTTCCAGCGGTCTCCGGGCTTGCCAGCCTCCTCTGAACAACAGGGTGAGGCACAGCATTGAGTCTTCAAAGGGGTCACATCAAACCACACTTGCCCCACAGGCAAGGTGAAGCGTGGATCACAGGGACAACAGCGAATTGTGTGTCTGCTGGCAGGACTGGAACCGATGCCAATCACACAAAGACCCAGCCTTCAGTTCAGCCTTTGACAGGATGTGATTCCTTTCAGGCTGACTCGGCCAACAGAGCAGGCTCCTGAATATTTTCTGGCTGCGTTTCCTAACACTAACGATGTAAATGAATATTTAGCCTCGGATATTAACTTGGAGTAACAATGCTGGTTATGTCCTCTAACTCAGTAATCACTGAGCTTGTTGAATCTGGTGGTGATTTGTCATGGCTGAAAGCAGCAAATTCATTTTGGGGAACTTGAATTTTCTCAAATTGTCTCTTCAGATTTCCAGCCAGGAGTTCACTCTGACAGTGTAAAGTTTTAATATTTGGCAGAGCCCGGCTAATCTCAAATTCGCTAGCTCAATGATTTCAGCAGCTGCTGTCTTTATTGTTCCACTGTGCTTTTTGGTCCTCAAACGTCTTAGGTGAGAAATATCCTCTCCCTGGTCCCCATTTTCTATGAAAACGTCCTCTGGATGACCTCAGGGTCTAGGTAAAACTATGATGCCAGGCATGTCTGGGGAACCAAAGCATGTCCTATACTCAGAATATTAATGTTTCTGAAGCTACTTTTTGAAAACCACATTTTCTGAGATGTTTACAGCACACAGTTGAGATGAAAATATGTGAAAGTATTAAATACCATTTTTATAGGGCAAAAAGTTTCACAGATCAGCAATTTGATCTTATTCGAGTGCACAATACTTGTCAAGCTACAATTTTCAAGTCATAGGATCAGAAAATGATCCAGTGAAAAACACAGTATGTGTTAATATCCTACCACCCTCCTCCATAAATGATAACTCTCCAACCTTGGCACTTTGTGGGCAAAGATGTATTGTGTGGAGTCATGCCTAGGTCTGAACACCAGCCTAGCACTTGCAAATAACGTGGTCAAGGTCAGTCTTAAT
This sequence comes from Capra hircus, assembly GCF_001704415.2. NCBI lineage: Eukaryota > Metazoa > Chordata > Mammalia > Artiodactyla > Bovidae > Capra > Capra hircus. Next base: position 65,908,573 of record NC_030812.1, read on the forward strand.
TTCTCTAAGCCTCAGTTTCCTTGTCAGCTAAATGGGGCTAATATAGGACCTACTTCACAGTGTCACTGTGCCAGTGAAATATATTAAATGCTTAGCTCCATGCCTGGTTGCATGTTTGGGCATATAGTGAGTACTCAATACATTTACTTCTTTAATGCAATCAACAAAATATATTAAGGATCTATTATCTCCAAAAATACCCCCATGGAGCTTACATTCCAGTGGATGTTACTGTTTTATCAAAATTCCTTGAGGATTGTTTAAAGATTCTTCTTGTACCAGAAATACCTGCCAGTTACCAGCCTAGAGGGTTTTCCTTGTGGCAAGGCTGGTAAAGAATCTGCCTGCAATGTGGGAGACCTGGGCTCAATCCCTGGGTTGGGAAGATCCCCTGCATAAGGGAAAGGCTACTCACTCCAGTATTCTGGCCTGGAGAATTCCATGGACTGTATCGTCCATGAGGTCGCACAGAGTTGGACATGACTGAGCAACTTTCACTTCACTCACCAGCCTAGAAATAGCATTAGATTTCAAATAAATATCACAGCAATTTTCCTGAGGTTCTGTACACTCAACTTACATGCTCTGGAAGAGGGGAAAGGAGAAGAATGTTGGGGCACCTCATAATCATATCCTCCTCTTCCTGCAATTACATTTCCAAATAGTTGACCAAGCATGGTCCAGAGATGCTATGACCCTTTCAGAGAATCCCAGCACTGCTTCTCAGATACTGCTCTAGCCTTAGATAAGAAGAGCTAGACATGGAGCACCATTCCCAACCCTGTGTTATACATAGAACTGAGGACATTCATTCATTCCACAAATATTTACTTCATTTACCATGCACTAGTCACTGTCCTGGGCTTCCCAGGTGGCTCATTGGTAAAGAACCTACCTGCCAATGCAGGAGATGCAAGAGACTCTGGTTCGACCCCTAGTTCAGGAAGATCCCCTGAAGTGGGAAATGGCAACCTGCCCCAGTATTTGTGCCTGAAATATTCCATGGACAGAGGAGCTTGGTGGACTATAGTCCATGGGATTGCCAAGAGTTGAACACGACAGAGCAACTACACACACACACTCAGTCACTATCCTAGGGATAAAGCAATGAAAAGAGATTGTACCCTGCCCTCAAGCAACTTACAGTACAGTTAGACAAAATATCAAATGAACAAGCACTTAGAATAAACTGTAATAAGTGGTATGAGACAAATTTTCCATGGTCTCTCAAATTTCTGCCTGACTTGTGAGCAGAAACATTTATTGCATTTTTGGTGAGATGAAATTTTCATGGATATTTGCAGAGCAAACAGTCTTGGAAACTAGAAATAGTATTTCCCTTCAGAGAAAGAGCAAGTTTTTTTACTGTCCAGTAAAATAAAGATAAAGGCTCTCCCTGGGATGAATTTTGGGCAGGTTTTCTTGCAACCCATTAGAAAAGTTTCAGGTTCTCTAAATCCAGGATCCCGCCCCTGTAATGCAACCCACCGAGTGCAAGTGTCAGCCCTCCTTACCTCACCCTGTAGAAACCGAACTCAGAGAGCCATACAAGAAATGACGCTGCTCTGGCAACTGCTGCTGCTGTGAGTAATATGCCTTCCTTTGTCTTTGACTCAGGAGTCTGTGCTCTCTGCCAAAAGCTAGGAGGCTGGGGGAAGCTAACATTTATTAACATTTTCAAGTCGTCTTCCCAAAAGAAGGGATTGAGGAGCCAAGTCCTGAAGGCTGCATACAGTTCACTTACCAAAGGGGAAGGAAAGTTGCTTCAGGTGGAAAGAATGGTGTGCATATTCCATTTCCCTGAAGTCTAGAAATGACTTTCCTGAACTTTGCTCACCCCACACTCAGCTCTTCCAACAACTTTGAGAGTCTCCAGCTCCTTATATCATACCCCTCACTGTTTGAGATACCTAGAGTGGTTTCTGTTTCCCTGGTCCAAACCTTACTGATACAAAGAGCTTGGAGAAGCAAGAAAGGACAGGATCGTTTGTGGGAAGAGGACAGGGAGGCAGGGGAGATAAGGACAGCATTCAGAGTTTGAGTAAAGGAGTGGGCCTTAAAGAGATCGGGATTATCTTAATTATCTCGGAAGAGAAAGAAACAAGGATGAGTATGAATAAACTCGAGAGAAAAGAAGGGTGGGACATCCAAAAAGTTATTTCTCTCTCAGGAGCAATAGTATTAATTGCTACCATGTATTGCTCCCCTGCTGCTGCTGCTGCCACTGCTGCTGCTAAGTCGCTTCAGTCGTGTCCAACTCTGTGCGACCCCATAGACGGCAGCCCACCAGGTTCCCCCATCCCTGGGATTCTCCAGGCAAGAACACTGCAGTGGGTTGCCATTTCCTTCTCCAATGCATGAAAGTGAAAAGTGAAAGTGAAGTCGTTCAGTCATGTCTGACTCATCATGACCCCATGGATGGCAGCCCACCAGGCTCCTCTGTCCATGGGATTTTCCAGGCAAGAGCACTGGAGTGGGGTGCCATCACCTTCTCCAATTGCTCCCTTAATCTACGTCAAATAATGATCTAAGGACTTTAAATCTATTAGCTCATTTAGCGTTCACCATAATGCAATAAATATAATTATTATACTTCCATATTGCACAGAAGGGAACTAAGGTAGAGAGATTGACTGCAGAGCCAGAATTTTAACTTGGGAAGTCCATCTCCAAATATACATATATAGATACAGACATAGATACTCAGCTGCACCAAATTTGATTTAATATTTACTTATTTATTTGACTGTGCTGGATCTTAGCTGCAGCATGTGGGAACTTCCATCTTAACTGTGGCATGTGAGATCTGGTTTCCTGACCAAGGACTGAACCTGGGCCCCTTGCATCAGGAACGCAGTCTTAGCCACTGGACCATCAGGGAAATTCCCTAAATTTTATTTAAATGATCTTTCCTTTTTGTGTATTACTTTAATAAGGAAAAATCACTTATCTACCCAGAATCCAAGACATGAACTTGAATACTAACAAGTTACATTTACCTATGTGCACCCTCAATTCTGTTCCCATACCTCTCCCCATCTGAAATGGTTTTATTGAATCTTATCTTCACAAAAGCTTTACTTTTTAAAATACAGTCTTAAGACATATGTGTATATTCCTAAAATTGTAGGATTAATTAAGAGTTGACATGCTAAACATGTCTGAAACAGTATTTTACCTTATAGTTTATTGAACATGAGATCATATACATTCTTTTCACTTTTCAACTCTTTCATAGTTTTGTCCCCTTGATCTATCCATTACTGAGAAAGACGTACTAAAATCTCCCTAGAGATTTGTCAGTTTTTCCTTGTAGCTAGTTTTGGTTTCATGTATTTTGAGGGTGTGGTTGCTAGGCAAATTATCTTTAGAATTTTTGTATTCTTCTCATAAATTGGAACTTTTCTCATTGCATAGCAACCTTCATTATTTCTCATGTTGTTCTTTACTGTAAAGTCTAAAGTCATTAATATTGCTACACCAGCTTTATTGTAACTAACATTTGCCAGCTATATTATTTTCTATACCTTTCAAATTTTTGTATGTAACGTTTTAAATTTCTCACTTTTTAAATGGCACATGGCTATATATATATTTTTTTAAACCCAGTCTGACAATCTTTGTCTTTTAATTGGAATATTTACAATTTAATTTTTTGCAATAACAAATACATCTGGAATTACTTCCACCTACTTATTTCTTATTATATATTATATATAATAAACAAATTATATATATTATATACATATGAAAAAAGTGAAAGTCCCTCAGTCATATCTGACTCTTTGCAACCCCAGGCTCCTCTGTCCATGGGATTTACCAGGCAAGAATACTGGAGTGGGTTGCCATTTCCTTCTCCAGAGGATCTTCCTGAGCCAGGGAATGACCCCCGGTCTCCTACATTGCAGGCAGATTCTGAATTAGGGAAGCCCACTAGGTACATATACATATACACATGTATTTGTGTGTGTGTGTCTGTGTGTCTGTGTGTGTGTGTGTGTGTGTGTGTGTGTGTGTGTGTGTGTGTGTGTGGCTGCACTGGGTCTTAGTTGCATCTCTCAGGATCTTAGATCCTTGTTGCAGCATTCGGCATCTTTAGTTGCAGCATGTGAAATCTTTAGCTGTGATATGCAAATTCTTAGTTGTGGCATATGGGATCTAGTTCCCTGACCAGCGATCAAACCCAGAACCCCTGCAATCGGGGCAGAGAGTCTTAGCCACTGGACTACCAGGGAAGTCCCTCTACCAATTTATTTTGTACTTTATACTTGTCTCATGTGTTCTTCTTTTTTGTAATCTTCTTTCAGGGGCTTACCAGGTGGATCAGCAGTAAAGAATCCACCTGCAAAGCAGGAGCCACAGGAGATGCAGTTTGATCACTGGGTCAGGAAAATCCCCTGGAAAAGGGAATGGCAAACCACTCCAGTATTCTTGCCTGGAAAATTCCAAAGATAGGAGCCTAGGGGGCTACAGTCCATGGGGTTGGGAAGAGTCAGACATGACTGAAGTGACTTAGCATGCACACACCTTCTTTTGGATTGACTTTTCCCCCATTCCACTGTCTCTTCTAATGATTTAGAATTTATAATCACTAATTCTATTGTTCTAGATTTCTACATAAATCATAAAGTCCAAAATTAATTATATCTTTATCATCTTCCCATGAAATACAAAGCCTTAAAACACTTCAATCCAATCAGTTACTTCCAATTTGCACACTATTGTTATTCTGTGTATTTAATTGTCTTGGCTTATCACCATCAATATTTTATAAAATTGATCTTTGTTTTAGACTTATATATAGATTTACAACATTTTAAGTAGTCATTCCTCCTTGCATCTAAGAACCTTCTATATGGAAACATCTTTGTTATTCTTCAAGTGCATCCTCTCAGAATTCTCAGTAGTCACAAAGAATCTGTTAATATCAAACATTCTCAGTTTTTATTCTTTCTGAAAATGTCTTTATTTCACTTGATATTTTGCTAGGTAATACTAGGTTGACAGGTATTTTCTCTGTACATTCACAAAATTCTAGTTTTTTCTGGCTTTCATAGTTGCTGTTCAGAAGTCAGTTCTATTCAATTGCCATTCTTTTGTAGATAGTCTATTTTTCTCATAGACAATAGCTTTGAAATTGTTATCTTTCTTTGGAGATTTTAAAGTTTGATTGTAAAGTTTCTGAGTGTGTATTTCTTATTATTTGTCCTGATTGGGATGGATTCGTTTCTTAAATATGAAGATTGATGCTTTTCACTGGTTCTGAAAAATCCTTTGCTATTATCTCCTCAAATACCCTTCTCTTCTTCTGAGACCCCAAACATTAGACCATCTCACACTATCTTATGTCTCCTCTTTTAGCTATCTTTCATCTTTTTGTTTCTTTGTGCTTTGTACTGGATACTTCCTTCAGGTCTAGCTTCCAGTTCATCAATCCTTTTTCTCACTCTGTCTAATCTACTATTAAAATCCATCCACTGATTAGTTTTCTTCTAGTACCAGGTTTCAAGGCCGACCATTTTCCTTATTGTTCTCTACTTGGGGGGCTGGCAGCTTTATTTTTAGCTTACCCTTCACACTCAGCCTGCATGGACTTGTGGGGGTCCAGCGATACTGGGGACCTCCCTTATGCTTCCCATTACTTTCTCCCATCTGTAAGAGACCATTACAATCAAAACCTAGCTTCGCTGGGGTTTCTTCAAACGTCCTCAGAATGAAAGCATCTTTAGTACTTTGTTTACCTCTTGAGATTCATTTCCTCCTAACAGTTCACTGATGCATTTTAGGATTTTTAAAATTTTATTCAGCATTTGAGGATTTCACTGGGAGGATAAGTAGAGTATCTTTTCTACTATTCTTCCAGAAATAGAAGATTGGTTTGTTTTCAAATGGGAATCAGAACAGACACCAAATCTAAGACACATTCCATTTTTATTATGAACAATTCAAACAGATGTTGGATACACCAGCTATGTGAAGAACAAGTTGTAAGCAAGTGTATACAGTATAACACAATTTTTGTAACAATAAATATTTTTAAATATTTAAATATATATTTATTTGTATATGTGTATGAGCATAGAGAAAGATTTAAAGAGCTACATACAAACTGTTTTGATTACTTCAGAATGGCTAACACTTGGTGTGAGAAAATAAGGGCAAAATATTATAAAAAGAGGGAAAATATACAAGTTGTTAAAACATACATATTCTTCCAAATATGTCTAAATCTATAGACAAGGACTGAAAGGTAACATGGACAAAAGGGTGGATGGTTAAGTGCTATCTTGCCCAGCTATAAAGAGGTTGACCAGATGGTCTTGCACATATATCCTTTAAATTGCCACTGAGGTAAGGGGAAGTCTTGAATTACAATGGACCCACAGCAATCAGGGGCTTCCCTGGTAGCTCAGTTGGTAAAGAATCCACCTGCAGTGCAGGAGACCCCAGTTTGATTGCTGGGTCAGGAAGATCCACTGGAGAAGGGACAGGCTACCCACTCCAGTATTCTTGGACTTCTCTGGTGGCTCAGCTGGTAAAGAATCTGCCTGGAACACAGGGGACCTGGATTGGGAAGATCCCTTGGAGAAGGGAAAGGCTACCCACTCCAGTATTCTGGCCTGGAGAATTCCATGGACTGTATAGTCCATGGGGTCACAAAGAGTTGGACATGACTGAGCAACTTTCACTTTCACAGCAATCAAACCAGTCGTCCTAAGAGAAATCAACCCTGAATATTCACTGGAAGGACTGATGCTGAAGCAGAAGCTACAATACCTTGGCCTCCTCATGCGAAGGGGCCAACTCACTGGAAAAGACCCTGATGCTGGGAAAGATTGAGGGCAGGAGAAGAGGGTAACAGAGGATGAGATCGTTGGATGGCATCACCGACTCAATGGACATGAGTTTGAGCAAACTTCGGGAGATAGTGAAGGACAGGGAAGCTTGGCATGCTGCAGCCCATGGGGTTGCAAAGGGTTAGACATTACTTAGCAGCTGAAAAACACAGTAATCTTTTCTCTTTCCCAGTTTCATTTCTGAAACACTTCCTCTGCCTTATCTATACTTGCATTTCAAACCATCACCTCAACCTGCTTGTGACATCAGAATTATTTTGTCTGTTTACGATTTTTCCTTCATTCTTAAACCCAAAGCTCAATATTGTTGAATTTCATTAAGGCTTCTCCATCTGGATAGGGGGACTCTATAAAAATAAGAACAACTAGTATTTCTTGAGCACTTACTGTCTATCAGGCACTAAATAGGTGCTTGCTCTGCATTACTTTATTTGTCTTTAAAACAACCCTGTGAAGAGAGGTGCAAAGGCTGAGAGAAAGCATCTGAGGGAAATCTGATCAGAAAGTCATTCTGATGGAACTTCCCTGGTGATCCAGTGGTGAAGAATCTGCCTGCCAATGCAGGGAACACGTGTTGGGTCCCTGGCCCAGGAAGATCCCACATACCGCCTGGCAACTAAGCCCGTGCGCCACAGTTCCTGAGCCTGTGGTCTAGAGCCCATGCTCCACAACAAGAGAACTCACCAGGAGAAGCCCAGCACCACAACAGAGAGTGGCCCTGCTCATAGCTAGAGAAAGCCACACGCAGCAGTGAAGACCCAGCACAGTCAAAAATAAAAGAAGGAAGGAAGGAAGAAAGTCATCCTGAGAAGATGATGCAGCCAGGCCCTAAAGAATGGGTAGGGGCTAAACTGGTGATTCAATCCAAGAAATTGAATCTAGGAAACTCAGCATATAATGACTCAATATTAACCTTCTAATTGACTGGCAAAGGAAACTATCTAGATTTCTTTAAGACCCAATTATAATTTTGCCCCTAAAGAGGAACCAATGTTTGGAGTCCCAGTGAGCTTGAGGCTTTTACAGAAAGGTCTTGTCATGACTCCCTAAGGGAATGATAACATGAATTCTATTTTTTAATTATCACTATTTTCCTCATTACTTTTAGGGTTTTTTGTGATTTTGTTGTTTAGATGATGAGTTGAACAAAATAAACACTTAGGAGAAACAGTATTTCCTGGGGATCTTAAGGGATGTGAGAGAACAGGAGGAGAAACTGCTGGTGAGGTGGTACAAATGTGAGGTGTTTTGAAGGATGTCATTGTAAGATAAATGAAGAATGTTGAAGTGTGAAGCTACTGTGCTTAATAACTTATCATCTTTCTGTGCTGTCCAATATGAGGTCAAAAGATACATACAGCTATTTAAACTAAATAAAAGGAAAAATTAAATTCCCCAACTTCACTAGCCATGTTTCAAGTGCTCAGTAGATATCTGTGGCTAGCAGGTAATGCATTGGAGAGCTCAGATATAGAATATTTCCATTGTTGTAGAAAGTTCTGTTTGAACTGAGAGCCACATCTTGGAAGGGAATAGCCCTCCCTAGTGTCCTATTGCACATTTACAGATACAATTTTTAGTGACGTTTGAGATGGTCTAAAGTTAAATGCCTTACATGGAAATTCTATCAACTTCAGTCAACAGTTATCTATTCTACCAACCCCAGTCTTCTAGATATAAGACACTGAACCATCCATGGGAGGGGGAAGAGGGAGATGGACAAAAAAACAAATTAGACATGACCACTGCCTTCAAGAAGTTTATTACCTAGAAAGGAAGAAAGATATGCGACCTGCTTCAGGGGATAGAAGAACCCAGGAAACTTTTCCTTAGGCAGAATTTCTTCCAAGACTGAAACTGTCCAAAGTACCCCAATCCAAATTCTCCAATTTTAGTTTCAAGGAATGTTTTTGGAACTCTGGGGACAATGGAATGAGATTTGCACACTGTGACAACAGAGGCTCTAACAGAGAATCCTAGATGGGGGTCCTTTTAAAGCTGTCTCCCTCACCCATTTTCAAGATAAAAGGGAGCATGTTCAGACAGCATCACATGGCCCAGTGTGGTTCACTGTTGTGTGATATTAAGTGTTCAGATTCCTCCAAAGAGAGAATGTAAATCAGTTCAGTTCAGTCGCTCTGTCGTGTCTGACTCTGTGACCCCATGGACTGCAGCACGCCAGGCCTCCCTGTCCATCACCAACTCCTGGAGCCTACTCAAACTCATGTCCATCGCGTTGGTGATGCCATCCAACCATCTCATCCTCTGTCATCCCATTCTCCTCCCGCCTTCAATCTTTCCCAGCATCAGAGTCTTTTCCAATGAGGTGGTTCTTTGAAATAGGCTTATTTCCTCATTTGTAAAATGAACAAGTTGAGACTATAAGACCATCCCCTGCAGCTTCCAAAAGATCATGTTCAAATTAATTATATTTACTTTTATCTGAAAACATGAGGAAGCCAGTTTCACTCACCTGGATTGACCAAGGCACCCACCTCCAGGCTGCGTTGGAGAGTCTGTGCTCACACAGGTATGTGAGGAATCGTTAGGGAGCAGCAAGATCTCCACAGCATGGAGGCTCTGCCACTCTGCCTTGAGCTTATGGTGACACATGACAGCTGCAGACCCAGTGAGTAGATGGACATGTTATACTAAACAAATCACCAGTTTTTCCGAGATAACGGTTAAAAAATTTCTACGTAAGAATAAATGCAGACTGAAGATAACGCAAATAACACAGCTATAGATAGGTTAGACTGCATGAAATTGCCAATGTTTGCTCAGCTTTTATATAAGAAAACTAACAATTTAATGTGGTTCAAGCTAATGCTTGCAAACAACAAGAAAATGACACTATCCCTGGGGCCAGCCGATCAGCCACATTTCCAGGCAAGACAATGACCATCTCATGAGACTTTACAGGAAGTGAGTTCAAAGAAGGTGAAATTATCAAGATCATTAGAAATGTGGACAGTATACCCACTAGCCTTAACTATCAACTTCCCTGTAAATATACACTCTGCCTTACAATATTAGCTAACAATAGAATAAAGATAGTAAAGTGGCTTATTGACTTCATCTTTGCATTATTTTTAAATCCTCTTCAGTGGTTTATTTTCTATGTACATAATATGTTAGTACCGCAGTGCTGATTGGACTATACAATCAAAACCTGTCTAGCTGACTCCTTGATGGCCAACCACGGGGCCTCAGCAGGACCTCTGAAGAGGATGGTTTATGTTCTGCTGCCATCTCGTGGTGAGCAAACTGGGAACACACTATTGGGAAGAGTGGGGAGGGCTGGTTTGGACCAGTGAACTCCAAACTTCTAGGGATCCTAGTGTGCAAAGGAAAGAATCTGTGTTCTCCTGCGTGACACTGTCACAACACCTGGAAAATTTCACAGCTCAAACCAGCCTCTTTTTGGGGTCTACAACCTTAGCAGGTAATCTTACCTCTTTAGACCCCTCTTTCCTTACCTGTAAAATGTTGACTATTTTCTGACTCTAGATGAACCACACAGACACCTCCAGTTCTAAAATGGCTATGATATTAATAGTGTCATTTTTTATTTTACTAGCTTCCAAATTCTTTATTATTTTCTTATTCCTTATTCCATAAAGAGCTATAAAATCTCAGAGTTGGTGCCCCCTTCTCTGCTTCTATCACACTTTGCACACATCTGTATCTTACAGCACTTATTGGGGGTTTGGAGGGTTTTGGTGGTGGTGGTTGGGTTTGGTTCAATTTTACTTCTTATTTTGGTGTAACTTTTAGATTCACAGGAAGTGGGGGAAGTGTACAAGGAGTTCCTGTGCATCCTTCTCAACCCGCATCAATGGTAACATCTCACACACCTATAATACACAACTACTGTACCGAAGCAAAGCCAGGAAACTGACTTCAGTGCAATCCAGAGGTTATTCAGATTTCACCAGTTTCATGTGCACTTAAGTTTGTGTCTGTGTGTGAGCTGTTCGTGTGTGTGTGTGTGTGTGTGTCTGTGTGTCTGTGTGTGTGTGTGCTCAGTCGTGTCCAACTCTTTGTGACCCCATGGACTGTAGCCTGCCAGGCTCCTCTGTCCATGGGATTTCCCAGGAAAGAATACTGGAGTGGGTTGCCATTTCCTCCTCCAAGGGATCTTCCCAACCCAGAGACTGAACCGAGTCTCCAGCATTGCAGGCAGATTCTTTACCACTGAGCCACCAGTGACATTCAGAGCCTCGGGTAGCAGCTGTTGAAGTATACAGATCTATACAGTCCTGTGGGGTCACGATTACAATCCCTGATGGCCTCTGGACCAGGAGATCTGGGGAGTTCCCTTGGAGGACAATTGAAAAAATCAAAGCTCCTGATGAGGGTATCAGCTGCTTTCTGAGGAGTCTTTTTGAGCTGTAGCAAGGCAAAGGGGGTACACATAGATGGTACTTCCCTATTTACATTCTTTAGGGGCACCTCCTTAGCCCCAGTTCAGTTCAGTTCAGTTCAGTCGCTTAGTCGTGTCCGACTCTTTGCAACCCCATGAACTGCAGCACACCAGGCCTCCCTGTCCATCACCAACTCCTGGAGTTTACCCAAACTCATGTCCATTGAGTCAGTGATGCCATCCAACCATCTCATCCTCTGTCGTCCCCTTCTCCTCCTGCCTTCAATCTTTCCCAACATCAGGGTCGTTTCAAATGAGTCAGTTCTTCTTATCAGGTGGCCAAAATACTGGAGTTTCAGCTTCAACATCAGTCCTTCCAAAGAACACCCCGGAGTGATCTCCTTTAGGATGGACTGGTTGGATCTCCTTTCAGTCCAAGGGACTCTCAAGAGTCTTCTCCAACACCACAGTTCAAAAGCATCAATTCTTCGGCGCTCAGCTTTCTTCACAGTCCAACTCTCACATCCATGCATGACTACTGGAAAAACCGTAGCTTTGACTAGATAGACCTTTGTTGACAAAGTAATGTCTCTGCTTTTAAATATGCTGTCTAGGTTGGTCATAACTTTCCTTCCAAGGAGCAAGCATCTTCCAATTTCATGGCTGCAATCACCATCACAGTGATTTTGGAGCCCAGAAAAATAAAGTCAGCCACTGTTTCCACTGTTTCCCCATCTATTTGCCATGAAGTGATGGAACCAGATGCCATGATCTTAGTTTTCTGAATGTTGAGCTTTAAGCCAACTTTTTCACTCTTCTCTTTCACTTTCATCAAGAGGCTCTTTAGTTCTTCACTTTCTGTCATAAGGGTGGTGTCATCTGCATTCTGAGGTTATTGATATTTCTCCTGGCAATCTGGATTCCAGCTTGTGCTTCATCCAGCCCAGCGTTTCACATGATGTACTCTACATATAAGTCTGTGGAAAACATGAAGCTTGTCCCTCAAGATGACCTTCCATGCTAAGTAAACAGGCCTTTTTCAAAAAAAGACTGTGAAGCTCTCTTGCTTCACAAAGGCATCAGGAAATAACTGCATGTACCCAGGAGTTTCAGCAATGCAGCAGTAGAGTGCCTTGTATGTACATGCTTCGGTTTTAACACCAGCCCCAGGCAGGGAGTTGGGGAATGCTGCAAACAACAGAACTTTCAACTTTAGCAAGGCAGCAGGATAATTCTGTGACTGCTCACTCCTGTTGGAGCTTTCCCACCTAAACTAGCACATTAGATGGGACTCACAGCGATGTCCACCAGTGCCTCTATCTCCGGGAACCAGTTCTTCTATCCCCTGCCCATCCAGCCAATGCTTTTAGCTTTGGAGATAACTCTCCTTTGCATACAATCTCTGCAGTTTTCAAACTTCTGGTATCTAATGGCATCTCAGGGTGACTGAGATTGCACACAAGCCTTGTAAGAGGGCACTTTGGGGTGTTTGGATATCAGCCCCATTGCTTTCCTATGCCAGATGCTTTGGGGACTCATCTTTCTGATATAGATTCTAGGGGACATGGCTGCCTAATGCGGGGTGCCAGCTCTTCGGTCATCCAGTAGAAGCACCCACCTGGTGGGATCCCTCCCTACCGTGTGAATCACACCAGGGGTAGGGTTTTGGCAAGAGCGTCTTTCTGCCTCTCCTACCCCTCTCAATGTGGTCCTTTTAGCCTTCATTGTGAAGGAGATGTTCACTGGTTCTCAGGTTCTTTTCAGAGGGAAATGATTGACAGGTAGCTGTGTATTTGTTGTGCTCATAGGAGTAGGTTAAGTTCAGACTCTTCCTATGCCACCATCTGCGTTCAACGGCCCTCCCTCTAGCTTTTGGTCTTTATCTATAAATGGGGCATTTAAACCTTCCCTTTATTGTTCGCTGTCATGAACATTACAGGCCAAAACCTGTGAATGTAACCAAGAACATGACCTTGTTTGGACCAAGAGTCTTTGCAGATATTAAAGGTCTCAGAACAAAATCATCCTTGACTATCCAAATGGGCCCTCAATCCAATGCCAAGTGTTGTTCTAAGAGGGATATGGAGGAGAGATGGAGGGATAAGAGGAGATAGCCAGGTGAAGATGGAGCAGAGATGGGAGTTACGCAGCCACAAACAGAGGAGTGCCTGGAAATAAGGAAGGAATCTGCCCTCTAGCCTTCTTAGGGAACAAGTCCGCCAGAGCTACAAGGAGATAAATCTGTTCAGTGTCAAGTCACCCAGCTGGTGATCATCTCTTATGACAGTCCTGGGAAACAAATACAGCAGCCAAGAGCAAAATAAACAATATTCAGTTCCAAGAAAACATTTGAGTTCATTCAGAGTCATGCAAGAAGGAATAGAAAATGATAGGAAGAAAGATTGAGCATAGTGAAAGACACAAAGTTTAGAAATCAAAGAAAACATGTCGAAATTTTTGAAGTCAAAAAAATTCATTTAAGTTTTTTAACTGAAAACAAAACAAAACCAAAAGTGTCTATGCTCCCAGAAAAAATAAAGTAAAATAAAAAATAATAATAATTTTTAAAAAGTGTCTATGCTCACACATTCAATTGTTTATAAAGTATTTCAGTTGTTGTTGTGCAGTCGCTCAGTCGTGTCCGACTCCTTTTGACCCCGTGGACTGCAGCACACCAGGCTTCCCTGTCCTTCACCATCTCCCGGAGCTTGCTCAAACTCGTGTCCATTGAGTTGATGATGCCATCCAGTCATTTCATCTTCTGTCACCCCCTTCTCCTCCTGTCTTCAGTCTTTCCCAGCATCAGGGTCTTTTCCAATAATTTGGCTCTTCATATCAGGTGGCCAAAGTATTGAAACTTCAGCTTCGGTATCAATCCTACCAATGAATATTCAGGGTTGATTTCCTTTAGGATAGACTGGTTGGATCTCCCTGCAGTCCAAGGGACTCTCAAGAGTCTTCTCCAGCACCACAGTTCGAAAGCATCAGCCTTTCGTTCAGCCTTTCATTCAGCCTTCTTTATTTTCACTGTGTGTTAAAAGTTGTAGGCCCCACCACATGGGCCTTCTATTACAATTTGGCCCAACTGCCAGCATCTGCACCATTTTTGCCTAAAGTTTTTCTCTGGTCACCAGAGCCTGCTCTGCCTGGGACACATGGCAAGGTAGAGTCCTGAAGGTCCCAGGAAAAACCCTCAAGCGGTGTATAACTGGAGTTGAGGTGTACATACCCCTGTGCCCCACATCTCTGCTGGGACTCTCTGACCACTGAGTCACCAGCAGGACTAAGCCCCAAATGCCTAGAAGACTACCCTGCTCCCCTTCCTGTCTTCTTTCCCTACTCCCTTCCCAGTGTCTCCTGGGATCCCCTCCCAAATAAACCACTTCCCCTTGGATCTTTTTCTGTGGGTCTGTTCTTGAGGAGCCCAAACTAAGGCAGATTGCAAACACACTGAGCTGGAAGCTGTTCAGAACCAAAAGCATAACATGAAAACTTTGTCTTCTTCAAGAATTTATTTGAACTGCCTACCTGTTTCATTTTAATATTAGAAAAGTATCTAAATGTTAAACTGGCCTTGCTTGACATCAACATCTACCAAGGAGATACACAGAGCTGTGGAACTCCTCTTTTTCTCAACCTTATATCCACCTCCCGTCAAGAGGTGAGTTCTAAACCTCAAATACATCTCATGTCAGTCCACTACTCTCTGTTCCCACTGGACATCTAAATGCTTGTGGAAGAGAAGTCACTGCCTTCAAGGAAAAGAGGTTGGAGGAGGTGAAAGGAGACAAGGCCTTGGTAAGGTGAGGTTCTGATGCCCACGAGCTGAGTGACTGGGACACATGCAAAGCAGACTTCATGTTTAAACCTGTGCACATAATTACTGGTGCAAGGATATATACTTAGCTTTCATGAGATTCTTAGAGCAATGTGTGATCCCAAAACGGTGAAGAGCAGCCAGTATCTGTGTGCATGGTCAGTTACCAACAGCACAAGGAATGGTTATGCGCAGGTTCTGGAGTGTGACTGGATAGGAATCCAGTTCAGCTGTTCCTAGTTCTTTCCTGAAGTCTATGCCTCAGTTTTCTCATCTTTAAAATGAGGGTGAAAGAATACAGACCTCATGGAGTCACTGTGAGGACACAAGATAATGCCTATAAAGCAGAGAGCATATGGCGCGTCTCAGTAAATGTTAGCCACTGTTACTGTTCCACAAGTCATCCAACAGCGAAATCCATGGGGTCAGTCAGAGATTCCCAACCTTTTTGGCAGGAACTGGTTTTGTGGAAGATCATTTTTCCACACACCAGATGGTTTCAGGGTGATTCAAGAGCATTACATTTATATAATTAAATAATTACACAACTCACCATAATGGAGAATCGGTGGGAGCCCTGAGCTTGTTTTCCTGCAACTAGATGGTCCCATCTGGGGAGTGATAGGAGACAGTGACCCTCAGGGTGTGTTTCACTCCTGTGAGAATTTAATGCTGCCGCTGACCTGATGGGTGGCAGAGCTCAGGTGGTAATGCAAGCAATGGAGAATAGCTATAAATACAGATCAAGCTTCACTGGCTTGCCCACTGCTCACCTCCTGCTGTGTGGCCCGCTTCCTAACAGGGGTTGAAGACCCCTGATGTGAGTCATCCTTCTCCCTCACCCACAGCATTCAATTAATAACTATGACAATTTTCAGCCTGAAGCTCTTCAACTCATTCAGCTCATTTTCACTCAAATTTCATTTCTCTAATCAAGGCGCTAGCTTGTCTTCCAGAAGATCCCCATGCTTCAGTTCAGTTCAGCTCAGTCGCTCAGTCGTGTCTGACTCTTTGCGACCCCATGAATTGCAGCACGCCAGGCCTCCCTGTCCATCACCAACTCCCAGAGTTCACTCAGACTCGCGTCCATCAAGTCAGTGATGCTATCCAGCCATCTCATCCTCGGTCATCCCCTTCTTCTCCTGCCCCCAATCACTCCCAGCATCAAAGTCTTTTCCAATGAGTCAACTCTTCACATGAGGTGGCCAAAGTACTGGAGTTTCAGCTTTAGCATCATTCCTTCCAAAGAAATCCCAGGGCTGATCTTCAGAATGGACTGGTTGGATCTCCTTGCAGTCCAAGGGACTCTCAAGAGTGCTCTCCAACACCACAGTTCAAAAACATCAGTTCTTTGGCGCTCAGCCCTCTTCACAGTCCCTCCACTGGAGTGATCAGTAGGCACTAAAATCCTAACATGACTTAAAACTCTAAGACTTTGGCCTCGACAGGACTCTTCACACCACGCTCCAAGGGGCCTCTGGAGTGCCTGGGAGGAGGAGGCTGGGGCAGGGGCCACTCTTGTTTGAGCCAAAGCAAACCAAGTATGTAGATTCTGTGCGCTGGGCTTCCTCCTAGTGTGAAGAAGGGGCTGCACTTCTTCAAACAAAACATACAAACACACACACAAAAACTAGACAAGTAACCACACCCACTCTCTTTTGAAAAATGAATACAAATGGTAAAGAATCTGCCAGCCAATACAGGAGACATAAGAGACACAAGTTTTATTCCTTGGTCAGGAAGATCCCCTGGAGGAGGACATGGTATTCCACTCTGGCATTCTTGCCAGAAAATTCCATGGGCAGAGGAGCCTGGCAGACTACAGTCGATGAAGTCACAGAGCCGGACACAACTGGGCACACACACACAAGGTCCTTGATGCTATTGTAACACGCCCTCTGGCTGCATCTTTGCCTTCTTCTCTGTTTCCATGTCACTCACCTCTGCCTATATCATTAAGCTTCATGATCCAGGACAGTATTTTTCAAATTTTCTGGTCCACCCTCATACCTTTTTTAAAGTATTGAGCCTCAATACTTGTTTTCTTGTTACTACTGAAACAAACGACCAAAAATTTAGTGCCTTAAAAACAACACAAATGCCTTTTTTTTCCAGTAAGAGGCCTGAAGTGACCTCTAAAAATAGGTCGCTATTCACTTGACTCAGAAAACCCCACAAAATCGTGTAAATCAAAGGTTCAAATCTTTGTGTACACTTTAAGAACACTTGTGAAACTGCCCAGGCCATTGAGGGTATGCACATCCGAAATGCCACCAAGTAGCGGAAGGATGTCACTTTTAAGAAGCAATGCATGTTTTTCTGTCATTACAATGCTGGAGCGGGTAGGTATGCACAGGCCAAACAGTGGGGCTGGATGCACGGCCAGTGGCCCCAAGAGTGCTGAACTGCTCAAAAATTTTTTTGCACCTGCTCAAAAATACAGAGTAATGCTGAACTTAAGGGCTTAGATTCTCTGGTCATTGAGCACATCCTGGTGAACAAGGCCCCAAACATGTGACATTGGATTACAGAGCTCATGGTCAGATCAACCTGTTCATGAGCTCTCTCTGCCCCAGGGAGATGATCCCTACTGAAAAAGAACAGATTGTTCCTAAACCAGAAGAGAAGGTTGCACAGAAGAAAAAGATATCCCCCCATCCCTCAAAAAAAAGGATATCCCAGAAGAAACTGAAGAAACAAAAGCTTATGGTCAGGGAGCAAATGCCACAAAAAATAAATGCAAATAAAAGTTAAAAAAAAAAAAAACACACCACAAATGTATTATCATACAGTTCCGGCAGCCAGAAGTCCAAATGGATCAGCAGGGCTTCATTCCTACTGGAGACTCTAAAGCAAGTAATTTTGATATGTTCTAATGCACAATGTCCTCAAGTCAGGCTCTGCAGAAACAATTTGTCATGCTTTTGTAAAAGCCCCATTTCATGGAGCTAGAAGTACTTAATTTCCATCTTCACCTTTTCAACTTATCCAGGTGTCTCTTGTCCATTAATATCCAACTGCTGGTGCCAGAGTGTCTGTTTTAAGCAGGGCTGCTGTCTTTTCTCCCCTTTTTCACTCTACCTGTCAGATTCACCAAAACCTCAGAATTGTTACTAACGTCACTTGGTTTTCTGGCAGTTGGAATCTGGAAATGGCCCCTATTTGTCAAGCATTTCCTGTGTCAAACCTGGCATTTGTCAGCTCGTCCCATGCCTTATCAGCTTCCGTCTTCACAATAACACTTTGCCAGAGGAACAGTCATTATCCTCATTGGACTTGTGAAAGGGGACATTCAGAGAAGCCACATGACTTCCCAGCTCACACGGTGAGAACACAGGGTTCACTGATCTAGAGATCACCCCCCACCACCCAGCTGACTGTTTCCACCAGTGTGATAGTCTCTCCCTATGGGGCTCCAACATGACTTCACAATTTCAGAAAGTTCTTGTCCAGGAAGATGAAGATCTGAATAACTCTGCTCCAGGAACTTTCTGTGGCCAAACTACAGACTACTCAGCTAGCCCACCTTGGGGTAAAAGGGGCTTTTCTCAGTACTCTCAGCCAGGGTCATCAAACCACTGCTCACTCTCCAAGGCTCCCTTCTAAACTCCACTCTCCATGTGCAGGAATTCCACGCTGCTGTATCTCTAGGTGCACCTTTAGAGGTACCCTAAGCCATGGACATGAGAGCTGGGCTGTGAAGAAGGCTGAGCGCCAAAGAATTGATGCTTTTGAACTGTGGTGTTGGAGAAGACTCTTGAGAGTCCCTTGGACTGCAAGGAGATCCAACTAGTCCATTCTGAAGGAGATCAGCCCTGGGATTTCTTTGGAAGGAATGATGCTAAAGCTGAAACTCCAGTACTTTGGCCACCTCATGTGAAGAGTTGACTCATTGGAAGAGACTCTGATGCTGGGAGGGATTGGGGGCAGGAGAAGAAGGGGACGACCGAGGATGAGATGGCTGGATGGCATCACTGACTCGATGGACGCGAGTCTGAGTGAACTCCGGGAGTTGGTAATGGACAGGGAGGCCTGGCGTGTTGCGATTCATGGGGTTGCAAAGAGTCGGACACAACTGAGCGACTGAATTGAACTGAACTGAACTGAACTGAAGGTATCTGACCCCTTTGCCATCAGTCCCTTGCTTTGAAAGATCCGTGTTAACCAGAACCCTAAAACACTGTCAGTTTCCCGGCTGTGACACACCACTCCCCCTTCTAGGATGCTCCTAAGACTGGCAGTGCAGCCATCCCCCTACTGCAGCAAGCAATGCATTTGGATCTGCTTGATCAATGGGTTACTCTGACTGACTCTTCTAAGAGTCAGCCATCAGTCCCTGGTTTCTCATATAGCTTGTGTGTGTTCCCAGTGTGTATCCACATTCTCTTCAGGTCCCTCAAGCAAGTAAACCTTCACAGGTACCTTTGCCCAACAAAGCAGTGAATCACTGACAGCACATCTCTGGGAACCCTGCTTCATGGTCAGCCTGGTTCTCCTCCAGCCTCCAGAATGTATATATATCCTGGACTCATCCCAGATATTCTCTGGTCCCCTCATCAGTTTCCATTGTATGCTACAGCCAATCAGAATCCACGCAAGAAAAGACCTAGAATTGCCCCGAAGGTCACAGTTGCACTAAGAATACATCTAGCCTTTAAAGGCTAGGACAGAAATGAAATTCCCTGGGTCCACGTATCAGTATGTTTTCACAACATAACTAATAACCACTTCATTGTTATAAGTGTGTGTGTTCAGCCACTCAGTCATGTCCAACTTTTTGCAACCCCATGGACTGTAGCCTCCCAGGCTCCTCTGGCCATGGGATTTCCCAGGCAAGAATACTGGAATGGGTTGCCATTTCCTTCTCTAGGGGGTCTTCCCAACCCAAGGATCAAACTCAAGTCTCTTGCATCTCTGGCATTGGCAGGCGGATTCTTTACCACTGTGCCATTTGGGAAGCCCCCATTGTCATATGACAGTAGGCATTTACTTTTCACCCTTTTGAGCTCTGCTATCTTGTTTCAGTTCAATCACACATCCAGGGGTTGTCTGACTATCAGATGATCTAGACTGGTTTCTGCTAAGGTTACCGGGGTGAATGAGCTCTGTGCCCCCTGACTCTCCCCCTCCAGCAGGCTAGCCCTCGAATGTTCTTGTGGCAATGCCAGAGGATCAGGAGATCACGTCCTAGTGCTCAAGGTAGTTTCAGGCCTCTGCTTACATCGCATCTGCTAACATCCCATTGGCCAAAGCCTGTGCTCAGGTCAGGCAGCAAGTGCACTACAGAGCTCCATGGCAACAGGCACTGATGTAAGGAGAGGCAAAGAGCAGGGACCAGATGAAGGGTTTTCCTTCAGACCACTGCCCCACAACACATGCTGTGTACAGCTCCCCATAAAATAAGTCTGTCTCCTACACAGTGATTTGACATTTGCATCTGGGCTTCCCAGATGGTGCTACTGGTAAAGAACCTGCCTGCCAATGCAGGAGACATAAGCGACGTGGGTTCAATCCCTGGGTTGGGAAGATCCCCTGGAGAAGGGCATGGCAACCTACTCCGGTATTCTTGCCTGGAAAATCTCATGGACTGAGGAGCCTGGCAGGCTACAATCCACAGGGTCACAAATAGTCAAGACATGACTGAAGCAACTTAGCATGCACGCATACACTGTGAAGTGATCACCATGGTAAGTCTAGTAACCATCTGTTCACATGCAAAGCTATTACAATAGTACTGACCGTGTTCCTTATGCTGTATGTTAGATCCCTGTGGTTTATTTATTTTACAACTGGAGGTTTGTGCCTCTTAATCCTCTTCACCTATTTTACCCAACTGCGTACCCACCGCCCCCGTGGCAACCACCCACTGGTTCTCTGTATCTATGAGTCTATTTTTGTTTTGCTTTTTTTAGATCCCATGTATAAGTAAGATCATATGGTATTTGTCTTTCTCTGTCTGGCATATTTCACTTAGCATGATGCAAAAGGATGAAACTTTCCTAAACCATATACAGAAATAAGCTCAAAATGGATTAAAAACATAAATGTACAACCTAAAACCATAAAACTCTTAGGAGAAAACAGGCAATATGCTCTTTGATATCAGTTTAAGTAATATTTTTAATCTGTCTCCTCAGGCAAAGCAAACAAAAGCAAAAATAAACATATAGGACTACATCAAACTAAAAGCCTTTTGCACAGTGAAGGAAAGAAGCCACAAATTGAAAAGGCCACCTACTGAATGGGAGATGATATTTGCAAACAGCATATCTTACAGGGAGTTAATATCTAAAATATAAAAAGAATTCATATAACTCAACATCAAAAAAAAAACCCAACTGAAAAATGGGCAGGGGACCTGAATAGACATTTTTCCAAAGAAGACATACTGATAGCCAGCAAACACATGAAAAGACGCTCAACATCACTTATCACTGTTGCTGTTCAGCTGCTAAATTATGTCCAATTCTTTGCGACCCCACAGACTAGCCCACCAGTTTCCTCTGTTCGTGGGCATTTTTCAGACAGGAATATTGGAGTGAGTTGCCATTTCCTTCTCCAGGGAATCTTCCCAGATCAGAGATCGAACCTATGTCTCCTGCATTGCATCTTCCTGGTAAGGATGTGGAGAAAGGGGAACCTTTGTGCACTGGTGGTGGGAATGTAAATCGAAGCAGCCACTAAAGGAAACAGAATGGAGGTTCCTCAAAAAGCTAAAGCTAGAGGTACCATATGATCCCACAATCCTACTCTTTTGGGTATTTACCAGAAGGAAAAGAATACTAATTTGAAAAGATATTTGTACCCTAATGTTTATTGCAGCACTCTTTACAATAGCCAAAATATGGAGGCAACCTAAATATTCACCCACACATGATTGGATAAAGAAGTTGTGGTACACACATACACTGGAATATTATTCGGCTATCGAAAAGAATGAAATCTTGCCATTTGCAACAATATGTATGAACCTAGAGGGTATTATGCTTAATGAAATGTCAGAGAAACACAAATACCACAAGACCTCACTTACATGTAGAAATTTAAATTTAACTAGGTGTCCTGTATTTTTTTATTTAATTTTTATTTTATACTATAATCAATTGAGAGTCCCTTGGACTGCAAGGAGATCCAACCAGTCCATTCTAAAGGAGATCAGCCATGGGTGTTCTTTGGAAGGAATGATGCTAAAGCTGAAATTCCAGTACTTTGGCCACCTCATGAGAAGAGTTGACTCATTGGAAAAGACTCTGATGCTGCGAGGGATTGGGAGCAGGAGAAGAAGGGGACGACAGAGGATGAGATGGCTGGATGGCATCACCGACTCGATGGACGTGAGTCTGAGTGAACTCCGGGAGTTGGTGATGGACAGGGAGGCCTGGCGTGCTGCGATTCATGGGGTCACAAAGAGTCGGACACGACTGAGTGACTGAACTGACTTATAATCAATCTACAGTATTGTACTAGCTCAGTTCAGTAGCTCAGTTATGTCTGACTCTTTGCAACCCCCATGGACTATAGCACGCCGGGCTTCCCTGTCCATCACCAACTCCTGGAGCTTCTTCAAACTCATGTCCATTGAGTTGGCGATGCCATCCAACCATCTCATCTTCTGTCATCCCCTTCTCCTCCTGCCTTCAATCTTTCCCAGCATCAGGGTCTTTTCCAATGAGTCAGTTCTTTGTATCAGGTAGCCAAAGTATTGGAGCTTCAGCTTCAGCATCAGTCCTTCCAATGAATACTCAGGACTGATTTCCTTTAGGATTGACTTGTGTAGGCAGCCTGTATTTTTATTTGCTAAATCTGACTACTGTATCGAGAGGAAAAATGAAAATACTCTTAATAAGAGGAGAATGCACACTGGGCCAGCCACACACACACACACACACAAGAAACGGATCCATTTCCAAGAAAAACTGGTTTTAGTTCTGCCTCACATTCTTACTTCAGTCCTGAGACTTATGGCCATTGTCAATCCACAGATCTCGCTAGGGATAGGAAGATACAACTTCTTTCCCTCTCTCATTACGATTGCCCTGTAACAATACCTAAAACAACAAAGAATTTTTCCCAGATTATCTCCACACAGCCATACTATTTTCAAACCAGAAGGGAACTTCAAGTCATTCCTGTCGGCACCATCATTTACCAGATAAATGTATCAGGACCCAAACAGGTGAAGAGACTAATCAGAAGTTACATAGTTCTTTGGAACAGAACTGAATCTAAAGTTCAGATTTTCTCAGCCCTGGTCATTGTAATTCCCACTATTTCTGTGGTCACCTTTGCCACTGCATCCAGCAAGTTCTTCTGGGGCCAACACTGTAGCACTTTAAACAGTTGAGAGAGAAATTCTTCTTGTCCCACATAACACTAACTGTGTGCTCTGCCAGAGAGAGACCAGACATTCCCAAAGCAATGTGCCCCTTAGAGGCCAGGGAGCACCTCCAAACACACGCATGACCCAGTGCAGCTTGCAAAATCCAGGAGAATGTGAGCTCTCAAATTCTCACTCAGCATCCATTGCTTGCTTCGGCAGGCCTCCTGGGGCTGGCCTGCCCGGCTCCTGTTCAAATACAGCTTCCTTTTGTTGACAGCAATTGCGCCAGCTGAGCGACTCTTTTGAGTCACACAACAAAAAGACACCCAAAGAGGCAGCTTTCACGATCTAATCTATGGCTAAGACCACCCCTCCCCAGGCTAGCGGAGTGGCTGTCAGCTGTCGGCACAGGCCTGCATTCCAGGGTGGAGCGGCAGCCTGTGCCCTCTGCCCAGAGCCACCCCGCTCGGCCTGATAAAGGCCTGGCTCCATCCCCCAGGCGACATTCCACCACAGAGCAGCTGCACTTAGGTTTTAATGCGTCCCATTGTCCTGTTGATTTAATGAGGCCTCTTGGGCGCTGGATTTGTAAATGACAGTTATCGTAATGCCAAGGCCAAGGAGACACAAACCATCTTGTGTTTGCCATCTTGGAAGCTCGCACCGCAAAAGGAAAATGTTTTTCATTTACAAACAAAATGCAATCATAAAAAAATCCACCAGTCTGGAATTTATTACTTTATTAATTCTCCTCTCATCCAGCAAGTCATTATAGCAAAGTGGTGAAGAGCATAAGCTTTGGAGACACAAGTCCCACTCCACACCTGCTAGATGGCACACGTTGTTCCACTGCTTGGAACTCTCATTTTCTTGGCTATGCGTATGTGCATGCTCAGTCGTGTCCAACTCTTTTGAGACTTCATGGACTGTAGCCTGCCAGGCTCCTCTGTCCATGAGATTTCCCAGGCAAGAATATTGGAGTGGGCTGCCATTTCCTTCTCTAGAGAATCTTCCCAACCCAGGGATCAAACCTAGGTCTCCTGGGTCTCCTGTATTCAAGCAGATTCTTTACCACTGAGCCATCGAGGAATCTCACCTCCTCAACTGGTTGCTGGGTGACCAAGTGAGGTCACACAAGGACAACGCTTAGACTGCCACCTGGTATTTTGTAAGATCTCAACCAATATTTAAATAAATTACATAAACATATGTATATAATTTGGGGCTTCCCAGGTGGTGCTAGTGGTAAAGAATCCACCTGCCGATGCGGGAGATGTAAGAGACGTTGAATTCAATCCCTTGGTCAGGAAGATCCCCTGGAGGAGAGCATGGCAACCCCCTCCAGTGTTCTTGCCTGGAGAGTCCCATGGACAGAGGGGCCTGGCAGGCTACAATCCATGGGGTCTTCAAGAGTTGGACATGACTGAAGCAACTTAGCAAGCATGGCATATATATATATAATTTATGTTACTAAAATACATGTGATACTACAAAATAATAGCCGAAAATTAGTGTGTGTGTGTGTGTGTGTGCGTGCGTGAATATATCATTATTAAGTAAACCTCTTTACCAGGTCTTAATCCCTTTCTCTTAGGGCTTCCCAGGTAGTGCAGTGGTAAAGAATTTGCCTGCCAATGCAGAAGACACAGGTTCAATCCCTGGGTCAGAAAGATCCCCTGGAGAAGGAAATGGCAACCCATTCCAATATTTTTGCCTGGAAAATTCCATGGACAGAGGAGCCTGGCAGGCTACAGTCCATAGGGTCGCAAAAAGTCAGGCATGACTGAGCATGTATGCAGGGGTCAAAAAACTAGGACCACGAGGCAAACTCTGGCCATTGCCTGTTTTGGTAAAGTTTTACTGAAACACAACCCCACTCATTAGTTTATACATTGTCTATGGCTGCTTTTGCAGAACAATGACAGAGATGACTAGCTGCCAAAGAGAGCTTATGACCAACAAAGCTTGAAATACTCTCTGGTCCCTTACAGAGAAAATTTGCTGACCCATGGGCCAGAAATAAACAGGCCTAGAACAGCCTTCGGCACATAGTAGGCCATAAGTAAATACTTGTTGAAAAAAATGAGTGAACGGAATAACTGAAAAGCAGGAAGTGGCTGATTTACTGCTGGACCTGACCTATTGAGGGCTTCATGAACTCACGACCACTTCATACTGATGCGTCAGCTCTCTTATTGTCCTGGGGAATTGTTGGAGCCATTGTTGGACATGAATAGGGCATAAATATCACTTGTAAATCAGACACAACGGTACTGGGCCCCTGCCAGTAGGCTCCAAGTGTTCCATCCTCTATTCAAGCAGAAGGAGAGAGGGAGCTGGGAATAGCGGAAAATACACTGGACTTTAGATAACAAAGATAAGAGAGAGCAAAAGGGGCAGACTCTAAAATGTGCATTTTGTCTCTAGCAGCAAAGGAAAAGGATGTGGCCTAATCCTAATCCTGCAAAATTCTACAGAGAGCAATAAGAAAAGGAGACCTCCATATCAGAGGTCGATGAACACTGCAATTCTGAAAAAAACAGGATAAACACTTGTGTTTAGATTTGGCTAAGTTGGACTAAATTATTTGGATACAATTGTCTGCTAAAACTTGTATCAAAATGCCTAGCTGAGGGACCTAATCAAACTTGCAAGCTTTTGTACAGCAAACTATAAGCAAAACAAAAGGACAACCTACAGACTGGGAGAAAATATTTGGAGGCGATTTGTCTGTAGAGTTCAGTTCAGTCACTCAGTCGTGTCTGACTCTTTGCAACCCCATGGACTGCAGCACACCAGGCTTCCCTGTCCATCTCTAACTCTCAGAGCTTGCTCAAACTCATGTCCATTGAGTTGGTGATGCCATCCAACCATCTCATCCTCTGTCGTCCCTTTCTCCTCCTGCCTTCAATCTTTCCCAGCACCAGGGGCTTTTCAAATGAGTCAGCTCTTCCCATCAGGTGGCCAAACTATTGGGAGTTTCAGCTTCAGCATCAGTCCTTCCAATGAATATTCAGGACTGATGACTGATTTCCTTTAGGATGGACCGGTTGGATCTCCTTGCAGTCCAAGGGACTCTCAAGAGTCTTCTCCAACACCACAGTTTAAAAGCACCAATTCTTCAGCACTCAAATTTCTATTTGGTCCAACTCTCACATCTGTACATGACTAGTGGAAAAACCAAAACTTTGGACTAGATGGCCCTTTGTTGGTAAAGTAATGTCTCTGTATTAAAATATGCTGTCTAGGTTGGTCATGGCTTTTCTTCCAAGGAGCAAGCGTCTTTTAATTTCATGGCTGCAGTCACCATCTGCAGTGATTTTGGAGCCCAAGAAAATAAAGTCTGTCATTGTTTACATTATTTCCCCATCTATTTGCCATGAAGTGATGGAACTGGATGGCATGATCTTTGTTTTTTTGAATGCTGAGTTTTATGCCAGCTTTTTCACTCTTCTCTTTCACTTTCATCAAGAGGCTCTTTAGTTCCTCTTTGCTTTCTGCCATAAGGGTGGGATCATCTGCATATCTGAGGCTACTGATATTTCTCCCAGCAATCTTGATTCCAGCTTGCTCACCCTATCTTTTTTAAAACATTTACTTATTTATGTATTTTTTTTTTGGCTGCACTGGGTCTTTGTTGCTGCTCCAGGGCTTTCTCTAGTTGCAGCTATTCTCTGGTTGCAGTGTGTGGGCTTCTCACTGCAGTAGCTTCTCTTGCTGGGCTGGGCACAGGCTCTAGGCATGCAAGCTCAATATAGTTGTGACACACAGGCTTAGTTTCTCTGTGGCATGCGGAGTCTTCCAGGACCAGGGATCGAACACATGTCCACTGCATTGGCAGGTGGATTCTTAACCACTGGACCATCAGGGAAGTCCCCTCTCCTACTATCTCAATTGGTATGGATTGTGGGGGAAAATTCTTTTACTACCCAAAACAGGTCCACTAGCTCACCCTATATGCAATGAAATTTTTGAACCCTCCAGGTGTCATATATTAGCAATTAGTGATAGGCACAAGCCAAAATTATCAAAGACGCAAAGCTATATTTTCCTTCTATTGTGACTGAAAACGCTCCTTTGGAAGGTGGCAGGAGGGGACCCAAGTACAAAATCTGAGATGTCACTTTCACTCTATTAAAGTATAAAGGACATGAGTTGCTCAGTGAACCAGAGGCAACTGTTTACTCAAATCACCTGTCAAGGCCCCATGAACCTTATCTGACATGAAATCTAGCATCTCTTTATGGAAGATCCCACCCTACTTGGTACCCCCCAATCCACAAACCCCAGGGAACTGTACAGTCAGAAAGCAGGGTTCACATGCCTCCCACATCCAGGCTGGGAGAAAATTGGAATCTCGGGGCTTGTCATTGCTCCTTTTCACCACACGGGGTCACTGTTAAAGACAGATGCTGCAGGTCCTCATGGCCTTGGCGCGCGGGTCCTGGTCCCTGTGCCAGTTGTCCTGAACTGACTCTGGAGGGACGGCCATCCTGACTCCCGTGCCAAGTGCAACAAGGGGGCCTGTGGAGCCCCCAAGGTGACTACTTTTAGGGATCAGCTCTTTCAGTTCACAGGCCATGCTGCCAACCCCAGGCTCCCAGAATCAGGATTCTTTCTAGCACTCTCCTCAAGGACAGAGCCTTCTGCCACCTTTCCCTCTACAACTATACCTTTTTTTCAAATGGGTCACATCATGCCTCCAGTCTGAGAAGACCATCCTCTGTGGCTCCCAGACGTCGTGTTTAGAAGGGAAACTGCCCGCAGTGATTCCAGGGGCACTTCTCTCACGACAGAGAAGAGCACACAACACACTTAAAACCAGGCGGTGCATTCCGCGCTAGGACCAAGGCGGTTTCATGCTAGTTCCTCTTGGGAGGAAGGGAAGGAAGAAGCAAAGGAACTTGAGATCAGTGCCTTTCACCTCTGCCCGGCACGCGAGCCGGATTCCGTGGTCTCTCACTTCAAGAGAGGGAGAAGGCGATGGCACCCCACTCCAGTACTCTTGCCTGGAAAACCCCATGGACGGAGGAGCCTGGTGGGCTGCAGTCCATGGGGTCACAAAGAGTCGGACATGACTGAGCGACTTCACTTTCACTTTTCGCTTTCATGCATTGGAGAAGGAAATGGCAACCCACTCCAGTGTTCTTGCCTGGAGAATCCCAGGGACAGGGGAGCCTGGTGGGCTGCCGTCTCTGGGGTCACACAGAGTCAGCCACAACAGAAGCAACTTAGCAGCAGCAGCAGCACTTCAAGAGATCGCTCACCCTGCGTCTGCTGATACAACTCCTTCCATTATTTTTATTAAATCCACAGGACACAGAAGAAAATATAACATGGTGTCTATTTTTGCTAAAATCCCATTGACTGTCCTTTTGGGACTATTTTGGATCACTTATGAACTATCAAGGGGTGGCTCATATGCCTTTACAGCAGGACAATAAAGGACCACAAAAGGGGCCATGACTCAAGGACACAAGATTTTTCCTTTTTTTGGCCAAGCCCTAAGGCTTCCAGGATCTTAGTTCCCTGAACAGGAATGACCCCACATCCCTTGTGGTGGAAGCCTGGAGTCCTAACCATTGGACCACCAGGGAATTCCTGACGTGAGACATTTTTTTAAGCTTTTGTTTTTCACCTAATGTGCATCCCAGAGCAGGTAGTAATTTTTTATTATAATTTTTTTCAATAACTTCAATGCATACAAAATTTAGGTAACCAATAAAATATACACTTTATTATAGCAAATGCTGGCACGAGGTATATTTTCAAAGAACAGGAATAATAAAACAGATCTTTGCTTCTTCAACTATCTGAGGTTTCCTTTCAGTTTTCCTTTCTCCACCTTCTTCTTCTGTTCTGTCTTCCTCCCTCTCTGTCTCACACTTTTTACCCTCTTTACCTTTCTCTTTTTTTGCTCCCTTGATTATTGGTCATATTTAAATGAAATATTTTAATCAATTATTTATTGATTAAAATATTATATTCCTGTTCTTTAAGAAACAGCCTTAGTGAAATTTTTTACATCCAAGACACAAACATACCAAATTACGAAAATGTAAGAGCCAAAAAGCTTTCTAGAAAACATCATAGAGGAAAAGTTTCATGACTCTAATTTGGCAATGATTTGTTGGCCATGACACAAAAAATAGAGCCAACAAAAGAAAAAAACGGATAAATGGGACTTCATCAAAATTAAAAATGGTTTGTGCATCAAGGGATCCTACCAACAAAGGGAAAAGGCAGCTCATGGAATTGGGCGAAAATATTTATAAACTATATATATGATAAGGGGTTAATATCCAGAATATATAAAAAGCTACAACTCAACAACAAGAAACAAACAACCTGATTTAAAAGGACTTGGATAGACATTTCTCTAAAGAAGATACACAAATATCCCATAAACATACGAGGAGATGTTCAACATCATGCTTCATTAGGGATATGCGAGTCAAAACCTCAGTGGGATATCACTTCATTAGGATGGTTTCTAAGCAAAAAAATTCAAAATAACAAGTGTTGGCAAGGATGTGGAGAAACTGAAACACCTGCGCATTGCTCATGGGAATATAAAATGGTACAGCCGCTGTGGGGAGAAATATAGTAGCTCCTTGAAAAATTAAAGAGAACTACCACATGGTCAGCTGCTGGAAGGGGTCATGGAAAGGATATTGACCACTGATTTTCCCCGGAGCTGGATGCTGGCAACAGAAGCTCCTCATCCCTCCCTGCCCCTGTCCGCTTGCTTTCCCCAACCTAGAAGCTGCCCCCAGGACACAGCCTTGAGATAGCAACTGGGTGCTGAGACCTTCTGGACATGCAAGTAAATGAACGTTACGGCATCTGTATAAATTTTTAAGACTCCAGGCATGGAGATCTGCTCATCTTCCCGCCGCCGGGATAAGCAACATAAGAAAACTCCTTTGGTTATTAAAACAGCCGCTTATCAATCTGGCACCATCCGCCTCTTTCTTGGGTCTCTCCTTGCTTTTCGTGGGACCAGTTTCAGATTTTACCCCCAGAAGGTCCTGAGGTTATGCACCGACACCAGCAATTCCTCTCTTGGTAACATGGGAGGACAGGAAATGGGGACTCTCGGGCATGCACCCTGGGAAGAATGAAACCTACCAACTGAAACCTACCGAGATTGATTTCCTATAAATGCCTGATTACAGAAGACAGAGACTCATCTCCTGACCAATAAACACCTGCCAAAAATCTTTCCCCGTCCGCAAGTCAGTGAACTCGCTGCTTGGACTCCGGTTGGACACCCTGCGCTTTGCATTCCTTGCCCATGGATACAACCCACCCCAAACCCTCAGTGACTTACCTGTGAGTTGTACAGCATGCATTTGGGGAGTTGCAATTCCTCTGCTATTCCTGAAAAAAAAAAAAAAAACTCAATTTCTGCTCTTTTGAGCTTGCCTCAGTAAACTTCTTTATCTGAGTTCACAGATACAGATCCAAAGGAATTGAAAGCAGGGACTCAATGGAGATTTGTACAACCGTGTTTGTAGTGACATTATTCACAGTAGCCAAAAGGCGGAATCAACCTAAGCAAGGGCCCATCAAAAGATGAATGGGTAAACAGAATGTGGCTATATACACAATGTAATATTATTCAGCCTTGAAGGAAATTCTGACATATGCTTAGACATGGATGAACCTTGATGACATTCTGCTAAGTGAAATAAGCCAGACATGAAAGGACAAATACTGTGATTCCACTTGTATTCCGCACCTAGAATAGTCAAATTCTTAGAGACAGATAACAGAATGGTGGTTGCCTGGGGCTGGGGTGAGGGGGGAAGTGGGGAGTTAGTATTTAATTGGTATAGAATTTTCGTTTGGGATGATGAAAAAGTTCTGGAGATAAATAATGGTTATGTCTATACAACAATGTGAACACTTAATGCCATTCAATTGTACACTGAAGAATGGATAACATGGTAAATTATATGCTGTGTATTAATATATTAACTGCAATAAGGAAATGAACTTCCTTTTAACAAATTATGAACCCTCGAGTTGTATTTTTCTTAGGTTACTTAGGTCCTCAACTAGAGAAAGAGAGAGAAAGAGAAAATGAAAAAAGAAAAACTTTCTGATGCAGATCTCCAAAAAGACTCAGCAAAGCTAGTATAATTAAAAAAAAAAAAAAAAAGTCAAAACCAGAACAGACTCAACTTGAGGAGCCTAAGAATCCTAATCGTTATGTGGCTTGTCCAAGATTGAAAGAAAGAAAGTGAAAGTCACTCAGTCATGTCCGACTCTTTGTGACCCCAAGGACTATACAGTCCATGGAGTTCTCCAGGCCAGAATACTCGAATGGGTAGACTTTCCCTTCTCCAGGGGATCTTCCCAACCCAGAGATCAAACCCAGGTCTCCCACACTGCAGGCAGATTCTTTATCAGCTGAGCCACAAGGGAAGCCCTTTATACAGCTTGTAAATGGAGAGCTAAAATGTAAAGCCTGGAGAATGTACAGCCACTTGGTAACTTTTCACAGCTTGGAGTAAGAAGTTAGGAAAAGTTTTATTTTAAATGGTTTGGGGGTCTTGTCTGAGAGTCTGTGATAGCTCCACATTGCATTTGATCTCCGACAAAGGTATTCACTGCAGCAAAGTGCCACCAGGCAAGACGTCCTGGAGAATTGCACAGGCCACCTCAGCCCACTGCAGACTCCTCCTCTCAAGGACCAACGCTGGGCTGGGGCTCCTGTAGGGAATGTTAGGGGTGGGAACGTGAAAGAGATGGGTGGAGTTAGGGCATAAGTCATGGGTTTACAGGCATCACATTGTTACTTGGGACAGACAATGTGGAGTTGTTTTTGTGTATGTATACTGGACTCTTTTCACAGAGCCTAGTTAAAACTTATCTCCCTTCCATGTGGATTACAAACAATTAAAAAACAAACGTTTAACATTTCAAAGCTTCCTGCAGAAGTCTCAAGGCCAGAAGTAACTGTCACTTCAGTATCTATGTGTGTGTGTTAGTCA
Organism: Capra hircus; assembly: GCF_001704415.2. Lineage (NCBI taxonomy): Eukaryota > Metazoa > Chordata > Mammalia > Artiodactyla > Bovidae > Capra > Capra hircus. The sequence goes on from NC_030812.1 coordinate 65,940,935, forward strand.
CTCAGTCGTGTCCAACTCTTTGCGACCCCATGGACTGTAGTCCACCAGGCTCTATACATCCCAGCAACACCAGGTAGTGAATTAATTAGGATGATATAAATAGCAATGGTTTTTCAAAATTGAAATTATTTATGAACATCATCCAATTTTCCCTCTCTGTGGGAACATTCCCAAGAGCATATAAAAATGCAGTTATATCTCTCATCTTCCAAAAATCCTTCCTTGACTCATTTCCCCACTTACCAGTTACTACATTATTTTTTGTTCCTTATTTGGTGGAGAATCCTATTTTTAAAAAAATGAATCTTCTCCATCTCTAATTCCTCTCATCTTATTCTTTCTTAAACCTACTCCATTCAAGCATTCTTCTCTACCTCTCCACCGAAATTGGTCTGGTCTAGTTCACCAAAAACCTCCATATTGCTAAGTCCAGAAGCATAGCATCAGTCCTTTCCATCTCACATTGTCATGGACACAAGGTAAGGATTCCCTCCTGCCTCACCTGGTTCTCCAGTGTCCCTGGCGCTAAGTGATCTACTCTTTACCTGCTCTCACTCTTTTATTAATATACCCTAACCCAAGGCTTTATATACAACCTGTAAGTGCTGGTGATTTTCAAATATCTATGTAACTCCAGCCTCATTTATTCAACTATCCTTTTCTCTATTTGGATATCAATTAACTATCTCAAATGTATCATGTCCAAAACTAAATTTTTCAATGCCTGCGTGCCTCCTAAGTCCCTTCAGTTTAGTGCAGTTCAGTCACTCAGTCGTGTTCGACTCTTTGCGACCCCATGAATTGCAGCACGCCAGGCCTCCCTGTCCATCATCAACTCCCGGACTTCACTCAAACTCATGTCCATCAAGTCAATGATGTGATGCCATCCAGCCAGCTCAGTCTCTGTCGTCCCCTTCTCCTCCTGCCCTCAATCCCTCCCAGCATCAGGGTCTTTTCCAACGAGTCAGCTCTTCACATGAGGTAGCCAAACTACTGGAGTTTCAGCTTTAGCATCAGTCCTTCCAATGAACACCCAGGACTGGTCTCCTTTAGAATGGGCTGGTTGGATCTCCTTGCAGTCTAAGGGACTCTCAAGAGTCTTCTCCAACACCACAGTTCAAAGGCATCAATTCTTCAGCACTCAGCTTTCTTTACAGTACAACTCTCACGTCCATACATGACCACTGGAAAAACCATAGCCTTGACTAGACAGACCTTTGTTGGCAAAGTGATGTCTCTGCTTTTCAATATGCTATCTAGGTTGGTCATAACTTTCCTTCCAAGGAGTAAGAGTCTTTTAATTTCATGGCTGCAATCACCATCTGCAGTGATTTGGGAGCCCCCAAAAATAAAGTTTGACACTGTTTCCCCATCTATTTCCCATGAAGTGATGGGACCAGATACCATGATCTTCGTTTTCTGAATGTTGAGCTTTAAGCCAACTTTTTCACTCTCCTCTTTCACTTTCATCAAGAGGCTTTTGAGTTCCTCTTCACTTTCTGCCAGAAGGGTCGTGTCATCTGCATATCTGAGGTTATTGATATTTCTCCTGGCAATCTGGATTCCAGCTTGTGCTTCTTCCAGCCCAGCGTTTCTCATGATGTACTCTGCATAGAAGTAAAATAAGCAGGGTGACAATATACAGCCTTGACATACTCCTTTTCCTATTTGGAACCAGTCTGTTGTTCCATGTCCAGTTCTAACTGTTGCTTCCTGACCTGCATACAGGTTTCTCAAGAGGCAGGTCAAGTGGGCTGGTATTCCCATCTCTTTCAGAGTTTTCCACAGTTTATTGTGATCCACACAGTCAAGGCTTTGGCATAATCAATAAAGCAGAAATAGATGTTTTTCTGGAACTCTCTTGCTTTTTCCATGATCCAGCAGATGTTGGCAATTTGATTTCTGGTTCCTCTGTCTTTCCTAAAACCAGCTTGAACATCTGGAAGTTCACAGTTCACGTATTGCTGAAGCCTGGCTTGGAGAATTTTGAGCATTACTTTACTAGCATGTGAGATGAGTGCAATTGTGCGGTAGTCTGAGCATTCTTTGGCATTGCCTTTCTTTGGGATTGGAATGAAGACTGACTTTTTCCAGTCCTTTGGCCACTGCTGAGTTTTCCAAACTTGCTGGCATATTGAGGCAGCACTTTCACAGAATCACCTTTCAGGATTTGAAATAGATCAACTGGAATTCCATCACATTCACTAGCTTTGTTCGTAGTGATGCTTTCTAAGGCCCACTTGACTTCACATTCCAGGATGTCTTACAGTCGTGTCCAACTCTTTGCACCCTGTGGACCATAGCCTGCCAGGTTTCTCTGTCCATGGGATTCTCCATGCAAGAATACTAGAGTGGGTTGCCATTCCCTCCTTCAGGGGATCTTCCCAACCCAGGGATCGAACCCACATCTATTAAATCTCCTGCTGGTAGACAGGTTCTTTACCACCAGCACCAACTGGGAAGCCTGAATTTCTCAATATCCCCTACAAAATCCTGTTTTACTCATACCCTCCTATTCCAATGGATAGCAACCTTATTCTTTGAATTACTCATGTCAAAAGCATCGAAATCATCCTTGACTCTTCTCTTTCTTACTTGCCTCCCATGCAAACTATTAATAAATTCTGTTCATCCTTCTTGGGAAACAGATCAAGAGTCTGACTCCTTCTCACCACTTCCATGCTCCGCCATGGTGAAAGCCACCATCATCTTTTGCCTGGTTGTTGCAATACCTGTCGGAAGCCTTCCCACTTGCTCCTCCAAGATCTATTCTCAGCACAGCAGCTGAAATGATAGTTTCCTGACAAAGCCACATCTTTCCTCTACTCAGAACCCTGCAACATTTTCCAGAATCTTCACTGAGCCTTTTACTTTCCATCTCCCATCAGCACTTCCACTTATGGACCATTTCTCCTGCTGTTCCCTGTGTCTGCAATGCTACTCTTGACTATCCACTCAGCAAATCCCCTCAGCAACCCTGAGTCTTTCTCACATTTCACCTTTTCAGTGAGGATTACCCTGTGAGCCCTACTCAAGATGCCTTTTCCAGCTCTCTAAAAACTCCTTACTCTGCCCCGCTGTCTCTATCTTAAAAATTCTTAGTAATTTTTAAGAAAGGGTCCTGCATTTCCATTTTGCACTAGACCCTACAAGTTATATATCCAGCCTTCCTTAAAGAGCTCTACTTGCCTCTGTCCTTTTGATTTGTAAAACAAAGAAAATAATAGTACTTTTCTCAAAGGAATTTTGAGAAGATTAAGTTAAGAACCAGGCACATTAATACTTATAAATTCATTCAACAACAATTTAATTTACTATTTATCTACTATGTATCAGGCACTGTTCTAGGCACTGGGGAAATGCCTAGGGTAAACTGCTTTCAGGGAGCTTTCATTCCAGTGAGGGAAAGAGAACCAGTAACAAATAAGATACTGTCACATGGGATAAGTACTAGGTGGAGAACCAAAGTGGACTGGTGTAACACAGTGTCTAGATGACTATCCTGCTTAAGTGATCAGGGGCAGCTTCTCTGTAAGTGACATTCCAAAGAGAACCGATGCACAGTGTGGGGAGGGGAGGGTGGGACAAACTGAGAGAATAGAACTGCCATATACACACTGCTGCTGCTGCTGCTAAGTCACTTCAGTCATGTCCGACCCTGTGTGACCCCATAGACGGCAGCCCACCAGGCTCCCCTGTCCCTGGGATTCTCCAGGCAAGAACACTGGAGTGGGTTGCCATGTCCTTCTCCAATGCATGAAAGTGAAAAGTGAAAGTGAAGTCGCTCAGTCGTGTCTGACTCTTAGCGACCCCATGGACTGCAGCCTACCAGTCTCCTCCATCCAGGGGATTTTCCAGGCAAGAGTACTAGAGTGGGGTGCCATTGCCTTCTCTACCAGATGTAAAATAGAGAGCTAGTGGGAACCTGCTGTATAGCCCTGGAGCTCGGCTTGGGGCTCCGTGATGACCTCGAGGGGTGATGACAAGAAAAAGTCAACTGTGCAAAAATCAGAGAGAAGCACAGTCCAGGCAGAGGAACAGCATTTGAAAAATGCCAAAGAGGGGAACAAACTTGAGGTGTGGACGACACAGAATAAGGCAGGAGGGGTGCAGCAGAGTGCATTAGAGAGTGCTTCAGGACAAGGCCAGAGAGAAGTGGTGGTGGTTGTTTACTTGCTAAGTCATGTCCGACCCTTGTGACCCCATGGACTGCATCCCACCAGGCTCCTCTGCCCATAGGATTCTCCAGGCAGGAACACTGGAGTGGGGTGCCATTTCCTTCTCCAGGGGATCTCCCCGACCTAGGAGTTGAACCCAGGTCTCCTGCATTGCAGGCAGATTCTTTACCAACTGAGCTACAAGGGAAGCCACAGAAAAGACCAGAGACCAAATCAGCTAGGACCCAAGGCCACAGGAATAAGTTGGGGCTTGGTAGAAAATGTGATGGCAAGTCATTCAAGAGTTTTAAGCTGGGAAAACTTGGTCTTATATGCTTAAAAGGTCATTCTGACTGCTGTTCAAAAAATGAATTAGGGGGCAAAGGGGGAAGGAGGGAGGTCAAGTAGGGTGTTACAAAGGTACTATGATAATGTAGGCAAAAGATGACGGCAGCATGAAGCAAGGTGAGAGAGGTGAGGATGAAGAGAAGTGTTCAGATTTATGCTAGGAGTCTACTTATTGAAAAGGAATGAAAAGTGACAGTCACTCAGTCATGTCTGACTCTTTGCAACCCCATGGACTGTAGCCTCCCAGGCTCTTCTGTCCATGGAATTCTCCAAGCAAGAATACTGGAGTGGGTTGACGTTTCCTTCTCCAGGGAATCTTCCTGACCAAGGGATCGAATCCAGGTCTTCTGTATTGCAGGCAGATTCTTTACCATCTGAGCCACTAGGGAAGATAGGATCAATAGGAATGGCTGGTTCTACCAATGGAGAGGAAAAGAAGAGAAACAAAAATAACTGTTGAACATTTAGGAGGATAAATGCTCATGATGATCAAGTAAATATCAAAAATTATTATGTAAATACTAAATAATTAACACCAGCTACCAACTAATGAATGCAGAGTTCCAAAGAATAGCAAGGAGAGAAAACAAAGCCTTCTTCAGTGATCAATGCAAAGAAATAGAGGAAAACAACAGAATGGGAAAGACTAGAGATCTCTTCAAGAAAATTAGAGATACCAAGGGAACATTTCATGCAAAGATGGGCTCAATAAAGGACAGAAATGGTATGGACCTAACAGAAGCAGAACATACTAAGAAGAGGTGGCAAGAATACACAGAAGAACTATACAAAAAAGATCTTCATGACCCAGATAACCACGATGGTATGATCACTCATCTAGAGCCAGACATCCTGGAATGCGATGTCAAGTGGGCCTTAGGAAGCATCACTACGAACGAAGCTAGTGGACATGATGAAATTCCAGTTGAGCTATTTCAAATCCTGAAAGATGATGCTGTGAAAGTGCTGCACTCAATATGCCAGCAAATTTGGAAAACTCAGCAGTGGCTACAAGACTGGAAAAGGTCAGTTTTCACTCCCATCCCAAAGAAAGGCAATGCCAAAGAATGCTCAAACTACCGCACAATTGCACTCATCTCTCACGCTAGTAAAGTAATGCTCAAAATTCTCCAAGCCAGGCTTCAACAGTATGGTTCACGTGAACCATGAACTTCCAGATGTTCAAGCTGGATTTAGAAAAGGCAGAGGAACCAGAGGTCAAATTGCCAACATCCACTGAATCATAGAAAAAGCAGAGAGTTCCAGAAAGCCATCTACTTCTGCTTTATTGACTATGCCAAAGCCTTTGACTGTGTGGATCACAATCAACTGTGGAAAATTCTGAAAGAGATGGGAATACCAGACCACCTGACCTGCCTCCTGAGAAATCTGTATGCAGGTCAAGAAGCAACAGTTAGAACTGGACATGGAACAACAGACTGGTTCCAAACAGGAAAACGAATATGTCAAGGCTGTATATTGTCACTCTGCTTATTTAACTTATATGCAGAGTATATCATGAGAAATGCTGGGCTGGATGAAGCACAAGTTGGAACCAGGATTGCTGAGGGAAATATCAATAACCTCAGATATGCAGATGATACCACCTTTATGGCCGAAAGTGAAGAAGAACTAAACAGCCTCTTAATGAAAGTGAAAGAGGAGAGTTAAAAAGTTGGCTTAAAACTCAGCATTCAAAAAACTAAGATCACGGCATCCAAATCCCATTACTTCATGGCAAATAGATGGGGAAACAATGGAAACAGTGAGAGACTTTACTTTGGGGGACCCAAAATCACTGCGGGTGGTGACTACAGCCATAAAATTAAAAGATGCTTGTTCCTTGGAAGAAAAGCTATGACCAACTTAGACAGCATATTAAAAAGCAGAGACATTACTTTGCCAACAAAGGTCCATCTAGTCAAAGATATGGTTTTTCCATTGGTCATGTATGGATGTGAGAGTAGGACTGTAAAGAAAGCTGAGTGCTGAAGAAGTGATGCTTTTGAACTGTGGTGTTAGAGAAGACTCTTGAGAGTCCCTTGGACTACAAGGAAATCCAACCAGTCCATCCTAAAGGAAATCAGTCCTGAGTATTCATTGGAAGGACTGATGCTGAAGCTGAAACTCCAATATTTTGGCCACCTGATGGGAAGAACTGACTCATTTGAAAAGACCCTGATGCTGGGAAAGATTGAAGGTGGGAGGAGAAAGGGACAACAGAGGATGAGATGGTTGGATGGCATCACTGACTCAATGGGCATGAGTTTGAGCAAACTTCAGGGGTTGGTGATGGACAGGGAGGCCTGGCGTGCTGCAGTCCATGGGGTCACAAAGAGTTGGACACGACAGAGTGACTGCACTGACTGACTGACTAATTGATTAATACTGAATGCTAGGGATTGGCCTGGCAGTCCAGCGATTAGCACTTCACCTTCCAATGCAGGGTGTGAAGGTTTGATCGCTGTCAGGGAACTAAAATCCTCCATGCCTCAGGGCCAAAAAAAAAATACATAATATAAAACAGAAGCAATGTTGTAGCAAATTCAATAAAGGTTTAAATGGTCCACATCAAAAAAACTTTTCAAAAAAATAATGAATTCTAACTAAGAATTAGGATATTATCTTGAAATAACATCCCAATCAGAAACATGCCCTGAGGATGGAGAACAACATCCAGTTAAGACTGGTTGATGGAATGAATGAAGTGGGGGGCGTGAGATGGTGACGGGGAGGGAAGGCGGAAGCCAAAGAGAAACTTTGCCTACTTTACAATTTTGCCTAAAGCAGGACCTGCTGACTGGCCTCCACAGAAAGGAAAAACAAAATCACAAAAAAAGAAAGTTTGCTGCCTGGAAAGATTTGCCCTAACAAAGGAAAAGGAAAGGGCCAAGAGGACATGGAGACACGTGTTTGGACACATCCCCTGCTTGGGAAAGCTGACTCCTGCAAGGGCCAGGATCTGATGAGTGTGCAGGAAACCCTTTTGCCCTGTCAGTTCCTCATAATAACTGCACGCATTTATTTACTCTCTCAGAGCACAACACAGAGGAACCAGGAGGGGTGTTCAGGGCCAGGTGAAGGCACGGACGTTTATTCATCTGCACAGTCAGCGCTTCCCTTCTGTTAGGAAGCATAAAGGAGAGGCGATGCCGTGACCCCAGTGGACGTGCTACCTGGAGACGCAGCACTTCAACTCAGACTGACAGTCACTTGAGCCCTTGTATCTTCATACTCCCAATAATAACCTTCCTGCAAATTCAGCCCCTGAGAAATGACAATGGACTCGGAGGGTGCCTCTCTGTGAAGATTAAGTTTCAAACTGTTTTTGCATCATGAATAGTGCTACACAGGTACATGTGGGGTGCACCCTGTGAAGCTTATTTTTGACCTAAAAGTATTTTGTATGGTTCAGCCTGATATTTTCCTCTTCAGGCTGATGAAATCACATAGGCAAAATACCACCATGACAATAAATCCTAGCTTAACTATATCCCCACCACCCTCTTCTCAAAATCCTGGAATGTTTGTTTCCTTTGAGACAGTCATTTTGAGGGATTTAAGCCAATTCAGATTACTTGGGAGGGAAAGTAATTTACCTATAGTTCTCTAGGATGCACCCAGAATTCAAGTCAATCACCAAATGTGTTCAGGCTTAAAGAAATGTGGAAGGAGAGAAATCTTAGGGTGAGAAATGTGAAAAGAAATGTTTTATTTTATTATTTGTTATTACATTAAATTATTATCAAATTATTATATTACATAAAGAAGTTATATTTCTTTATTACAATATGCTGTAAATGTGGAGAAGCAGATTATATATCACGTCATTCAACCCTCCTCTTTTATTATTGAAGTTGAAGGGCTTGCTCAAGGTCAGGGTCAGTAGGGGCATCACTGGAGCCAGACCCTTGTATGTGTTGAACTAACTCTCTTTTCTGAATCTATATTCATCATAGATGGAAAGAGCCTAGGACTTGTGGATGAAAACCACTTTGTAAGACACAGAAAAAATGTTTAACAAAAGTTACAAGAATTTTATTTCCCAGGTATCAGAATAATAACCCAACAGAAAAAGATGTGAAAAAAAACTCAACAAGCAACAGGGAAATTTTAGAGTGATTCATTTAGAGAAGTATGCTATGGCAGAACTGAGTGGCGTCAAGTGCAGAAAGAACTGATTCGTGGCTCACAGAACTTAAAGAAAAAAGAAAAGTATGTTTCAATAATGTTTTGGGGGTAATGGTGGTGTTTTTATTGAATTATCTAACCTGTTTATGTAGTTGAGAAATATTCACTTCTGAGAGTTCTGTCAGTCCCCTATATTGAGTGCTTACAGTCTATCAAGCACCCTTCCAGATATTTGAGATCTATCAGTTAAGTAAACAGACAAAAATCTCTGCCGTAAATGAACATATATTCTAATTGGGGGGAGCGAGGAAAAAAATCTCAGGATAAGAAGCAGCAGCAGCTGTTCCTGCTGGGGCGGGAGCTTTCAGTAGAATAGTCTGCACATGTCTCTTGAGAAGGTGGATTTGAACAAAAGCTAGAAGGAAATGAATCAAATGACTCTTAGGAGAAGGTTGTTTCCAGGCTAGGCAAGTCATGAAGGGAGAGGCATGCCTGGCAAGTGTCTGCTCCACATATGCTGTGTACAGCTGGTGTGGTACATGGTCCTGGAACATGGCTAAGTTTTTTTAAATAAAACAGGAAGCCTCAGTCCATCCAATTTGCCATGCCATGTTATGCCATGGACAACAAGACCAGGATATCATGCAGTGGGCCACCGGGAATGGGTTCACTTCAGTTCTGGTGCAAGTATGTTTGTGGCTGTATGAATCTCAATCATATTCCTTATATTTATTCTTCAGGACTTCTGGTGGTCATGACCTTGTCTCATGTGACAACAAATAGACAAGTTTAGCATTTGAATGAATGAATTAGATGAACCATGATAATCCATTCATTAGCTGGTTTATCGTAACAGGTAAATGCCTCCATTTTCACACCTACCAAATCAAGATATCACCTTTTTCCCAGTCTATTTCACAAGGGTATAATAAAATTTAAGCAAGATAATATGTGCAAAAATATGGTTAAAGTTATAATGCACAATGCAAGGTGACTTACCCACTTCTGTGTCCTGAGAGCCCAGAATGGTGTCTGGCATTCCACAAATGTCTATGGTACAAAAGAAAGACTAAGTAAAATTTACAGTGTGGTGGCAACAGAAAAAGCATCCTGTTAGACTCAACATATGTCTATACAATCAAAGATATTTGGGAGTATTTGGAACAATGATATATATAAACCAGACCAAATAAAATATTATTTAGACTTTTAACTGAAGACCTTTTAAAGAGGTTATTCAAAACATGATATGACAAATTGGAAGGAAATCCAAAACAGAGGGTATATATGTATATGTGTAGCTGACTCACTTTGCTGTACTGTAGAACAGACTCCAAGCTAGCACTAAATCACTTCAGTTGTGTCTGACTCTTCAAGACCCTACAGACTGTTGCCCTCCAGGCTCCTCTGTCCATGAGATTCTCCAGGCAAGAAGACTGGAGTGGGTTGCCATTTCCTTTTCCAAAGGATCTTCCCAACCCAGAGACTGAACTCTCATCTCTTGTTTCCTGCATTAGCTGGCAGGTTCTTTACCACTAGTGCCACCTGGGAAGCCCAGAATAGACTCCAAATAAAAATTAATTTTAAAAACAAAATTAAAAAAAAGAAATTTCCATTGCTTATATAAGAAATATGATATGAAATTATAGGATACTTTCAGTTTAGCTTGTTAAGTCCTTTGATTTAGAAAAGTGTAAGATATTTTTTTACCCAAAGCAGGGAAGAGAGAAGGGCAAAGAAAAAAGAATGCAATATTGCTCTGCAGATGGATACAAGAAAAAACTTTTTAAAACAGAAAGAATGTGGGTTTCTTTTTAGTAATTTCTATATCTGGAATATAAATAGCTGTTGAATTGTTTCAATCTTACTATTAGATAAAGTTGAGACATTACTTTGACAACAAAGTTCCCTCTAGTCAAAGCTATGGTTTTTCCAATAGTCATATATGGATGTGAGAGTTGGACTGTAAAGAAAGCAGAGCGCTGAATTCAATGCTTTTGAACTGTGGTGTTGGAGAAGACTCTTGAGAGTACCTTGGACTGCAAGGAGATCCAACCAGTCCATCCTAAAGGAAATCAGCCTTGAATATTCATTGGAAGGACTGATGCTGAAGCTGAAACTCCAATATTTTGGCCACCTGATGGGAAGAACTGACTCATCTGAAAAGACCCTGATGCTGGGAAAGATTGAAGGTAGGAGGAGAAGGGGACAACAGAGGATGAGATGGTTGGAGGGCATCACTGACTCAATGGACATGAATTTGAGTAAACTCCAGGAGTTAGTGATGGACAGGGAGGCCTAGCGTGTACTAGTCCATGGGGTCGCAGAGTCGGACACGACTGAGTGACTGAAATGAACTGAGTAAGATGTGAAGGAGAGAAGCAAAGATTTTATGCTCCGGCCAAGATATTTCAGATGCCAAGAATTCTACCCAATGAGTACACAGGAAGAATATCCAGGATAATCATCAGCAAGCTATTCCTATTTTCAAAAATGGATTCCACTGAAAATGCCTGCTCGGCATAAAATCCTCAAGCTACAGCACAAGCTAGTTCTCTCTTCTCCTGGGAGACTACATTTAATACTGCTTAAAATTACAAACTGCGATTTTGAAAGTCTGTTTTGTTCATTCTGTTTGTTCCACCTTGGCCAAAATTTAAATTTCATCAACGTTCATGTTAGGCTTGGAAGGGTCTGAGTAGGGATGAGCAGCGTTTCCTGAAAGTTCTCCCTGATTTTGAAATCGTGGGTTAAATCCATTTCACCTGTAATCTGCCTTCACTAATCAAGATCGTTTTCATTGTTGCTACAGAACTCACAAGTCCTCCAAGGACTTTACGGTCTAGAGGGTAAGATATCTGCCAGATTCTTTCCCAGTAACTTGAAGTCATGGGCATCCAGTTCTAATTGAGCTGGTTAAGACCAGTTTGGACCACCCACCCGCCAACTGGGCACGCGCGGGTCCGCCTAGTGACCTTTTGAACTTGCAGATGCCAGTAACCTAGTTACACCTGAGCTGAATGTCAATTACCACACCTTCCAATCACCTCTCTCCATGCTCCCTATGCCTTGGACCACCCTGCTCTGTTATTCACTATCCCATAAATAACCCCAGCCTGTTGCCTTTGGGAGTGCAGATTTGGGATTTCTTCTCCAGTTTCCTCCTTTGGCACCCTTTTGAATAAACCCTCCTGTTTGCTGAAAAACCTCAGCACCAGCGTTTTGGCTAACAAACGTGATTCAGTAACAAGTTTCTCATGCTGAAAGGTTTCAGGAATGTAGTCTTGTTTTCCTGTTTCTACATTTTTATTTCCCAAAGCACCATTTGGAAAAATTCTAGGAGTTCTTGGAGATGTTGAAGCTATGTAAAGCAACTTTTCCCATTTTCTAGATAGCTGCTCAAGAGAGACCAACAGGTAGCCACCATTCTGAGTTCTTTTTCTTCCTCAGTCTAGCAAAAAGTGCAGAGAGAATGAAAAATAAATCTTGACCAGAAAACTCACCTTACAGCTCAATTTCTGGCCTTTTTTATTCCCCTGCAAAGCAAAAGATACAGTTGATTTCCCAATAAATGATTAGGTTTTTTCTACTTCAGAAGCTCTAACTCTGTTGGCCGCTTCAAAAAGTCCAGAAGCACCTTGTTCAAGATTCAAGATCCAAAGCAGGACCTGTGGATGGTGGCTCAGCATCTACCGGGGCTTCACACTGCCTTCATTCGTCTCCCACTCCATCACTCATAGTCTTGTGACCTTGGACAAGTGAGTTAACCTCTGTCTGCCTCAGTATCATCTGCAAAAGGGGGGTGTGCATGTGTGTGTGTTAAGTCGCTTCCATTGTGTCCGACTCTTTGTGACTCCATGAACTGTAGCCCACCAGGCTCCTCTGGCCATGGGAGTCTCCAGACAAGAATATTGGAGTGGGTTGCCCTGCCCTTGTCCAGGGGGTTTTCCTGATCAAGGGATCAAACCTGCATCTCCTGCATTGACAGGGGGATTCTTTACCACTAGCACCACCTGGGAAGCCAAGGTGAGTTAAAAATTGAGTATCTGGCATGTGTAAAAGTTTATGTGTGTGTTTGTGATGGTCATGGTAAGGATGATAATTCTCCCTTCTTGAAAGGCTGCTCAAAGCACATGTGAAACATTTTATTAGTTGAAGTGGTGGTGGTTTAGTCACTAGTGTTAGTCACCAGGGAAGTTAGTTCTTCACTGGTGGCTTAGACAGTAGGGAGTCTGCCTGCAATGTGGGAGACCCAGGTTCTATCCCTGGGTGGGGAAGATCCCCTGGAGAAGGAAATGGCAACCCACTCCAATATTCTTGCCTGAAAATCCCATGGACAGAGGAGCCTGGCAGGCTACAGTCTGTGAGGTCGCAGAGTCAGACATGACTGAGCGACTTCACTCACTCATTCACAAGACTGCTACTGCCTTGACCCTTAGTCACTCGGTCCTGTCCAGCTCTTTGCGACCCCATGGACTGGAGCCCACCAGGCTCCTCTGTCCATGGAATTTTCCAGGCAAGAATACTGGAGTGGGCTGCCATGCCCTTCTCCAGGGGATCATCCCGACTCAGGAACTGAATCCAGGTTTCCCTCATTGCAGGCAGATTTTTTACCATTTGAGCTACCCAGGAAGCCATTAACCACTAAGTCGCGTCCAACTCTTTGTGACCCCATCAACTATAGACTGCCAGGCTCCTCTGTCCATGGGAGTCTTCAGGCAAGAAAACTGGAGTGGGTTGCCATTCCCTTCTCCTGGGGATCTTCCCCACCCAGGGATTGAACCCAAGACTGTTGCATTGCAGGCAGATTCTTTACCTCTGAGCTGCCAGGGAAACCTAGTCAAAGTGACCAGGGACTAAATCTGAATAAGTGGCATGATATAGAAAAAGGAGCACTAACAATCCAGAATCCTGCAGCCATAGGGGCTGCGCCACGATGTGACCCAGGAAGTGTCCTTGCCCCTCTGTTGCCTTTTCCAATATGGAACAATCTCCAGATTCCAATCAGGAAATTAACCCTCTCTCTCACGAGGAAATGACCACCCCTCATGTTGTTACCGCTGAGGGCAGATCACAGGGGTCGCGGGGGTGGGGGGCACTGGTAAGGAGGTGAGTGCCAGTCAAGGGGGACATGAGGAGGAAGCAGGAGAGCACAGAAGAAGAAAGCCACTCCCAGGCCTTGAATAACTGCCAACATCCCAGTAGCAGATATTGGAGGGAACAAACTGCCTGTGAAGTACTGTTGATTAAAAATCCTCATCTGAAAACAACCGTGAATGGCTAGAGACAATTTATAACAATCAGCAAAAAGGAACAGGGTCTACTATAGTGAAAATGACATCCCACCCCATGAGGCACACAGAGGTCAGCAGAACTGGGTCAACTCAGGACAGAGGAAATTCAGAGCCACCTCACAGCTCTGCTGGGCTAAGGGTAGAGATGTGTGTAGAAGCCATCTATGACATCAGCAGATTTTAATAATACAATGATATTAAAAATGGCTCAGCACCTCGCCTAAGGGTAGAGATTTGTGCAGCAGTCATCTATGACATCAGCAGATTTTAATAATACAATAATACAAAGAATGGTTGAACACTGCACCATTTTAAGCTCTTGTTCATTGCATGTGTTTTGCAGAGGCAGTGGTAGAGATTTGAAATAACTTGAACCTTTTTTCACAGCAATCAAATGAGCCTAACAGAAATGAAATTAATAAATCTATTCAACTGCTAATCAAAGCCAGGTATTTAGAAATGTTTCTGATGCAATTAATAAAGTGTGTGAACAGGTCCTAGACTGCAGAATCCCCATGGCCACTGGCAAGCTAATTTCTAAACCTTAATGTTGAATTGTTTAAAGATTAAAGATGGCATATTCAACCTGCTAAAGTCTAGGATAGTATCTCCCTTAAAATATATATATATATATAATAGAATGTAGACCTGGAGGTGCGAAGGTTAGTTTGCAAAGAGAGAAAGCTCTCTTGGTCTAAAACTTTTAGAAAATACTGCTTTCAGCAAAGTGAAGCTGTTTGGTTTTATTACCTTATGTTTTACTGAAAGATTTCTCAGAAACTTTAATGAGCTAATGAGCATGGTCAATCCATAAGAAAGGTACAGCAGAGGCAGGGTGTTCCAAATTATCTAATAGAATTCTTCTCTATAACCCCCTGAAGCATCTTCCACAACCATTTGCTACTGCTGCTGCTCAGTCACCTCAGTCATGTCTGACTCTGTGCGACCCCATAGACAGCAGCTCACCAGGCTCCCTCATCCCTGGGATTCTCTAGGCAAGAACACTGGAGTGGGTTGCCATTTCTTTCTCCAATGCATGAAAGTGAAAAGCGAAAGGAAAGTTGCTCAGTCGTGTCTGACTCTTCGCGACCCCATGGGCTGCGGCCTACCAGGCTCCTCCGTCCATGGGATTTTCCAGGCAAGAGTACTGGAGTGGGGTGCCATCACCTTCTCCATCCACAGCCATTTAGGAAATGCAAATAAGGGTTCATTCCCCCTCCCCACCCCCACACACAGGAATCCAACGCATTCCTAGGCACAGACACTAATCCATGTTCTTCAGAGAGAAAAGAATCAGAAAAAAATGCTTTCGACTTCTTCCCCTCAAGTATCAGTTAAGGTAACATAGCTCTGTTAACAGGTTAACCTCAATTTCATTGACTTTGCACAATAATAGTCCATTGTTAAGCAGCTATCACCCATGCAAGTGGAATCATCTAGAAAGCTTTGTAGATTCTAAATGAGGTTGAAATACACTAAACCAAAGGATTGTGAGGACTTCCTCATCTGGTGTCTTCTCATTCAGACCTCTGGGTTAGCCTCTGAAGGGTTTATCTATACCAGAAGTTTCTTGGATTACTGATCAATAGAATATAATGTTTCAAACATCCAGAGGGAAAGATTTTGTAGAGTTAGGATTATTTAACAAAAGCTGGTATTTAACTGTGAGTCTCCCAGTTAACTCAGTGTCGTGAGATACACCCTAAGCCTGTTTTGGTGATTGTTGTTTTCAGTCACTCAGTCATGTCCAGCTCTCTACGACCCCATGGACTGCAGCATTCCAGGCTTCGCTTCCCTGTCCTTCATTATCTCCCAGAGTTTGCTCAAACTTATATCCACTGAGTCAGGGATGCTATCCAGCCATCTCATTCACTGTCACCCCTTTCTCCTCCTTCCCTCAATCCCTCCCAGGATTAAGGTCTTTTCCAGTGAGTCAGCTCTTCCGTCAGGTGGCCAAAGTATTAGGGCTTCAGCTTCAGGCCTTCTAATGAATATTCAGGGTTGATTTCCTTTAGGATTGACTAGTTTGATCTCCTTGCTGTCCAAGGGCCTCTCAAGAGTTGATTAGCCCAGACTTTATCCTTTGTGGTGCTAGGTCTGACATTTTTCCATCATGTCAATGAGACTGGAGCACCACCTGCTATTTGTGTGTGAAGTATTGTTTTAGGAAGTTGAGGATAGTGGTTAATAGTACTAGCTCTGGAGTCACCCAGTTTGAAAACTAGATCCTCACCTACTTGCTGTGTGACTTTGGAAAAGTTGTTGCCTAACCTCTCTGCCTCAGTTACCTCATCTGTAAAATGGGGAGAACAATTCTATTTCACCAAGAACTGTGAGGATTAAATGGGTTAATCCATGGAGAAGTCTAGCAGAGTGAGTAGTACATAGTAAGTCTTCAACAAATGTTGGCTAGAGTTGTTTTTCTTATTTTCAAATACAGATCTCTGCTGTATGCTGCTGGAGTTACAGAAGTTAAAGGCTAGGCCTGCTCCTCAAGAAATTAATAATTGGTCACGGGAGACAGACAGTGAATTGTGGCTGGAGGTAACTGGGCTTTCACAGCATGATGTGCAAAATGCTGGGAGGACCTCCAAGATGAATATTAGAGGAGCAGGACAGAAGCCTTCCTGGAAGAGGTGACATTAGACCTAGGCCTTGAAGCGTAAGATGAGACCTGTAGACTCAGTTATTTGCTGCTAAAGTGACCTGGAAGAGGCCAAAGGATGAGTCAAAAACTCAACAATGGCATCTTAAAAGAGACATTTCTTTGTGATAGACTTTTCCACCACCACCACCTAAGTCAAGAACCAGCCTTCTGCAACATCCCCTCCACACCTGGAATTGTGCCCATTTATGGGTACCCCCGTATATACTGCTTGATGACAAGCTCGGACCTTTGCATTCAGAGAGAGGCTTGCAGTTTTCCATGGTGTGGTTGTATTCATGTTGGCAGGGCCTGAGGTCAAGCAGTAGGCAGGACCAGAGGAGGATGGGCAGAGCAGTGGGAGGCAGGAGCTTTTTCTTGGGAGTTTCACAAGGCACAAAAATTCCAGATCATGTCTCTGCCTCGGCCCCTTCAGGATATCCTGTCATTGAGCCAGGACATGTATACAGTTGAGAGTAGCCGATTTCACCACGACCCCTAGATTGGCCATTTTTCCTGTCTAGAGGCAGCTCTCACATATCATCTGTTACAATCCAGGAAAAAAAGGAGAGGAAAAGATTTAAAAGCAAACACTGAAATGAGAAAGAATTCACTGGGCGTTCATCAAACTAAATTTAAGTAGCTACACAGTCCTGACAGTTGCCTGACGTGGAGAAGAAGCGAATATTTCCTCACCATGCTACAAAGTGTAATACTTTTCTTTCTTGGATTTGTGGTACAAAATCTCTGCTCCCTGTCTGAAACTGCAGAACAGGTAAGATGAAACTTATGTTTTTTAAAAGTTTGTTCACCGTCATGATTGTGTTTAAAACCTTTTGCTTTCCTATGTGGTCATGAGTTAAGTGTACTCTCTGGGCTTCACAAAATAAAAAGCTTATGGAGAAAAGGATGCTGACAAGGATCCATCTGTCTGAAGAGGTACTAAGCCAGTTGGTTCTATTCTGTGCTAAAATGCAATCGCTGGGATCTCTGATTTTAGCCCTAAAATTCCTCTCTCCATTGTGGATTTTGCTATCTTTTCTGTTTGTTTTAATGAATCCCTCCCATTGCATCATTCTGAATGTTGAAAATAACAATGACTGTAGAGAGATGAGTAGAGAGGAGCTCTGGGGAATTCCAGGTCAGGTCATAACTGATTGAGAAACACAAGGTCACCAAAATGCCGGGAATCCATCCATCTACCTACCATGAGTTGCAGTCAAAGGACCCAGGGTAGTGGAATCAATGGCCTGATGAAGAACACCAGCACGCCTGCCTGTGATGACACGTGAGTTGTCATCATAGAGCAGGTTCAGAACCAGCTCTGCAGCAAGTCTAGGCTAGAGGAGGGTATGTGAGGGACCTCCCTGGCAGTCCAGAAGTTAGCACTCTACTGCAGGGGCCATTGGTTTGATCCCTGGTCAGGAAACTTAAGATAACACAAGCTGTGCAGCCAAAAAAATAGAAGAGTGTATGTGAGAGATGATCTAAGTGACTTATTTAAAATGTGTTTCACAAGTTAGGATTTCTGCTTTATGACTAATAAAACATAAACATGACTCTGCATCTGTGCCAGGCAATTTCTTTATATATATACACGCACATATATATATATATATATATATAGTCTTTTTTCATATTCTTTTCCATGATGGTTTATCACAGGATATTGAGTATATCCTGTGCCATGCAATAAGACATTGTAGTTTATCCATTCTCTGTATACTAGTTTACATCTGCTGATCCCTAACTCCCAGTACACCCCTCCCATATCCCCCCACCCCCTTAGCAACTACAATTCTGTTCTTTATGTCTGTGAGTCTGTTTTGTGACAGGCAATTTTTTTTTATTGAAGTATAACTGGTTTACCATGATGTGTTAATTTCTTCTGTACAGCAAAATGACTCAGCTATACATATCTATTTTTTTCATATTTTTTCATTATGGTTTGTCATGGGATATTGTATAGTTCACTGTGTTATACAGTAGGACCTTGTTGCATACCATCCCACAGATAATAGTCTGCCCCTGCTAATCCCCAAATCCCCATTGTTCCTCCCCGTGCCAGGCAAACTTTATCAATACCAAGTTTACTCCAGTTGACTATACTCTGATAATGCTTTTCACTAAAATGTTGGAATATGGCATATGGGTTAAGTGCTCCAGCTCTGAGGTTAGGTAGGGGCAAGACTGAACTGGGGCTTTCTTGTTAAATCAAGATTGAACTAACAGCTATTTGAGGACAAGTGACTGGGCTTCTGTAGTGGTTCAGATGGTAAAGAATCTGCTTGCAATGCAGGAGACCTGGGTTCAATGCCTGGGTCAGGAAGATCCCCTGGAGAAGGGCATGGCAACCAACTCCAGTTTTCTTGCCTGGAGAATTTCATGGAGAGAGGAACCTGGTGGACTACAGTCCATGAGGTCGCAAAGAGATACGACTGAGTGACTAACACTTTCACTCCTTTTTCACTCTCTGTGCTCCATGGCTTACTAGCTGCTGAACCCTGAGTGTGTCACTTAGTCCCTCTAAGCTTCAGTTTCTCCCTTGACATTGCTCCACAAACGATAGTAGCTGAGTTTACTCTTCAGACGGGACCATATGAGAGAAATAACGAGCCTTTCCACTTGAAAAGAATCATTTGACGGTCAAGGGATTTCTTGAAAAGACAGTATTAACTCTGGCTTGCTAAGATAGAAAAGACAAAGTAATGCCACCCTATATACTTATCTAAATGGTAAACCCTAATGTAAAGAAAATCCTGTTTAAAAAATGTAGATGTGCCCTAACCATTAAAGGGAAAGAATTCAAGCAATATCTTAAGAGTGGCTTTTATTAGTCGACAAAGAACATTCCAGTGCTATTTTGGTTCATAATGATCACCAAATGAAACCTGCCAGTAAAAACAGATGTTTGTTTTCTAT
Organism: Capra hircus; assembly: GCF_001704415.2. NCBI lineage: Eukaryota > Metazoa > Chordata > Mammalia > Artiodactyla > Bovidae > Capra > Capra hircus. The sequence goes on from NC_030812.1 coordinate 65,960,431, forward strand.
ATGCCACTATGGTGTGTAGGGAAGAGTAATGGCTGATGAAGGAATCAAAATCACTGACAGTGTGATCTTGACTGAGTCACTGAACCTCCCCCACCTCAGTTTTCTCTCCGCTAAAGTGAGGATAATGATACCTCCTTTACTTATCTCTACAGTGGTTGAGATCAAATAAGATGATGCCTTTGGAAGCTTGCATGACCATAAATTTCCCTGTAAATGTAAGCTTTCTTCTTATGCAGCCCTCACATATTTCAGTGAATTTAGAAGTAGCTAGGATGTTCCCACCACCACTAACCTAGTGCCAGACCCAAGGGATGACAAAGAAATAGGAGAAAGTGGTCCTTTCCTGCAAGGGTCTTTCTAATGGAGAGACCACAAAACATTCTTCACTGACCAGCCATAGGGCGAGGAGGAGTTGAGAGAAGAAAGATGAGTGTGGTTTTGTGGATATGGTGACACTGGGTATTAAAGGAGACAAGGTTTGGGTCACCAAGGGAAGAGGAAAGACCACTCTGATCAGTACAGGCAAGAGGCCAAACACAGAGGTCAGAACAGAGAAGCAGCAGGACTTCCCTGGTGTCCATGGTTAAGACTGCGTTTGTGTGCAGGTGTGCCTGCTCAGTCATGTCTGACTCTTTGCAACCTCATGGACTGTAGCCTGCCAGGCTCCTCTGTCCGTGGGATTTTCCAGGCAAGATCACTGGAATGGGGTGCTGTTTCCTACTCCAGGGGATCTTCCTGATCTAGGGATTGGACCCATGTCTCCTGTATTGTCAGGTGTATTCTTTGCCACTGAACTGGGCTACCTGGGAAGCCTCCAATGCAGGAGGCATGGGTTCAGACCCTGATCAGAGAACTGACTTCATTGAATGCTGTATGATGTGGCAAAAAAAAAAAAAAAGCATCACAGGAATTGATATTTATGGCCTGTGACATTCCAGATACTGGCCAGGTGATTTGCATGTGTTATACCACTCAGAGGTCTCAATAACTTGTACAGTGGTTATCAATATCCCCCCTTTACAGATGATGGCAAAGAATAAGGAGTTTATTTGAGACTGTATATTTAGCAAGATACAGAGTTTGATTCCAATCTTAGGTCTTTTGAGTCCCAAGTTCAATCTTTTTTCATTGTACCAAACTGCTACTTATGTTTGATGGGGAGATGAGGGAAACTTGAGAAAAGGGGTGAGATCCATGGAAGATCGGTACCAGAATCATGGATGAGGGACCCTGAAGACAAGGCCAAAGTGTGTCTGCATCGTTCACTTTAGCAGTGAATTCTTTGTCACCTGCTATTGCCAAATGACTATTTATGGTGTGTCTTGGTGATTTCCCGCAAGTCATTCATTCAATAAACAAATCATTACTAAACTCTACTGTGTGCTAGACACTGGTCCAAGTGTTCAGAGTACAGCAGAGGACAAGATAGATAAAGATTACCACCCTTGTGGAGCCCACATCCTAGCTGGATTGTAACAAGAGATTGTAAACATCTTTGGAGCAGGAACCGTATGCTTAATTTAGCACCTATACCACATTATCCCTATGGAATCAATGCTGAAAGAATATTCTTCAGACCTGTTGATCCATGAACAATTGACCTTGAAGAACCCGCTTACAATTTCCCATTTGAAAAGTGTACCCTGTGGTATACTTTCAGTTTCCCATTTGAATATATGTCAATAGTGACATTGCCCTGTTTTGCCAGACTCCAGACTTGAGATCCATGATGGCAAAGGCATGGTACCAGCAGCAGCTTCCCATGGCAGACACTGATCCCTGTTGATCCCAACACTCCTTTCAGATCTGATGGAAAGACTGGCCAGTCATCACCTATCAACCTCTTTGTCGTCCCTATCATTTCGTTTACATGAAGCTAGTGGAGGAGATTGGCCAATCCAGGCTCTGCTAGTGGGATTTGATTTTTTTTTCTTTTTTGTGTTTTCACAGGGAAAAAGATGTGATAAGAAGTCTCTCGTTACAATTAGAACTGAGTGCCAGTCCTGCTTAGTCACCTTTGGAATAAAGTGCCCAGATGGTTATACCAAGATTACCAACGGCACTGTGGGAATCCGAGATTGCAGGTACTCATCATGAGATAATGTGCTGGAGTCTTGGAAATTGAGGGATTGTGATCCACATGGAAACTTCCCAACTTAAAACTACAAAGCATTTCCATGATTTTTTCTTGTTCTAAGGTTATACTGAGCCCAAACTTCAGCAACTCACAACTATGACCATGAGTCTAAAAATTATATTATGATTCACATTTTCATACAAAATTGATTACATTGCATTGCACAGAAATATTCTCTCACCTTGCCCTTCTTTATTTTGAACATCTGGGGTTTGTTTCCTCTGGAAAGAGTTCTAGTGAGAGCCTGTTAAAAAGCCTTGGGTCTTCCTTTGAAACTAATACAACACTGTCAAGCAACTATACTCCAAGTAAAATTAATTTTTAAAGGCTTTGGTTCCAATCGTCATCTTACTAACCAGCTCTGCATCCTGATACTATAGAACCCAGAGAAGGGAGACAGATTTGTTTCATTTTAGGTGAGTGTTGCATTCTTGAAGACCTCTTTTTGACCTCAAAACTCTTATAATTCAAATTTAATCCTTACAAAGATGACAAGCATTTCTGCCCACTAGCTCATGAATGCATCCAGGCAGCTCAAATGCAAACACAAATTTAATTTACTCAGTCTCCTAATTTAAAAATTAAACTATTCAACGAGTTTGCTTTTAATTCAGGGGTGAGGGACTGGAAAAATTTTGTATAAAATGAAACAATTACCTCTGTTATATTATACTATTTTAAATTCACGTTTGCTTAATGCAGCTGTGCATCATTACATGCTAAGTCACTTTAGTCATGTCTGACTCTTTGTGAACCCATGGACTGTAGCCCCCCAGGCTCCTCTGTCCATGCGATTCTCCAGGCAAGAATACTGGAGTGGGTTGTCATGCCCTCCTTCAGGGATCTTCCCAAACCCAGCGATCAAACCCAAATCTCTTAAGTCTTTTGCATTGGCAGGCGGGCTCGTTGCCGCTAGTGCCACCTGGGAAGCCCTAATGCAGTTAACTGTACTATATTCTAAAACCCCAAGTCATCATTTTTAATAGAAGTTTCCCAGCATTAACTGGCCTGGTATTAGCAAGGATGTGCAGCAGTTGACCACTCAGTTACTAAAGTAGGCACAATTTGCAACCAGATTCTCTGAGAAAGTACATCAGAAAGATTTGGGGCTCAAGGTTAAAATTATAGGGGGACTTACAACACTCTTTATACTGTACTCTTCATGACCAAAGTGGGCACTTGGTTATGTGCCCCCCCCCACTTCTTCCCCTTCCCACAAACACAAAGAATATGATTATTGCACGCATGCTATCTAATAGATAGCATAGATTTTAGATAGATTTTATCTATCTGTTTTAGAACTGGGGACATTTATGCTGAAACAAATCCAAGGCTGGTTTTTTAATATAAAATTTTAATTGAAATATAGCTGATCTACAGTGTTAATTTCATGTAGACAGCAAAGTGATTCAGTTATATACATGTATTCTTTTTCTTTATAGTTTATGACAAGATACCAAATATAGTTCCCTGTGCTATACAGTAGGTCCTTGTTATTTATCTCTTTTATATATAATAGTGCATATCTGTTAATCCCTCCTAATTTACCGCCCCCCCCCCACTTTCCCCTTTGGTAACCATAAGTTTGTTTTCTATGCCATGCCTGGTTCTTGAGGGGACATTTCATTTTCCTTTGTGCTCTCCATTTCCCCTTCTTTGTGAAGAAATGTCCATGCCAGTATGTTCAGCCTTTCAAAGAAATAATCAACACTATCTCCAATTCGAGTGCCCACAAAGCCAGTAGCTCTGCAGTTAATCAGCAATGTTCCAGGGACTGGTTTAGGGATACAACCTTGAACTCAGCATCACACTATTCTTAATGGCCCAATGAAAAGAAATGACAGTCATGGAAGAATGCTCTAGATACATTGCAGTCGTGTCCTGGAATAAGCCATCCATGCAAAGATCTCTGTAAATAGACAAGTGTTTAACCTCCATAGAATATCTGTTCTTCAGCTGGTACAAAAACTGTTCCAAGGAACTCATGATTCTCTCTCAAGGAAACCATGGCAAATATTGCTCCCTACCTTAGAACACCTCTCACAGAAATTTTCCATCTATAGCATCTGCAAAAAATTTACAAGTCCTAAATGATCAGTTTATTTTCAAGCCACAGATACTGTGCATCATGTAACGCTTGAACTTTCCCTTCTTTCACTGGCTGCTAGGATGGTCAGAGACAAGTCTGAAGTCTACATCTAACATATGCCTAGAACCTAATATCATTTCCTTTATCAGTTAACTCTATTTCTAACATTTTCGATATTTCACCCTTATTTCATCCTTCCCTGATTTTTTTCATCCAGCTCTTATATTAAAGATGAATCATGATTAAGCTTTCTTTCACCTAGGAAGCAAAATGTGTTCAATCTACATATTTTTAAATATAGGCAAGTGTAAAGACCTGAATTAAATCCTATGGCAATCTAGCTGCCCAGAGTTCACTGAGTTGCTGTAACCATGGGTGAACATCCACTTTTTCCCTTCAAGGTACACCTTTGAGGTCAGAGCATACTCCCTGTTTCTGCCCGGATGCCGCCATATCTGTAGGAGGGATTATCTCCAGCCTCAGTGCTGTCCAGGCCACTGGGGCCCAGACTGCATGGGTAAGTGGCCTGCATGTTTCTTTGATATTTGCTTCTCAATGTCTCACTGTACAGAAAATCAAGAGGAAGGAAAGAGAATGTTAGCATCTTTTTCTAGAAAGTTCCTTTTCCATCCATATGTGGAAAACCTTTTCAGCCCTGTCAGCTTTTATATTGATATCTGCTTTTCTCTCTTTTGGGATCTCTCTTTAAGACAATTCCTTTACAAAGAAAAGGGGGCAATTGAAAGGATATTCATTTTTATAAAAGACTTTACTAGCCATAGAAATGGAGAAGGAAATGGCAACCCACTTCAGTGTTCTTGCCTGGAGAATCCCAGGGACGGGGGAGCCTGGTGGGCTGCCGTCTATGGGGTCGCACAGAGTCGGACACGACTGAAGCGACTGAGCAGCAGCAGCAGCCATAGAAAGGGAGTAAGATGCTGGACTAGTATGATCTCAACACAATTTTCTTTAAGATGACATTTGATTACAGTATCTCAAAAACTGTAGGTATTGTTTAGCAACCCAAATAATAATTAACTTTTCTGAAAAATTGTCTTAGGGTGCAGTAGCAAGCTCTGTAATGACCAGGCTCCATTGTAAGAAGAACAACTGGCCAAACCTGAGCCAGTGGCATAGTTTGAACTCCTGTGGTCAAATATAACATTCCTCAGCTGAAACTGAACTTTTATCTTGATTAAAGATGTTGACCCTCAGGCAGTGACTAAGTCCCTGAGAGTTCAGTTCAGTCGCTCAGTCGTGTCCGATTCTTTGTGACCCCATGAATCGCAGCATGCCAGGCCTCCCTGTCCATCACCAACTCCCGGAGCTCACTCAGACTCACATCCATCGAGTCCATGATGCCATCCAACCATCTCATCCTGGGTCGTCCCCTTCTCCTCCTGCCCCCAATCTCTCCCATCATCAGAGTCTTTTCCAATGAGTCAACTCTTCACATGAGGTGTCCAAAGTACTGGAGCTTCAGCTTTAGCATCATTCTTTCCAAAGAAATCCCAGGGTTGATCTCCTTCAGAATGGACTGGTTGGATCTCCTTGCAGTCCAAGGGACTCTCAAGAGTCTTCTCCAACATCACAGTTCAAATGCATCAGTTCTTCGGCGCTCAGCCTTCTTCACAGTCCAACTCTCACATCCGTACATGACCACAGGAAAAACCATAGCCTTGACTAGACAGACCTTAGTCGGTAAAGTAATGTCTCTGCTTTTGAATATACTATTTAGGTTAGTCATAACTTTTCTTCCAAGGAGTAAGCGTCTTTTGATTTCATGGCTGCAGTCACCATCTGCAGTGATTTTGGAGCCCAAAAAAATAAAGTCTGACACTGTTTCTACTGTTTCCCCATCTATTTCCCATGAAGTGATGGGACCAGATGCCATGATCTTCGTTTTCTGAATGTTGAGCTTTAAGCCAACTTTTTCACTCTCCTCTATCACTTTCATCAAGAGGCTTTTGAGTTCCTCTTCACTTTCTGCCAGAAGGGTCGTGTCATCTGCATATCTGAGGTTATTGATATTTCTCCCAGCAATCTTGATTCCAGCTTGTGTTTCTTCCACTCCAGCGTTTCTCATGATGTACTCTGCATAGAAATTAAATAAGCAGGGTGACAATATACAGCCTTGATGTACTCCTTTTCCTATTTGGAACCAGTCTGTTGTTCCATGTCCAGTTTTAACTCTTGCTTCCTGACCTGCATACAGATTTCTCAAGAGGCAGGTTAGGTGGTCTGGTATTCTCATCTCTTTCAGAATTTTCCACAGTTTATTGTGATCCACACAGTCAGGCTTTGGCATAGTCAATAAAGCAGAAATAGATGTTTTTCTGGAACTCTCTTGCTTTTTCCATGATCCAGGAGATGTTGGCAATTTGATCTCTGGTTCCTCTGCCTTTTCTACATCCAGCTTGAACATCAGGACGTTCACAGTTCATGTATTGCTGAAGTCTGGCTTGGAGAATTTTGAGCATTACTTTACTGGCATGTGAGATGCGTGCAATTGTGTGGTAGTTTGAGCATTCTTTGGCATTGCCTTTCTTTGGGATTGGAATGAAAACTGACCTTTTCCAGTCCTGTGGCCACTGCTGAGTTTTCCAAACTTGCTGGCATATTGAGTGCAGCACTTTCACAGCATCGTCTTTCAGGATTTGAAACAGCTCAATTGGAATTCCATCACCTCTACCAGCTTTGTTCTTAGTGATGCTTTCTAAGGCCCACTTGACTTCACATTCCAAGATGTCTGGCTCTAGATTAGTGATCACATCATCATGATTATCTGGGTCATGAAGATCTTTTTTGTACAGTTCTTCCATGTATTCTTGCCACCTCTTCTTAATATCTTCTGCTTCTGTTAGGTCCATACCATTTCTGTCCTTTATTGAGCCCATCTTTGCATGAAATGTTCCCTTGGTATCTCTAATTTTCTTGAAGAGATCTTTAGTCTTTCCCATTCTGTTGTTTTCTTCTATTTCTTTTCATTGATCACTGAAGAAGGCTTTCTTATCTCTTCTTGCTATTCTTTGGAACTCTGCATTCAGATGCATATATCTTTCCTTTTCTCCTTTGCTTTTCACTTCTCATCTTTTCACAGCTATTTGTAAGGCCTCCCCAGACAGCCGTTTTGCTTCTTTGCATTTCTTTTCCATGGGATGGTCTTGATCCCTGTCTCCTGTACAATGTCACGAACCTCAGTCCATAGTTCATCAGGCACTCTATCTATCAGATCTAGACCCTTAAATCTATTTCTCACTTCCACTGTATAATCATAAGAGATTTGAGTTAGGTCATACCTGAATGGTCTAGCCGTTTTCCCTACTTTCTTCAATTTGAGTCTGAATTTGGCAATAAGGAGTTCATGATCTGAGCCACAGTCAGCTCCTGGTCTTGTTTTTGCTGACTGTATAGAACTTCTCCATCTTTGGCTGCAAAGAATATAATCAATCTGATTTTGGTGTTGACCATCTGGTGATGTCCATGTGTAGAGTCTTCTTTTGTGTTGTTGGAAGAGGGTATTTGCTATGACCAGTGTATTTTCTTGGCAAGACTCTATTAGTCTTTGCCCTGCTTCATTCTGCATTCCAAGGCCAAATTTGCCTGTTACTCCAGGTGTTTCTTGACTTCCTACTTTTGCATTCCAGTCCCCTATAATGAAAAGGACATCTTTTTTGGGTGTTAGTTCTAAAAGATCTTGTAGGTCTTCATAAAACCGGTCAACTTCAGTTTCTTCAGCGTTACTGGTTGGGGCCTAGACATGGATAACTGTGATATTGAATGGTTTGCCTTGGAGACGAACAGAGATCATTCTGTCATTTTTGAGACTGCATCCAAGTACTGCATTTCAGACTCTTTTGTTGACCATGATGGCTACTCCACTTCTTCTGAGGGTTTCCTGCCCGCAGTAGTAGATATAATGGTCATCTGAGTTAAATTCACCCATTCCAGTCCATTTTAGTTCGCTGATTCCTAGAACGTCGATGTTCACCCTTGCCATCTCTTGTTTGACCACTTCCAACTTGCCTTGATTCATGAACCTGACATTCCAGGTTCCTGTGCAATATTGCTCTTTACAGCATCGGATCTTGCTTCTATCACCAGTCACATCCACAGCTGGGTATTGTTTTTGCTTTGGCTCCATCCCTTCATTCTTTCTGGAGTTATTTCTCCACTGATCTCCAGTAGCATATTGGGCACCTACTGACCTGGGGAGTTCCTCTTTTGGTGTCCTATCATTTTGCCTTTTCATGCTGTTCATGGGGTTCTCAAGGCAAGAATACTGAAGTGGCTTGCCATTCCCTTCTCCAGTGGACCACATTCTGTCAGGCCTCTCCACCATGACCAGCCTGTCTTGGGTTGCCCTGCAGGCATGGCTTAGTTCCATTGAGTTAGACAAGGCTGTGGCCCTGGTGTGATTAGATTGACTAGTTTTCTGTGAGTATGGTTTCAGTGTGTCTGTCCTCTGATGGCCTCTTGCAACACTTACCATCTTACTTGGGTTTCTGTTACCTTGGCGTGGGGTATCTCTTCACGGCTGCTCCAGCAAAGCACAGCTGCTGCTCCTTACCTTGGATGAGGGGTATCTCCTTACCGCCACCGTTCCTGACCTTCATTGTGGGATAGCTCCTCTAGGCCTTCCTGTCCCTGCGCAGGCACCTCTCCTCGGGTTGCTCCTCCCGGCCGGCCTCGGGCGTGGGTGGCTCCTCCCAGCTGCTGCCCCTGGCCTCGGGCTCTGGGTGGCTCCCCAAGGTCACCGCCCCTGGCCCCGGGTGCGAGGTGGCTTCTCCTGGCCTCCCCTGACCTCGGACGCGGGGTGTCTCCTCCTGGCCGCTGCCCCTGACCGCAGACATGTTAATTACATGAGATCCCTTTTGGAGAGGGAAGGATAGTAAAAATCAGGCATTTTTATTCATGAATTTACCATCACTTTCCATCTTCTAAGATGTAATGAAAACATCTTAAGGATCTACTTAAAAGGAGAGATTAGTTCTCTTTTGCTTTGTGTTTTCTCATTAAAATAACATGAGCAAATTGTACATAGCTTGTAGAATTTAGAAAGGTATAAAGAAAGAGGAAAAAATAGTGACTTGTATTCTATCACACATAGAAAACTATAAACACTTTGGCTTATTTCCTTGTTCCTTCCCCCCGCCCCCGCCCCCGCCCCATATTGCTTGTAAATAGTTGAGCCCAGATTATATGCATAACATTGCCTGTTTTAACTAGTGATTAAATGAAAAATAATTTCAATTTACTCAATACTGCTGACATTAGGTACTAGAGAAGTAGTTGGCGTATATAATCTGATTTAATTCTTAAGACACATCTTTAAGTTACACTTTCATATCCCCATCCTGCCTATGAGAAATACAATTTAAAGGTTGTCTCTCGCCTCTCTCTTTGGAGTCAGTAGATGAAGCAACTTCAAGTTCAGGGCTGCCTGTCACCAAAGTCTGCTCGCTTTCTACTCTGTCCCACTGCCTGGAGCAGAATTTGTCTTAAAAAAAAAAAAAAGGACTTCCCAGTATATTTCTAATTTCTCTTTTTTTCTACAAGTATTTTTTATTTGTTCCCATGGTTTTATTAATTGTAATTGTTGTGTAATAATGTAAGTTACAGGTATACAATACAGTGATTCACAATTTTTAAAGTTTACACTCCACTTATAAAATACTGTCTACATTCCCTGTGTTGTACAGCATATTCTTGTAGCTTATTTTGCACCAAATAATTTGTACCCCTTCATCTCCTACTTTAATATTTGCCCCTCTCCCTTCCTTCTCTCCCACAGGTAACCACTACTTCATTCTCTATATCTGTGAGGTTGCTTATACTGACTAGTTTGTTACATTTTTAAAGCCCATATATAAGCATCATACAATATTTGTCTTTCTCTGACTTATTTCACTTAGCATAATACCCTCCAAGTTTATCCATGTTGTTGCAAATGGCAACATTTAGTTCTTTTTTTATGACCGAGTCATATTCCATTATATATACCGTGTCTTCTTTATCCATTCATCAGTTGATGGAATCTTGGGTTGCTTTAATATATTATCTTGGCAATTGTAAGTAATGCTGATATGAATATTGGAGTGCATATCTCTTTCAAATATATACACAGGAATGGAATTGTTGGATCATATGGTAGTTCCCTGGTGGCTTAGACAGTAAAGAATCTACCTTCAATGTGGGAGACCTGAGTTCGATCCCTGGGTCGGGAAGATCCCCCTGGAAAAGGAAATGGCAACCCACTCCAGTATTCTTGCCTGGAGAATCCCATGGACCGAGGAGCCTGGCAGGTTACAGTCCATGGGTTCGCAAAAAGTTAGACACTACTGAGCTACTTCACTATGGTAGTTTTAATTTTAGTTTTTTGAGGAACCTCCAAAATGTTTTCCACGGTGGCTACGCCAATTTACATTCCCACCAACAGTGTACAAAGGTTGCCTTTTCTCCAAATCCTTCCAACATTTGTTGGCTGTGTTCTTTTTGATGATAACCATAGTGGCAGGCGTGAGGTGACATGTCATTGCGGTTTTGATGTGCATTTTCCTGATAATTAGTGGTGTTGAGCATTCTAATTTTTCTTCTGTTTGGTAGGTCCCTTCAGCCCTCTCAGTCAATTTCTGGATCATGCTCCTTAACCTGGGAAGCTCAAGGTTTGGGGTTTAGGGTATCCTGGCCCTTCTCTGTTAACCATTCTGCTCTGTTTCACCTTAACATGTTGGCACTTTGTGTTCTAGGAGGTGGTCACATCAGAATGAAGCAATTAACCCAGACAACCAGATGTCGTGAACTTTCTTTTAAAAGCATCAAATGGGGTCATGGTCACATCCAGTTCACAGAATCATCCTGATAAAATTGAATTTTTTATTTGCTTTTCTATTTCTAATCCACAGAAACTAATGTGATCTTAAGTTAATTAGACACACAGTAGACAAGAAAAGGCTTTGTCTAAGAAGCAGTAGTGAAAGTGAACATATCCAGTCTAGTGAATAACAGACCACAGCCCAGAGAGCAAAAGAACCCAAGGCCCGCTACCAGAAGTTTGAGGTTTGAACCTATTCCCCCCATTGCTAATTTGGGCAAATGATTTGCTGCTTCTCCAACAGTCTCCATAGCTATCAAATGAGGGTAGAGTCCTACCTTACAAAACTCTTAAGAGGGATTTTAAAACATCAATATAGGCAAAAGTACTTAGTAGAGTCTACGACACAAAGAAAGCTTTGTGTAAACATTTTATGAATGAATGAACGAGAGAATCAGAGTCAAACAGACCTCTGATCATGAAAGGCAAGTAAAATGACTCCCTTTCTCTGAGCTCCTTTTAAACAGTGAGGCCTTCATAAAACAGTCAACAGGGTTCAAAATCTCTGGTGGGTTTCATGCATCACACTGGCTATACCAAAATTGTGGCAATACTTGCACCTACAATAGAAGGAGTCACAGATTTCCTTGAATGTTCAGGCCTTTCCTTGTGATAGGTCTCAAGGCCAGAGAAGCAAAATGTGGAAACCAAGGTCAGGACATTTTTCTGCTGTTCTCTCGTTGGGGCAGAAGGGCACTCCCATTTATCTTCATCTTCCAAACATACCAAACATCTCAAAAGGCTTCCTTCCTTTGGCTCAGGAAAGAGATAAATGCTCTACTTGGCTGTGTATTTCACCTCTCCCATTTTGCAGTGATGACAAGTGAGATCTTGATTATTGCTTTACATTGCTGAAAGGATAAGGCCATTTCAGAGCCACTGACATATGTCCATCCTTCTTTTTGAGGAAGTACAAGCCCTGGAACAGGCTTCTTTCCAAGGCAAGGGCTGAATCCACTTCCTTCTCAATGCCATTGACAGAGACATTCACAGTCAACACCTCTGGGTTACCTTTTAAATTATTTTCATAGTGCCTTATGCAAAATTAGATAATTCAATGATAAACTCTGAAAACTTAGAAAACAAAGAAAAGCACACAGAAAGAACTGATTCATCTTCTAAAATTAGGAATAAGGCAGGAATTCTCCCCGGGGGGAGAAATGTGTCATCCTGATGTCAGGAAGATGTTTCTACTCAGGGTTACCTTGCTTCTCCCTCATTAAAACTTGTACAGCCTTATCAAAACTGTGTATGGGAGTCTCTTCTGATAAGCACAAAAACATTTTTAACCTTGAAATTTAATCACATTTGAACAACCAATATTCTATTTCAGAGGAAATGGATGTTTCAATTTGAACATCCCAGTTCTTTTTTATCCTATTATGAACTTTAGCAGATTTTTGCAAAATCTCAAGAGCATCAGAAAAACAATGTGGGTGTAGGGTTACACAGAAACTCAATTGTTTCCATCTGATTATTTAATATAGCAATGGCCTTGATGCTTTGTGAAGTCAATGTCATCAAATTAGGCACATTTATTTTTGTGTGTCGTGTCACTGCATCTTCAGACTTCTTATCCTTTCCTCTTGTGTGTTTCCTGCCATTCACTGCCTGGGTTGCAAATAATGGACTACGTGGATTTGAAAACACTCTGTGAGGCATGTCCTTCTTGGCTGCGAGTGACAAATTCACACTGAGTTCACACGAGGAAGCTAGTTTCATATCAGTTTCCCAGGCAGACAATTCCAGCTAGAGCTGTCAGTGGAATATTCACCATTTTTACAAACCAGGACAGAGTTTCTGTCTAGCACTGTGCAGCAGGCTTTGAAACAGAGACAGTGGCACAAGTGGCCACCTCTGGAGTTCCTTGAGAGATAAAGTTACAGGGAGGTCCCTGGCCTCTTGCTGGCCAGGAAGTTCATTATCTGCCTTTGAAAGAACAGAACGTCTGATGATTTGCTGACACCTTGTCTGGGTAAGCCTCCTGCGTGAGCAAAGTCACGATGTGAGACCCTCAGAGCAGTGGTGATCACAGGGAAATGTGATAATGACCGAAAATAGCTTTATCAGCTGCCTGAGCCCTCCCCCAAGTTTCAGAAACATGCCTTGAGAACAAACGCTAGAAAAGCTTTTTCAAGGGTGGTTGCTGAGAATGTCAATCCTCACCAACTTTTTTTCCTAATGAGAGCCTGTTGTTGTTGGTTCAGTTGCTCAGTCGTGTCCAACGCTTTGCAACCCCATGGATTGCAACATGCCAGGCTGCCCTGTCCTTCACCATCTCCGGAGCTTGCTCAAACTCATGTCCATCAAGTCGGTGATGGCATCCAACCATCTCGTCCTCTGTCATCCCTTTCTCCTGCTCCCAATCCCTCCCAGCATCAGAGTCTTTTCCAATGAGTAAACTCTTCACATGAGGTGGCCAAAGTATTGAAGTTTCAGCTTTAGCATCAGTCCTTCCAATGAACACCCAGGACTGATCTCCTTTAGAATGGACTGGTTGGATCTCTTTGCAGTCCAAGAGACTCTCAAGAGTCTTCTCCAACACCACAGAAGGGACCTGAGGTAATAGAAAATGACTTGAGAAGCAGTAAAGAAATGTACACTTTTAAAATTTGATTTTAAAGCCAAACAAGTTGTTTTCACAAATTGTTAAAATGTTTGACATAGGACAACAGATGAGGATTCTCCATACTCTCACACTCCTGCTAGCTTTTTTCCAGAGTTCCTTCCAGGGTTGGCCAACTTATAAAATTCAAGCATTTCTTGAGCCCCTGCTGTATGCTGCTCATAGCCTCCTACATGATAAACCCAGTCTCTACTCACAAGGAGCTCATAGATTGAGAGACAGGGATGCAAAACAGACACACCTGAGAGTCCAGGTGAGAACCCGGGGCCTTTGGGGCCTTTGGGGCCTTTGGGGCCTTTTGCAGCTTGCCCAAGGAGAGCCATCTAGTAACTGCAGAACAGAACAGGAAACAAGGGCCATCTTCTGCAGAGCCCCAGCTACAACCCATTCCTGTCTCCTTACCCAAATGCCTGGTTGTGTTGCCAAGTCAGCTACTGGGAAAGCAGCCTGTCCTCGACAAGCCTGCTCCTGACAAACTTGCTTCCACTGTTAGCTGGGAGCTTGTCACCTGCCTGGAGCTGATTCCTTGATACCAGAGTCCCCCTTAGTTCCAACCTGGCACTAAGAGGCCATGTGGCTTTACAAAGGTTGTAATCACTAAAGTCAAATTGCCTTTACCACATTCTCCTTCTGAGACCTTGCTAGTTACTTACCCTCCCTGCCCAGTTGCCAGATTTATCAAATAACACTAGAGAATACCCAGTTAAGTCAATTGCAGATAAACAACAAATAGGCATACAATATTTGGGACATGCTTATTCTAAAAAATTATTCATTGTTTATTTGCAATTGAAATTTAACTGGCATCCTATATTTTATCTGGTAAATGAATCCTTTGGTCTCAGTTTTCTCATCTGTAAAACAGAGATGGTAGTGGAAATATGCATGGGTGCTAAGTTGCTTCAGTCGTGTCCGACTCTTCGCGACGCTATGGACTGTAGCCTGCCGGGCTTCCCTGTCTGTGAGATTATCCAGGCAAGATTACAGGAATGGGTTCCCATTCCCTTCCCCAGGGGATCTTCCAGACCCAGGGATTGAACTCTCATGTCTCCTGCATTGGTAGGCTGGTTCTTTACCGCTAGTGCCACCTAGGAAGCTCTGGTGCTACTATGCCTACCTCCAAAGGCAGTGCTGAGGACTAAGGGAGCTGGTACGTATAAAGCACCTAGGATGTGCCTGGCGGATAGTAGGCATTCAGAATATGCTCCTTACCAGTTCTGTTTCTGTGGTTCTCAGATCACTGGCTGGCCTCTTTAGTTCAGGAGGTGTGTCTTGGTTTAGTTTTATATTCTAAGCTACTGATCTTGTACACTCTGGCTTGGTGTTAAGGACTCAAAATCTTGAGTTGGGCCTGATTGCAATGGCAACTCCAACACTTACCAGACCTCTGATCTTGGGCAAGTTACTTACCTCTCTGAGCCTGTTTTGTTATCTGTAACCTGGAAAGGAAGACAAGGATGAGAGCTTCCTGTACAGCTGTGAGAATGAGAGCATACATGCAAACTGCTTAGCAATAATACGTATTCAACAAGTTCTCCCCATCTATTGTTGAGCTGATAACCACCTCCCCACGTAGGACATTTCTGTGCATCTCATTTTTTTATATGGCTTGTGACCCCTTGGGTTTATTATTTTTCTTCTCACCAGTGTCTGCCTTTCTGTGGACCCCATGGGTCACCCTGATGCCTCAGGTCAAAGCAAAGGCCTGCCCTTCAGAAATGTGGGGACAGTAGTCGGTTGGTCTGCTGAAGTTGCTTTAACAGAATACCATAACAACAGACATTTATTTCTCATAGTTCTAGGGGCTGGGAAGTCCAAGTTCACCATGCCAGCAGCTTTTGGTTCCCAGGGAGGGTGTTCTTTCTGGCTTGCAGATGGCTGCTTTCTCTCTAGAGCCTCGCATGGCAGAGAGAAAGCTCTGGTCCCTCTTTCTCTTATAAGGGCTCTAGACTCACCATGGGGTCCCCACCCTCATGATCTCATTTAAACTTAATGATGTCCCAAAGCCTCGCCTCCTAGTGTAATCACGTTGGAGGTCAGGGCATTAGCATATGAATTGGGGAGCACAGATATCCAGTCCATAACAGTAGGCATTCACTTTGCCCTTTAGCCTGGTGGGTCACAAGCCACCAGCTGAGATGGCTGGCCAGAATGAGGAACATGCTGCAGAGAAAGCCTCATGTCCCGTGAAGAACATGTGATGCTTAGGCTCAGGAAGACTCCTTGAGATAGCCAATTCCAGCCAGCAGGCGACGCACCCTTAGCCCCGCCATAAGCAGACACTCAGTGGGCCCTGCATGGATCAGGCTGCTCATTTCAGAGAAGGAGGCATCTTGAGAAATCAGCCTGAAGCATTGAGGTTGCCATATCAGCCCCTCCCTGCACGCAGGCCCTTGAGGACATGGAGGAAACATCACCAGCTTTGAAGATAATTGAGGGCACTTAGTGAAGGTTTAACTAATTCATTAAATGAATGACTTATAAAATATTTAAGCCATTTAAAATAATTATAAGCAATTCATTCAGAGAAGCACAATCACAAGTTCTTAAAGTCAGACCAGGGCTGTGTGAATCGTTATCTCTGAGCCCAGAGGCCTGGTGACCTATCTATGAATTCCTCAGTATCCTCATAGGTAAAATGGTGAATGTAACCACTCCATAGGGTGAACAGTAATAGTTCACAGTTGTGGAGATTAAATACACTGATGCAATATGTATACAGTGCTTAGCATTCCACCCAAGTCTCGATTGCTAACAACAACAGCAACAATAATAATAAAACAGGACAGCACAGATAGGATAAACAAGTCATATTGGTCTTTCTAGGACCAACATCTGGCCTAGTGGTTTACTAAATGGTGTTTTGGACCTGAAGAAACACCTCCTGAACATGGATATTTTTACAAATACACTGAAGCATTCAAATGAAAAAATTTAGAGGTTGAAGGTAGGAAATTGTTCCACTTCAGTTCAGTCGCTCAGTCGTGTCTGACTCTTTGCGACCCCATGAATCACAGCACACCAGGCCTCCCTGTCCATCACCAACTCCCGGAGTTCACTCAAACTCATGTACATCGAGTCGATGATGCCATCCAGCCATCTCATCCTCTGTCATCCCCTTCTCCTCCTGCCCCCAATCCCTCCCAGCATCAGAGTCTTTTCCAATGAGTCAACTCTTCGCATGAGGTGGCCAAAGTACTGGAGTTTCAGCTTTAGCATCATTCCTTCCAATGAACACCCAGGACTGATCTCCTTTAGAATGGACTGGTTGGATCTCTTTGCAGTCCAAGGCACTCTCAAGAGTCTTCTCCAATACCACAGTTCAAAAGCATCAATTCTTCAGCGCTCAGCCTTCTTCACAGTCCAACTCTCACATCCATACATGACCACTGGAGAAACCATAGCCTTGACTAGATGGACCTTTGTTGGCAAAGTAATATCTCTGCTTTTGAATATGCTATCTAGGTTGGTCACAACTTTCCTTCCAAGGAGTAAGTGTCTTTTAATTTCATGGCTGCAGTCACCATCCACAGTGATTTTGGAGCCCAAAAATAAAAAGTCTGACACTTTCCACTGTTTCCCCATCTATTTGCCATGAAGTGATGGGACCAGGTGCCATAATCTTAGTTTTCTGAATGTTGAACTTTAAGCCAACTTTTTCACTCTCCTCTTTCACTCTCATCAAGAGGCTTTTTAGTTCCTCTTTACTTTCTGCCGTAAGGGTGGTGTCATCTGCATATCTGAGCTTATTGATATTTCTCCTGGCAATCTTGATTCCAGCTTGTGCTTCGTCCAGCCCAGCATTTCTCATGACGTACTCTGCATATAAGTTAAATAAGCAGGGTGACAATATACAGCCTTGACATTTGGAACCAGTCTGTTGTTCCATGTCCAGTTCTAACTGTTGCTTCCTGACCTGCGTACAGTTTTCTCAAGAGGCAGGTCAGGTGGTCTGGCATTCCCATCTCTTTCAGAATTTTCCACAGTTTATTGTGATCCACACAGTCAAAGGCTTTGGCATAGTCAATAAAGCAGAAAGAGATGTTTTTCTGGAATTCTCTTGCTTTTTCCATGATCCAGCGGATGTTGGGAATTTGATCTCTGGTTCCTCTGCCTTTTCTAAAACCAGCTTGAACATCTGGAAGTTCACAGTTCACGTATTGCTGAAGCCTGGCTTGGAGAATTTTAAGCATTACTTTACTAGTGTGTGAGATGAGTGCAATTGTGTGGTAGTTTGCGCATTCTTTGGCATTGCCTTTCTTTGGGATTGGAATGAAAACTGACCTTTTCCAGTTTACCATGTGTTTAAAAGCAGCCCTTTCTGACTCTAGGTCCTTAATTTGTTTTCCTTTCCAGTGAGTATAAACTATGGAAGTAGACTCCCCTCTACGTGGAAGTAAAGTTTAATTATTTATAGGGACATTGACTACTTTTTCCAAATCTGTCATTGAAGAACATGATATGCTAAAGGATTTTTCACTTATGCTTAAGTCACAATTTACCTACAATAAAATTCTCCTTTTTTGGTGTAAAGTTATACACACTTTGATGAACCTAAACAGTTGTGTAACAAGGACCACAATCAAGATAGAGAACAGCTGGGTCATTCCCCAAAATACTTTTTGCGGTCAAGTTCTCCCTCTACCCCCAACCCCTGGCAAATACTGATCTGTTTTCTGTGCCTTGTGTCCTATGATTGGAGTCATACAGTACGTACCTTTGTGAGTCTGGTCTCTCTCACTTAGCGTATGCATTTGAGATTCATCCATGTTACAAGGTCAGCAGTTCATTCTTTTCTAATGTTTCATAGTCCACCATCATCTACCCAGTTCATCTCTTCACCAGCTGAAAGACATTTGGGTTTCCAATTTGGTGCAACTAAGAATCAAGCTGCTATGAACATTCATGCACAGGTTTTAGTGTAAACATTAGTTTTCATTTCACTTGAGAGTAAATACTTAGAAGTGGGAGTCCTGGATTGTATATTGAATGTATTGTAACTTTATAAGAACTGCCAAACTCTTCCAAAGTGTCTGCATCATTTTTTCATTCCCACCGACAACATGTGAAAGTTCAAATTGCTTGGTATCATTGATAGCACTTGGTATAATCAGATTTTTGTTCTTAATCTCAGCCATTCTGATCAGAAGTATTTTATTGCAGTTTGTTTTAATTTCCATGGTTTGTGTGCTTATTTGCTATTAATGTATCATTCAGGTTGTTTTCTTACTACTGAGTTTTGAGAGTCCTTTAACTATTTGAGATATGTCTTTTATTTGGTATATGATTAATAAATGTTTTCTCAAAGTCTGTGGCTTGCCTTTTCACTCTCCAAATAGTACCTTTTGAGGAGCAAGCGTTCTGAAGTTTGGTGTTATCAAATATTTCAATTTTTCTTTGAAATATTGCTTTTTGAAAAATTGCTTTTTGTATCACATCTAGAAGTCTTTGCCTAATCTAATATCACAAAGATTTTCTTCTATATTTCCTCCTAGAAGCTTTGTAGTTTTAGGCATTACTTTTAGGTCCATCATCCACTACAAGTTAACTTTAGCATGTGACTCATGGTCTGAATCAAAGTTCATTTCTTTTTATACAAATATCTTATGATTCCAGCATCATTGCCTTTGGGCCCTTGTATAAAATAAATTAATCATCAATATGTGGATCTATTTCTGGACTCTATTCTGCTCCACTGATCTATGTGTTTATGCCTTCACCTTAGCACACTATCATGATTACTGTATCTTTGTAGTAAGTCTTGAAATTAAGGAGTGTAAATCTTCCAATTTGGTCATTTTCAAAATTAACTTGGTTACTCTAGTTCTTTTACTTTTCCTATAAAGTCTAGAATCAGTTTATCAATTTCTACCCAAAAACTCCTGCTAGGATTTTAACTAAAATTGCAATGAATCTATAGATCAGTTTAGGGACAACCTAAAATATTGACTCTTTTCATCCATAACCACAGTGTATCTGGGATTTTTAAATTATTTTTGTCAGTGTTTTATAGATTTCATCTTACAGATTTTGCACAATTCTTGTTATATTCACACCTGAGTTTTGACTTTGTTGTTAAGCTTACTTATATACTTTTATTTCAGTTATCAGCAGTTTCATGTTAGTTTATAGAAATGTAATTGATTTTTGTTTATGTGTCCTTGTGTCCTGAGAACTTATAAATTCATGTATTAGTTCTATTGAATTTTTGGATATTGTTTTGAATTTTCTATATGGAAAATCATATTGTCTGAGAATCAAGAAAATTTTCATTTCTTTTCCAATCTGTATCCATTTTGAGTCTTTTTCTTTCTTACCTTACTGCATTGACCATGATGTATTATGTTTTGTGTCCCATTGGATTCAGTGGGCATAATTCTGTTTAGAATTTTTTAATGTTCAATATTTGTTCTAGATATTAAAGAATTTACATCTATGTGGGACTTCCCCAGGGGCTCTGACGGTAAAAGCATCTGCCTACAATGCAGGAGACCTGGGTTCAATCTCTGGGTTGGGAAGATCCCCTGGAGAAGGAAATGGCAACCTATTCCAGTATTCTTGCCTGGAGAATCCCACAGACGGAGGAGCCTGGCAGGCTACAGTCCATGGGGTCGCGGAGTCGGACATGACTGAGCGACTTCACATCACTTCATTAGGGATGTTGGTCTGTAATTTTCTTGTGATGTATTTGTCAGTTTGGGGAATCAGAGTAATAATGCTCTTTGTATAGAATGAACTGGGAAGTGTTCTCTCTTCTTCAACTTTTTAGAAGAGTTTTTTTATAATTGATATGATTTCTTCCTTAAGTTTGAGGTAATATTCACTGGGAATCCATCAGCATGGAGTTTTCCTTGTGGGGAGGATTTTAACTTCAAATTAAATTTCTTAAATAGATACAAGAATATTCAGGTTATCTATTTTCACTTGAATGATCTCTGGTGTGTGTGTGTGTTAGTCAGTCGTGTCCAACTCTTTGCGACCCCATGGACTGTAGCCTGCCAGGCTCCTCTGTCCACAGGACTTCCCAAGCAAGAATACTGAAGTGGGTTGCCATTTCCTTCTCCAGGGACTGAACTCAGGTCTCCCAAATTGCAGGCAGATTCTTTACCACCTGAGCCACCAGGGAAGATCTTTGGTAGTTTGGAACAATGAATTTATTCATCTCATCTACATTGTCAAGTTTATTGGCATAAAGTTGTTTCTAGTATCTGCTTATTATCCTTTTAATGTCTCTAAGATTTGTGGCAATGTCTCCTCTCTCATTCCTACTATATCCTGATGAAAAATAATTTCTAAATGAAAGCATTAGACTGAGATCATCCTGAAGTTGCAGAGTATACCTTTTGATCTTTTGTCCCCAGTGTTAATTGAAATCTAGAATATAAGCTCCATGTGGGCAGGACAACTGGCCTTCCACCAGCTGCCCAGGGCTGCGCTTTCCTCTGAAGCACATCTTGGTCCACTTAAATGTCCAGACACTCACTCCTTGCTAAGCTTGTTCACAGCAGACCCTGGCTGAAGCACAATGGACCCTGCCTGGTGCCCCGCCCATACACAACATAACCATCCCCATGCAAAGACCCACTGGACTCATCACCTCCCAGCGGCCTAAGAAGCATAAGACCCTGGGGATTGTAATGGAGATGAGTTAATTAGTTGATTGTAAAGTGAACAGCAAATGCTTAAGAAAGGGCAGAAGGTCTGACGGGTCCTAGTACAGTCCCTGACTACACTGTGGTTCTCTCCTCTCCTCTCCTCTCCCCTATGTAAGCCTAGATGATGCCTGCAGGGTCTTCAATTATTTCTTATCCCTGGCACCTAGCAGATGCTTCATGCATCTTTGCAGAATGCTTGTTGTGTGCAAGTTCAAATAAATATATCTGCCCTTTGATTCCCCAGAGTGCCCAGGAGGAGCGAGGTCCCCCTGCAGTGGCCGGGGCCGTTGTGCTGAAGGTATGGAAGGAAATGGACGCTGCTTATGCCAAGTAAGTTCAAAACAGTGTTCTCCTCCTTCCTGACTCTGCTTTCTCCTTACCTGTTGTCCCTCTGTAAACACGCACTGGGTGAAGACTCTAAGAAGCAGCGGTATTAGTGGGGGTGGGTGGGGGAAGTGTATGCAGTGGGCAATAAAATGACACGTTACAGGCCGGGGGACCTTAGAGCAAGTCAGTTAACTGCTCAGCGTTAAGTGAATCCATCTGTAAAATGAATTTAATAATAATACTGAAGCAATTATACTTGTTGAAAAACAGATGAGAACAATGCAGGGCTCTAGAAATTGTGTCATTGTTACCCTTTAAAGTCACCACTATTAGCAGACTAGTCTTTGGAGCTGTACTCAGACCCGTAGGTGAGCGCTTGGTCTGCCAATTGAGGAATTTCTTTGCTATCCCATGAAAGGGACGTTTTGCAAGCTTCAAGCCTTACACTATGGGAATACAAAGAAATCCTCTGAAAAGAATTGAGCTCAACTCTCTTTAGAAATGCAAAACTGAGAATGTATTCATTTCACCCTTGGGTGGATTTAGGACGTGGCCATCAGTGTTGATTCTCTAGTTATACCTTTGAAGCAACTTTCTTCAGAAGAGCTCCAGACTCAGCTCCAGACTGAGTCAAGGAATGAATGTACAAATTATAACACAAAAAAAGAGCAAAGAAGAAAGAGAATTTCAGGACAGGCACAAAGGGAAGATCCATTTGAGAAATGAATGCTGACCAGATAGTCAGAAATCTACAGTCTTCATGGGTAACACAGATTGCTTGAGTCTAACACGCTCCCCCGTGGTATCCTGCAGGAAGGATTCAGTGGAACAGCCTGTGAAATCTGCGCTGCTGACAACGTATTTGGGCCCAGCTGTTCAGCAGGTATGTCTCACTTTGGTGTCGTCAAATGCATTTGTGAAGGTCCAAAGTCAGACATGGCTTATACGCCTCAACACCCCAGAAATAAAGTTCCTTGGAGGGGAATGCAGAACAATTCTCCAAACCAGGGCTGCACAGACAAGACAAAGAGTTGACAACAAATCTTTTAAAAGGCAGTCTGAAAGGACAGACAGTACGTCTGTGGTTTTCGGCGCTTGCAGGCAGCCACTCACCAGGAATGCTTCCTGACAAACTCAGGGGTTTAGGATTACCTCACTCTAGGCTCCAGGATCCAACATCCACCAGTTGTTTTCCTGCCAAGCTACTCCCTGAGGTCTTTTTAGACTGTGGTCTCAGCACTGACCTTCTCCCCAGGGGCCTCTATATCCACCACAGGTCCCAACACATTCTAACCTATCCCTTCCTTTCTGGAGTCCACAAGCACCTGAGGTCATCAGAGGTTGTTGGTCCCATTTTGCAGATTATGGATTTGTCCCCGACATGGGTTTCTCCGCTCTCTCATTGTTGGTTCTCCCCAAAAGCTGACCCACTCTGCGAATGTTCTCATATAAGTAGCATATTTAAGAGGGGACCCAGGGGAACACTAAGAAAGTGACATAGAGGAAATAAAGGGTGTGCTGTCAAGCCAGAGACCAGCGTGGATGACTAGAGCTTAATCCCCTGGGGAACTCTGGAGTCTGCAAAGAACACTCACCTTGGAGTTACCTCACCTGAGAGGAGAGGGAGCCTCGGGGTAGTAGGCCGAATAATGGAACCCGACTCCCTCGCCACCAAAATGTCCACATTCTAATACCATGAACCCGGGAATATATTGCCTTCCATGGCAAGGGGAAATTAAGGTAGCAGATGACAGACGATGAGATGGTTTGATGGCATCACCGACTCGATGGACATGAGTATAAGCAAGCTCCAGGAGCTGGTGATGGACAGGGAAGCCTGGCATGCTGCAGTCCATGGGGTCGCAAAGAGTCAGACACGACCGAGCGACTGAACTGAGCTGGAATTACAGTTGCTAATCATCTGACTTTACCATGAAGAAATTATCCAGGATTATCCTGGTAGGCTCAATGTCATCACAAAGGTCCTTAAATGTGGAGGAGGGATATGGAGACAGAAGATATAGATGTGTACCTTCTGATGTGTGAAAGATTCCAGATGTGATGAGATGTAAGAGTGGCAAGGTGGGAGAAAGACTCCACCTTGCTGGCTTTGAAGGTGGAGGGAGCCACAAGCCAGGCAGTGTGGGCAGCATCTCAAAGCCGAAAAAGGCAGGGAAAGAATGCTCCCCTCCAGAAAGGAGTGGAACCACCAACACCTTGATTGATCTTAGTACAACTGCTTTGGGTTTCTGACCTCCCAAACTGTAAGACAGTAAATGTGTGTGGTGTAAGACACTAGGTTTGTGGCAATTTGTTACAACAGCAACAGGAAGCTAACACATATGGTCATTAGGGCAGAGTCATTCATTTCCTGGCACTTCCAGCCCCCCAGTAAAGCAGCCGGTGGAGCGGCCATCCCAAGAAGTGTCCACAGGTTACTGCTACTGGAGGGGGGCTGAATGTGTGGACTTGGGGAGGTCTGAGAATGTGGGCATGGTAGGGACAATGTCTGCCAGAGCCTTAGTCTCTCAAAAAAGGATAGGTCAGGTCACCTTTCTCCAGCACCACTTTGGCTTGGCTTTTATGGAAAAAATCATTTTTGGTAGGTACTGCATTGATTCAAATATTTCTGGCAAGAAAAATACAGACATCCCACCCCTGTAAGTTTGTACACTCTATAGCAAGTTTCCTTTGTAATAATGAAGATATTATCTCCCTCTAATCCATGGGATCCTTGGAGGCCGATGCTGTCTTTATCTGCTTCTGTCCTGACCCAGAAGCATGGGTGTTGGAAGGCATGGTGTCGAGGTGATTAGCTTTAGACTCAGACTGGGTTTCAGTCCAGGGCTGCTGCAAATTGTGGAAACATTAAGTTGACTGAGCATGCTTTCCACATCTTCTTCTGTAAAAATAGAAACAACATTGCCTCCTTTAGAATTATCATGAGGATCTAATGAGATAATCGGTGCACAATAAGTGTTAGCAATTATTATGACTATTATTAATACCTACTATTTCCTAGTGTTCCCTCCCAGTCTTATGTTTTTCTTAATCCATCACTTTATGAAAGATTATTTCATAAGAGTGTTAGCAAAAGCAAATTTAAACCAGATGTTAGCATTCTGAGTGTTTCTTTAACATTGTATTGGATTAGCCAAAACGAATACATTAAAAGATAGTAAAATGTAATCAACCAATTGTTTATCAAGAACATGATAAACAAATTGTCCCTTCCTTGCCACAATACAGTTTAAATCACATATTTTAAATAAATACTGAAATGGAAAGAAAGACAGAATCCCACACCTCTTACTTAGCAAGAAAGCCGAGTAATTGTGGATAAAAATTTAGAAAGAAGATGAGCTCATGTCACTTCCAGGAAACTGGTGTTGGTTGCCAATGAGCATAGACATACATGGAAATTCCAAACATTTTTTAATTTAAAAAGTGGCCTCTCTTTACACCTCTTTGTGCCATGGGGAAAGGGCAAGTGAAAGGGAGCAAGGTGGTTTGTTGAAAATCCAAATTTTTGAGCCAGAAAATTGGAAACCTAAACTGAGACTCAGGAGATAAGACTCCCAATTGTTAGTGCCAACAGAACTTTGTGAGATGATGGAATGTCCTGATCTTCACTATCAAACATGGTAGCCACAAGGCGTGTGTGCATGCTAAGTTGCTTCAGTTGTGTCCAACTCTTTGCAACCCCTTGGACTGTAGCCCACCAGGCTCCTCTGTCCATGGGATTCTCCAGGCAAGAATACTTGAGTGGGTTGCTGTGCCCTCCTCCAAGGGATCTTCCTGACCCAGGGATTGAACCTGACTCTCTTATATCTCCCACTGGCAGGCAGGTTCTTTACCTCTAGCCCCACTTGGGAAGCCCCTTAGCTCATGTTACTCAATTTAAACTTAAATAGCCTCAAGTGGAGGAGAAGGCAATGGTACCCCACTCCAGTACTCTTGCCTGGAAAATCCCATGGACAGAGGAGCCTGGTAGGCTGCAATCCATGGGGTCACTAAGAGTCGAACACAACTAAGCGACTTCACTTTCACGCATTGGAGAAGGAAATGGCAACCCACTCCAGTGTTCTTGCCTGGAGAATCCCAGGGATGGGGGAGCCTGGTGGGCTGCTGTCTATGGGGTCACATAGAGTCGGACACGACTGAAGCAACTTAGCAGCAGCAGCAGCAACAAGAGCCTCAAGTGCCCAGTGGCTCCCATATTGGATAGTGTAGCTCTAGACCATAATGGCCAAGAGAGCAGGCTTGAAGTCAGGCTGGCCTGAATTTGAAACCAAGCCCTGTTGCTATGGGATTTGAGGCAAGCTATTTAATCTATCTATGCCCTCCTCATCTATAAAACAGGAATAATAACATCTGCCTCATGGGATTAACTTGTAGAAAAGCTCTTAGCAGCATGTCATGAGCACTTGGTAAAAGCAAGTATTGATATTAAGTGAGGACAAGAGCAGTTCTACAGTAAGGAGAGCATTCACTCACCTGTGCCCGAAGTGATGCTGACCATTTCCCATTGGCAAGAACTGGGGGAACCTGCAAACCTTTTTAGCCAAGCATCCACTGGGTGCCAGTGTTGTTTCACCCACTGAGGCGCTGGCTGTCGGTGGTATCAATTCTGCCTGTAAGTAGGACAGCTATGAGTTGCAGTTTTATTTTTAACACTGACTTTAACCTGCTGCTGGAGCATTCTCCTACCTGATTCTTGATGTGCTCAGAGGTAATTTCAAGCTGCATTTATCAAGGGTGTTCATCTCAACCACCAAGGCCCTCGCCTGCTCAGTGCCTCACCCCAGGTTAGGGCAGAAGACAAAGCCCCCCCTCTCTCACATGACCCCAGATCAGTCCCACAGTCTTGCCTTGTTAATAATAGTAGCTGAATGCCTGCTGGGCACCAGGCAGTGCACAAGGCTTGACACACAGAATCTCTTTGGAACAGCTCTGCAAGGTGGGTTCCTTGTGTTATGAATGAAGAAGCAGCGAGGTTGCTCAAGGTCCTGCAGCTACTTTAGGAATAGAGGCAGGGTTTGACCCCAGGTGTCTTACTCCAGAACCTGGGCGCCCAACCACTGCACCATTCGGCCCCTGGCACACATCCATCTTGCGTTAGACCCCTGACAGGCGATGGGCATCCAAAGAGGGGGAAGAATAGCTCCCCACCCTCAAGGATGGAAATGTGGGTGACGCTTCTGAGCCAGTGTGTACCACGCATGCAGGATGCTGCAGGAACACAAGAGGGCAGCCTGATCTGCCGAGGGGATGGCTCGGGGGGCTTTGTGCCCTGCCCCTCTGACCACAGTGGCCATGGCTTTGACCGCTTTCGAGTCCTGTCCCCAAGGTTTACATGTCTCTACAGATTTGCTGTAGCTAGTTTCACAAATGCCCAGGGCTCTCTCAGTGACATTTGGGAATCCCTCTGCTGCTCACATCTCCTTCCCAAGGACGCTTTCTGGGCAGTGACTGGCAGCAATTGGTATCAGAAGCTCCTGAAAGCTACTGTGCCAGGTCGGTTAATCCAGTATAGAGATCATGCCAGAAAGCAGGACACGGGGTGCCTGGAAGAGAAGCTTAGCGAGGAGGACAGCCCTTGTAGTTAGCACTGAGGTTGAGAGCAGGGGCTGAGTCATGTTCGACTCCCCTCTTCCACCGGATACATGACAACATTCAGGATGTGCGGCATCCCTGTATCTTTTAGAGTCTGGCCGTCCCACTACGCTGTGAGCAGCTTGAATCCAGATATTGTGAATGACTTATTTGTATGCTGCTGCTAAGTCGCTTCAGTCGTGTCCAACTCTGTGCGATCCCAGAGATGGCAGCCTACCAGGCTCTTCTGCCCCTGGGATTCTCCAGGCAAGAACACCAGAGTGGGTTGCCATTTCCTTCTCCAATGCATGAGAGTGAAAAGTGAAAGTGAAGTTGCTCAATCATGTCCAACTTCACGATCCCATGGACTGCAGCCCACCAGGCTCCTCCATCCATGGGATTTTCCAGGCAAGAGTACTGGAGTGGGGTGCCATTGCCTTCTCTGACTCATTTGTATACGCAGTGCCTAATCCAGTGCCTGCCACTAAGTTGGAACTGGGTAGATATTTTTTTAATTGAATTAATTTACATCTTTGCTACCAAGTCCATAGTACACTCCCACGTCAACCCAGTTATCTCCATGACCAATTCAACTTCCCTCTGGAACTCTGTTCAAAAAGCTACAGCCAGAGGTTGACATCAAAGTGCTTTGCTAATACAGAAACAATGATAAATTGATTTTTGAAGGGAAGATGATAATTGCAAGTCCATTTAATTCTTCAATAATTTGAATAAGTTCTGGAGCTAATTGTCTCCCATTTTTTATATGTAGCATGGGGTTAATTATCTTATCTGTGGGGTTAATTATCTTAGCTGTGAGTATCAGATGAGATCATGCCTATAAAGCATGTGACAAAATGCCTGAAGGAGAGTAAGTGCTTAACAAAGGGTCAAGCAGGGCCAGTTCTAGGGCAACGTGAAGAAAAACATGTCTTAGGTACAAAATTTAAGGAGGCATCAAAAACTCAGTAGTTGAGAGAAATCGTTTTTTAAGATTATCTAGGGTGGCTGTGACAAATTGTCGCACACCGGGTGATTTAAAGACATGAATGTATTGTCTCAGTTCTGGAAGCTAGAAGTCCACAGTCTGCATGTAAGCAGGGCCAGGCTCCTTTGGAAGCCTCTAGGAGAGGGTCCTTCCTGTCTCTTCCAGCTTCTGGAAGCCCCAGGCATTGCTGGGCTTGTGGGCACATCACTGCAGTCAGAGTCATCTTCTTGCTGTCTGAGTCCTTGCCTCCTCTTATAAATCATATTGGACTGAAGCCACTCCACTCCAGTAGGACCTCATCTTAGCTACTTATATCTACAGTAATAGCTCTACTTCCAAATAAGGTCTCGTTCTGAGGTCCTCGGAGTTAGGACTTTGGAGGGGACAAAATTCAACCCATGACAATGATATTTTTAAATTATCAAGCAAAACATCAAAATGTTAAAAAAAAAAAAAAAGGCAGGATTCCACTCTG
Source organism: Capra hircus (assembly GCF_001704415.2). NCBI lineage: Eukaryota > Metazoa > Chordata > Mammalia > Artiodactyla > Bovidae > Capra > Capra hircus. Next base: position 65,989,197 of record NC_030812.1, read on the forward strand.
CATTTGAACTCCCCTGCCTCGCTGTCCTCACCCTAACCCAGCAGGATGCTGTCTTCATTCAAACTGAGCTATGCAGTTGTCAGTGTTTTAAGATGCTCTAAAAGATGTTATAGGGAAGTAGGAGAGGAAAGCCTTCCATGGGATTCTAATGGAATAGAAGAGAAAAATAGATAGAGAAAGAGAAACAGAGCCCCCGACAGCTGTCAGCCAGTTGCTAGCCTAGTTGTTTCCAGCCAGGCCGTGGTGTGGCTCTGCTGGGCATAGGCAGCGTCACAGAGTGTCACCATCCATGATTCCTCTGTCTGTGCTGGAACAAGACAAAAACTAGGCCACCGACTTGTCATGCCTGAATAGAGAAATAAACAGTGACGGGGGCAACCCAACCGCCATCTCTCCTGGTTAACACGAGTGGCTACTGCTACTTCTCCAGGACCGCCGCACCCCACCCTCACCCCAGCACTGCCGATTTGAACCACTGCTGTGTTCCTGGTGATATTTGGCGGGCACCACAAAATGAATAGTTGCAGCAGAATGTGATGGTGAACAAGGTACAAGGAAAGTGTTGCTGGAACCCAGAGAGACGCAGGTTCTGTTCTGGCACCTCTGAGATGGCACCACAGAGGAGAGGGGCTTTAGCCGGCCTGGAAGGGTGAAGATTTCAACTGCTTGCAGAAGGGAGCACAGTGGGGGCCAAAGCATGGAGCTGTGAAGTACAGCGTGCACCTCTGCGGGGCTCGGTCTTTCCCAGGACAGCTCCACCCCCATCTCTCCCTGGACAGCCTTCCTGTTTCTTCCTGGCCAGCCCTCATAGCCATTGACTCATTGCTTGTTGTGTTCAGTCAGTAAGTCTTGTCTGACTCTTTGGAACCCCATAGACTATAGCATGCCAGGCTCCTCTGTCCTCCACTGTCTCCAGGAATTGACTCAAATTCATGTCCATAGAGTCAGTGATGCTATCTAACCCTCTCATCCTCAGTCTCCCCCTTCTCCTCCTGCCCTCAATCTTTCCCAGCATCAGGGTCTTTTCCAATGAGTCGGTGGCCACATCAGGTGGCCAAAGTACTGGAACCTCAACATCAGTCCTTCCAATGAATATTCAGTGTTGATTCCCTTTAGGATTGACTAGTTTGATCTCCTTGCAGTCCAAGAGACTCTCAAGAGTCTTCTTGAGCACCACAGTTTGAAAGGATCAATTCTTCGACACTCAGTCTTCTTTATGTTCCGACTTTCACGCCTGTACTTGACTACTGTTATGTCATGTGACTTGTATGTCATATCTTATGTCATAGCATGGATCACACCATTTTGTGATGGGCTGCTTTCTCCTGCCTTCCAATTGTGAGCTCTTTGTGGGCAGGGACTTCGAGTCCTCAGTCCCGAGCACAGTGCCCTATGCATCGATGTTCAATACCTGTTTTGAAGAAGGTGAGCTAGTGAGTCTTCCCATACACTTAGATACTAGGATGTATAAAATGAAATGGTGAAAGATGAACATGAAAATTGTTAAAGATTGGAGTCAGCTTGGAGAGGACCTTGTTTTCCAAACAGGAATTTAGATTTCATTAGGTTAGCAACTGGGAGTCTCTGAGATATTTGGGGGAAGATCAGTTTGATGCCATTACTGATCAAGTGAAATGGATAACATGCAGAGGTGAAAAGTCAGACAAGAAGTCCAGGTAAAATGCTACTGCAACAGTCTGGGCAAATAGGATAAGAACCTGCAAGAGGATGGTTCCCGTGGAGACTGAAGCTCAGAGGATTAAGGGGGATATGTAACAACGAATGCAAAGAATGTGAAGGTTTATTAGATATTTGAAATACTTAAAACCTAATTCATCTGGCTTTTCTGGCATGATTGGGATTTAAGCTGGTGTCTTCTTAATAATGTTTCACTTGAGCTAATGTTAAATTGACTTATGTGTACTAAACACATGCATTGTAGGCAGGATAGTGGTCCCCTCAGAGATATCCATGTTCTATTCCTGAAACTTGAGAATATGTTAGGCTATAGGCAAAGGGAAATTGAGATTGCTAAACAGGTGATTTAAAATGGGAGAAGTTGCCTGGATTATCCAGGTGGGCCCAATGTGGTCACAAAGGTCCTTGGAAGTGGAAGAGGAAGGCAGAAGAGAGAGGACCAGTAAAGATGGCAATTTAAGAAGGATATGGCCTGATGCCGCTAACTTTGAGGATGGAGAAAGGGGCCAGGAGCACGGGAATGCTGGCAACCTCTAGAGACTGGAAAGGCAAGGGAGCGGATGGTCCTCTAGAGTCTCTAGAAGAAATACAGCCCGATGAAGAGCTCGATCTTAGTCCAGGGAAACACATTTCAGACTTCTGACCTTTGTCGTTGTTCAGTCACTAAGTCATGTCCAACTCTTTGCAACCCCAGGGACAATAGCATGCCAGGCTCCTCTGTCCTCCACTATCTATCTCCTGGAGTTTGCTCAAATTCATGTCCATTGAGTCAGAGATGCTGTCTAACCATCTCTCCCTCTGCCTCCCCTGTCTCCTTTTGCCTTCAATCTTTCCCAGTATCAGGGTCTTTTCCAATGAGTTACCTCTTTGTACCAGGAGCTTCAGCATCAGTCCTTCCAGTAAATATTCAGGGTTGATTTTCTTCAACTGGTTTGATCTTGCAGTCCAAGGGACTCTCCAGAGTCTTCTCTGGTACCACAATTTGAAAGCATTAGCCCAAGGAGACATACTTTAGACTTAACATACAGAACTATAAAATAATAAATGTGTGTTGTTTTAAGCCACTGACTTTGTGGAAATTTGTTACAGCAGCTAAAGGAAACCCATACAATACACTTCACAGGGGGCTGGACAGCGGATGCTGGTGACCCAGTCAGAGAGTAAACCTTTCTACAAATGAGCCACAAGCTGAGTGCTAAAGAGATGAATATTTATTTCAAATGCGCTTCATTTCTCGTTCCTTTTTTTTTTTTTTTTTGGCTCCATCAGGTCTTTGTTGCAGCATGCAGCTTCTTCGTTGCTGTGCACGGGCTTCTCTCTAGTTGTACTAAGGCTCAGTAGTTGCAGCACGTGGACTTAGTTACCCAGAAGCATGTGGGATCTTAGTTCCCTGACCAGGGATTGAACCTATGTCCCCTGCACTGGAAGGCAGATTCTTAACCACTGGACAGCTGGGAAGTCCCTCATTTCTCATTCCTGAAGGGATCTGTCACAGGGCTAAAAAGTCATCTGTTTCAAGCTGGTCAGTGTGGCTTAGTTATTCTCTAGCCTTTCGAGTTTCATCTTTACATTTGCATTGCCCTCATCATTTGGGGAGTAGGTTTCCTGTAGATTCCTCCTGCCAACAGCAATTGAGTCAGCGGTAGCAATTCTCTTTTAAATGTGACAGGTGTGTATATAAGACATTATATTGAGGTATCAGGGGATGAAGTAACTAACTTGAGAGCAGGGAAGAGCACTCCCGTGCCTGTGATATACTACCTGGGCTTTATATACATGTCCTCATTGAACTCTATAGAAATCCCAGGAAGTGGGCATCATTCTCTACATGTTATAGAGGCTCGGCAGTGAAGAATCCTCCTGTCAATGCAGGAGACTTGCAGGAGATGCGGGTTCAATCCCTGGGTTGGAAAGATCCCCTGGAGCAGGAAATGGCAACCCACTCCAATATTCTTGCTTGGGAAATCCCATGGACAGAGGAGCCAGGCAGGCTGCAGTCCATGGGCTTGCACAAAGAGTCAGACACCACTGAGCAGTCACACACACATAGACAAATATAGTAAGTCCCCTACACACAAGTTGTGAACTTTCAAAGATGTGAACGTGCATCTGGTTCCAGCAAGAAACCAGAAACCGTGCCAGGAAATTGCCGCTTGCCCTCCATCTCCTATTGCTGACGATCCTTCAGCTCTGCTATTTCCCACCTCCTCTCCCTCCTCCAGTCAGTAATTCTTCTTGCCTCTTCACTCACCCTTCTATGCCAGCTGCTGTACTATACTACTCTACTTTTCAAGGAAGTGTATTGTAAGATTTTAAAAGCTTTCTTTATTTCTGTTTTGTATTTATTATTAGTGTGAAAATTATGATAAACCTATTATAGTACAGTATTATATAGCCTATTGTGTTAGTTGGGTACCGAGACTAACTTGGTTGGACTTACGAACAAATTGGACTTACGAACGTGCGCTCAGAAAGGAACTCATTTGTAGGTAGGGGACTTACTGTAAACTGAAGCTAATAAAAAGAAGCCAAGATTCAAACCCAGGTCTCTAGGGCTTCACACCCATGGTTTTCGCCACTTCGTCAAGCAAAATCTCAGTCTACACTTTCTGAAAACAGTACCCTTCCAAAATCTCTGGAGGAAGTCTGTATCAGGTAACAAGATGCCCTCATTTTCTGTCCACAGTGTGCAGCTGTGTGCATGGAGTATGCAACAGTGGAATACACGGTGATGGGACCTGTGAGTGCTACTCTGGGTACACTGGCCGCAACTGTGATGAGCGTAAGTATTGCTAGTTTCCTTTATTCCACTGGGCTTCCCTGGTGGCTCAGATGATGAAGAATCTACCCTCAATGCAGGAAACCTGGGTTTGATCCCTGGGTCAGGAAGATCCCCTGGAGAAGGGAATGGCTACCAACTCCAGTATTCTTGCCTAGAGAATTCCATGGACAGAGGAGCCTGGTGGGCTATAATCCATGAGGTCGCAAAGAGTAGGACATCACTGAGCAACTAACTTAATATATCATACAAATCAAATACACAGATGTATGCATTTCATATGTGTGTTCATTACTGGGGCCCTCGGTGGGTGATGTGCATCAAATGTTTTGCTGGAATATCATCAAAAATTTAAAAAGAAAGAGGACAAAAAGAGAGGAAGGGAGATGGGGAGAGGTAGGGGAGGAAGAAGAGGGGAGAGATAGTCTGGAAGATGGGAAGTCCCAGAAGGTTTGGGAGGAACACAGTGGCATGGCTGCAGCCACGTTTTAGGAAGGCCCAAGCTGGTGGCAGTGAAGATGGGGTGGAGAGGAAGACGCTGGGGCCACTGTAGCCAGTTAGGTCCCTTGTAAGGGAGATGAGGCATGTACTCACTTATAGGTCTCAAAGGCAGAGCTCATCAGCAGGAAATGGAGGCTCACCAGGGTTAAATGATTCACCAAAGTTCACAAAATAATGAAGGGCTGAGTGGTACTCAAGTCACTGAAATTCTCTGCACAATTGATCCCCTTGGGCTCAAGCAAGAGATAGAGGTCACAGGGTGATCGCAACAAGGGAAGTTTAAGTAAAGAATTAGTAATAGGAGAGTGGCTGTAAACACACAGATTAAACCACAGGGCTGATGGGTCCTAACAGAGAAGGCCACAGCCATTCCCAAGACTGGGTTCAAATCGTGTTGGAGACGGTGTGGTGGCAGCCCGCTTGATAGGGGAGAAGTTTGCTGATTTGCCAAACCAGCATGGGACTGCAGTCACGCAGCAACATCTGCCGGGGCACCGACGAGCCAAGGCTGAAGGGCACGGAAACACTGAGGACACTGAGACCTGAGAATGTGGGGATGCTCCGGCTTAACACGGCAGAGGCTTATTTCTTACGCAGGTAGCAGTCCGATGCGGGTGTTCCTGGCTGATACCAGCTCCCACCACATGGTGTTTAGGGATCCAGAGCTTTCCACTGTGTGTGTCTGTCAGTCTATAGAACCTCAGAATGCTCTACTTTGAGCCACAGAAGGAGGGAGAGAGTGTAGAGAAAGATTTGCTTATAAAGTCTAGAATGATACATAGGATGCCCAATATTCCGTCAACGTAAGCAAGTCATATAAGCCCACCTGGATGCAAAGGGTGGGGGGGGAGCGGTTGAAAATGTGACTCTGAAAAGGCAGCCCCTTCCCAGCCACAATTTGACTTTATGGAAGAGGTGAGGGGATATTCTCTATGAATTTTTTAAATTTTAATCTTAACTGAAGGATAATTGCTTTACAATATTGTGTTGGTTTCTGCTGCACATCAGCATGCATCAGCCATAGGTATACATATGTCCCCTCCCTCCCGAGCCTCCCTCCCACCTCCTACCCCATCCCTCCCCTCCAGGTTGTCACAGAGCACCAGGTTTGAGCTCCTTGCGTCATACAGCAAATTCCCACTGGCTGTCTATTTTACATACGGTAGTATGTCTGTCTCCATGCTGCTCTCTCCATGAGCTCCACCGCCTCCTTCCCCACTGTGTCCACAGGTCAGTTCTCTCTGACTGCGTCTGCATTGCTGCCCTGCAAATAGGTTCATCAGTACCATCTTTCTAGATTCCATATATATGCATTAATATACGATATTTGTTTTCCTCTTTCTCACTTCACTCTGTATAATAGGCTCTAGATTCATCCATCTCATTAGAACTGACTCAGATGCATTCCTTTTTATGGCTGAGCAATATCCCATTGTACATATGTACCACAGCTTCTTTATCCATTCATCTGTTGATAGATATCTAGGTTGCTTCCATGTCCTAGCTATTATAAATTAGAATACTTCCTAACACCATGCACAAAGATAAACTCAAAGTGGATTAAAGACCTAAATGTAAGATACTCTCTCTGAATTTTTGATTCAGCCAGCCAGTATCGGGAGACAAATGTGTACCTCACATTTGTGCACATCTTGAGAGTCATTACTTTGCCACCAAAGGTCCGTAGTCATGTATGGATGTGAGAGTTGGACTATAAAGTTGAGCACCGAAGAATTGATGCTTTTGAACCGTGGTGATGGAGAAGATTCTCTTGAGAGTCCTTTGGACTACAAGGAGATCCAACCAGTCCATCCTAAAGGAAATCAGTCCTGAATATTCATTGGAAAGACTGATGCTGCAGCTGAAGCGCAAATACTTTGGCCACCTGATGCAAAGAAGTGACTCATTGGAAAAGACCCTGATGCTGGGAAAGATTGAAGACTGGAAGAGAAGGGGACAACAGAGGATGATATCGTTGGATGGCATCACTGGCTCAATGGACATGAGTTTGAGTAAACTCCAGGAGCTGGCGATGGACAGGGAGGCCTGGCGTGCTGCCATCCATGGGGTTGCAAAGAGTCAGACATGACTGAGCAACTGAACTGAGAGTCACACACTGACTACCCTTTGTTCCAACATCTTTCTGAGGGTGTCTGCATAGCGAGCAGCCTTGGAAGATATAAGACCTCCCTTGGGAGCAAATACAGGCGCACTTACTGCCTGTTAATGGATTGCCTGTCAGCTCCAAATTCACCCTTCTTGCCTGCTCTGTGAATATAAAGTAGGCTTTGAAATATTTCTCATTTGCCTGCCAGCAAGATGTGAAACCTCACCAACAGAGGGCGCTAAAGGGATACCAAAGGAGGAAGGGCGTTTTCTTGTCTTGTTTCCGGCTTAGCACACTGCTCAACCCCGCACCGTTTCTCCAGCACTAGCTTCCTGTGGGGATTAGGATGCTCCGCTATTTGATATCTGCATACCTTGTCTGGTGATCAACTCAGGCAGCAGCAGCATCAACCAGGAGTCCTGGGACAGTGAGGCTGGTGCCCCAGTTCAGGAGCAGGCGTGCTGTTCTGCACACCCTCCCCTCAGCCCCATCCACACCAGGGACCCCACAGGACTGGCCACCTGGAGAACTGACCACCCACCTTCATGCCACACAGCTGGCTCCTGAAGCCACCCCACCCCACTCACGCACAGAAGCATGGGCTTCTCAGCTCCTACTTCCAGTAACATCCTGAGGTGAGCAGCCTGCCCAGGTGCCAAGGGAGCCTTAAGGCTTAGCACCTCCCTGTGGATGACCTTCCCTGGAGCCCCAGAGGGATGGAGTCCAATAAGTCTCACCGTTGGACACCTCAGCAACCTCTCCACTCTAGAAGTGACCAAGATCCTGTCCTTTCCAGTGACATCTGTGTCTCAGCTCTGGAGGGAGGAGGACTTGCTCTGATCTTAACCCAAGAGGAGTGATGGCTGTTTATTTTTCTCCCTTTATTCTTTCCAATTCTTTTTAACTGTCAGGGGCCATTTTAATCTGTTCATGAATCTTTACACTAAAACCTTCCCTGTTTAAATAATTGTGTGATTTCTATCTCTTACCCAGGCCCTAACTCAAACATTGCCTATTATTTAAAGATAAACAAAACAGCATTTCACTTCCCTAAGTCAGGGCATGTCTTCTGTAATGACACCTGTTCAGGTCTCAGTCTGGCCCTCTTCCCATTGCCTGGTAGGAACTGGGGCTTGGAAGAACTGGTCCAAAAATACCGACCTTCTGGCTACTGCTCCTGATGTGAGTGATAAACTGTCCTTTATCTCTGACCCCGGCATGTCATATCTTCTAGCAGCATCCGTGTTACTGTGTCAGCCCAAATTGTTTACTTTGCAAGCTGGCTCCTTATGTCAGATTCTTGATCATTTTTAAAAGCCATCTAAGTACCATCTATTGCTATAAAATACTATGCAGTCATTAGAGATCAAAGTACATCCTTAAATACCCCCATGCTGCTGCTGCTGCTGCTGCTAAGTCGCTTCAGTCTTGTCTAACTCTCTGCGACCCTATAGAGGGCAGCCCACCAGGCTCCCCCGTCCCTGGGATTCTCCAGGCAAGAACACTGGAGTGGGTTGCCATTTCCTTCTCCAGTGCATGAAAGTGAAAAGGGAAAGTGAAGTCACTCAGTTGTGTCTGACTCTTAGCGACCCCATGGACTGCAGCCCACCAGGCTCCTCCATCCATGGGATTTTCCAGGCAAGAGTGCTAGAGTGGGGTGCCATTGCCTTCTCCAAAATACCTCCATAATGTTAAATTAAAACTTAAGTTCTTAAATATTTTAACAGGATTCCATTTTGTTTAAAAAAAATCTTATATGTAAATGTATTATATTGGGTTTTGCCATTTATTATTTTGAGAGTGGGGTAGGAGAATGAGACTAAGAAGACCGCTAATTTTTGCCTTACAAATTCTATATTTTTTAAATTATTACAAGGAATCTGTGGTCACTTTCGTAATAATAGGAAATATTGTATTTGTTGAGTTGTGTGGGTTTTTTTTTTAAGAATTGGTTGTACTACTAATACAGTTACCTCAACAATCTTCCTTTCCAGCCATCCCCGAATGTGCAGCCTTGCTTTGCCCAGAAAATTCCAGATGTTCACCTTCCAGCAAAGAGGAAATGAAGCTAGAATGCAAATGCCTTCCCAATTACAAAGGCGATGGCAAACACTGCGAGCGTGAGTAGAACCTCCATCCTGCAGGTTTATTCATTAAGATGGTTAGATTCCTCATCAGAAAAAGCCACACAGCCTTCTTAATATTAACGCAATGAACACTTCTATTTCTCTCTGTGCAGTTGAATGGTATATATTAAAAGTTCTAGGCAAAATGCTCATCATGCGGTAGCTCTTCAATAAATGATCACTTCTCCTGTTATCAAAGTGTACCTATAGATTTTTAGGGTTTCCCTAGTGGCTCAGACAGTAAGTAATCGGCCTGCAATGCAGGATACCCAAGTTTGATCCCTTAAACATATATATGTTTTTGCTTTATATCACCTGAATCAGTGTTAAGATAGATGTACTTTGATTGCCTCTTCCTTTCTCCCTTCTTTCCATGCTCTTTCACTTCATGAGAGGTTGTAATTGGTTCTGAACATGCTATTGGAACCAGGCCATCTGTGTATAAATCCCAGATCTGCTTGTTAACTGAGAACATGACCTTGGACAAATTCTTGAATCTGCCTGTGCCTCCATTTTCCTGTCTATGAAATGGGCATAATAGTGGTAACTACCCTAGAGGATTGTAAGGCTTAATTGAGTTCATATATGTCAAATGCTTAGAAAAGGGCCAGTACATATTATAAATTCTATAAATGTTAGTGCTTTCTTTCATGCCACTTTATATTTAAATCCACACATAGCATGGCATAATAATACATCATCACAGTACCTGTAGTTATCATTCCTGCAAGGCATATATAAATCTATCTGGTAGGTGGAGGTGATCCAGAAGATAAGATGAAATGTTTTTTACTCTCTCTTGAAACTGTTAGGTTGCCTGTGCAGCTTCCCTGGTGGCTCAGATGGTAAAGAGTCCACCTGCAATGCGGGAGACCTGGATTCAATCCCTGGGTTGGGAAGATACCCTGGAGAAGGGAACGGCTACCCATTCCTGTATTCTTGCCTGGAGAATTCCATGGACAGAGGAGCCTGGCGGGCTACACAGTCCATGGGGTTGCAAAGAGTCGGACACGACTGAGCGCCTTTCACTTTCCACTTGGTTGATTTCCCCTCTCCTTCCCTGCATGTGGTAACTGCCTTGTTTGGTCATTGCTTCTCCAGCCATCAATCCGTGTTCACAAAATATCTGCCACCCTCACGCTCGGTGCACCTACCTGGGACCAAATCAGCACAGGTGCACGTGTCAAGAAGGCTACCGCGGGGACGGCCAGGTGTGCCTCCCGGCGGACCCCTGCCAGGCTAACTTCGGGAACTGCCCGACAGAGTCCACAGTATGCAGATACAGCGGGCCTGGACAGGTAAGCTAAGGGTGTCTGGAACTGATGCGAACAGGAGCAGGACCACCCGCCGAAGGTCAAACCGTGCCGGGGTGTAATTTGTCATCCGCGCCTCCCACTTCTCCCTTTCCTTGCTCAGGTTGGGCTTCCTCCCCAGCCAGAGCCCCATGTGCTTGGGGTCAACTTCAGTGAGCCCTAATCTACCCTCTGAACTTGCCCTTGCCCAGCTTTCTAGTCAAAACTTCACTGTCTCTTCTATCCCTGTCCTGTTTGATGACTGACAAAATACATACATATGACTCGAATTTGACTAAGAAATTCATCGTTAACTGTTAAGTGAATATGTAATTGACTTTCGTCCGTAACCCTCCATTCTCTCTAAGGTCTTTTCAAAGTGACAGAGGACTCTGAGGACCAAAAAACTGTCCCAGGAAAGATAAATGCTGATAAAATGTTAGGCAGCATGGACAGATTTGTAGGGAGCAATGAAGATGCCCTGCAGTGAGCCATATGTTTTTCTCTAAATCACATCATGACCCTGCCAGGTAAAATTCAGCCTGGTCAGGAGACCTTTGCTGCAGAATCCAGATAAGAGAGACCTTTCCCCAGTATCTCATTTACCCACCAAATAGTGGGTGCCTACTGCAGCCATGTGATCTTCCCTAGTGGCTCAGAGGGTAAAGCGTCTTCCTGCAATGCGGGAGACCCGGGTTCGATCCCTGACTCAGGAAGATCCCTTGGAGAAGGAAATGGCAATCCACTCCAGTAGTCTTGCCTGGAAAATCCCATGGGCAGAGGAGCCTGGCAGGCTACAGTCCCTGGGGTCGCAAAGAGTCGGACACGACTGGGCGACTTCACCTCACTTACTGCAGCCATAATTGCATGTGAAGTGTCCAGTGGGGGAAATCCATCCGCGCAGGAGACTACAGCTGCCTGAGGAAAGGAAAGGCCTCAGTGCCCAACCAAAACCAGCCACAGGTTCCCAGCAGTCTCATTGCATGCCCTGGGGATGCTCCTAGAGTGCCCTGCAAAGAATCCACCGCATCCCATCTCTAAGAAAAAGAATGTCTGGCAACATTTCTGCTATTGATTTCTGAGGCGGGTTGGCAAGAAATTCAAAGGGCTGAATTCCCATCTTCTAAATGAGATCCCTTGTGGGAAAAGTCATGTTACATTGTGAATCAAGGCCCGGTACCTTGGGAGTGAGATTAAAAATATACCTTGTCCCTTTAAAAAATAAAGAAATCCCCAGGCATATTTGCAAGTCTTAGAAGCACCGTTCACACAGAAACATTGTTCACATTCATTTTTCCAGAACAAGTCATTCCTCAACCTGGGCATAATTAATACTTGGAACCTGAGACCTCTTTGTTGTAAGGAGTGTCCTGTGCATTGCAGGATGGTTAGCAGCATCCCTGGCCTCTCATGACGCTGGCCCCTTCTCCTGTTGTTACAATCGAAAATGTCTCCAAGCATCACCAAGTTCCCTTGGGTTGAGACTCCCAGTTGAACACCACTATTCTAGAGAAATAATACATCTGAATGTTGATCTCCACCATCTAAATCTAAAAGCAGGAAATATGGCACCAGGGAGGCCCAGGGTTAGCAAACCAGGAAACTAAAAGGTGGATTACAAAGTATATGAATTTCCAAACAGATGAGAAAACATGATTTCCAATTTTAGATACACCGATGAATTTCAATTTCAGCCCATACTTTAGACCTACCCCAAGTCAGCTTGCATGCCAGGGTAAAGACAGGAATTTAAGAATGTCAGCCTAAGTGACTAATGAAAACCATTTTGTTCTTCTCTTCCCATCTGCTGAAGGCTTACTGCGAGTGTAAGCAACATTACCGCAACTTTGTCCCTGGAGTGGGATGCAGTATGATCGATCTGTGTGAATCTAACAACCCCTGCCACACGCATGCAGACTGCATCACCATCGCACCAGGCCAAACCAAGTAAGTCTTTTCAGTTCCACCACGGTCTTTCCAAGAGGGGGAGGTGGTGGCCAGTCAATGCTGAAGTGTCCTTGAATGGCAGGAAGTGTGTCTTATTCAGCCTTGCATCCACCCCCACCCCCACATAGCACAATGCAAGGAGCATAGTAGAGGCTCAGTACGTCTTTGTATAATCAGTGAATTGTTCAATAATCAATTTGCTTGAGAGTGATCTTGACAACACCCTGAAATATTGACCTGATCTGAAAACATGGTGTAAAGTGGTCAGAGCATGGGAGAATGAAGCCATTGCCACTGGGAAAACAAATGTCCATTGCAGTGACAGCAGTTTGACCTCTAATGCAATGTCCTCTATGAAACAGTGCTTGTCAGTGGTGCAAAACAAGGGGAAAGTGAAAACTGGGGAGTGTGAACATACGCAAGTGGTGTTTTCTGGACTCCAGGTTTCAAAAGAAGGAGTTTACCATGAGTAAAAAATATTTGCATGAAAATTCTTGAGACAGGGGCAGTTCATCCGGTGGGAAGATGGTACTTGGAGTTTAAAGACCTGGATTGAAGCCTCCGCATTGGTACCTGTCAGATTCATGACCTTGGGAACATGATGTGGTCTGTCTGGCTTCAGTTCCTCCATCTATAAAATGAGTGGTGATGTCTACTTCAGACAGTTGTTGTGAAGATTCATGAGAGAATGTTCTGGAAACTCCTCTCCAGCTGTGTTATGTTTTATCAGTGGGTGAACTAAGGCTGGAACCCAAGTCTTTTGTCTCCCAGGCAGAGGCTTGTATCTCGAGGCTACTTTTGGTTCTCATTGTCACCCCCATCTGCAAAGAGCCCATTCTGCTGTAGAGAGCTCAGAGCCATGGTAGACATAGAGCAGTTTCTGTGCTTCTTCTAGCATACCTTTCATAGATGGGTCTTGAATGGGTGGATTTTTCCCAGGTTTGATGGTCACTGTGTTCTTTCTGGGCAAGTAAATGGATCTGTACCCCCTGTGGATGGAAGAGAAAGAGCGTGGGTGTCAGAACCCCTGGGTTCAAACCCAGCTCTGCCACTTCCCTTAACCTTTCTGACTTGTTTCCTCTGTCACAAAAGGGGAAAACTTTAGCCTCCAAGCAGGGCTATGATGAGGATTAAATAAGATTGCATTCACCCATCTCTGAGAGGAACCTGGCACACAGAAAGCTGCATACACACATGCACACACAGACCCCTCCCAGACGTATACACAGGCACACACACATCCGCAGAGCACACCCTCTGCTGAAACCAGGCTCTGGCAGTGACCACAGCACTGGCCAGCTTGCACATTTTGTACTATCCTCTGAGAAAACTTGAGCAGAACACTTGAAACATTTTCTTTCTTCTGTATTTGAGAAGATAAAATAGAAAAATGAAACTGGAACATCAGAATAATAGAAGTTGCATTAAAACTTGTATCTAGAATGTCAGTGGAACTAATCATCAATGTTAGGGGTCTGTGTGTCACGAAAAAATCTCCTTGACTCCCCCCTCAAGAGAAAACTATCCTCAGCTGGGAAGTTGTTTTTGTCATTGTTTAGTCACTGAGTCAGGTCTGACCCTTTTGTGACCCCACGGACAGTACCTACCAGGCTCCTCTGTCTATGGGATTTTCCAGGCAAGAATACTGGAGTGGGTTGCCATTTCCTTCTCCAGGGGATCTTCCCAACCCAGGGATTGAACCCACATCTCCTGCATGGCAGGTGGATTCTTTAGCCACCAGGGACCCTCAGCAGGGACGAAGCCTAGGTTAAAGGCTGGCTGAGTGACATTGATAAAATATGGGGCCATCGGTAATTTAGTTCACCCAGAAGAGGGATTTGTTAGGTCTATCCCTTCTTGATGTGGCAATCAGTCTATGCAGAATATTCCCAATCATGCTGCATTGGCCATAGAACATGACCCATGCATTGTCTCTTCTGTCAATAGCCCTAATGTTGTTAGTAAACCCATTTCACAGATGAGCAAACTGGGGCCCAAATATGTTAAGTAATCTTTATCATGTCGTCATCAATTATTTGTTTTCAGGCTCATTTCCAGCAACAAGATGCTAAAAGAGCAAGATATCTGTTGTTATTATCTTTATAGCCCTCTCGCCTAGCACAGTTTCTAGATTTCAGTAGGTACTTCGAAAATAATTGGTTCAACAATGAGGCACTGTCCCAGGTGCTGGAATACAAGGAGAAGAAATAAGGTGGGATCCAGATTCTAGGAGAACTTCCAGCTAGCAGAGGGGGAAACACCTGATGAGGCCATTCTGGTAGGAACAGTCGTGGTAGAGGTACCGACGGGATGCTTCTGTGGGGAAAGTGTTGGGAGGTCAGGTAAGGCTGCCCAGAGCAGGTCACACCTGAGCTATGAGAATGGTCCTGGCAGGACACCCACTTAAGAAGAACAGAACAGTCTAGAAAAAAAAGCAAATTGTTGCTAGGATTTTGCATGAACAGCAGAAAGGAGACATAAGCAAGATTCCCCTCTTTGAAGTCTTGAATGCCTGCTAAGCACTTAAACTATATCCCATAGATCAGAAGTCTCCAACCTGTCTGGCACCAGGGACCAGTTTCATGGAAGACAAGTTTTCCATGTACTGGGGTGGTTTCAGGATGATTCAAGCACACTACATTTATTGTGCACTTTATTTCTATTATTATGACATCAACTCCACCTCAGATCATCAGGCATTTAGATTCTGGAAGTTGGGGACCCCTGCTGTAGACAAAAGGAGCCCCTGAGAGAATTAAGCACAGAGATGCCAGATTGCCCTTTAGGACAGACCACCCAGGGCTTGTGTGGAAGACTGACTTAATGGGAGGAAAACTCAGGTCAGAAAGACCAGTTAGGGAGTCATTGCAGCAATCCAAGCAAGGGATTTGTTCAGAAACATTTTTTCAGCAAACACTGAAGATATATATCTTCGTGCCATGGGACTGATTTAGAAACGTAACTGGATTAGCAAGGGTCTAATTGTTCTTTGGAATTGTTCTACGCATGAGTCATACCTGTGGTATGCTTGCTCACAGCACCCTTGCATCTCTCCTGTCTGAACTGTTCTTCCCCATCTCCTGTTTCTCACTCATCACCAAGATCCTGGTGAATGTCACCTTCCTAAGCACCTTGCCAATTTCAGCCAGCCGCCAACCAGTCTTTGCTAGGAAGCAGTGGTTTGCTAAAGCCAGGGCTTATTGAGTCCTGAGAGCCGATGATTAAATTCTCGGGAACTTGCTGGCTGGTTAGTGTCACGCTAGTTTGAGATTGGCCAAGGTGGGAGTGTGAACCATGGAAACTGTCAAAGGCTGCAAATCAGAGCTATTTTTTCCCCTAGAGATTTGGGTGTTTAACATCTACCAGGACACCACTGCTAGTACCTCTTTAATTCCATTTCTCTTTTGCGAGAAACTTATAAAACTATCATATAAAATTCTGTGACTTTCCTTGTTTATGTATTTCTGTTTATTTTACAGCTATTCATTAAATACGTACTATGGGCCTAGGCTTGCACTGGATCTTGGGTTTATCAGAATGAATAAATACACACATTGCCCATGTCCTCACTTTTTTCTCAAATCAGAAGGGGAAGTAGATCTTAATCAAATAACCCCTCAGATGAGGATAAAATTGTAACTGGAACTGGTGCTGCAGAAAAGAGCCACCTGGTGCCATGAGCTTCATGGCACACTAAGGGGGATATGATGTACCAAGTGGCGGGGGGGCGGGGGGGGCAGGGAATAGAAAATCAAGGACGTCTCCCCTAGGAAGGGATGGTTGAGCAGAGATCTCAGAAAGGAAGAGGAGGGGGAGAATCTTTCGAGCAGGTCCACAGCTCTGACTCTTTACTTGAGGCCAGCTTCAGCAGCTTATTCTGATTCTGTGCTTCTGCAGTAGGGACCAAGACCCTACATTTATAGCAAGTCCTAATGGTTCTGGTGTACATGGGCTTTTGGTCATGTTGTTATTCAGTTGCTAAGTCATGTCCGACTCTTTGCAACCCCATGGGACAGCAGCATGCCAGGCCTCTCTGGCCCTCACTATCTCCCTGAGTTTGCTCTTGCTCATGCTTGGAAAAAATATTGAAAACAAAGAATATACAAAGAAATCTAGTGTAGCCAGCCAGGCTCCTCTGTCCATGGAATTCTCCAGGCAAGAATATTAGAGGGGGTTGCCATTCCCTTCTCCAGGGGATCTCCCCAACCCAGAGATCAAACCCAAGTCTCCTGCATTGCAGGCAGATTCTTCACCATCTGAGCCACCAGGGAAGCAATGTTTACATATACACACATAATTTATTAAATATCCATGTCTCGTGGGCTGCTCTATGTGAACCAGGACATTAGGAAGGCTCACCTGTGTTCATCCCACTCTTCCGGCCTTGCCTCTATCCCACTCTGAGCATCATCTTCCCCTTCTGCACAGTGAGAGGTTTGAACTGTATGATCTCAACATCCAATGACTTTGGGACCCTGAAAATATGTTTTCACCCTCTCTGTAGATGCACTTGTCGTAAAGGTTACATAGGCGATGGCTCAACCTGTTATGGAAACATCATGGAGCGACTCAGAGAATTAAACACGGAACCCAGAGGAAAATGGCAAGGAAGGCTGACCTCTTTCATCTCTCTCCTGGGTATGCAGGCATGGGTGCACATTTCCACAGAAGAGGCAGCCTTCTGGTGGGCAAGGACATCTGAGACACACAATTACTCAGAAAGGGGTGTGCAGGATAGGCAAGCCTCTTATCTAGCAGGATCAGCCCTTTCTAGGAAGGGCAAATGGAAGGAAATGGACAGGCAGATGTCCCAAGGAGACAGGAGTTAGTGCCAAGAGATCCAGTAGTGCAGCAGCTCAGGCAAAGGTCCTGGGGTCACCATTGAGTAATAGGTCTGCAACAGCAGTGAGATAGGCAGCTACAGACGTCAGGATGGATGCCATCCTCTTTCCCTTGACCTTATGGGTCCTCCAGATGGGAAACAATGTTGACAGGCGATACTGGCAGGCGGTATTCACGCTCTTCAGTGGAGGTGCTGTTTGAATGTGGGGCATAGTCTTGATGGCATGTGACCGACCGTCTCACTCATCACTGGGTGTTTAGCATCCTTTCCCACCCCCAACCACTAACAATCTAGAGTGACGCATTTTCCACCAGCCCCTGGACAAGGTGGCAGCCAAAAACACCCTTCTGCATGTCCAAAGGCCCCCAAGAGGTCATTACCCCTCCCTCCCATAAGAATGAAATAGAGCCGATTACAGCATTAGACAAGATTTTCAACAAGACACAAATTTTGCTGATCAACAGAAAATGGGCTTGAGCAATCAACCAAATCCTTAAAATATCAGTCTCTAGAACTGACCAGTCAGCAAGCACAATTTCCCAGAAAGAGCACAGACAGAGAAGAAAGTGTTCTGCATGGATCGGGGCTGTGTTCTCAAGGCAAATCACGTGCATCCTACACAAACAGCTTGCTCTTTGCAAGACACCCCACGGGCAGTCTGGCATCACTGGTGGGCCTCTGGGATCTCCCTCCTTCCTCTCTGTGCCTGTAGAATATCAGCGAGAGTAGACAAAGGGGGCAGTGTACAGACCCTCAGGCAAAGCCCAGTCACCCTTCACCTGCCTGGTCTACAAGGTGCTAGGACACATGGCCTCCTGTGTGAGAGCGCAGAGCCCAGCCTGCTGTCCCAGCTCCCCAGGAGCATGGAAACAGGACCAGCTATGAAACTGGTAGGACCCAGTGCAAATGAAAAGACAGGGGCTCTTTGTTCAGAAAGTATTGAGCATGTCACAGTGGCAGCCGCAAAGCGTTAAACCAAGCATGAGGCTCTACTGAGCTCTTCCATCTCCTGGATGAAACAAGAGCTACATCTTTACTCACTAAGATGGTGACAGCTCGAAAAGTCAGGCACAGGGACAGGAGGTGACCAATGATTTTGTCACATGACCCTCACAGAGCTTCTCCTTCCAGGGTATCTTTGAGCCAAGACTGTGATTGCGGGGAAAATCACACAGTTGTGAGGAACATTTCACATTGTTAGCATCTCCCTTCCTTGAGGGCCTGCATAATACCAGTTAGAACAGAGAAATTCAGGAGTCAGAAGGTCTAAGTGGACCACAAGGGCCATTGCCTGATTTTACTCCTCATGTGCCACTGACCCATTTGCTGTTTTCTTTCTTTGTGTATTTCGACTCCTAAGACAAAGCCTATGCCTGGCCATTGAGTAACCTGGGACCATTTACTGTGCTGTTGCCAACAGACAAGGGATTAAAAGGATTCAATGTAAGTACTTAAAATAACTTTATTTTATAAATAGGAGCTAAGGCAAAAAAAAAAAAAAAAACACTTAGTAGACAGTATCCTCTTTATCTAAAGTGGGAAACCTCCATTAAAATTCAATCTACTGATGACAAGGATGGCAATTTCTTTTGTAAACTTTCTGTAAAATATGACACCATTAGGGATTGTATACAGATTAGGAGTGCACAACTCAATGAACCGTCACAATATGTATGTCCATGTATCTAGCAAGACCATTTGTAGCTCCCTACAAGACCCCCCAGTGCCCTCTTCCAAACATTACCCCTCAAGGGTAATCCCTAAGGGTTCTCAACTGCGGTCACATGCTAAATAAGATTTGCATTATGCAAAACTGCTCACTCACCACAAGAAGAATTAAACTTATGTACCAGCTAGGTATTTGTTTCTTTAAAATGACCATAAATGGCAACAAGGATAGAGGAAACTAGAAGAGAAGTGGAGTCTTCAATGTGAGCAGCCGCTATCTCAGATAATGTCCACAAGTGGGAATGAAACCCATAGTACCTGGTGGAGGTGTCCCATTGTGATAGTATCAGTGCCATAGTTAGATATGGTTTAGTGTAGATAGTGAACACATTGATTTATATGGAATTGGTTTATCTTAATCCAAGATATTTTGTGATTGTAATGTGTCCTAAATTAAATCAACACCCAGAGAGTTTCAGACTCTCTCCTCCTAATATGCCACCACCATTCATCTGCCCAAAATGAATATGTCATTAACCTTTGGAGAGGCACTCACATCTCCCCTGTGGGGTAGGCGAGCTAGTGGATGTGGAAGGTGCCTGGGCTAGACACTCTGCATGTGATCGCCAGTTTAATATAGAGGTTGAATTTACATAGGATTAAGAAAGGTCTCTGTTGAGTGATTGTTGATTATATAATATTGACAAAATGTCCATTTGGTCCAGTGGATTTAAAAATTCTTAATTTTTTTTTTATTCAAAATCTCTATTTGTCCACTCTACCCATGTTTTTAAACAACTTCAAATTTCATTCCCAACTGATTCCTGGGCTCAAGATGACTGATTCCTTGACTCTTGCCACTCACCTTGGTCCTTCTGGCCCCAGTGCTCCCCACTGGTTCCCTGCTAGAGCATGCCCCAGAGTTTGACAGCATACCATGTATCACCTCCCACTCTCCAAATTTCTGCCCCCTTTACCACCTGGCCCAGGGGAGTTTACCTCTGGGAAAGTCATCTGTATTTGAAAGAGCCCAGACTCAAGTTGTACACTCACTTTGATGTTCTTGATGATGAAGGAGTCATAGCTTAAGTCCCAAACCTCATTTTTCTTGTCCAAACCACCATAGAGATGGAAGGAACCGGCTTTCTTTTCTCAGGTAAAAGAGTTTTTGCTGGATAACAACGCTGCTCAGTACTTTGTGAAGCTCCACATAATTGCCGGGCAGATGAGCACTGAGCAAATGAACAACACAGACACATTCTATACTTTGACGGGAAAGTCGGGAGAGATCTTCAGTGAAGATAAGGTAAGGGTCTCTCTGATCTTCACTCCCCGAACCAAAGTGTCCACTGAGTCGATCGCCACAGCGGGCTCTCTCTTGGTGTCCAGGGGTCATGAAAGGTTATGAAGAACTTCTTTCCTTGTTCCTCATTTGTCACAGTACTTTCCTACATAAGGCAAAAACGAAGAGCCAACGCTGGAAAGGGTCAGGTGCGGGGGATGGACTGTTAACAGAAATGGGACTGTACAGTGATTTTGCCCTGGTCTGAGTTAGTTTTCAAGGCAGCCATCATTCGACTGCCAGCAGGAAGGAGAAAACTGACAGTAAACCCATTTCCTAGAAGCATCAGCACAAAGCCGGATCAGCACTCATCTTAGAAAAGAAATGGGTTGCTTGTTTTAGGTGGCCAAATATCCACCCTCTCCAGTTCAACATTCCATCTCTCCTAATGCCAGTAATTCTGTTTTGTTTGTTTTTAAAATAATTTTTTGTGACTTTACTGAGCTGAAGGGCACATGGTCAGTCAACAGAGAGTCATGGCGGGGGATGGGGTTGGGGGTGGTTATGACCTACTTGGTTGCATTTCACCAAATATCAATAGTTGATAGATCAGTGAGCACTTAGTACATGCAAGATACTGGGGTAAGTCTCTATTTGTGATATTTAAGGCTCACAACAATCCCATGAACATTTTTCCAGTGGGAAAACTAAAAGGTCACACAGTAAGAGCCAAAGGCAGGATTCAAACTCAGGTCTGCCTGATCCCCAAACGTGAATCATTGTAACTTTTTTTTTTTTTTTTTTGGCTGCCCTGGGTTTTTGTTGCAGTGCGTGGGATCTTTGTCATGACACACAGAGTTTCCGTCATTGCGATGTGCAGATTTAGTTGCCCTGAAACAGGTGGGGTCTTAGTTCCCCAACCAGAGATCAAACTTGCACCCTTTGCATTAGACAGCATCAGCATTGCATTGACCGCTAGATCCCCAGGGAAGTCCCCCAAAGCCTGAACCCTTAACCAGTATGTTGTATTATGTGTATAAGGGTGGATGGATGGATGGGTAGATGAGTGGATGGATGGATGAAGATGCGGTTTCCTTTCTCACAAGGACATGTGCTCATTCATTTACCTATTCATCCAGCACATATTTTTTATGGTGTGCCTCTTCTGTCCAAAACACCAAAGTAGGTAAGGAATGAGTTTACAATAAATTGAAGAGCTTGGGGTCCCTTTGTAGCTTGCCATCTTTTGGGGGAAGACTATACAGTAATTCCTTATTCCCCATTTAGCAATCATTGATAGTCAGAAGTAATTTTGTGTGTTATCTCATTTGAGCTCAAGGAAAGACCTGTGAATTCAGTGTGGCAGAAACCATCATCCACGTTTTTAGGTTAGGGAACTTATCCAAGATCATACAGCCAATAAATGACAGAACCCAAGGATTTAAGACTTCTTCTAATCCAGTGCTCGATTTTCAAGGACACACATTAATTTTGTTTTATTTTTCCTTGGTGTTTTAGGACAATCAGCTAAAGCTTAAACTCTATGAAGGCAAAAAGAAGGTAAAAATTATACAAGGGAACATACTTGCTTCCAACGGGCTCTTGCACATCCTCGACAGAGCCATGGACAAGGTGGTGCCCACATTTGAGAGCAATACTGAGGTGAGAACTTCAGGTAAAAGTGATGTCAAGTCAAATCCACCGTCTCTTGTTCCTTAGAGACTCATATTCATGAAGAAAATGCAAGCCAGCACTATGTGCTTGTATTTCTGATTTTAGTAGAATTCTGACACCAAGAAAGAGAAAGGCATCGACTGAGTGACTTAGCAGCAGCAGCAGCAGCAGCAGCAGCAGGTGTAGGAAAGAGGTTGATTGTGTGATCTTTTTCATAGACACACCTGATAACTCAGATCAATTGTCACATAAATCTATCCCTTGTGCATTGTGGAGGAAGGCGTATCCTCCCTGTGATAACATTCATTCCCTCTGATCTATTTGATAATGGCCAAAGACTGTTTGGGGGCTTCCTAGGTGGCTCAGATGGCAAAGAACCCGCCTGCCAGGGCAGGAGACATCAGAGATGCAGGCTTGATCCCTGAGTTGGGAAGGTCCCCTGGAGGAAGGCATGGCAACCCTCTCCAGTATTCTTGCCATGGACAGGACTGGCAGGCTACAGTCCACAGGGCTGCAAAGAGTCAGACATGACTGAAGTGACTTAGCATGAGAAGACTTTCAGAACATGCAGATCTGAACTACTGTTTAAATAAACACAGGAAACACATGTATAATGTATTGTGGTTAGCCAGATCCTTTTATAGATGTCCACTTTCCTCTTTAGCTTTCCGTAGCTTTCCATCAGAAAAGAGAAAGTGTTAGTCACTCGGTTGTGTCTGACTCTTTTACCTCATGGACTATGGTCCACCAGGCTCCTCTGTCCACTGAATTCTCCAGGCAAGAATACTGGAGTGGGTAGCCATTCCCTTCTCCAGGGGATCTTCCTGACCCAGGGATTAAACCCAGGTCTCCTGCATTGCAGGCGGATTCTTTACCATCTGAGCCACCAGGGAAGCCCGTAGATGTCCACACTTCCACGAACTCCTGTCATCAACCTTTTCATGTTAGAGCAGCCGTTTCCTAAACCACTTCCATTTTTTGTACTGAACTTTAAGCAAAATGTCTCTTTTTAGCAAACCATAATGACCATGCTACAACCAAGATACAGCAAATTCAGATCTTTGTTAGAGGTACGTACTTTTCATGAACTCCTAGAAAGGTTTTTATGTCTAGTCCTTGGTACAATAAAATTAGCAGGGGGTATCACTTATAAATAGTTTCTGGGGAATTCATATATCTATCTGCGATAGGTTACAGATACAAATTTTCATTTCTTAAACGCAGAAAACCAATGTGGGACATGCCTTAAATGAAGATGGAGTTGGTGGACCATACACTGTTTTTGTTCCAAGTGATGAAGCATTGAATAACATGAAGGGTGGCACTCTCGATTATCTCCTTTCTTCAGAGGTATTGTATCCTGAGTGCTCTAACAGTGTCATGACAGCACCACTGCTTCCGTCTATACGTACACAGGCTTTTTCTATATTAAGGACAACAAATAAGTAGCACATGCACCACTTACATTTCTGCAACCAAGGCAGACATCATTAATCAATCACAAGTGCTTGGAACTAGTGCTCTGGAACTAAGCCTAGATGTGGCTACCATCTCCCCAGTAGAGTTCCATGTTACTACAGGACCAGTCTATGTCCTTTCTCTTCTAAGATTTCTCAATAGCAAAATCATAAATTATAAGTTCCCTACAACTCTAAAACCATCTGAAAAATGAAGCCTGGCAGGGCATTCTGGGTCAAGTCTAGGTTAAACTTAAAAGGAATGTTATTTTTAGGGGCTCCCAACTCTGCTTTCTATGGCTTTCAGTTCTCTCCACAAACCTTCACCTCTCGCACATCCTCCTCAAGAAAGGAGATTTGTTTTACTCTTTCAGTCTAGGGTAAAAATAATGCACACCATTTAAAGTGTTTCCTCTTTCAGGAATGACAGCCTTAAACGGAAAAGAAAAGTGAAATTTGCTCAGTCATGTCCAACTCTTTGCAACCCCATGGACTATACAGTCCATGGAATTCTCCAGGCCAGAATACTGGAGTGGGTAGCCTTCTCAAGGGGATCTTCCCAACCCAGGAATCAAATCCAGGTATCCCACACTGCAGGCAGATTCTTTACCAGCTGAGCCACAAGGGAAGCCCAAGAATCCTGGAGTGGGTAGCCTATCCCTTCTCCAGCGGATCTTCCCGACCCAGAAGTCTAACCAGGATCTGCTGCATTGCAAGTGGATTCTTTACCAACTGAGCTATCAGGGAAGCCCAACTGAAAAGAAAGTTAGCTAATTATGGAATTTTTCATTAGAATGCCAAATAGTGAAATTATAGGAAAGGCCACAAACTTTTTCCCAGTGCCCTGAGGTCCTGCCACCATCTTGGAAATGGGGCAAAACTACTTGTGACCTTGCGTAGATCAGTGTTGATTACACCGGGGGTCTGAGTCTCTTAGAGTAGTGATCCTCAAACTTTGGCGTGCTTAAGAATTACCCAGGGAGGGCTTCTCTGGTGGCTCAGTGGTAAATAATCCTGCCCGTGAGGGAGACGCAAGTTCAACCCTGACCCAGGAAGATCCCACGTGCCACAGAGCAACTAAGCCCCTGTGTCGCAACTGCTCAGCCTGTGCTCTAGAGCCAGGGAGCCACAGCAAGAGAGACCACAGCAGCAAGAAGCCTGCACACCACGACTGGAGAGTAGCCCCCACTTGCCCCAAGAAATGCTGTGCGGCGGCAAAGATCCAGCACAGACAGAAATAAGGAAGAGAATTACCCAGGGAACTTGTTAAATAGGCAGATTACAGAAGCTTACCCCAAGAATTCTGATTTCATGTCATTGGAAATAGACATTTTGGTAAGCACCAGCTTTCTAACTCAGATACCAAGTCACACTGTCTTGGGCACTTGAAACTTGTTGCCTGAATGATGCAGAGGGTCACATGGATACTTCCCTTTCTGGAATACTTTCAGGTATCTACAAGGATATCCCTCATCCAGAATGCATGCCTGCTTAGTCACTTCAGTCATATCTGACTCTTTGCAACCCTATGGACTATAGTCTCCCAGACCCCTCTGTCCTTTGGATTCTCCAGGCAAGAGTACTGGAGTGGGTTACCATTTCTTCCTGCAGGGATCTTTCCAACCCAGGGATAGAACCCGTGTCTCTGCCTCCTGCATTGGCAGGTGGGTTCTCGACCACTAGCACCACCTGAGAAGCCCTGCATCCAGAATACTTTACATTAAAAAAAAACAGGTATCAAGGAAATAAGTCAGAAGGTAATCTCTTACATTACAAGCAGATGTTAAACATATTTAGAGACCTGTTACAGGTTTTCATTGAAAAAGTCATATTTCCCAGTGCCTTTAAAATAGGATGCTATTTAAAAAATATGATTCACACTCAGGTTTCCTGAAACCTAGCTATTATAGGAAAACTTATTCTTCTCTTTAGAACTCATACTCATATTTAATTTTAAAAGCCAAAGAAGTAATCATTTCTCCCCTGGGAATCTATTAAAATTCTGAGATTATATGGTTTTTCTTTGATACAGATACTTTTTAATAAGAATAAAAGAGTTCTCAGAAACCTAATCAGGTGAACTTAAAATTAAAACCTTTTAGCTAGAATAGAAGAAGTCAACCTTGCTGCTTTTCTGTCAAGCACTTTTGTTCGAGAACCTCCTCTCTTTTTGTAACTCCTTCCAGCAGTGACTGGGGCTGCCTCATCAGGCTCTCAAGAATAGACTGTAGCTCTTCCCATCTCCTAGACAAACCTAGACAACATATTAAAAAGCAAAGACATCACTTTGCTAACAAAGATCTGTGTAGTCAAAGCTTTGGTTTTCCATTAGTCATGTACCAGTGTGAGAGCTGGACCATAAAGAAGGTTGAGCATCAAAGAACTGATGCTCTCGAACTGTGGTACTGGAGAAGACTCTTCAGAGTCTCTTGGACAGCATGGAGATCAAACCAGTCAATCCTAAAGGAAATCAGTCCTGAATATTCATTGGAAGGACTGATGCTGAAGCTGAAGCCCCATTACTTTGGCCACCTGATTCAGAGGGCTGACTTATTGGAAAAGACCCTGATGCTGGGAAAGATTGAGAGCAGGAGGAGAAGGAGGTGACAGGGTGAGGTGACAGGGTGAGATGACTGGATGGTATCACTCACTCACTGGACATGGGTTTGAGCAAGCCCTGGGAGATGGTGAAGGACAGGGTAGCCTGGTGTGCTGCAGTGAGACACGACTTAGCAACTGAGCAACAACAACTTCCCAGCTCCATTCAGTGAAATCACATCAGTAGCTTGAACTCAGTCCCTGGCAAGAATATGGACACCATGGAAACTGGCCAGTACTATAAATCAGGGCTTATTTTTTCCTCATAGAATGGATTTAACAGCACAGCACTGCTCCTGGCTCTCAATCTCATTTCTCTCAAAGGCAACATCTTACTTCTCACAAAGAACATATAACTTCAAGTCTCTCAATCCTGAGTCTCAAGTTGTTTTTCCACTTCCAGTTTCTAGGTGAGGAATAGAATCATCTTTTCTACCGCTTTCTCTGGTCCAGAGCCAATGCGGGTTAAGATTCCTGAACCTATAGGGAGCTCCCTCTTTCTCCACGAATCTTAACGACATCCTTCAGCTTTACCTTCAGGGAGGAGCCTCAGAGAGAGACAATAAGCTCCCCATCAGTTAGGCCAATGAAATGAAAGGCAGGCTGGTTTCATTAGAGGGATGTTTTCCACTTCTGCTTTGGGAGTGCCTTGTTTCCTTCCCAGTTATCTTTCTGCTTCTCCTTGAAGCAAAATTTCAGTCCTGAACGATCTGATCCCTGCAGAGACCATGGCTACTGATCACAAGCCCCAGTGTATGACTTCATCACTGAACTAGATAGAAATTAAAGCAAAGGGAGGGAGAGACCAGCCCCTGCCAATTCACAGAGACCTTGTGAACAAAATGGGACAAAACGAGGTGAAGTGACAGAGTTCAAGGTCATAGTTACTGTTTGGTAGAAAAACTCTCCCTTTCTGTCTCTGGCACCAAACAACTCAGTTTTGTTGTTTGTTTGTTTTCACCTAAAACAGCAAGTAGGAAGTGAATGTCCACAGAAAGGAAAGAATGCATTGCACCAACAAGCTCTCTGACAGCATCACCTGTAAGCGAATCCTGTGGATCTGAGCCATCTGGACTAAACTCTGGCTGGATAATGGCCCCCAGCCAGATAAGTGGCAGGTTCAGACAATAGAGGAATGATGCTGATCAACTCCTTTGTCCCTTTCATTCTCCAGTTTCCTATAGAACGGGTCCGACGCTAATTAAGTCTTGAGGCTTTAGAAGCAGATAATCCAGCTGATAGTCTTTCCTATAAAATAGAGGGCTGGAAGGGGTCCAAACCAACCCTGTTATTTTGCAGCCTAGAGGTATGAGATGCTTGCTCAGGGTCACACAGAAGAAGAACCAGGACTAATCTCAGATTCCCAAGGTCTAGCTCAGTGACCTTCTCAGGACCTCTTCCCTCCTCCCTTTAATAACTTGCTGGCACCAATGTTTATGCAGGTCCTGCTATGCTGACAGTGATTAATAAGCCAGACAGACCCAGTTCCTGCCCTCTGGGAGTTTGAAGTCTACTTTGGTCTGATATTTTCAAGGGGTCCCCGCTTTCCCCCACCCTTTCTGCCACTGAGCATTAAAGCTCATATTGGTATTGCTTCTGCCTGCAAGTCCTCACTGCTAGGTTCCATAAAGTAGTTGTCAGGGAAAGTTAAGACTCAGAAACTAAGTGATTTGCTCAAAGTCTTATGGTAACAGAACCAGGGTTACAGAAACCATCACTTCCAGGGCTGGCCAGCTGGTGGTCAATTTCTACATTCTTACCAGTCACCCTGCCCTGTGCTTAATGCTGTTGACCTGTAGAGATAGTGGCCTTCCAAGTGTTCACGCCAGGACAATTTTGAAAGTGAATAGGGCTGCCAGGATGATCGCTGAAAACCAGGGTTGTTCTAGACAAATGAGGATGTGTGGTCCCTCTGCTTACAGGTAATTCCACTGGCATAGGGGCCAAGGGAAAGTGCAGAGAAGAATCTGGGCGAATGGAACTCGGGTTCAGCAGGGCTTTCTTTCCACCTGGGACCTCACACTGTTGAAACATGTCCCTAGCTGGTCAGCCTCTTGGAGGTTATTATGATCTCAATTTGTGATCCTTTACCTTTCCAAGACACAGTAGCTATGGCTGTGCCACTGAAGTAGCAGAATTCAGGGCTTCGAAGCTTGTAACCCCCGGCTCTGACTCAGCTGGGAGATTACGTCATCCTGTAGTCAACTGCCCCTGCCTCCTTCCCCCAGAGAGTGGCCCCTGTGTGCCTTAATTCTGTCCACTGTCTCCAGGGCACCCCTATAGGGACTGCTCATCCTGCTTAGAGTCCCAAGACTCTTTTTCTATTTCCTGAAGCATGAGAAACCTTGGAAAGGACCTTGAAGGTGAGATGAACAGGTACCATAAGAACACAGAAGAAGAAAGAGTCCTGGTCACATATTCCTAACAGGACTGTATGTTCCTAAATAACCAGTACATGGCCTGATGAGCCCACAGTTATTTATGGAGTGAGTGAAACAGAATCGCAAACTGAGGCTGTCTTAGAAAATCTAGAAGGTAGCCTTAGACATTGAGAGAGGTGATGGAGCAGAGTAACTGAGACCTTGAGTTACTTCTCAGGCTTATAGTCTAAGTTATAAATAGCTTTGCAACCTTGGACATGGCTTTAAAACTCAGTCTTATTATACATAAAATGAGTCAGTAGTATCCCCACCTCACAAGGCTGTTGGGAGGACTAAATGAGAGGTGCACATAATGGGAACATATGGGAACAGCCCCTGCCTGTCACAAAAAATGTTAGTTATTTGGGGGATGGGGTTTTTCTCACCCTGAATTTCCCAAGAGAGATTATGGGTCATTTATTTTTATTGACCAAGTGACCAGAGTCACTTGAGAAATTTTACACAAGAGAGGGAAATCTGCGTTTTCCTCAATGACTTCAAGAAGTATTTTGATTCCTTTGCAGGGATCTCGGAAGCTACTGGAACTCATCAGATACCACATTGTCCCATTTACTCAGGTTGGCCCTCCTTTCCTGCCCTATTTTTTTCCCCTGTTTTCAAGATATCTGGTCTTAAATTTCAATATTTTAGTGCTAGAGAATGTGTGACAATTATTTATTATCTTAGCTCTGAGCGCATGCTTATGTGAATAATGAACCTGTCATCTAAGAACTCTTCCCAACCCATTGCAGAAAGCTCCCATCACTTATTTCATAAACTTTCAAGTTATTTTTTCCAGTGAAGACTCTGGGCACTGCTCTCAGTATCTCTATTGTTCTCTTGTTCTTGCAGCTGGAAGTGGCCACCCTCATTTCGACCCCTCACATCAGGAGCATGGCCAACCAGATCATAAGATTTAACACAACCAACAAAGTAAGTGAAAACTCTGTCTCTGGTGTCATTGCTTACATGTGTTTTTTCCTCTGCTTATGGCTGTTCATCGGGTTATCCTACCTCAGCGCTAATTCACAGGCTTCAGCTCTTTGTGATTGCTTCACTCATTCATTATGTCTTTCTGCAAATACCTGCTGAGCAACTCCAAGTGTGTGAGTCTAAACTAGAAGCCAAGGATAAAGATGTGGAAAAGACAGGCCTACATTCCAACAAGGAAAGCAACCCTTAAGCAACTAATTAGTGACCAGTTAGTTATTTAGTTACAATTATAACAGAGCTCCCATGAGGAAGTTAAGAGGGCTCTGGAGCAGCAGAAGCAGCAACAGAAGTAGACAGCAGATCTGGGGCTCTAGAAGTCCTCAGTCAGGACGTGATGCTTCAAAGGATGAGTAGGAGCGAGTTCCAGGCAGAAGGCAAAGCAGGTGCAAAGGTCCTGAGGTGGGAGGGAACATGACTTATGTAAGAAACTCAAAGAAGGCAGTGTTATTCAGCTAACTTCTCAGGGTTGTAATATTAGCACAAATCTGGCAGCGGAGAGATTATGTCTCCTGTTGGTTCACTATGGATGGTGATGGCGATGCCCCCTCATCCTTTCAACAAGTTTCTGTTGGGTGCCAAGAATGTGCCAGGGATCATTCTATGCCCTCAAGTTTGGAACAAACAGATAGAAGTCCCTGGTTGCGTGGAACTTTCATTCTAGTAAATAAGATGATAGATCATGAGCAAATTAAATACATCCTATATCAGAGTAGTAAGTGTTAAGGTGAAAAAAAAAAAACAGCAAAGCAAAGATGGGAAATAGAAAGTGGGAATGGGGATGACACTTTAGATACAGTGTCTAAGAAATCCTCGTGGAGAAGAAAATATGTGAGCAAAGACCTGATGGAAATGAAGGAATAGGCACTGTGAGTACCTGGGGGCAGAGCACTCCAGAGAGAGGAAACAGAGTGCAAAAGCGCGAAGCAAGGAGCGTGCCGGCCTGAGCGAGGAACAGCAAGGTCCTCGGGGCCAGAACAGAGGGACAAGAGGAGTGAGGTCGGAGGAGGTCCAGGCGGTAAGAGGGAGAAGGAGAGGTGTGGTCAGGTCACACGTGGCCTAAAAACTCAGGGCGAGGATGACGGCTCTTAATTTAAAAGAGATGAAAAGCCGTTAGAGGATTTTGAGCAGTGGAATGATGTGATCAGACATACATCCGGGGAGATTATTTAGGAGGGAATGTGATCACTCGGAGAAGAGGGGCAGTGACTAGCAGGGAGACAGGGAAAGGGGTAAAATAGAGGCACACATTATTGGGCATAAGATAGGCGTAAGGATGTATTATACAACCTGGGCAGTGGAGTCATCATTTTCTAATAACTGTAAGTAGAAAACAACCTTTAGAATTTGTGTTGAAGTTTTTTAGTTAAAGGAATGATGGTGACTGAGAGCAGAGTGGTAGCTGAGACCTGGTAAGGAGTGGCTGAATTCTGAAGGTGTTTTGAAGGAGACCAACAGAATTTGCTGAGGGATCCAATGGGGGATGAGGAAAGAGGAAGCCAGAGATGTTTCCTGAGCTTCTGACTGGAGCCACCAGGAGGGTGGTGTTGCCATTAGTTTCACCCAGCGAGATTTGGAAGGAAAGTAGAGATCAGAATTCTCTGCTAATTTGTTCATTTTCTGCTCCCTCGCCTACAACATAAGCAGGAACTTGTCTGAGTTTGTTCACTGATATCTCCTGAGACCCCGAAGTAAAGTCACTCCAGTGTATCTGAGCAAATGGATCTCCATTTCACCATGGGGGTAAGACAGCTTGCCCAAGGTTTCATAGCAAATATATCACAGAACTCAAATAGTTACACCTCTTCCCCAGTCCAGCACCGGCAAGGACCATTTCTGCAAGGACATCCTTGCTTAGAATCAGCTGAGAATTCATTCAACAGAGTCGTCTTTCCCTGTCAGCCAAGCCCTCCTAACCACAATCCTCCCCTCAGCAGAAAGTTAAGTAAAGTTGAAGGCTCTTCCAAGAAGCTGCCACCATTCGGATCTGCCTGGGGGCCACCAGTGCTCCTCAGGCAGAAAGATGGCGTTGTTTCTCTCCAGGGACAGATTCTGGTGAATGGCATGGCACTGGAAGAAATGGAGGTCGCTGCCAAAAACGGCCGGATTTACACGCTGAGGGGAGTCCTCATACCTCCCTCCATCATCCCAATCCTGCCCCATCGATGTGATGAAACAAAGAGAGAGATGAGACTGGTAAGGAAACTCGGGAACTCGATAAGGGGACCCTAAAGAGCCCTCACAGAGCTGACCGCTCCGTCCTCATGATTCTGAGGGAACTGACGGGGAGAGTCTCACACGGGAGCCTTGTTGTAAAGGCGTTTCCATCTTCATGAAGAGGCAGGGGGGCCTGAGGTCCCATTTCACTGAACACAAACCAAAGTTCCTGGGGGAATTTCCACACTGACCATTGCTACCCTGGGATATTCATTTTCTAAAGCTGCCATAACAAGTTACCACGAAACAAGTGACTCAAAGTAACAAAAATTTATTCTCTCAACAGTTCTGGAAGCCCGAAGTCCAAAATCAGGGTTTCCTATTTCCATTGCAACTTTTTGGCTCAGCTGGTTTTAATCAGAACAACTAAATTTCAACAAGCTTGAACAACCTGGACCAGAGCCACCCCACAACAAGGCAGGGAGTCACAGCTGCCCTTGTCCTCCACAGACTTCCTTCCCTGAACTTGAACAACAGCTGCTCAGGGTGGGAGAGCTCTAAACAAGTCTAACTGTTGACTCCTGTCAAGACTTTCCTGCAGATTGTTCAAGAGCTTATTCTCCATTTCCCCCCAAAAAAGAATCAAGATGTGGGCTTGAGCCACCCAAAGAATTTTAGTTAAATAAGAAGAGCTTCCCCATAGCTACCTTAGAATGAAGTCTTCTTTTACTGTTTTATCTGGATTTAAATCAAACCAATGTGCTCTGGTTTAGGGTTGTTCTGATCAGATCTATTAGAAGTAGCAGTGAATTCTCTGAGAAGTATTGAGGGCTAATAAACAATACGAATAGCTAGTCCCTTCTAGAAATCTTTCAGAACCCATAGCTGCCTTTGGCCATGTATACTTAAATTTAGAGGTTTAACTAATAACTCTCTATACCAGTTAGGCAGAGAAGGCAATGGCACCCCACTCTAGTACTCTTGCCTGGAAAATCCCATGGATGGAGGAGCCTGGTAGGCTGCAGTCCATGGGGTCGCTGAGAGTTGGATACGACTGAGCGACTTCACTTTCACTTTTCACTTTCATGCATTGGAGAAGGAAATGGCAACCCACTCCAGTGTTCTTGCCTGGAGAATCCCAGACACGGGGGAGCCTGGTGGGCTGCCGTCTATGGGGTCGCACAGAGTCGGACATGACTGAAGTGACTTAGCAGCAGCAGCAGCAGCATACCAGTCAGGATCCCTGCCAGATACAGAATTTATCCCAATGGTTCAAATGAAGAGACTTTAATTAAGAACCTGTGACAGAGCACTTTTCAGTTTCCTGCATTAGAGAAAGAAATGGCAACCCACTCCAGTGTTCTTGCCTGGAGAATCCCAGGGACGGGGGAGCCTGGTGGGCTGCCATCTCTGGGGTCGCACAGAGTCGGACACGACTGAAGCGACTTAGCAGCAGTAGCAGCAGCAGACAGAGGGGTGGGCAGGGCTGAGGAAACAAGCAAGTGATGCTGGGCCATCCAAGGAGAAGCAGTGGCAGGAAACCAATACAACAGAGAATCAAGGGTGGGTAGGAGTGGGAATCATCTGCAGCCACTGGGAGCAGGGCAAAGGGAAGAAGAGGTGTCCACCAGGAGCTGCAGGGATGGCACTCGAGCAGAGAGGAAGCAAGAAAGAGATACCTTGACCCTGTCCTCCTCCTACCCACTGATATCCTGCTGGCTGCTCAGCCAGACCAATTGGAAACTGGTGAGGAAGCCCAAGGTTGACCTGCAGAAGCAAAGAACCCAGTAGAGAGGGTCAGAGGGACTTGAGTGTGTAGTCAATGCTAATGCTTCGTTCTTGGAGCAGGTGGGCAACTGCAGTGTCCCCTCGGGGGCAAGGGCCTCCCTACATGGCTGAGGGTTAACCTGAAGCCTGAGGCCTGCAGACGATCTGAACCTGAAAGAGGATGAGGAAGGGGCTCCCCTGAGCAGACCTAATTACTTCTCCCACACCTCTCTGGCGTTGACATCACTCCTTCTCTCTAGGGAGGAGGCAGTAGGGGCAGGGAGAGGGGCCAAGAGTGGGATGCTAGTGGGACCATCTTTCTAAGGGACATAAGGAGACATAAGGCCAGATGCAGGAGCTGCTGCCCCTTCTTATAGGGACCCCTGCACTGACCCCTGTCCTTCCTTCCAGGGCACCTGTGTGAGCTGTTCCATGGTGTACTGGAGCAAATGTCCTGCCGACTCCGAGCCCACAGTGAGTGTGACAGCTTCAGGGAAGCACACGTCACCCCAGCAACCCCACGGGTGTGATTTCTCATCCTTCCCACCTTCCCTCGTAAAAGATAATCATTCCAACTAGGATAATAAAAAGTTGCCTCTTAGCCTGCTCTATCTGGGGAGATGATAGAAAGATAGCTCACAGATCTGTGTTTGAGATCTTGCTCACTTATCCAAGGTAAGTTGCTTCACATTTTTACTCTAATTTTCTTGTCTGTAAATAGTAATAATAGTAATAGCAACATCTGCAGCAGAAGCAGGATTCAGTTCAGTTCAGTTCAGTCACTCAGTCATGTCTGACTCTTTGCGACCCCATGAATTGCAGCACTCCAGGCCTTCCTGTCCATCACCAACTCCTGGAGTTCACTCAAACTCACGTCCATTGAGTCAGTGATGCCATCCAGCCATCTCATCCTCTGTCGTCCCCTTCTCCTCCTGCCCCCAATCCCTCCCAGCATCAGAGTCTTTTCCAATGAGTCAACTCATTGCATGAGGTGGCCAGAGTATTGGAGTTTCAGCTTTAGCATCAGTCCTTCCAAAGAACACCAGGGACTGATCTCCTTTAGAATGGACTGGTTGGATCTCCTTGCAGTCCAAGGGACTCTTAAGAGTCTTCTCCAACACCACAGTACAAAAGCATCAATTCTTTGGCACTCAACTTTCTTCATAGCCCAACTCTCAGATCCATACATGACCACTGGAGAAACCATAGCCTTGACTAGACGGACCTTCGTTGGCAAAGTAATGTCTCTGCTTTTTAATATGCTATCTAGGTTGGTCATAACTTACCTTCCAATGACTAAGCGTCTTTTAATTTCATGGCTGCAACCACCATCTGCAGTGATTTGAGAGCCCCCCAAAAATAAAGTCTGACACTGTTTCCACTGTTTCCCCATCTATTTCCCATGATGTGATGGGACCGGATGTCATGATCTTCATTTTCTGAATGTTGAGCTTTAAGCCCACTTTTTCACTCTCCTCTTTCACTTTCATCAAGAGGCTTTTTAGTTCCTCTTTACTTTCTGCCATAAGGGTGGTGTCATCTGCATATCTGAGGTGATTGATATTTCTCCCAGCAATCTTTATTCCAGCTTGTGCTTCTTCCAGCCCCGCATTTCTCATGATGTACTCTGCATAGAAGTTAAATAAGCAGGGTGACAATATGCAACCTTGACGTACTCCTTTTCCTGTTTGGAACCAGTCTGTTGTTCCATGTCCAGTTCTAACTGTTGCTTCCTGACCTGCATATAGGTTTCTCAAGAGGCAGGTCAGGTGGTCTGGTATTCCCATCTCTTTCAGAATTTTCCACAGTTTATTGTGATCCACACAGCCAAAGGCTATGGCATAGTCAATAAAGCAGAAATAGATGTTTTAGCATAGATAAAAACCCAAGTGCAATGCCTGAATCAAATAGCCACTCAGTAAACATTCCCTCTCTAGTTTTCCTCTTAAATAAAACCTAGTGTTTGTTTAAGAGAGACAAAACTTCACCTCTACCCTCTTAGGGTCCTTGGCTGAGCCTGCAAATTAAGTTGATATAAGATAAATTAACAGGAGAAAAGCACAATTTTTTTTTAACATGTACATAAGTTCTGTCACTCAGTTGTGTCCAACTCTTTGCAACCCCATGGACTGCAGCACGCCAGGCCTCCCTGTCCATCACCAACTCCTGGAGCTTGCTCAAACTCATGTCCATTGAGTCGGTGATGCCATCCAGCCATCTCATCCTCTGTCTCCTCCTTACTTCAGTCTTTCCCAGCATCAAGGTCTTTTCCAATGAGTCATTTCTTCACATTAGGTGGCCAAAGTATTGGAGCTTCAGCGTCAGCATCAGTCCTTCCAGTGAATATTCAGGACTGATCTCCTTTAGGATGGACTGATTGGATCTCCTTGCAGTCCAAGGGACTATCAAGTCTTCTCCAGCACCACAGTTCAAAAGCATCAATTCCTCGGCACTCAGCTTTCTTTATAATCCAACTCTCACATCCATACATGACTACTGGAAAAACCATAGCTTTGACTAGACAGACCTTTGTCGGCAAGGTAATGTCTCTGCTTTTTAATATGCTATCTAGGTTGGTCATAGCTTTTCTTCCAAGGAGCAAACATCTTTTAATATCATGGCTGCAGTCACCATCTGCAGTGATTTTGGAGCCCCCCAAAATAAAATCTGTCACTGTTTCCACTGTTTCCCCATCTATTTGCCATGTAGTGATGGGACCAGGTGCCATGATCTTAGTTTTCTGAATGTTGAATTTTAAGCCAACTTTTTCACTCTTCTCTTTCACTTTCATCAAAAGTCTTTTTAGTTCTTCTTTGCTTTCTGCCGTAAGAGTGGTGTCATCTGTATATCTGAGGTTATTGATGGATGTGAGAGTTAGACTATAAAGTTGAGCACCAAAGAATTGATGCTTTTGAACTGTGGTGTTGGAGAAGATTCTTGAGAGTCCCTTGGACTGCAAGGAGATGCATGGGTCAGAGCCCAGAGAGCCCCAAACTGCCCCTCCCAGGCTCCTATGGTCTGTACTTGGCTAGGTATCCCAACAGCCAAAGAGAGGGTTGAGTACTTCTTCCTCAATGCCTTCAGAATTCTTCCAAACATCTAAGATTTTAGGATTTTATTGACTGTGGAAGTTTTCATTGATCTCTTCTTGAGTAAGAGCCTAAGATGAGGAGTACCTTGATACTAGTTTTTGTCGAACATAAAATTTGAGCCACGGATTAAATGCTCAGGATGAAAGTTGAGATCAGCACTTTTGTCCCATTTCACAGATTAGGCAGCTTGAGGCCCAGGAGGCAGTATGACTTGCCTCTGAGATCCTAAAGTTAATAGGTGGTAAGACCCATTCTCTCGACCTACCACTTACCAGCAGTGTTTCTTAGAAAGAAGATTTAACCTGTCCAGGCCTCAGTTTCCTCATCTATTAAAAAAAGGGATAAGAAATATCCATACAGAGTTAAAGAATGATGATCTCCTATGGGCAGTGTGTCTGGCCCTAGGAGGTTCTCAATAAATGGTAGTTCTCAAACATTCTGAGTGGGTATCAGAGGTTAGAGAATGGTAGGAAATCTGCCCCTATAATGCCACAGACTGCACTGTTTTGTTTGGTAGATCTTTGTACAAACTAGGGTGGAACTCTCTAATAGCTCCAGAATTTCTGTATAGAACGAGGTTTTGTGTGTATGTGCTAAGCTGCTTCAGTCATGTCTGACTCTTTGCAATCCTGTGGACAGTAGCCCTCCAGGTTCCTTTGTCCAAGAAGAGGTTAGAGATGGTTATTAATTGAAAGGAAGGCTAAACCACACCCGCGATGTACAGGAACATGTTCCCTGATCGATCAGCAATGTCTGCCAGGACACAAGAGGGGATGAAAGGTACCTTCGCCCCAGGTCATCATGCAAACCCTGGCCTGTATTCTCCCAACAAGGAAACAGAGGCCTAACAGGTGACCGAGTTCTGCCTGGAGCCGTGTGAGCTGTGTGCTTTAGTGCTCTATCCTGGCACCGATGATGGTAAACTGAAGGAGATAGATCGTCTAGTGTATAGAGAAGCCAAGTGATGCCCAGATGACCTCAAAATGCAGACTGCAGTGCTTTTTCTTCTTGACTTTCTTCCAGACACTCTTTGTTCACAAGTGTATCTACCCTGGCCGAATCAGGAGCCTGAAGAATGGATGTGCCAGATACTGTAATGCCACCGTGAAGGTGAGGCATGTGTATGTGGCCGGGGACCTCATCCAGGCCACCAAGGCCCATACAGAAGCCAGCAGGCTGGGCAGTTCTTAGGCCCCAGGCAGGATCTGTGAATCAGAGGTTGCCAGTGGGAGCTTGGCCACACTTTCCTGCAAAGGAAGCTTGGAGCAGAGTCTCCATGTGGTGGCCAGGTTGCCTCTTCCCTGCATCTTTGCATCCATCCCATGGTTCCTATGGCTCTTAACACAGAGCCCCCACCCCTGACACTCCCCTACCTGGCGCACACTCAGCAGTGCCCCAGCGTGTCTCTCACCCTCATTCCCACCTCAGCATGTGTGCCTTTGCTGTTTCCTCTCTCAGGATGCTTTTCCATGTTTTCTCGGGGCTGACTCATCTCTCAAGTCTCCATTCCACCATCACTTCCTCTGTCACCACCCAATCCACAGTGGCCCCACACCTCTGTCCCCAGCCACCACTTGATAACAGCACTTCATTTTCCCAGCACATACCACTCTCTGAAATCCTCTTTTTTGTTTTTTAATTTATTATTTTTGTCTTCCCTGACTAGCTGGAACATAGGTTCCATGAGCACAAGCCCGTGTCTCTGTTGCTCGTACAGTGCCAGAGCCGGGCAGGCAGCCAGGGGCAGCCCTCAGGAGGTTCACGGTGAACAGATGGCTGAGCACAAGCCACGCTGTCATCCACCCAAGAAAAAGGCATTCTCCTGGGAAGGGAGGGGGGCTGATACTGTTTGTGATTATAATAGAAATGAAAATGAATAAGATTAATTTCCTTTGAGGAACTGGCACTCTGCTTGGGATTCCAAAAGGCAACATGCATTTTGTTTTTCAGATTCCAAAATGCTGCAAAGGCTTCTACGGGCCAGACTGCAACCAGTGCCCAGGAGGCTTCTCGAATCCGTGTTCCGGGAATGGGCAGGTGATAAGGGCTGAGGCTTGCTTTTTCACAAAGGCTGAGGTTGACCTGTGTTGTTGTTCAGTTGCTCTTGGAACTCTTTTCAACCCCATGGACTGCAGCATGCCAGGCTTCCCTGTCCTTCACTGTCTCCTGGAGTTCGCTCAAACTTATGCCCATTGAGTCTGTGATGCCATCCAACCATCTCATCCTCTGTCGTCCCCTTCTCCTCCTGCCCTCAATCTTTCCCAGCATCCGGGTCTTTTCTAACGAGTTGGCTCTTTGCATCAGGTGGCCAAAGTATTGATAGCTTCACTATCAATCCTTCCAGTAAATATTCAGGGTTGATTTCCATTAGGATTAACAGGTTTCACCTCCTTGTAGTCTAAGGGACTCTCAAGAGTCTTCTCCAAAACTATAGTCCAAAGACATCAGTTTTTTGGCACTCAGCTTTCTTTATGGTCCAACTCTCACATCCATACATGACTACTGGAAACACCATAGCTTTGACTAGACAGACCTTTGCTGGCAAAGTAATGTTTCTGACCTATGTAAAGTAAAAAAAAAAAAAAGAATTCTTAAAACCATTAAACCAAGAAATGATTCAATGCCAGTCACAGTTCCCAGGGAACAAAAGAAACAGATCAGTTGTTAAAAGAACAGAAGATGTCTACAGGTGAAGGAATCTTTCCTGGGGAAGTGGCAGGGGGCAGAGTGTCCGGCAAGGTCCCTTCTGGCCTGCTTTCCTACTGCTGAAGGCATGACCTTGAACAACTCAGCAAGGCTTTCTGGACCCCACTTTCCTCCTGTGGGAGATAGCATTGTTGGCCTGTATTAACGTTCCAAGATTTTTTAGGACCAAAATTTTGTTATTCTTTAAAAAAAAAAGAAAACAAGAAACTGCTCAGTGAATGCTTTTTTAGCCCACCTACAAAACCTGGCTTAATGAAGTGCAAGAGCCAAAACTTGACTCATCTAGCATGGAGGCCAGGGCTGAACAATCAAAGGTAAAAGTGGCTGTGGTTCGTTTGGGGAAATTATGGATCTGCACATATAAGAAATCCATGCCAAAAATATGCCTCTTTCAAGGAAGGAAAAACTGCCTGACCACCAAGGGGGACACCGCACAGACGAGGGTAATAGGGCGAAGCTGCTACAAATTAACCTCTGTAGCTGGGAGATCTGTTTGGGGCCAAAAGCCCTATTGTGATGCATATCAGTCAATACAAATCTAACCTTGAAACTGCTGGAGAGCTAGGAGGCAAAATGCTCACACTGAAGGGACAAACACCGCCATTTGGAATCACATAGCTGAGCACGTGAGAATCTGTAGAGAAAGGATGGCCTTCATTCTGAAGGTTGGAGGTTTATCAGTCCGACCCTTAAGCATTGTGTAGAGGTTCCAGTTGTGACCGACCCCCGTCAAATGACTTCCTGTAAAATTCTGAATCCTGGCTCAGGATTCCTATATGTCATTCTCTTAGCTTTGTACCTAATACCCACGGCTCCACTTTCCACAAGGGTTCCCAGGGAGTCATTTCAAGCAGAATCTGAGTCAAAGAAGCAGGTCAGGAAACAAAAGCATCTGGGACTCCTGGCCAGGGGTAGTGGGTGGGAGGTGTGTTGTCCTGACGGCCAGGGGCCCTGTCTTTGTTCCCAGTGCGCCGACGGCCTTGATGGCAACGGGACGTGTGTTTGCCAGGATGGCTTCCAAGGCTCCCGGTGCCAGTTCTGTTCAGACCCCAGTAAATACGGACCTCGGTGTGACAAAAGTAAGTGTCGTTTCCAGAGCTGCCTTCCGCTCCTTAGCCAGGGTCCCCACGGCTCTGCGGTGCAATCCTGGTGTTGGGTGCCCCTTTGCGTGGTGGGTGCCCCTGTCACAGGGCATTTCTTAAGCCCTTGGGTCCCAAATGCTAGCATGTGCCAGGTTGCTGAGCCCTCTCACAGAGCTCTGAGATAGAAGGGCTGAGTGGTACCCTGGGGATTTGCAGCTCTTAACAAGTCCCCTGGGGTATCAGCACCACTGACCCAAGACCACCTTTAAAAACCAGCGGGGTTTCCCATGTACCTGAACTGATCACAGACTTCTTATCAGCACATAGCCCCCCCACCTTTCAAGCAGTCGTCTTCCATCAGCTCCTCCCTTTGCTAAATGTGTGGCCTTGGGTTAGTTAGGCCTCAGTTTCCTCATCTATAAAATGAGAGTCATATTGGTAACTACCTCATAAGGCTAGTACAAGTTATAAATGGAAAACACTTGCCCAGGAACGATGCCTCGCACCTAGAATGCACTACCAATATTATTATCTATTATTGTCATTCTTACCTATTATTGTTGGCACTGTTGCTGTTATGCTAAGTTCAGTGACATAAATGTCAGGAAACTCATAGAACATGTAGAAAGTTCCACAATACTAGGTATTGAAAAATGTACAGCTATATAATCTTAGAAAATACATTGTTCTTAAAAATAATACAATGTGAATATATAAGTATATAAATAAAAATATACACCTCTGTGTATCAAAGCTAAGATCAGAACTCACGGGGGGGAAAAAATGGCTTCCTTGGTGGCTCAGTGGTAAAGAATCTGCCTGCAATGCAGGAGACCTGGGTTCAATCCCTAGGTCAGGAAGATCCTCTGGAGAAGGAAATGGCAACCCACTCCAGTAATCTTGCCTGGAAAATCCCATGGACAGAGAAGCCTGGCAGGCTATAGTCCATGGGGTCAGAAGAGTTGGACACAACTTAGTGACTAAACCACCACCGCCAAGCTGAGATCAGAACTTGATGGGGAAAAAAAAAGAATAGATCAGAGCTTGCTGTGGAGTCAGACCAACATGAAATTAAAGCTCCATTCTGAAACTTACTGGCTGTATGACCTTAGAGGGAGTCCCCTGGTAGTCCAGTGGTTAGGACTCCGTGGTTTCACTGCTGAGGGCATAGGTTCTGTCCCTAGTCAGAAAATTAAGTTCCCACCAGCCATGTGGTACAGTAAAAAAAAAAAAAAAAAAATTGAGACCTTAGAAAAAGTCTCTCATTGAAGCTCAGTTTCCCCATTTATAACATGAAGACAATACTGTACCCACTTCCTAGGTGGCTGATTAAGTTGGATCATAATTGAAGACTTTAGCCCAGGGCACGTACCTAGCAAATAATCAGTAAATGAAGCCATTCTTACTACTAACACTGCTAACTCCACTCATATGTTACAAAACACACAACCCCTCTCCTCTCTTACCGTATCTGATTTTCACAACTACCTCTCAAGAGGGATGGGACACGAGAGCCCAGCAGAGTCAGGGCTGCCTATCCTAGTCCAATGCTCTTTTTGCCAAATAAGGTTTCTGAGGGAAGAAAATAGGAGCTTATTCCAAAACCTGTTGATAGGCATTTTTATGAGGCTAGCAGGCAGGATGCTAAGGCTGGGAAAGGACTGGCAGGCTTCCTGCTCCAAAGCCTCTTGTCCGGGTTTGTGACTGCCCACCATCTCACACTGGGGAGCTTCCTCTTCTTTCTGGGGTCTTGTTCCTTGCTAACTAAGCCCTGACTTTCATAAAAGTTTATGGAAAGTCTTTTTTGTTTTAAATCTCTTCCAGCCCCCACTCACTATGTTTCTTTTTCCTGGATGCTGGCTCCAAGCCCCCATACTAATTCCTCTCCCCACAGTCCCTTCTGGGGCAAAACCACAGATTCCTTCATTTCTGATCATATTCAAACCCCCAAATCCTTGCCACCTGCCTTTGAGAATCTCTAGAGTGTG
Organism: Capra hircus; assembly: GCF_001704415.2. NCBI lineage: Eukaryota > Metazoa > Chordata > Mammalia > Artiodactyla > Bovidae > Capra > Capra hircus. The sequence goes on from NC_030812.1 coordinate 66,031,371, forward strand.
AGCCTGACTCTGATAAGCTGGCTCACATTGCAGCAATTTTTAAATATTTGTAATCAAAAGCAAAGTTAGCAGCTAAAGTTTAAGATGATAACAGACAGGTGGAAATGCCAGCCGATTTACTGATCTACTGTTAGTGACTCATGGTCACTAACTGAAATGGAATTTGAAGGTCTGAGTTCGAGTCCCTGTATGGGAACTTACCAGCAAGTTAGGCAAATTAGACAATCACCTCTCTGGGCCTGTTTCCTCATCTTGAACATGGGAATGGTAACTATCTCTTGAAGCTGGTGACTATGAATGAGAGTGGTTTGGTCGCTAAGTCTTGTCTAACTCTGTGACCTCGTGAACTGTAGCCCGCCATGCTTCTCTATCCATGGGATTTCCCAGGCAAGAATACTGGAGTAGGTTGCCATTTCCTTCTCCAAGAGATCTTCCTGACCCAGGGATCAAACCCAGGTCTCCTGCATTGTAGGCAGATTCTTTTACTGCCTGAGCCACCAGGGAAACACCGTAATTGAGAGGGTACAGGTTAAAGGCTGGCCCAATGCCTAGAACAAGGTCAATGTGCAAATACTGGCCATCAGTGAGCATCGGTCTGCTATGATAGAGAGTGAAGAACACATATATAAGCCGCACATCAGAGGCTGTGCTGGCAGGAGAAATCACTTCTGTTTATTCCAGAACCTCTTCAGGAGAGGGCAGAAAATGTCAGACTAAACTCTCCAACAGGAATTAGGTGAAAATTGAGCTCCTTGGCTGCTTTCGTTCATCACAACCCACCCTCCCACCGCACCGCACACACAGACACACACAGCAGTACAGAGGTCGAGCTCTTCTCTCTGAAAGCTGTCCTGGCACAGGGACAAAGATGCTCCCAGAGCCTTCCCAGGCTCAGCCACCAGGTCTGTCCTGACAGGAGTGAGGAGACAGGGGTTGAGGATGGGAGACTTCCTCTGTGACCCATGTGCCCATTGCTAAGCTTGGCCCCAAGCCCTGAATGGCCCTTTTCCTTCTCCTTCAGCATGTCCGTGCATTTTCGGAACGTGTGATAACAGGATTGACAGCGACGGCGCCTGCCTTCCTGGGACCTGCAGGAATGGCTCTGCGGGGAGATTCTGCCACAAGCAGACCTCAGTCTGTGGGCCCTACGTGCAATTCTGTCACATCCATGCCACCTGTGAATACAGTGATGGGACGGCAAGGTGGGCCCAGGGCAGGCATGCCACCCTGTTACCTGCAGACAGACCCAACCCATATCTAACCTCTCTATGAACCAAGGCCTATTCCCTCCAGCTGCCAGCACAGCTTTAGGGGAGAAAACCTCAGACTGAGCTGGGTTCAGATTGTAGCACTTCCTACTTTTGAAACCTAACCAGCTGTGTGACTTTGGGCAGTTACTTAACCTCTCTGAGCCTCACTTTCCTCATCAGTACAATAAGGGTGATGTTGCATACCTGGCAGGGCAGTTGTGGAGGTCAAAACAACTGAGTGTCAAAGCACCCAGCACCAGGGCTAGTACATCATAGGTCTTCAGTCATGGAAACTGCAATGATTACCATCACTCATGTGAAAGAAATGAAGATTAACTCACCAACTTTCCAACCCTTTAAAATCTCTTTTACTTCCTAAGATCATTAATAATAACTCCCATATTAAAGACATCTTACAGGAAAACTGGGTCTTTGGATCACCAGTTGATGTCTTAATGTTGTCTAACATATACAATGGGCTGGTGTGGGGGGCGGGGGAGTCAGAGAAAATTTTCCTCTCTGAGAATATATGATTCAAAAGCAGCATCTACACAAAAAATTTCCTGGAAAATGCAGACCTGAGGAATTCTTGGCCTTATTTTTGCAGCACTTTTCTTAATTTGGGCTTCCCTTGTGGCTCAGCTGGTAAAGAATCTGCCGGCAATGCAGGAGACCTGGGTTCAATCCCTGAGTTGGGAAGATCCCCTGGAGAAGGAAAAGGCTACCCACTCCAGTTTTCTGGCCTGGGGAATTCCGTGGACTGTATAGTCCATCAGGTCACAGAATCAGACACTGAGCGACTTTCACTTTTCTTAATTTGGAGTTACCTAGTTAAGTGCATCCATCCCTGTTTATGGCCAACCTCCCCCACCAGTCTGCAGGCTGCACAGGGGAGAGACTGACGCTGCTCTTCCATGGTGGTACAATAGAAATGCATCTTCCTAAGGGGTTATATGGACTTCCCTGTGGCTCAGACAGTAAAGGATCTGCCTGCAGTTCGGGAGACCTGGGTTCGATCTCTGGTTGGAAAGATCCCCTGGAGAAGAGAATGGCCACCCATTCCAGTATTCTTGCCTGGAGAATCCCATGGACAGAGGAGCCTGGCAGGCTGCGGTGCATAGGGTCGCAAACAGTTGGACACTATGGAGCAACTAACATTTTCACTTTCACACATAGCTTTATAAAGATGTTAAACCCATTTTCCAGATAAGGAAACAGGTTCCCAAAGGTTAAAGGACTCACCCAGGGTCCCACAACTGCTAAAAGGTGGGGCCTGGATTCCCAGCCAGGTGTGTCTGACTATAGAGACAGGAGTGGCCCTGACCACTATGCCATTTGCTCCCCTCATAAGGGCAAAGCGTCAGGGTGCTCAGCCATGAACCCGGCCACCTCTAGCTAGCTGGACTTTTGGGAGTGGGGTGGGGATAGTTGGTACTTACATTTCTGGGGCTGACTGTGTGCTTACTCTTCTTTGCAGCTGTGTTTGCAAACCAGGATATGAAGGAGATGGAAGCTTCTGTGTGGAGATGGACCCTTGTTCAGGATCAACCCCGGGGGGCTGCAGCCGCTATGTGAGTGTTGCTCTTTATATCCAGGCTTCCGGGTGATTTAGGAAATTCTGAAGGAAGGCAGTGTTGAATGACTTCATGGCATGAGGCATATTTGCTTGAACCCTGCATTTTACAGATGGTGCCAGGTGCTTTCTGTGACCCTCCAGTTCTAAAATCGACACATGCTGGGGGTCCAGGTCTCTTCCCTACAGTTTAATAACTGCTGTCCCTGCTGCTTCTCTATAGCCACAGCCAGAGTGGATCAGATCCTGTTTCCCCCACATGCTGAAACCCCGTCGGGAACTTCCCCTGGCTCTGATGGTGAAAACAGATGCAAGTGCCTTGCCCGACTCTCCAGACTGCCTTTGGACAAGCCCCACCCACTCAGCCTCATCTGCACAGCTCTCCTTGCTCTCCTCACTCTGTCCTTCAGCCTCCTGGTGTCACCCTGAAGGGCCTGGAACTCATACAGACAGGAGCTTGGGTTAAAACATCCTCTGTACCTGGGTTTATGCCTCTTCGTGGCTGTGTGACCTTGGGCAAGTCACTTAGCTCCTCTGAGCCTCAGTTCCCTTATCTGTAGTTAGAGATAATCACAGTACCTTTCTCAAGATGAAGGCTTACACCTGCCAAACATTCAGAACCATCCCTGACTCAATAAGTGGCAGTGATGTTAGCAACACTGGCCATTAGCTGGTCAACAACAAGCCAGTCTGTTCTTTAAATCATCTTAGCTTGTCCATCGATCTCAATGCAAGTGTGTATTTTAATCATTTCCTTTGTACTCCATGAAAATATTTACCTCTTCAGGGGACCTCTGGAAATCCTTCTTTTGCACTTACAATCACGTGGCTGGCCTGGCGTTTCAGAGGCTTTGTTGCTGCTTTTCCTCTTGTAGGCAGAATGCATCAGAACTGGCAGGGGCACCCACACCTGCGTATGCCGTCAGGGATGGACCGGGGATGGAAGAGATTGCTCAGAGATCAACCCCTGCTTGCTGCCCAGTGCTGGAGGCTGCCACCACAATGCGACCTGCTTGTATGTAGGCCCCGGGCAGGTAGGCGTGATGAGGTGGAGGGCAAAGAAGAAACACGATTCCTGCAGTGGGTTTTCTTTTTTTCTCTAAACACAGAAGTACTCTGGCTAGAACTTACTGCAACTCTTTAATCATTTGTAACAGTGGGAAGGAGTTAATTGTCGCAACAAACCTGTGACTAGGTAGTATATTTTCTTTACCTTTTGACCCCATTCACCCACACCCCACCTCTGGCAGCCACCAATCTGTTCTCCATATCTGTGAGCTTGGTTTTGTTTGTTTGTTTTTTAGATTCCACATATACGTGAGATCATATGCTGTTTGTCTTTTTCTCACCTGTTTCACTTAGCATAATGTCCTCAAGGTCCATCCATGATGTTACAAATGGAAGATTTCACTCTTTCTTTGGCCGAATAGTACTCTAATGTATACACACCCTACATATTCTTTATCCATTCATCTGCAATGGTCAGTTTGGTTGCTTCCATGTCTTGGCTATTGCAAATAATGCTGCAATGAACATGGGGGTGCATCTATCCTATCAAGATAGTGTTTTCATATTTTTCAGACAAATATCCAGAAGTGGAATTGCTGGAACATATGGTAGTTCTGTTTTTAACTTTTTTGAGGAAACTCCATACTATTTTCCAAAGTGCCTGCACCAATCTGCATTCATACAAATAGTGCACAAGGATTCCTTTTCTTCACATCCTCACCAACACTGTATTATTTCTTGTCTTTTTGATGATAGCCTTTCTTACAGATATGAGATGAGATACCTCGTTGTGGTTTCGATTTGCATTTCTCTGATTATCAGTGATGTCGAGCATCTTTTCATGTACTTATTGGTTATCTATATGTCATCTTTGGCAAAATGTCCATTCAGATCATTTACCCATTCTTTAAAATCATAACAGATTGTGATTTGTAACTATTTTCTCCCATCCCATAAGTTTCCTTTTCATTTTATTGTTGCTTTCCTTTGCTATACAGAAGCTTTCTCATTTAATGTAATCCCACTTGCTGTAAAGAGCAATATTGCATAGGAACCTGGAATGTCAGGTCCATGAATCAAGGCAAATTGGAAGTGGTCAAACAAGAGATGGCAAGAGTGAACGTTGACATTCTAGAAATCAGCGAACTAAAATGGACTGGAAAGGGTGAATTTAACTCAGATGACCATTATATCTACTACTGGGGGCAGGAATCCCTCAGAAGAAATGGAGTAGCCATCATGGTCAACAGAAGAGTCTGAAATGCAGTACTTGGATGCAATCTCAAAAACGACAGAATGATCCCTGTTCATCTCCAAGGCAAACCATTCAATATCACGATAACCGAACCAGTAATGCTGAAGAAGCTGAAGTTGAATGGTTCTATGAAGACCTACAAGATGTTTTAGAACTAACACCCAAAAAAGATGTCCTTTTCATTAGAGGGGACTGGAATGCAAAAGTAGGAAGTCAAGAAACACCTGGAGTAACAGGCAAATTTGGCCTTGGAATGTGGAATGAAGCAGGGCAAAGACTAATGGAGTTTTGCCAAGAAAATGCACTGGTCATAGCAAACACCCTCTTCCAACAACACAAGAGAAGACTCTACACATGGACATCACCAGATGGTCAACACCAAAATCAGATTGATTATATTCTTTGCAGCCAAAGATGGAGAAGCTCTATACAGTCAGCAAAAACAAGACCAGGAGCTGACTGTGGCTCAGATCATGAACTCCTTATTGCCAAATTCAGACTCAAATTGAAGAAAGTAGGGGAAACGGCTAGACCATTCAGGTATGACCTAAATCAAATCCCTTATGATTATACAGTGGAAGTGAGAAATAGATTAAAGGGCCTAGATCTAATAGACAGAGTGCCTGATGAACTGTGGAATGAGGTTCGTGACATTGTACAGGAGACAGGGATCAAGACCATCCCCATGGAAAAGAAATGCAAAGAAGCAAAATGGCTGTCTGGGGAGGCCTTACAAATAGCTGTGAAAAGAAGAGAAGTGAAAAGCAAAGCAGAAAAGGAAAAATATAAGCATCTGAATGCAGAGTTCCAAAGAATAGCCAGAAGAGATAAGAAAGCCTTCTTCAGCGATCAATGCAAAGAAATAGAGGAAAAGAACAGAATGGGAAAGACTAGAGATCTCTTCAAGAAAATTAGAGATACCAAGGGAACATATCATGCAAAGATGGGCTTGATAAAGGACAGAAATGGTATGGACCTAACAGAAGCAGAAGATACTAAGAAGAGGTGGCAAGAATACACAGAAGAACTGTACAAAAAAGATCTTCACGACACAGATAATCACGATGGTGATATCACTCATCTAAAGCCAGACATCCTGGAATGTGAAGTCAAGTGGGCCTTAGAAAGCATCACTAAGAACAAAGCTGGTAGAGGTGATGGAATTCCAGTTGAGCTATTTCAAATCCTGAAAGATGATGCTGTGAAAGTGCTACACTCAATATGCCAGCAAATTTGGAAAACTCAGCAGTGGCCACAGGACTGGAAAAGGTCAGTTTTCATTCCAATCCCAAAGAAAGGCAATGCCAAAGAATGCTCAAACTACTGCACAATTGCACTCATCTCGCATGCTAGTAAAGTAATGCTCAAAATTCTCCAAGCCAGGCTTCAGCAATACATAAACCATGAACTTCCAGATGTTCAAGCTGGTTTTAGAAAAGGCAGAGGAACCAGAGATCAAATTGCCAGCAACCGCTGCATCATGGAAAAAGCAAGAGAGTTCCAGAAAAACATCTATTTCTGCTTTATTGACTATGCCAAAGCCTTTGACTGTGTGGATCACAATAAATTGTGGAAAATTCTGAAAGAGATGGGAATACCGGACCACCTAACCTGCCTTTTGAGAAATCTGTATGCAGGCCAGGAAGCAACAGTTAGAACTGGACATGGAACAACAGACTGGTTCCAAATAGGAAAAGGAGTACGTCAAGGCTGTATATTGTCACCCTGCTTATTTAATTTCTATGCAGAGTACATCATGAGAAACACTGGGCTGGAAGAAGCACAAGCTGGAATCCAGATTGCTGGGAGAAATATCAATCACCTCAGATATGCAAATGACACCACCCTTATGGCAGAAAGTGAAGAGGAACTAAAAAGCCTCTTGATGAAAGTGAAAGAAGAGAGCAAAAAAGTTGGCTTAAAGCTCAACATTCAGAAAATGAAAATCATGGCATCCGGTCCCATCACTTCATGGGAAAGAGATGGGGAAACAGTGGAAACAGTGTCAGACTTTATTTTTGGGGGGCTCCAAAATCACTGTAGATGGTGACTGCAGCCATGAAATTAAAAGACGCTTACTCCTTGGAAGAAAAGTTATGACCAACCTAGATTGCAACCTAGATATTCAAAAGCAGAGACATTACTTTGCCGACTAAGGTCCGTCTAGTCAAGGCTATGGTTTTTGCAGTGGTCATGTATGGATGTGAGAGTTGGACTGTGAAGAAGGCTGAGCACCCAAGAATTGATGCTTTTGAACTATGGTGTTGGAGAAGACTCTTGAGAGTCCCTTGGACTGCAAGGAGATCCAACCAGTCCATTCTGAAGATCAGCCCTGGGATTTCTTTGGAAGAAATGACGCTAAAAGTGAAGCTCCAGTACTTTGGCCACCTCATGCAAAGAGTTGACTCATTGGAAAAGACCCTGATGCTGGGAGGGATTGGGGGCAGGAGGAGAAGGGGACGACAGAGGATGAGATGGCTGGATGGCATCACTGACTCGATGGACGTGAATCTGAGTGAACTCCGGGAGTTGGTGATGGACAGGGAGGCCTGGTGTGCTGCGATTCATGGGGTCGCAAAGAGTCGGACACGACTGAGTGACTGAACTGAACTGGACCATTCAGGTACTATTACATTAAAAAGGAACTGAGGCATGGAGAAGTTACATACTTTGCTCATGTTACACAAAAACCAAACTGTGGTGTGAAATTCATACCCAGTCTGACTCCGGAACTTCCCCCTTGGTCACCACCCTTGACACTCTGTATTTCTCTGTAACACTCTACAGTTTGTTGATCACTTTCACTTAACCTCATTTAAGGGACACTGAGGCAGAATGAGCTACTTCTTAGGAATTAATTTCGCTCCAAGGGAGGTTGCCGGGAGCCAGCGTGAGGAACTCTGCCCATGGCAAAGGTCATGAGGAAGGAGGCTTAGCATATGCAAAGGCATGATCAAGCCTCAGGAAACCCCCTGTTCCCAAGCATCTACCCCAAAACCAGAGTCTGTTTTATGCTCTCACCTATACCTCTGACGTTATGGGGAGCTCTCCCCCATAACCATTTCTCTTGGAGAAGGAGTAAACGCGCAGCTCCAAGGCAATAAAAATTCCTGGGCGTGACAAGAGTGTTTCAGCTTACGGACTCCTCTCTGAAGGTTATCTAGCCCGCCTGAATAGGTTCGTCCGGCCACAGGTGATTGTTTACAGCCTCCCAATCTGAGAGGCACGAGATGTTTTAGACTTACTAAAGCCAAATTCTTTTGGGGAGTTAGAAATTATTAGTATAGTGGGTTGGTTAGGAATTATATTGGTGAAGGGTTTTTCATCTGTTGTGTCAATAACTGCTGCTAATTCCCTGCTCTGGGTGGGACAAGGATGTCTCAGGTCAAACCTCTCTGCTGACAGACTAGCTTGTGTGACAGGATTATCCATACTCCTGCCACATGATTGTTTACTACCTCTTAACCATAAACAGCACAGAGAGTTTTGGAGTATTTTGAGAGTCTTAATTAGCATAGGGCTTTTTCTTCTCATTGAGTCAATGATTGCCACCAGGCCTCCATATCCTTAGGCACCTGGGAATATATTAATCCATGTATTTGGAATATAATAAAGGAAATACAGTAGTTTTTAAGGTTAGCAATACTAGACTTTTTGAGTTAATGGATTTTCTCTTTTATAATAGATCACTGTGCTTTGTTATAAAACACCGTGTCCTTGTTATGTAAAAACGTAACTTTATCACTATCTTAAGACCAAATAGATCTTAAGGAGAACATTGGTGAAAGGATTTTCATTTGTTGGGCTGATATTTGCTGCTAAATTTCCATGTTCCCTGCCCTTATAATGAATATAACTAACATATAGGAGAAATAAGTATTAACCTTTAAGACTAATCATGTTAACCTTGGGTTAAATAAATTCCTTTCTTGATTGTAACTCACTACACCCTCACCCTATAGGAATGTAACTTTATTTGGAGGGTGGTGCCTGGTTTAAGAAAAAACACCCTTGGAAGAAATAAGTTTTTTCCTTATCAGAAAGAAAGGATCATAAAATGTCAGCAGGTCTCACTCATGGCCAGAAGATGATGTACCTTTTTTTATACATTTATGTGAAGCACCTGATTTTGATAAAGGTCACGACTGCTGACTCCCGCCTGACTCTATATTCATCCCTATATGTAACAAAAGGTATATAAGCAAACCCAAAAATAAAGAAATCGGTTCAGTTTCCGGAAAGACTGATTCCCCCATGTCGCTTCTTTCTTGCTCCCGTTTTTCTGGCTGAATTCCCATCTGGAGCATGGATGCTATTCCACGCAATCCAAGTTATTCAGCCTCTTTTTCTCCACTAATCTTCCTACTACACTATCCATTTCTAATCTCTCTATATCTGTGATTAAATATGTATTTTTCCAAAGACGCCGACTCCGTCCCCACCTTCGAATTACCCTGGATCCACAGGGGCTGGACCCCGGCAGAAGGTGATGACAATTGTATCATGATTGTAGCCATGAAGAAGTCCTAATCATAAAAGGACTCACTGCATTCTTATCTCTTGCCAAGCATTTGACCAACAATTCCATTCATTCTGGATTCACCAGAGTTGCCACATTGTACTCGTGGAAGAAAAACAATTTCTTGGTATCAGTATTAGTTTGCTAAGACTGCTGTCACAAAATATCAGTAACTGGATGTCATAGAGCAACAACATTGTATTGTCTAACAGTATGGGAGGCTCGAGGTCCAAGATCCTGGTGTCAGCAGGTGTGGTTCCCTGTAAGGGCTGTGATGATGAATCCATTCCCTGCCTCTTGCTGTTCTTGGCTTACACAGGCGTCACCCTGATCTCTGCCTTCATGTTCACATGACCTTCTCCCTCTGTGCCTGCCTATGTGCAAATCTCCCCTTTCTGTAATGACACCAATCATGCTCCAGTGTGACCTCATCTTAACTAATTCATATTAACAATCCTTTTTCAAATAAGGTTACATTCTGAGTTGCTGGGAGTCAGAACTTCGACATAAGAGTGAGGAGGGCTAGGGAGGGACACAATTCAACCTATAATAGTATCTGTTCCCTTCTGCTCTATCATCCTTTCTGCAAACAAATATGAAAAACTTCTAATGGGGGTGATGGAGGAAGAGAAAGGACTTTTTATGGTGTAATGTAAGAAATAAAATAGGCCGTATCTAGAATTGCCCTCAGTAATGTTACTAGTTGCCTTGCAATCTTGTAGATATTCCAAATAGGCAAAAGTCCTAATTACCATGAATGTTTATTTTAAAAGACAGACCATGTTGGGGTCAATATATTAGTCTTGGGGGTGCAGGAAGGTGCTACCCCAAGAAGATTAAACACTCTTGTTGATAAGGTCTTGCCCTAACTTGTAAAGTTGTATAGATGAGCATATATTTACATATAAGATACCCAATTTACCTTATAAAGCATACACAGCAAATAACACTTAAACCCTTAAAGATGGAAATTCATAAATAAAGGTTCTGTTCATTTCTTCCCACAACTTAGTGGGTCATCTTAACCACTCTCTAGACCAGTCCCTCAGTAAACCTCCTCCAATCAAAAGCTCCTGCTTTCCCACCTCCGTTCTTTTTTCTCTAACATATGACCTCAGTGTACATGGGCTCTCCACTCTTCCCAGATGGACTCTCTTAAGGTCCATCCACGCCACACTTCTCAGAAGAATCTTCCCAGCTCATTCCCCCTCCTCTGAACAGCTGTGGTCTTCATCACAGAAGCATCTCATGTGCCACTTCATCCATAAAACTTACAGCATCTCTTGTTTCCCAGTGTTTGTTAAAGGTCGGATTCTTCTTGCTTACTTGGCATGCTTTGTCTTCCTATCTTCAGTGAACGCAGCATCAAGGTTCATTGCTGGTTCCATGATGGTCACTAAGTACCTGTTTGTTGAAATGATTACTTCTTTTTAAATTAAGTTTTTTAACTTCAATATAATGTTGGAAGACATTTGGGAAAATAAAAGTGAAGAGAAAAATTAACACCATTCACAGTGTACCCGCAGTCACCATTTGTCTGCCGATATATTTTTTCCTTCTGGTCTTTTTAATGCAGAGGTTTTTATTTTCCTCTCCATTGTTGCAATCCATTACATTTTTGTTTGGTTCCTGTTCTGTACTTAGCACAGACATCTCCCCATTTTGTTATACAACCCATCACTATCATATTTAATAACTGCATGATCGGGGCCACTGCTTCCTTGTAGTTGGTATGCTACACAAAGTATCCAGCCTATGGGGCAAGCCAGGGCTGAAACCCAGCCTGCACCCTGCTCACCAAGGTGTGGACCCTGGTGTGGACCCAAACCTTCCCAGAAGAAGGGGGACATTTTTTTTTTGCATGATGAAACTGTCTACCTGCTGAGTCACTTGCCGTGTGTTGTGCATGTAGAGATGGTACCTTCCTTACTCAGATCTGCCTGCTCAGAGGGGATGACTTCAGAATTACACAGTGTGCCTTATGGGCTAGCAGTGGTCTTGTGCATGGATTTCCACCAAGTGGATGCCTCATAACTTACTTCATCTTTCCCTCTTAGGTGAAGGGGCCATTTTTTTCAGTGGAATGTTCTTTAGGGTCTCTCTGAGACAAATCTCCATATGGTCCCTGTAGGGCAAGGAATTCGAAAAGGAAGTAACAGCCAGCTAGAACCTACTGTATAGCGCAAGGAGCACTGCTCAATGTTACACGGCAGCCTGGATGGGAAGGGAGTTTGGGGGAGAATGGATACATGTGTCCCTACGGCTGAGTCCCTTTGTTGTCCACCTGAAACTATCACATTGTTAATCAGCTCTACTGCAATACAAAATTAAAAGTTTTAAAACATTTTTAAAGATTTTTAAAAAAGGAAAGTAACAGGGAGCTTTAGACTGGGAAATGTAACATAGAATGCAAAGACCAATAGCTCTGGAGTCAGAAGTGTAAGAAAGACATTACTGGTGTTCTCTAAAAGGGCCAAACAGCCATGGTTTCCATAGTTCATTTCTTGGTGTTGTGAGAGGGCAAGGTATGAAAGTCTGTTGTTTTCAATAACCTCTTTTACTTTGCTCTTGGAATTACAGAATGAGTGTGAGTGCAAGAAAGGATTTCGAGGCAATGGGATTGACTGTGAACCAATAACATCATGCTTAGAACAAACTGAGAAATGTCACCCACTGGTGAGTTACTTGATTTTTCTCATTAGTACTTTAAAACAATTACTTGAGAAAGAAAGAAGTTTGGGTTCTTTTTAACCTGGGCCCAGTAATGAACAAAATCTCTCTTACTCCCAAAGGGAGTCCCTAAGCAGAATGTAAGTAATTATTGCAAATTCCTCTCCATTCCAAAGCATGGAAGAATCAACACACAATTGCCAGAAAAGATTCCCAGCTAAATCTGAATTTCAAATAAATGACAATCCTTCAGGACAAGCATGACCCAAATATTATATAAGATAGATCTAAACAAAAAATTATTCATGACTTATCTAAAATTCATTCTTGGTATCTTTATTTGCTAAATCTGGCAATTCTGAAAAAACAGAATAGTTGAAAGGGTAACTAGATTCCCATTTTGAATGTCATAACAGAGTTTAACCCAAATTACTGGAGAAAATGCCCATTCAAGGATAGGCTGAGCCTTGTATCTAAATTAGGGAAAAGCAGGCCCAGATGTTAGAGCTGGTCATGGTCGTGTTTTTAAGAGAACATCACTAAGCACCCAGCATCAGAACCGATGAAAACACTTAGTCACAATGCTTTTGGTTGCAAATAACAGAATCCACAGAACTCAACTTAAGCAAAAGAGGGATTGTTGGACATATGCCCCCAGGGTAGTTCCCTAGGCAGGAATTATAAAACTTCCCAAGGGCTTAGAGTCAGGATCTAGACAGCTTTTTCCATCAATCCTCTGAGACCATCCAGTTTCTCATTTTGCTATTCCCTGTGCTTTTACTTACTGGGTCTGTCTCTGTCTCGTTCTCTCAAATTTAAGTGCAGTTGTTTGCATCTTGGAATATCTGACTCCCCATTCTTAGAGGGACATCTACCAATGATGCCCACTAACTCAACAGCATCCATGTCCTAATTCTTACTCATAAGAGAAAGGATCTGACCAGGGTCTGGACCAGAAAGGTTCCAGCGCAGCTGGGCCCAGATGTCCACACATGAGGCAGTCAGTGCTTGCCAGGGAGTAGGATGACATGAGCAGGGCTACCAGATCCAGCCCTAGTATATGTGGGGAGGCGGGTGATTTTCAAAGAAGAAAAAATGGGAGGAGATGTCCCTAAAGTATCTGTTACCCAAGAGTCATAAGAGCACTTCACAAAGCTGAAGAGACTCCAACAGTCTTAATTTAAGGCTGACTAAGCCCTGATATTCCAAACATGAGAGGTTATTGGAACTTCCACTTTATCGCAAAGTGTGGAAGAATGAGCATAGGATTGCCAGATAAAGTGCAGGATACCTAGTTAAATTTGAATTTCAGATACACAGTGAATTCTTTTCCAGCACAAGCATCCCCCCAAACAGCATATGGGACATACATACACAAAAGCCTCTTTGTTTATCTGAAATTCACATTAACCGTGTGTCCTGATTTCTGCTTACTAAATCTTGACAGGTGATTCCATAAGAGCTACACCAAACCTGCAGGAAGGGCTGAGGACCTGTGGGTTATTTCCAGCAATCTTTTAGCCCTGAATTTCACTGTAGACAGAGCCCAAGTATTCACAGGTACATCTCAGATCTAATGCTTTACTTAGGAAAGCAGATCATTTCTCTCATCTCCTTTGTATCAGGCAACCTGTCAGCTTACTTCCTCCGGCATCTGGAGTTGTGTTTGCCAAGAGGGCTATGAAGGAGACGGCCTTCTGTGCTATGGAAATGCGGCAGTGGTAAGTTCTCAGAGCAACTTCAGGACAGAATCATAAAGACAAAAATCTTCCAGTTTAAAAGAAAAAGACAAACACTCTTGGCTAGGATGCCTTTAAAGTGCTCTTCCAATCATGTGCTCCAGGAGATTCTATCTGAAACAAGCAACTTCTCACAAATGGCATATGTGTTCAATGGGTCACAAATTTTCTACAAATTGAAGAGAGGAAACTTTTATTTGGTACCTTCTGTGTACCAAAGCAGTCTCGACTTCTCTTTCTTGCCATTCTGCCTCTTTCCAGTCCGAGACTTCCCAAATGAGCAAATAACTGGCACCTGCTGAGTTCCTGGGCAATCCTGTCCAGGTTGTAGGCCTTCTATAGGTATCTAGAGCTCGCTGTGCTTACCCCTATCTAAGGTATGTGTGTGTGCACCTGTATGCACCTTCTGTGTACCAGGCATCTTACTAAATCCTTAACATGCAGCTGCACTTCATTTAAACCTCATCACAACACTCTGGGCTTATGCTGTTATTGTGCCCATTTTATTAATGAAGAAACTAAGAGCCTAAGCAGACTTTCCTCAGTTCATCAGCTGTCTACGTGCAGAGCCCAGCACTTAACCATCAGCACAATCTGTCAATATAGGACACACCCCACTGGACTATCGCCTCTGGAGGGCAGGTCTTCGTCGTGTTTCCTACTTCATTCCTACTGTTCATAAAGATCTTTTGAAATAAGAAAGCAAGTTGGTGAATTTTCTCCTCACTCACTTTTTGCTCAGCTCTCTGGAGTTTGGTTCCTATGCCTCCTCTCAATGGGCACCACTGGTCTCACAGTGCCAGGGCTGCACCTGCCCTAACATGCTCTTTGATGGCTGCAGCCTCCACCATGGCTGCCCTGCCTAGCAGGGTCCTTCCCACCCTTCACTGCACCTGTTTCTCCTCTTCATCCCATTAGGCTCATCTGACACCCATACCCTGGAGCTTGAACCCCACATTTTCTCTACACTGTCCATGGCCACACTCCCTAAAATTTTAGAACTCTAAAACCCCACTCTCACAATCCTCCTCTCCTCCCAGGGGAAGCAAGATCAAGTCCAAGTCCTCCCCCTGGCACTGCGAGCACCTCACAGGGCCTCAACTCAGTTTGCTTCCAACAATTTTACCAGAGTTGTCGTCTTCCCAGCTCGACACCAGCTCTGTTCCCCTCCACCACAGACCCAGCCTTGGGTCTTTCTCCCCTGAGTTCAGTTCCAGCTCGCACCCTTCTCTCCCTGAAGGGATTATTTGAGCATCTCAGTTCTTGTATCACTTACTAAACTGGCTTACTTTTTAACCAGGGTTTACCAACTTACTCAATAACCTCAACTACTTTCAAAAAGTAGTTAAGACAGCTCTGAGATATATTATCTTTGGGCAAATTTGCACATAGTAATTGTTATTGCCATTTTCGTGGTGTTCAATAGTTTTTAAAATGTTTTCACAAACATTAATGAATGTAATGTTCATTATCCCAGGAGCAAGCTGTCATCATAATCATTATTCAGATTATGCTCTTGCATTCTCAGAGAGCTTAAGCCCAAGATCATACAGCTGGTAAATGGCAGACCCAGGAACTGAACCCAGCCTTTTCAAACTCAAAGTCCAGAGCTTTCCTTACTCTATCATACCTTCAAATGTCACTAATCTACTAGCATTCTGGGTTATCTTTTCAAATCTTAAAGTCCCCAAAACAGCTATAAGTTGCATAAGGTCAGGGGCCAGCTTTTCTCTTTCATATCTTACAGCCTCCCTCCATCCTGGTGCCAATTGTGATGGTTCAGTATATATGTTCATTAACAAACCCCATGGTGGATAAGTTAGAAATAATAGTGGCTAAAACTTACTGTGTCGTACACGCCAGCCTCTATTCTAAGCACTTTAAAAACATTAACCTTTCCAACTGCCACATCAACCCTAACAGTCAGAACTTTGGTCATCCCTATCTTATAGCTGGGAACACTGAGGCCCAGAGAGATGAAGTAACTTGCCTAAGGCAGCAGCCCCCAATCTTTTTGGCTCCAGGGACCAGTTTCGTGGAAGACAGGTTTTCCACAAACTGGGGATAGAGGGATGGCTTCAGGATGATTCAAGCATGTTACATTTATTACACACTTTATTTCTATTATTATTACATCAGCTCCACTCAGAGAATCAGGCATTAGATCACAGAGGTTAGGGATCCCTGACCTAAGGAACTACAAAATGGCTGAACCAGAAAGAAAACCCAGGTGGTTTGGTTCCATGTCCCAAGGCCCTGCTCAATGCTGGCTCTGAAAGCCGGCAGTTTACTGAGCTCTGTGACCTTGCTGAGGGGCTGGGTGGCCATGTCCTTACAACCAAAATACAGATTTGGACAAACTTGAAGTTGTTCCATTTGAACTTTCTGGAAACACTCCTTTACCTTGAATATAGAAGATAATTTGAGCCAATAAGCATGAAAGAAACTGCATGGCTCTAGCAACACGGGGACTCATCCAGCCTGGGCATCATTCATGTCGACATGGGCAAGGCTGGCAGGGAAGATGCCCAGAGCTGCCCTGACATGCCTCTCACTGATCCTCCTCTGTGTTCTCTCTCCTCCCTCTCTTGCACGAAATGAATAAGGAATTGTCCTTTCTCTCCGCTGCAGCTGTGTTTAACCAGTGGATAAATGTGAGTATCTTTGTTGAAAATAGGATTGGAAATATATATAGTTTTAGAGATACGGACCGCATGTAATAGAAGACTGAAAATGCAGCTGGTGGGGGAGGGAAGGCAGTCGTCTAGAGCAGTGGTTCTCAGCCCTGAGTCCACTTTAGAACCATGTGGAACACACGTCTTTCAATAGCCATGCCTAGGCTCCCACCCCCAGATGCTCTGATCTGATTGGCAGAGGTTAGACCTGGGCATCCGTGTATATCAGGAGCCTCACAGGTGATCTAGCATGCAACCAGGGCTCAGTACTTCTAGTCTAGGATAAGCTGGGGTGATCGACTTTCCAACCAACCTAAATACATATGTATGGCTTCATTCTTCATTGAAAAAAGGTCTTTTTACAAACTCAATATAATTCATCATTAGTAATTCACCAAGTTAGATTTGGCATTTATAGCTGCAATCCTAGCACACTTCATGTGGGTTTTGCCCTCCGCCCAACATGTCCTGAAAAACTGTCCCCTCTCCTTTGGAAAGTTCTAAAACCAAGAATCTGATCTCCAGCATCCCCAGCTGTCTGAATCTCTTGCCCAAGTGGCCCAAGGTGGCAGGTTCAGCAGCCATTGTGACAAGTGTTTAGTCCCATCCTGAAAGATGATGCTTAGAAAGTGCTGCACTCAATATGCCAGCAAATTTGGAAAACTCAACAGTGCCCACAGGACTGGAAAAGGTCAGTTTTCATTCCAATTCCAAAGAAAGGCAATGCCAAAGAATGCTCAAACTACCCGCACAATTACACTCATCTCACAACCTAGTAAAGTAATGCTCAAAATTCTCCAAGCCAGGCTTCAGCAATACTTGAACCGTGAACTTCCAGATGTTCAAGCTGGATGTAGAAAAGGCAGAGGAACCAGAGATCAAATTGCCAACATCTGCTGCATCATGGAAAAAGCAAGAGAGTTCCAGAAAAACATCTATTTCTGCTTTATTGACTATGCCAAAGCCTTTGACTATGTGGATCACAATAAACTGTGGAAAATTCTGAAAGAGATGGGAATACCAGACCACCTGACCCGCCTCTTGAGAAATCTGTATGCAGGTCAGGAAGCAACAGTTAGAACTGGACATGGAACAACAGACTGGTTCCAAATAGGAAAAGGAGTACGTCAAGGCTGTATATTGTCACCCTGCTTATTTAATCTCTATGCAGAGTACATCATGAGAAACTCTGGACTGGAAGAAGCACAAGCTGGAATCAAGATTGCCGGGAGAAATATCAATAACCTCAGATATGCAGATGACACCACCCTTATGGCAGAAAGTGAAGAGGAGCTAAAAAGCCCCTTGATGAAAGTGAAAGAAGAGAGTGAAAAAGTTGGCTTAAAGCTCAACATTCAGAAAACTAAAATCATGGCATCTGGTCCCATCACTTCATGGGAAAGAGATGGGGAAACAGTGGAAACAGTGTCAGACTTTATTTTTGGGGGGCTCTCAAATCACTGTAGATGGTGGTTGCAGCCATGAAATTAAAAGACACTTACTCCTTGGAAGAAAAGTTATGACCAACCTAGGTAGTATATTCAAAAGCAGGGGGTTCATGTTTGGGAACGCATGTAAGAATTAAAGATTTTAAAATTTAAAAAAAAAAAACAAAAAACAAAAGCAGACATTACTTTGCCAACTAAGGTCCGTCTAGTCAAGGCTATGGTTTTTGCAGTGGTCATGTGTGGATGTAAGAGTTGGACTGTGAAGAAGGCAGAGCGCCAAAGAATTGATGCTTTTGAACTGTGATGTTGGAGAAGACTCTTGAGAGTCCCTTGGACTGCAAGGAGATCCAACCAGTCCATTCTGAAGGAGATCAGCCCTGGGATTTCTTTGGAAGGAATGATGCTAAAGCTGAAACTCCAGTACTTTGGCCACCTCATGTGATGAGTTGACTCATTGGAAAAGATTCTGATGCTGGGACGGATTGGGGGCAGGAGGAGAAGGGGATGATAGAGGATGAGATGGCTGGATGGATCATTGATCGATGGACGTGAGTCTGAGTGAACTCCGGGAGTTGGTGATGGCCAGGGAGGCCTGGTGTGCTGCGATTCATGGGGTCACAAAGAGTCAGAGATGACTGAGCGACTGAACTGAACTGAACTGAAGAAGACAGGTGCCAAGACATGCAGTGTGTGGTCAGCAGCCACTCCAGGACAGCTTCCTGTTGCTTCCACGTGGGTCTCTGACTCCCATCACATGGGAGAGGAGGGCCCTACAGCAGGTGACTTAATCCTTGGCAAAAATTTCCATAGGACCCACCCCACACGCATGAGTTTGCCCGTGGTGTGCTGAATCCCACTCATCCCAGCTCACAAGAGTATAGCTTTCCCAGCCCCTCTTGCAACGCTGTCGTGATGGCGGCTGAAAATCAGCCGCTGGGAGAAGTTACACCATAGAAATCAGCAAGCACTGCAAACCAGGGCTTTTGTTTGTTTGTTTGTTTGTTTTTCTGGAGAGCCAGTTGTTAAACATAAGTCCATCACAGTTTCTACCCAGAACTTTTAATACCTCTAGGCAAATAGATAAAGTTTGATTTCAGGCCTTCAGTCTCTCTCTCTTGCTGAAACTGTTTCCAGCGTCTTCCTACCATCCTTATTCCAAAGGCATCCAAGGATTCTCAGGGTCTCTGCACACACGTGTGCACATACACATACACACATGATCCTGTCAAGACTGTTCTCTGCCTCTTTGTTTAGGCTAAAGGGTGAATGACTGATAATGATTTGAAGTGTGGCCTGATTAGGAAGATATACCTTTTGTCAAGGTTCACACATTTAAATAAAAGTAATGAGTCTCAGAAGGAATGTGGAGGCATCAGTCAGTAGGTGGGATGGATTTGGGAAAGGAATCCCTAGGACCTTCCCAGTATCTCTGAAACTATATCACATGGGATATTGGATTTCTGCCAAGGATTAAGTCAGCCCTGTTTGTCCTCTGACATGAGTCAGGCCACTTTCTTTTCCTTCTGGGATTCAGAATGCTTCCCTCCAACACCTGCTGTCGACCACCTCAAACCTTACTGTCCTTGTGCCCTCCCGACAAGCCATTGCGGACATGGACCAAGAAGAGAAAGCCTTTTGGTTGACCAAGAGCAACATTCCCATCCTCATAAAGTAGGTATTATGTATTTTGTTCTTCACGATGTCTTACTAGCATCAGTGTGAATGAAGTACAGTGGAGGTGGGCCCCATGGGCCTTCAGATCCTTGCCACTGAACATGTTCTAAGACCGCCCCCACCCCCGCTTCTTCCCCCAGGATGGAAGTAGTCAACATGACTGACAGCCAACTCTGTGCTAACTGCTTTTACATATAATCTAGTTAATCCTCTCTGTGAAATAGACATTATAATTATTCCCATTTTTCAGATGTGGAAACCAAGGCACAGAGTGATTAAATAACTGACCCCAGAGGCCATGGCCAATAGTTTCAAGGGGAGAGTTTGAACCTGGTAGTCTGGCTCCATAACCTACCCTCTTAACTACTCCCACCACCACTGTCTCAAGCATCAGTACCTCATTACAGCCCTTATGGACTATTGTTATAGGTACCATACGCTACTGGGCACATACGGAGTGGCTGATCTGCAGGCCCTGTCACCTTCTGACATGCTGGCAACATCTTTGCAGGGCAGCTTCCTCCACCTGGTGAAGGCAGATGGGGTAAGAGAGCACCGTGTTGGGTCTGTTCAATGGAAACTTGTGACATACGTTCAGATAGTACTGTGAAGTTTTTATGTTATGGAAATTTCCGAACATGAGCAAAAATAGACGGAGAACAAACCTCCATGGTAGGCATCACCCAGCGTCAACAACTGTCAACATATATTGACACACACTCACAGAGTTACTGTATAGCAGGGCTCCTATAAAATGAGGCTCTCTCTGCCCACTGGTTGGCCACAGGCTCTTCTGTTAGACCACAGACTGATCCAGAAAGACGAATATTTCACTTCTTCTGGGTGAAGGCAGTGGAGTTTCACAACTTGGATTTTTATGTGTGGCTAAGAACTTGTTACTGGTAACCTACTGATTGAATCATTAGAGATCACTACAATATTATACTAAGTTAGGGTCAGTCAGTCAGTCTGCAGATGTTTACTGAATACCTACTGTATGTCAGGAACTGATCAGAGTGCTGGAGACAGAATAGTGCACAGGAAGAGGGGAGCCCTATAGATGCTCACCTTCTGGCATTTTCTACAGCATTTCAAGGACTTGGATTCGGTTTTCTGTAAGGAGGTCTGGCTGCCCTGCTGAATGCAGCAGTGATTTAAAGCTCTTTCTATGAACTGCACAAAATGAGGATAGAGGGTCTACTGGGAAGTGAGAACTACCCCATCAATGGATTGTGGGCCACGGTCAGAACGCTCTAGAATTGCAGCTCTAAAGGATTTCTGCCTTCCTACCCATCAGCAATGGTGCTGTGAAAAGGTTCTATCTATTTAGGTATTACATAAACATATGTGCTTCGTCAGAATAGTCCTTTTAGAAAGTATAAAAGAGTTTCATAGGGCCGCATGGTCTCTCTACATTTTATTACAATAATTCTAGAACCTTGCTCACATATATCAGTCAATGGGTGGTTTTACACTAGTGTTTTAGATCATTGACTCTCTGAACAAGCATTAACTGAACACTCACCTTGGGAAGGTTCATCCCAGGGTTGTAGCTTCAGAAGTAAATCAATTAAGACCTGTGAATTAGAGGAGGTAACTATCAAAGGCACAATCATAATGAGTTCTTTCTTAAGTCTGATATAAATGTCCCCCTGTAACCAAAAGAGAGGTGCAAGGCGGCCAGTGTTATTTGCTTCAGGACCTCTGCTGACGTGCCTAGGATGAGACAAGTCCCCTCAGGATCCGGGGTTCCCGGGAAGAATTTCAATCGGAGTGCAGTGGTGGGAGAAGAGGAGAGGAGCCCCGAGAGAGCGGAGGCCAGTTGTGTCATACGTGGCTGGTGGCTGCACAAGTGTGCATTTAGCTTTGCTTACCTCCGTTCCCCGTGCATTTCATATTCTTGTAAAGTCAGTAACTGTCTGCATCATTTTGCTAAGGCTGCTGTAACCAAGAACCACAGACTAGGTGGCTTAGACCACAGAAATTGCTGTCTCAGTTCTGCAGGCTGGAAGTCCAAGGTCAAGGTGTGGACAGGGTTGGTTCTGTCTAAGGACTGCGACGTCAGGCGCTCTCTTCGGCTTGCAGATGGCAGTCCTCGTGTTCATATGCTGTTCTGCCCACATAGCTCCTGTGTCCAAATTTCCTCTTCTTATAAGGACACTGGTCACATTGGATTAGGGTCTACCCTAATGACCTCAATGGATATGAATTTGAGCAAACTCCAGGAGATAGTGAGGGCCAGGGGAGCCTGGCGTGCTATAGTCCACGGGGTCACAAAGAGTCAAACGTGACTAAGTGACTGAGAAACAACAATGACCTCATGTTAACTCAGTTACCTGGTATAAAGACCTTGTCTCCAAATAAGGTCACATTCTGAGGCACTGAGGGTTAGGGCTCCAACATATGAATTTGGGGATACAATTCAACCCACCATACTATCTACAGTGCTTTTCCAACTACAGGGCCTGTTTAGTGAGCCTCAGCCAGCACTTTTTTAATGAAATAGAATGGAGTAGAATCAGTCAGATGCCTCTCACATGGCAGAGGAAATTATTATTTCATTTCAGTTGTGTGTGTGTGAGAGAGAGAGATATCAAATGGCTCACAATTTAAACTATTTCTAACTGTACATCATGGTGCAAAAGAGAGAAGGTCGCTACTGCTCAAAATGTGGGAAACCTAGAAATCATTCAGTCCCTGGGTGTACTCTGTAGGGACTCACCTTCTCACTGTGGTACGTTTACAGAATATCACAATCGGAGGAGCGTCCGTCATTGATGGTGACAATGCAGCCACAAATGGAGTGATACACATCATCAACAAGGTACGAGACTGCTTCCTCCTAGGCATGTGGCATCTCCTCCTTTTGTTATTTATCCTCCTGTACAGTATCTTGGGGGAGGGGGGGTACTTAGCCTTAATATAAAAGTAACCTGCTTCATTATTTGTATTTTAAAACCATTTAGAGGCTCTACTCATTCAGTAAGACTCAGCTATTCTTTACTTATGCCTGTATCCTGCAGTGGGTTCATATAAAGTGTAGTCATGTATATCTCTTATTTATGAGACCATCTTACAAGGCACCCAAGAACCTTAGTATCAGGAAGTCCATACACCCAGGTGGGACATCATCAAGAACTGGAAGAAAGGCAACTATGTGTGTGTCACTGGTCCTCTCCTCTCTGCATTATTATGCCCAAGGAAAAAAAAAGGAAAATGGTAGAAAAGATATTGTGGAAGTTTTATTTTCTCTTCAGACGCAATTCAACAGTATTCAAAGGTATGAAATAGAAAAAAAATTAAATGGAAAATGACTTTTTAAGCTATTCTATAATTTTCAGTTACTGTGTGAAGAACTTCATTTAAATTTGAAGTTAGAATTTAGGGCATATTGGAAAATTTTGAAAAGTAGAAGATTAGAAAAGACAATTAACTAATTGCATTTTAACTAAAATTACTCTCATTTGACACTTATACACTCCCTTTTTAAATTTCAAGTTACAGAATATGTCAACAGTTTCTGTTCAGGAAAGAGAGGCTTCTTATAAGACTTCTGAGTGTGATGTTTTCCAAAGACCTTGCAAGTCTCTTGTATTAACAAGAGGCATAAATAAATACATTTTATGAGCAAGTGGTAGGTCACTTGCAGAGAACCATGCTGAGTTTATGGCTTCATTTATCAGAAAGCAACGTTACCAAGAGTGTTTTTTTCTCTAATCCTGGCTTTTCAAAGTACTAAAAAAACACACTTCTCTTAAAAAAACGTCATGGAATTACCTCTTCTTATCATTTATGTTTTTATTTCTTTTGAACACAACCCCATTAGTAAAATGGCACCCCAACCCATCTCCTATACTGAACGTTATTATCATGGGACCCATTCAAAGTCCTACCTCCTCGAAAGCCTTTCCTGATCTCTACAACCCATATCACCGAGGTTAATATAGTGGCAAGCACATAAGTCCTAGAATCGTACAGGATCTGGGTTCAGGCATTCAGCTAACTCTATAACCTTGGGCAAGTTACCTAACCTCTCTGAAGTTCATTTTTCCTCCCTTTGAGGATTGAGCAACACCGTCTCTCTCAATGTCTGCTGCCTAGTGAGGCCACAATAAATCTCAGTTTTATTCCCTTTTCCTTCCTCTGAAATCCTGTGGGACTTCTGATATGGAACTCATTTGACATAACTGCACCCCCTTGTTTGATGGTTCTTTGTGGACTAGGCCATGAGCATCATTCTTGTATGATGGCACAAGGAGGGGTGGAACTGCTTCTTTTCTCTGTCCTGCATCAGCATTACCACCTCACCTGACATGCAGTAAAACTGGAATGATTGACAGCCCGTTAGGTGCCAGGCATCATGCCAAGTATCATGCATCACATTTGACTTTTACAACAACCCTAAGAAAGTACGTACCATTCTCCTCACTTGCCAAATGGGACACGTGAGGCTCCTGTGGCTAAGCAACTGGGTTGTGGAAGAAATGTGTGTGAACACAAAGATTCATGGATGTGTGTCAACTGATTCAAGTTTGCTGCTTAGCCTCTGGGTTGCACTGGCTCCTTGAGCAGCCCCTTTTCTATCTATCCATTGGATACTGTGGTCCCTCTTGTCAGGGCCACCACAAACAGCTATGCAGGCTGTTCCCTGCCTAGTGGGGCCTGGTCTAAGGGTGCAATGGGGCTGAAATCCAACCCACTTCATGCCCCAAGCTATACACCCCTGTTTAGTCTTGCAAACTATCAGAGAATGCCTTGTTTCAACTTGAAGTGGCCTCAGGATCACATGGGGTTCCCTGGAAGTTCAGTGGTAAAGAATCCACCTGCCAATGCAGGAGATGCAAATTTAATCCCTGGGTTAGGAGGTCCTCTGAAGGAGGAAATGGCAACTCACTTCAATATTCTTGCCTGAGAAATCCCATGGACAGAGGAGCCTGGTGGGCTATAGTCCTTGGTGTCACAAGAACAGACACAACTTAACAACTAAACAACAACATTATAATTACATACTGTTGTGACATGAACCAGTATATTGGAGAGCAGGAAGTCCTACCAACACAAGCTAACAGAATTTTGGGACTTCCTTTCCCAGGTTCTGGTTCCCCAGAGAGGTCTAACTGGCTCCTTACCAAACCTGCTCACCCGACTGGACGAGATGCCTGACTATTCCAGCTTCCGGGGCTACATCATTGCAAGTACCACATCCTCTGCGTGACCCTCTGCTCAGGTTACCTAGGAACAGAAGTCCCTCACGTGCTCCTGTCTCTCTCCATCACAGCAATATAACCTGGCGACTGCGATCGAGGCTGCTGATGCTTACACGGTGTTTGCTCCAAACAATGATGCCATTGAGAGTTACATCCGAGAGAAGAAGGTCACAACTCTGGTAGGTATTAGCAGTAATAACCCAGGAAACTATTTTCCAGAAATTCAAGCACTTAAAGCTTTCAGTCGATCCACCATGTACCATTTCACTGTTTCATCAAAACTGCCTGGTCAGTATCCACTTATTTAATAGAAACTCAAGCAGAGACTCTCATACCCTTTCTGTTCCCAGGTAACCTCCCCCAGGCCAGAGCTGTTCATGTACTTCATCCATAGCTCTGGAAGCCCACACTCAGGCTCATAGACACAAAGATGCAGTCTCCCCAGGAACCTGGAAGCTCTTCACAGCCACCCCTCCTCCACTCCCCGGCTTCTCCCCGGTTCCGCGCAGCAAGCTGTCAGCACAAGGGATCTAGAGGGAATGGACTATCCCCATCTTCCTCCTAATTGCCCCATCTCTGTCTTCCCTGATTCCTAACATCTGGGAATAAACAGTCAAAACTTTTTCAAAGGACTTTGTGAAATAATACTGGGTTGGCCAAAAGGTTCATTTGTGTTTTTCTGTGACATCTTATGGAAAAACTCAAACGAACTTTTGGGCCAACCCAATGAAAAGCTCCAATCCCTTCACTCTCTGGCTCAAAACCCTTGGGTGGCTCTCCATTTCCTCAGTGACTAAGTCCACACTGTCTCCCCAGGTACTTATAGCCTCCACAAACTGGTCACAATTACCTTCTATTCAGTGCTGGTACCAGACTTTCCATTTAGAAGGGTCCCAGGGGTGTCCCACCCCCAGTCCCATAGCAGGGGAACAAGTTTAAAGTTGTAATTGCACAGCAAGTGAGCTGTTTTCACTTCTAACTTAATATAGGGTAATCGGTGCTAAGGAGACAGGGCTGATACTTGAAGTCCTGCTAGCCATTGTTGGTCCACTGCTCTCTCCCTACCCATTCTCTGCAGACACCTTGTGGTCTAACCAGAGTGATGTCATATAGATCTACAGACGCCAAAGGCGTGTTTGCTCCTGTACACACACACACACACGCGCGCGCGCGCACACACGCGCACACACACTCCAGGCTCTTCTGTCCATGGGGTTTTCCAGGCAAGAATACTGGAGTGGATTGCCATTTCCTCCTCCAGGGGATTTTCCCCACCCAAGGATCGAACTGGGTCTTCTGCACTACAGGCAGATTCTTTACCAATGAGCCACCAGGGAAGCCCCCACAACACACACACACCACCGCCTCATTCAGAAGGGCTGTCCTACCTCCTTCCTTGCTTCCTGAATCCTCCCCATCCACAGTGATTCTTCAAGTCCAGTCTCACCTTCCTCAAGAAAGCTGGTTCTGGCCCCGTCAGTTCAGTTCAGTTGCTCAGTCATGTCTGACTCTTTGCAACCCCATGGACTGCAGCATGCCACGCTTCCCTGTCCATCACCAACTCCTGGAGCTTCCTCAAACTCATGTCCATTGAGTTGGTAATGCCATCCAACCATCTCATCCACTGTCGTCCCCTTCTCCTCCCACCTTCAATCATTCCCAGCATCAGAGGCTTTTCAAATGAGTCAATTCTTTGTATCAAGTGGCCAAAGTATTGGAGTTTCAGCTTTAGCATCAATCCTTCCAAGGAATATTCAGGACTGATTTCCTTTAGGCTGGACTGGTTGGATCTCCTTGCAGTCCAAGGGACTCTCAAGAGTCTTTTCCAACACCACAGATAAAAGCATCAATTCTTCGGTGCTCAGCTTTCCTTATAGTTCAACTCTCACATCCATACATGACTGCTGTAAAAACTATAGCTTTGACTAGATGGACCTATGTTGGCAAAGTAATGTCTCTGCTTTTTAATGTTGTCTAGGTTGGTCACAACTTTTCTTCCAAGGAGCAAGTGTCTTTTCATGGCTGCAGTCACCACCTGCAGTGATTTTAGAGCCCCCCAAAATAAAGTCTGTCACTGTTTCCATTGTTTCCCCATCTATTTGCCATAAAATGATGGGACAGATGCCAAGATCTTCATTTTTTGAACATTGAGTTTTAAGCCAGCTTTTCGACTCTTCTCTTTCATTTTCATCAAGAGGCTCTTCAGTTCCTCTCACTTTCTACCTTAAGGGTGGTGTTATCTGCATATCTGAGATTATTGATATTTCTCCCAGCAATCTTGATTCAAGCTTGTGCTTCATCCAGCCTGGCATATAAGTTAAATAAGCAGGGTGACAATATACAACCTTGATGTACTCCTTTCCCAATTTAGAACCAGTCTGCTGTTCCATGTCCAGTTCTAACTGTTGCTTCCTGACCTGCATACAGATTTCTCAAGAGGCAGGTCAGGTGGTCTGGTATTCCCTTCTCTTGAAGAGTTTTCCACAGTTTGTTGTGATATACACAAATGCTTTGGTATAATCAGTAAAGCAGAAGTAGATGTTTTTCTGGAACTCTGTTGCTTTTGCGATGATCCAGTGGATGTTAGCAATTTGATCTCTGGTTCCTCTGCCTTTTCTAAATCCAGCTTGAACATCTGGAAGTTCATGGTTCACATACTGTTAAAGCCTGGCTTGGAGAATTTTGAGCATTACTTTTGCTAGCATGTGAGATGAGTGTGATTGTGCAGTAGTTTGAACATTCTTTGGCATTGCCTTTCTTTGGGATTGGAATGAAAACTGACCTTTTCCAATCCTGTGGCCACTACTGAGTTTTCCAAATTTGCTGGCATATTGAGTGCAGCACTTTCACAGCATCATCTTTTAGGATTTCAAGTAGCTCAAGTGGAATTCCATCACCTCCACTAGCTTTGTTCTTATTGATGCTTCCTAAGGTCCACTTGACTTCACATTCCAGGATGTCTGGCTCTGTGAGTGATCACACCATCATCATGGTTATCTGGGTCATGAAGGTCTTTTTTGTACAGTTCTTCTGTGTATTCTTGCCACCTCTTCTTAGTATCTTATGCTTCTGTTAGGTCCATAACATTTGTGTCCTTTATTGTGTCCATCTTTGCATGAAATGTTCCCTTGGTATCTCCAATTTTCTTGAAGAGATCTCTATCTTTCCCATTCTGTTGTTTTCCTCTATTTCTTTGCATTAATCACTGAGAAAGGCTTTCTTATCTCTCTTTGCTATTCTTTGGAACTCTGCATTCAAATGTGTATATCTTTCCTTTTCTCCTATGCCTTTCACTTCTTTTCTCAGCTATTTGTAAGGCCTTCTCAGACAGCCATTTTGCCTTTTTGCATTTCTTTTTCTTGGGGATGGTCTTGATCCCTGCCTCCTGTACAATGTCACAAACCTCCGTCCATAGTTCTTCAGACGCTCTGTCTATCAGATCTAATCCCTTGAATCTATTTGTCACTTCCACTGTATAGTTGTAAGGGATTTGATTTAGGTCATACCTGAATGGTCTAGTGGTTTTCCCTACGTTCTTCAATTTAAGTCTGAATTTGGCAATAAAGAGTTCATGATCTAAGCCATAGTCAGTTCCCAGTCTTGTTTTTGCTGACTGTATAGAGCTTCTCCTTCTTTGACTGCAAAGAATATAGTCAATCTGATTTTGATATTGTCTATCAGGTGATGTCCATGTGTAGAGTCTTCTCTTGTGTTGTTGGAAGATGGTGTTTGCTATGACCAGTGCATTCTCTTGGCCAAACTCTATTAGCCTTTGCCCTGCTTCATTCTGTACTCCAAGGCCAAATTTGCCTGTTACTCCAGGTATCTCTTTACTCCTACTTTTGCATTCCAGTCTCCTATGATGAAAAGTACATCTTTTTTGGGTGTTAGTTCTAGAAGGTCTTGTAGGTCTTTATAGAACCATTCAACTTCAGCTTCTTCAGCATTACTGGTCAGGGCATAGACTTGGATTACTGTGATATTGAATGGTTTGCCTTTGAAACGAACAGAGATCATTCTGTCATTTTTGAGATTGCACCCAACTACCGTATTTCAGACTCTTTTGTTGACTATGAGGCCTTTAACTGGCCCCTTAGCTGCAGATAATCTCTTCTGCCTCTGAGTTCAGACCATCTGTACACCCCATAGCACTTCTACACCTCATATAAGGAAATGTCTTTGCAGGTGGGTAGGTCTTAGTTCTCCAATTAGATGAAAACTCTGGGCATTAGATTTTTGTAACTGGTATGCTGAGCAAGCAGCACTCCTGGAATAGAAGTGGAAGTCATCTTTTCTTTGTCTCCCCACTCCTCCCCCATCCCTTTGAACCTGTTTACCAGAGAACATTCATTAACTGCCCTGGGATAAAACCTCAGGCAATCTTGCAGAAAATCTTATCATCACTTTCAGCCACAAACACAATCTCAATTAAGTAAAATTTAAAAAAAAATTTTTTTTAAACCAGCCCCTCGTAGTTATCAACATTTTGAATTGGATTTAAAATTAAATCTTCCTTCCTCACTTGCCCCATGCTGGTACTTTGTCCCAACAGGACATTAGAGGAGGGGGCTTGGTCCTTGCACCAATCAGAGTCTATCAGAGTGTAGGGGAGGGATAGATAGATTGAGAGTTTGAGACTGTCATGTACTCACAACGCTATTTAAAGTGCCCTTCCATGAAAAAGATATTAGTATAGAAAGGTAAAAATTATTACTAAAAAAAAAAAATTAGGGTCCATTAGGAGACAGAAACCATACCAGAGAAAATTTAATATTATGAATTGTTTATTGGGTATTAAGCTATATAAATATAATTGAAAGGTAAAATAGAGATAGCATAGAAGCATCTATAACCCCAAAGGCTGGGAGAAAGGAAAGAGGTCAGGACAACTAAAACTTAGAAATATGGAGGGGCCCAGAGAAGCAGTGACTCAGACCTGTGAGGGGCGGGGCCCATTCGTCTGGTGGCTCTGATGTTGGAGGAGGGTCCCTGGGGGCCCTCGGAGAAGGCATTGCCAGTCTGGTACTGGTGTCTTGAGGAACATGGGAACATGATAGAACCACTCTGGGAGTCACAGGTCTCTGCCGTTCAGATTCTGCTGCCACTGCAAGTGTGACGAGATGCAGCTGGGATCATGCCCAGTGGGCAGCCCAGTGAGTGCCCAGGGACTGGTGGACCTGTGGGCTGACGTTCCCTTCTGTGTG